>NC_139813.1:6094392-6740314 GCF_963457635.1 Microchirus variegatus | reverse complement strand
AGTAAACTGCGAAAACTGATTTTTAATAATTAAGTAAAAATAAGCCTTGCTTTTGGGTAGTTGTTCGTAATTTGTTGGTCCTAAAAAGAACAATTATTTTGAGAAAGGGGCAATAGTATCCGAAAGAAGGGATCTTGACCAAAGCACGTCACAGACATGTTCACACCAGGTAACTAGGTTAACTTGTAGAAATAGGGTATGTCTCCTTTAACAACAAAACATTTGGAATCCTGTTGGTTGTAAAGAGCAGTGGTTACTTTGCTATGTTTGCTCTGAATTGAGTCTTTTGAAAAACAAGAACGGAAATAAAGAAAATAAATCACAGTCCTTTTTCTCCAGCTATAGATAAGGGGGCAGGGGAAGTCCCTGTGCATAAGGAAGTGTTTGACATTATTCACTGTGACTACTGTGCTCACTGACATGAACTGCACATAGCAGCTGATATATATGGGGTGCCGAATGTAAAATTTCAAGTCACACTTTTCTATCTGACCTCACGTTAATCTAAATGGTAAATCAAAATGTTAAATCTAAATGCTAAATGTTAAATCTAAATCTAAATGTTAAAACTAAATGTTAAATGCTAAATGCTATATATAAATGTTAAATCTAAATGTAAATGTTACATCTAAATGTTAAAACTAAATGTTAAATGCTAAATATAATGTTAAATCTAAATGTAAATGTTACATCTAAATGTTAAAACTAAATGTTAAATGCTAAATGCTATATATAATGTTAAATCTAAATGTAAATGTTAAATCTAAATGTTAAATGCTAAATTTAAATTTAAATCTAAATGCTAAATGTTAAATCTAAATGTTAAATGCCAAATGTAAATACTAAATATTTAATCTTAATGTAAATGTTAAATCTAATTGTTAAATGCTAAATCTAAATGTTTAGAAAATATGCAAATAGCCCACACCTGTCAGCGTCTGCAGACCTGTGACGGACTGTCATGGATGTATAATAAAATGTGGATAGAGCACCGCCCCTTTGCTTCTGTTCATTCCTACGAAGCTGCTCACCCAGCGCATGTGCCAAAGATAATTTTGACTTCCGCATTTATTT
Source organism: Microchirus variegatus (assembly GCF_963457635.1). NCBI lineage: Eukaryota > Metazoa > Chordata > Actinopteri > Pleuronectiformes > Soleidae > Microchirus > Microchirus variegatus. The sequence goes on along the minus strand of NC_139813.1, from coordinate 6,739,240 downwards.
CCGGGTTATGGGGCCCATAGAGCATGCACAGTAGTGTCACAAACCATAACGCTTCTGGTAGTTATGGTAGTGACACTGCTAAAAATTTAGCATTTAGATTTAACATTTAATACAGATTTGCCAGTTAGATTCACGATTTAATGTGTACGTCATGTGAAGAAAATGAGCTAAATGTGAGGAAAGTAAGCTAAATGTGAGAAAAGTGAGGTAAAAATGTTCAAAATATATCAGCTAGAAAAGTGTGACTGAAATGTTACATTCGGCACCCCATAGTAATAACAGGTTTATGATTTTACACACTGTCATCCATCGTTAGCATAGTTTGTGTTCATTTGCAGTCATTTAAGTGACTTAAAACAGTGTGTGTAGTTTAGTTTAATGCTACAGCACCAGTCACCTTTGCTTCACACTCTTTCTTACTTACCATGTCAAATGCCATAACAGTCCTACTTCCTGGTGTGGACAAAATAGGAGGTCAAGCATTAAGGCTGAATCCCAATTCCACCCCTTAGCCCTCCCCCTTCCCCCTACCCCTTGTTTTTGCGCGTTCGTGTGAGGGGTAGTGCTGTCTCATTTCTCATAAGGGTTAAGGGGTAGGGCCAAGCCGAAGGGCTACGTAGCCCTTGAAACGAAGCTTCCTCAGGACCACACTTGAAACGGAGGGAGGAATTTCGCAGCTTCCGCCGCGTCACCTGTCAGCGAAGTTTGAAAGCTGGCCGTTAAAGACTCGCACAAATGTATTTTCAGTATTTTAATCACAACAGTCATGTGTAATGATTGTATTGTGGTCTTCTTCAATTGTCAACGATGTTTCTGAATCACTAGTCAAGTTTGTTTTGAATTACTAGCTAGTCGTAGTAGCCGATGCTATCCCGGCGTTCTTTTCGTAAGTGGTTAGCTAGCTGCTATCGCTATTTTTTTAACATTAACAAATTGTGCCGGAGTGCACAGTTACAGGAGATTCTATCCCCGCTCTCCTCCGCTCTGTCTGCGAGCAGCTTTCTCCCTCTGCACCGTGTGTGTGTGTGTGTGTGTGGCTATGGTAATGCAGCGGGTCTGCAGTCGCTGTAACTGTGTGTGTGAACACTCCTCACGTCAGCGTCGCCGCCGATGTCGTTGGTTAGCAGCTGACAGTCGTTAAAACAGAAAAATAGCCCAAACATTACAGACATTACTTGTGAGGACGGCATTTTCGGATTGTTACATCAACAAGCATCGCATCGCATCGGCTTGTTGATGTAGCAGTCCGCGAGCGTCAAGTCCGGACGACGTGATGACGTAATGGAGGTGTGTCTCATTTCTTAGGGGAACGTTCTTACCCCTCGCTCCCTCAACTCTGTTTTGAGGGCCAAGGGGAACTCCGACAAAGGGGTAGGGGGAAGGGGGAGTGCTAAGGGGTGGAATTGGGATTCAGCCTTAAGGCCACATTATACTTCTCCGACTGCGTATGCGTTATCCGTCTGCGTCACCACGGAGACGCCTCGAGCATTTATACTTCTGCGTCGTGGTGACGGACACTCGCTGCAATTTCCCGCCCGATCAGTAGGGGTCGCTGCGCAAGGTTGTTGTGCTTCTGGCTACAGTGAGCAATGGCGTCCGAGAAAGAAAGAGAGAGAAAGACTGTTGTTGTTGAAAAAGTGGCCGTTTCTCACTTTTCTGTGTCACGGAACGCAGTTTTAAGATAATTTGAGGCGAGAAATTGGCCGTTTAGGGTCTAAACATGTGCTGTGTGTGTTAAGATATGACGTATTTATAGTTCGGCAGCGGCGTTATCGGCGGGGATCAGCTCCGCCTCTGTCAGGACGCCCGGAGCGCACTGAGAGCCGGCACAGAGCAGCTTAGCTCAGCCTGTCCTGAGGACCAATCGCAGCTCTTGCCGTCTCCGTAGTCCCTTGACGGAGTGACGGACACTTAAAAAATATTTCGTGCAGACGGAGACTACTTCGACAGTCTCTGCGTCGACGCAGAGTCTCTACGTAGCCTACGCAGAGCACTTTACGCAGAAGTATAAATTGGGCTTTAGCCTACTGAAAAACAGTCAGTGGTAAGCTGTTTTAGTAGTTTTTAGAAGTTTATTTTTATTTATTTTTTTATTATTATTTTTATTTTTTTGTAATTTCCAGGCATCCCATGACCGAGTGGAAAGGGAACTTGACTTGTAACTGGAGGGTTGCTGGCTCGAATCCCATCAGATCAATGGCTGGGGCAACCTCTGAGCAAGGTGCCAAATTGGTTACTCTGAGTTGACCCCAGCCACAGGGGGCCACACCTGGTGTATTTTTATGGCTTTTACAGTTTTATGTGGACATGCTGGTGTGTTTTAACCCTGAAAATCATAATTTTTTTCCAAAAAACATTAGCTGTCCATATAAGGGCAATTAGTTAAGAGCAACTGGTGAACAACTACAAATAAAACAAATAGCAGGGTACCAGGGTTCCACTCTTCCAAAACTTAATCACATTCGTATTCAGGAAAAGTTACAAAGAGACATATTTAAGAGAACATTTAGAAAGGCCTTTGTTTCTGACCGGGTCTTTTTTGCTGCAAGGCAACAGTGCTAACCACTACACCGATGTGTGTACCCTGTCATGCAACATTCATAATGGAGACAATGACATTTTGGCCGGAAGCCACGCTGCCCAAATCCATACCAGGAAATAGGTCAGGCAACTTGTCTCTTCACCCGTTGCATTCTAGATGTTTGTCAAATATATTCCTGGCTCTAATGAGTTTGGTTCCAACTACAGACAACAACTGTTCTTAATTATAAATCAGTGTTGGGTAACAGATTTGGATTAGATCTATACCGTAAGCCAAACTCTTTGGAGTCAGGAATATATTTAACAATCTACTTCAGTTTCAGGTTCTCTGCCCTTTCACCTTCCCTATATAATTGCCCTACCACAGTGCATGAATTATAAGATGATGGATAGCTTTGGTGCCCCGGGAAGCCATTACAGTTGGGGAAAAGGATTTTACCAGATCACAAAAGATCAGAGTCAGCAAGAGTTGATCACTTCATATCAGATACAACGCAGGACCCAGCAGAATCCAACGCTAAGCAACTATAATGTCTTGTTCATTTAATAAATGCTGCATAAATGCTTCAATTGCACTGCCTGAGCATTCTCCGCAGTAGGATGATCGAACATTTATCAGAAAGCTGTCAGAATACTGCAGGTCTGGAATAATGTAATCGTGCAAAGCACCAGGAGAGTGATGTTCTGAGAAACTGGCACTGGCATTGTTCATTTTTGCAGTAGCGTTTTCCTGCCACCATGTTGGTGTCACATGACGTCGAGACATGGGCGGACAGTGTGTAGGGACGATTTGGGCGACACCCTACCAACGGAGAAAGAGAATTCGTTTTTTCCTAACCAACTCCAAATATCCATAGTACTAATATTCCTTTCAACCGTCTCTGCCAGCAAAGGTTTTTACCAGTGTTCCAGACATATTATCTGTCATTGTCCAATCAGGATAGTCAGATTCAAGTCATGTTTTATGCTCTTTATGCTCTTTTGGGGTGATTTTGTTTGACATGGAGAATCGCCCCAGCATTCTACCATTGACTCTCATGTTACAAAAAAACAACAACAAAAAAAAACAAAACAGAAAACTTACTCTCCAATGCATTTTCTATGAGGATTTTTGGGCTCACACAAATGAACTTGCATCATACGTAAACTGAGCAAAGAGAGGAGTCGCGTCTCCCAGTTCCAAATCACTGAAGATACTAGAACACAATTCTCGCACTCATTTGCGGTAGCAATTAAAATCACACAATAGACACTTTGTACTGCAGTGATGCCACCGGATGATTGGACAGAGGTGTTCCTCTATGAAACTATAAAAATTCCACGTGAGAACAGTTTTATTTATGGAAGAAAACAGCAAACACCGCAAAGCCCATGCACACAGGAAATCTGGAAGTGATGCAACTGATTCACAAGATGAGTTCAGACCGGCGGGCTCTCCATTCTTACCCGTGGTGATGTCGATGTTTGTGACGTTCACAGTGGGACCCAGGGTGAGGAAAAAGCTGCCGTTGCTCAGAAGGCTCCTGAGATGGTCCACTGCATCAAGATCTATCACACTCAGCTCCAGCTCCACGTCATACTCGATGAGATCTAGAAGTTCTGCAGAAAAAGTACAACATGAGTATCTTTTTTTTTTTATTTCATACCATTGTGGGCACTTTTCATGGCAGTTTTGATTGGTCATAGTGGCACACACTAGAGGATAATCTGGCTCTTCTGACAATCATGGGAGCCTTCTGATTTTAGATTCACAGACGCCATTTTAAGAGTCTTCCTGATTTCAAATAGATATTAAAGATGTTTTATATGCCTGTATTGCGACTGAATAGCAATTGGGGGTCGTGAGCAGAAGCCCACAATGAGAACGAATTGAGCGGATGTTGTGTACTTTTGTTTAGAACCATAATTTATACAAGCCATGACTTTATCCACAGTTCGTTGTGTTTCTCAGGACAAAACATTGTACATTGTAACAGCTATTAACTAATTCCATGTCTGTTTATATTCCGCAGTCACGTTAAGTTACGTGAGTTTCCCAGGAATCTCCTCCAAGTGTGTGGTCCTGCGTCTTGACTTTTCTCAGGATTAAAACATTGAAAATCAGTAACAAAGTCCATTGTGTCTCACGTCTCACATGTTTTTAAAATCAAGTCAGGTTTGAAAATCCTCTAACGTGGGGAAGGCTCACACTGTCGTGACAACTTGAAATATCCAGACTCATTGTTTAGTTAATCAGTAAATCAGTAAAATCATATCAAGACAGCCTGTGAAAACACCCTCCCAAGGAATGAGGAAGTTCAGATTTACTGCAGGTACTTGTTCTCTCCGAAATTTTAAGAATACAAGTAATGACTTATGCATTCCTCTGAGTAGACAAGCGTGTTCGGTTGTCTACTAATTACCTGATATTGGCTGACAGGACCGGCCGTCAGCTGGAATGTCAGTGATGCAGTTACAGACACTGCTCCACGCGTGATCGCAGGCTCTGTATGTGACACAGGTGCTGTACGACCACGCGAAACCTTCCTCGCATCTGCACTGGAAGCCGGAGCCGGTCGAGGAACACACTGTCAGAAGAAGCTCTGATCAGAGACCGTGAATCCTGGGCTAAAAATGTTTAACAACGACATTTTATTTGACGAGAATTGCCGCTCACCTGTTGTGATGCTGATGTCCGAGATGTCTGTGCTGTTATCGACGTGTATGGGGAGATTAGTGGCATTCAAGGCAGCGCGAACCTGCTCAAGTGCTTCTGGATCAGAGATGTTGACTGCAATGTCAACAACGTAAGACCACTGGTCTGGAAGCACTGCAAAGACAGAAGATAGAGTTGAGGGGCTGAAAGGAAAAGACTGAAAGAATCACCTATCTCTGCAGACATTTTAGCTAAGCTCATAAAGTTGGTGTAGTTATTAAAAATGTAATGGGAGTGAGGGCGACCTGACTGTTTTATAGCTGGAGGCAGTGACCTCTAGTGATCTCTGCTGGTATTTCAGAGAAATCTACATCCTCAATATTTCAGAAAAGATGAAAATGTTTTGGAAAGCAAAGCATTCCAAATAAGTGCTGGAATATTTCTTACGATTAGTGAGATGACGTTGTTAAGTTAATCTGAAGGGGATTTAAATGGATGGTTCAGGGTTGTTGTTGTTATTTGGAGTGTGGTTATATCAGGTGCTGACTTTTCTATCTCCAAGAATTGAGAAAAATGGCTGCCAGTGGGGACAAAGGGACTGCTCACACCAAAAACCCATTGAGATTTATTTTTTATTCTATTTTATTTTTTTTTATCACAGCACACAGGAGTTGTTGATCTGACTGCTGTCAGTAGGTTTACATGAGTAATTTAGTGACTGCAGTCTTTGAAATCCTACGTTGTGGAGCAACGCAAATGTACCAAATAATGCAGGAGAACAGCAGCTCCTGTGTCCCTGCAAGTTGAACATTTTGATTTTCTCTATGGACTTTGGTGCAGGAGGGTCTCCTTGCAGAAAAAGGCTGTCTAATGGTGAGATGAGATATCATAGACATAGGAGGCATACGTTTTATTAGGTGAGCTTTCTGTGAAGTAGAAAAAAAAATGTTTAATATAATATATATTATAAAAATGATTGGACTGACCATTTCTTCGTAGTCTGCTGTGAGGTAGAACATGTTCCTCTTCCTCAAGTACCTGAAGTAACAAATAATAATAATAAAAAAAAAAGGGACATCAGAATGAAGTTACTGCTTTGTGTTATTCAAGCACCATATTTTATTGAAGTTGTGTAAATAGAAAAGACCTACCGGCGATGAAACCAGACATGGAAATGTAATGCAGTCCCATGTTTTAAATACAACAATTGTCACGAGAAGGGCAAAGAGGCTCAAGCCATTCTTCAATATTGCCATTCCTTTCAAGAGAGATGAAGAGGAAGACAAACGTGTTTGTGCGTTAGTGTCTGTATCCAGTTGCATTGTTTGACAGCCTGTTGTTACAGTTTTTCTCAGTCGCTTCTGTTCTTTTCTCACATCACTGTTAACATTTGCACGGCAGTCAGTGCATTCCTCAAAACAATTAGTGCAAACTGCAAAACCTATTGTATAACCTGCAAAAGCATGTCACTTGCTCAAAATGGATCGTCCATTCTTCAAAACCAAGTATTCATGTCAGTGAAACTGCCAGTGTCATCAAAATGAGAAGTCTTGACACCATCGTTTATGAACAAGATCGTCAAATGGCTTTGTCATGTTTTCATTATGACACTTTATTCTCTCAGTTTTCCAATGCAACAAAATGGTCAGAACTCAGTGACACTACCTGAAAATGCTCAAGACAGCTCTACACTACTTGTGCAGCCATTTGAAAACTACAGTAAAGTTACACATTGCTGTAGTTAGGGGAGTAAGTGAGATATTATGAGATGTTGGATTACTGTCCGATACTAAACACACCTGTTCTCCCTAAGAAATGTTTGAATGATTGAATTCATAGTGGTTCTTCCAACATTTGGTTGCACCCCCATGACCAGCCTCAGCCATTGTGAGGCCGTGATTGACAACATGGTCACGACTGTAGCTCTAATTTCATTAGGAATCTGCCTTTGTGTTTGGTTTCTTCTCCCTCTTCCCCTGTTTTGTCCCCTTCCTCTTCCTCCACACATCCTCACCCCTCTTCCACGATGCTGAAATTTTTGCATGTGTCACAGAATTGTAGAAATGGTTCACACTATGACCTGCTTGGTTCACATGTTTGCCAAGTGAGGGTTCATGGGATTCATCCCTGAGTGACTGTGAACAAGTGGCTTTGGTCATTGGTTACAACTAATACTTCACACACTTCCTCATGAGGGAAAGCTGAAGTTCATCTGAGAGCAATTGTTCAATTTAGGAGACATTTCCAGGAAAGAAAGGTAAATATTTTGCTTGACAGAATTTGATAACTAATTTAACAGTTTTGTATGTAATGACTCAAGCAATGAAATGAATGATTATTAGTTTTATTGGGAACGACTATTCAGCATCCATAAGTACAGTTCATTTTGACTGACATGACATAAGTAAATGATAATGTTATAAAACAGCAGAGAATTGTATGAAAGCAACTGATACATATACATGTCCAAAAGCGGAAGAGAGGAAGGAGAAATTGCTACTATAATGTGCACAAATGACTAAATGTCGTGGAGGTTGAACTAATAGTTCTGAGAGTTTTCATTCTGATCTGAGAAAAGCACCAAAGCGACTGAGAAAAACTGTAAAAGTCAAAGCAGGTTTATTAACCGGAGCACTTTTCATATTCAAGTGCTGTAGACATTTACAAAGGTAAAACATAACAATCATCCATTGTTACAAAATAAATGTAAAGAAGTTAAATGTTTAAGGAGACTGACAATGTTAAAATAAGAAAAAGGAATGTAATTAATAACAAGTTAATGTTTTGATGATTTGAAAAAGAAAGCAGGTATAGTGCATGTGCAACTTATATTATATTAACATATTGGTTACACCTTTAACATGAAAATAATTACACACAGTTGTTGGCACTGGTGCCAAATCTAAGTTATAGACTTTGAAACTTGACCTTCAAGAACACTGAAAGTGAAATCCATTAACGACAATGTCTTTTGGATCCACCCGACAATGATTGAACTATAATTTGAACTGTTGGTTCCTTCACTTAAGTCTCAAAAGAGACAGAACGTCAGATGTTTGTGTTTAAAACACGAGCTGAATGCTGTTGTTTTCCAGTATACACACCTTTAATGGCTTGTCCTCTTCACTGCATGTATCAGAGAAGATCCCATAATGTTGGTTTTGAGTCAACAGAACTCATCTTTGCTTGGTGGCTCATCAGCTTAGCCCGACCTAGCATGTAAAAAAAACTCCACATTATTACTACTATTACTATTACTATTACTATTTACTCCAACACAATTACTAGCCTAAAAATAGGATGGAATAGGATGAAATCCAAGGACTTTTTTGGCCTAAACTTATATACTGCAATAAATATCCCAGCTTTGCTTCAGGAATCAAACACACGTATCCTGACGAGAACATTTTAACTGACACATATGTCATATCTTCGACTTATGGAAAGATATGCAAGTCGACTATTTCAGCACAGAACAATGATATAATTTGTGTGCAAACTCTGCTGATTTGTGGCAGCATTGACCTGTCATAAAAATCTATTAGAGCGAGGGAACACCAGTTGACTCTCAGGTGCACAGATTAACAAAGGGACTGCTGTCACACCAACACAGCATGGCCTGTTTTCTTAAGACTAATTATTCTGGAAGAAGAAGAAAACATTTTTTTCCACCTTACTTGTTTGTGGTTCGTGTGTATGAATGTCAAATAAATCAAAAACTATAATGGATTGGATGTGAATGAAATTGCCATCTAAAATGTACAGGTTTCTTGTCATGGACAGCTCTATTGCAATACATACAGAGGGTTAATTTATAGCGTGACTTTGATTATTTTCACAAAACATTGCCGTGGTCCACTGGGAGCCTGCATTGGCACTCCTGTGCTCTCATGCAGTCAAGCAGAGAAGCCACGTGCCTTTAAGGTTATAGCCTTAAAACTAGACTTTTGGACATTGACCGAATCATGGACTAATGTTGTTATGTTCAAAGGCGGTATCATATTAAATAATAAAAAATGCTTTTCATATAATAGCAGGATTATGTTCAACCATCTGAAATAAACAAACACCAACGTGTTTCAGCCTTGGTCAGGATGTCAAACTGAGCTTATGAGAGAAGATCTTACAGTGATGTCCCACTCACGTCCCACTTGGACAGTGAGGGATTCCATTTGGTACATGATTGTGTCTTTATAATATTTTCTTCTTGTATTTTGCCCATTTGCTTAATCGGCAAGAATAGCAATTAGTCGACAAAAAATTGCAAAATGAAGCCAATTAGGTAATAAACTGCTTTATACTGCAGCTTTTGCCATTCACTCATTCACTCACACAACACTTCTATATGCAGCTGTATATCTTTATCACATAAAGCAGTAGAAAATGGATAGATGGATGGAATTACCGCTTAGCCTAATATAAGGTAATAGTTATTTTACAGACATTTAGTCTCAGGACTTGGTTATAATAATATAATATACAACAGCTGTGTTTTAGTATTATTTTTCAGCAATAGAATCTCTTTGAATCCGATTAGGAAATCATTTAAAACCAGTTGCTGACCACTGCCACGGTAGATTATTGTATTACTTTTTAGGTAATGTAAGGTTATGTGATCTTGAGAGTTTTGAAGGGTGCTTTTAATAAATCAAATGTATTATTATTATTATTATGCTCAGGTTTTGGAGGGATCTGTGGTGGAAAGTAACCGCACAACAGCAGACCACAGTTCTTTCCTAAAGTTGGTGCCTTTTCTCTGATGACTTTACAACATCCATAACCAGGATTTTTTTTTAAGAATCATAAGTGCTTTGTGGTTTTGTCAACAGGTTGCATAATCTTGGCTCCGAAATGTGAGTCCGCACATATCTGTGGTTTTGCGGGAACATAAGTCATGTGTTTGAATGTGCACCTGCTAGACTCCTAATTATTAATATTGCATAAACAAAGCCTCTGTTAAACACATTTTCCTTTTCCTTTAGCTGATTTAAAAAATAATAAAAAATAAAAGCAAACGACAAGTTTAAAATGGACCTAAGAATAATCTATTATAAAATAGATCGGTGAACCTGATAAAGGAGAAACTGAGTTTTTTGTTGTTGTTTTTTTCTTATATATTATTATTTATATATATAAATGTATATATAGTATATATATATATACATATATATTGCCACACTTTTCTCTGTACATTGAAGCTTATAGCATTCCAGGTTTGATTTACTTCTTTCTTATAACAACATTCCTCTTCAGTCCTATCTTAAATCTTTTAAATTGTAATGCTATCTGTCATCATATAAACATAGGTTTTATCTGTAGCGAGAAATGAAAAAAAACAATTTAATGTGCCCATCAATTTGCTCCAGCATCTCTTTGCACTAACTAGATTATAACAGCAAAGTACTAAATTAAGACAACAAACACATGTCAATAGAACAAATGTCTTAAATCAGTTCTGCCTCTCTCAGACCATGGCAACAATGTTTACTTAGCAGTCAATGTCATTTCCCAGGAAACACAATGCACCCAGTGTGCAGTAAAGTAAATGACGATGTGTCAAACGTATACAGATCAAACATTCCCCATTACTCCTCCGTATGCAAACGTCAAAAAGTTGTGGGAAAATTAAGTCAGTCCATGTTTTCTGTTCGATCAGAAAATAGGTCAACCTCCAAACAACTCGCTCCCAGAATAAGCCCTAAGCACCTAATAAAATCACTCATATAAAAATATGAAACCAAATCTCTTACCATAGTTTGCCTGTCCTCTCACTCTCTGCTGCAACTGTTCAGTCTTGAAGAAGCACACAGAGTGTTAAAGGCTGTCGAACTCGTCTGTGACCGAGAGGAACTATGAGCTGAGAAAAAAAGAACTTCCTGAAATTTAGTAAGGTGCACACAGTGCTTGCCGTGGCTCAACAGGTTTGAGTATTCCCAGAGTTTCCATGTCACATTATGACCACTTTTTTTGTCTTTGTGCTTGTGTGTGTGTGTGAGTGTGTGTGTGGTAGGGGTGTGTGTGTGTGTGTGTGTGTGTGTACCGAAGATCATGGTCTCAGGAGAATACTGTCAGATATATTAATAGATTTTCTACGTATTTGGGTTTTTTCCATTTAGCAGCTTGTAAATAAAAGGAAAGATGACGAACACAAGAGACAGTGACAGTGATACATCCGTGTAAATAAAAGTGTAGCAAACAGATTTTCACATATTACACGTTTATTGTTTGGAGATAAATATGTATGGCCATTATTATCATTATTATCATTCATTGTTCATCTAATCTCTGTTTAAAGCTGTAGTGTGTATGTTTTCAACATGAGTGAATGGCTCCGTCCCAATACCTCCCCCTTAAAATTTCCCCTTGGTTTTGAGTGCCCTCAACCGTAAATTCCCCTCGTTGAGGGAAATGGTATTGGGACACCACTACATGCAAATTAGCGTAGTGAACGTAACAAACGTGCTAACATACGTCACATGTTGACAGTTCTACCGGTGCTACTATTTTCATTCAGGAAAAATGCCGGCGTATCAGCTGTTTGTTTTTCTCCATCAACGCTGGTTTTTCTCCGTCTTCGTAAAAGATATATCGCAAATGTGATTGAAATCTGACAAGTCCATGGTATTCGTGTTCAAGTGAACGCCGGTACACACACCCACACACTGACAAAACTACCCAGATGTAGCTAGGGGCACTCAGCGGGTAGCCGCTCGCTAGCTAGTTAGCTAGCTGCTTTCATAAATCGTCACTTATTTTCTGACATTAGTGTTCAAAGCTAAGCGGTCCTTTGGATGTATATAAAACCAACATATTCCAACACAATTCGACATTGTAACGCGCTTATTTGCGAAAAATATATTACAACGAAAATGTTCCTCGGTAGATGTGGCTGCCATCTTTGTTGAAAAATATGAGCCAGCTCGCTGAATTCGCAAAGCATCATGGGTAATTCCATCTTCCACTTCTTTTTAAGCCCGCATCAGAGCTCACTACATTTTGATTGTTGATTATAAGGGCAAAAATCACCTTTCCCCTTGCTCCTCCCTACACGTGAACGCGCAAAATGTAGGGCTAGGAGAAAAATGTAGGGTTAGGGGAGGTATTAGGACAGGGTTCACACAAGGTTCCGGAAAGTCCCGTTCGTTTGGGGAGGTGTGAACGCGCAACCGAACCCTGATCCGCACCAAATAAGTGAACTCTGGTCGGCCTAAAACACAGAAAGCAGACTACGACATTGTGGGTAAACACAAAACGGAACATACGCGCATGCAGAACGATAGCAGGGAGAAATGTCTGAGTCCATTGTTGCAGTGTACAGTATGTGTCATAAGTTTGCATAAAACCATAGGGTTTGATGCAGTTCCATGTTGGATGAAACAGGAGTTGTCCTGCATTAACCAACAGATGAGCGAGTTTGTTCATTTGTTGTTCATTGTTCTCTTGTCTTCCGTAAATCTTGATGCAGCGCCACCTCAGGCGAGGAGGGGAATATGTTATTCAGGTTCCTTCAGGTTAGGTTCGTTTCACTAAAGTGAAAATGTGTGATAGCGAAGTCGGATCGGCTGAATGTTGCAACCCCCAATTGAACCGAGTCCCCAATCGTACAGAGTCTAGCAGACTATTAGACGTGAATATGACTTAAAAATGGGAGACTAGCTAGTTAGTTAGACATCACACACAAATAGCTCAGACAGAACCTACATAACATATGGAGACACAGGCACAAATAGCAGAGCAACCTATAATAACCAGTAAAAATGTATAATGGTCAGAAGTTCAAACAAACAGGTGTGTGACTGTTTTCAGCCAGTGGTTTAGTATGTTTAAAGGTGAAATAGTTGTAAAAAAAAAAAAAGACACAAAAAATGAGTGAGTTGTTATCCCAAAATTGAAACTCAACAAATGCATTTTTTCAATGATCCTCCCGACAAGTCTGAGGTGTTGACTAATCCCATGTCTATGTTTTGATGACTTAAGGTGTTTATTATGGTTTCAGTTGCGCAAACCGTAAGAGCGTGAACCGTTATTTCACGGACATAATTTTGTGTTCTTTGGACCCCCTTTGGACTTTGAAAATCTACTCTTAGCATTGATATTTTGGCAACATATAAAAAAATATGTGTGAAAAAGTTGTAGGTAGTACAGTGCCTACAAAATACACCCTGCCAGCGCGCCTGGGTCAGACAGCGAGTGTTGTAACCAGTGATAGCGTCTACGGATCACCCCCAAATCACTTGTTCCCGGTGCTAACTAACAAACAGAGAGACAAACAAACAAACAAACTCTGGCGAAAACTTAACCTCCTTGGCGGTAGTGATTTGTGATTTTACATCACAGCTCACAGTTGTCGACTGAGTGCTGCCTCAATCACTGAGTTCCAATGTGTTCAATTTGTGTTTTTGTTGTATGAAATCCTCCTCCTGTGTCTCTGTGAGCTAAAAACTCTGATTTCCTCTATGGGTCTGGTGCAGGGGGAATTAGTGGTTTAAACACTTCAGTTTCCAGCCACAAAAGATTTCCTGATGGTAACAACAGAGAAGTATTTTTTTAGGCTGAAAAATATGTCGATTTTTATCTTTTGTCATTGTTTTGTCGTGTCCCCACTGACAGACATGTTTTCCCTGAGTGTGAGCATTTGTGTTTCAGGCTGGTTCTCTGCAACAGCAGGAAGTGATGTGTGCCAAGGAAATCGTTCTTTCTTTCTTTTAAACATTAACAGACTGTTGTTTGCCCAGTCACAGAATAATGTGCTTTATCCTCTCCCATTAATGTATCTTGAAAACATAAGTAACACCAGCTACTCCAGGCATTCGAGGATGTTCTGTCAGGTCATGGTGAGTGCTGAAGAGAAACACAAGACATTACAGACAAGCATCACGGTGACAGCCAAATAAAATTGATGTTGTGAATTCCCAAAATAGAATAAACATTTTTTTAATGCAAGACAAACCACTGCACGCATGTGGTGAAATCTGAAGCACCATTACAGCTAAAAGCATGCTGTCAAACTGGATGAATTAAAAGGTCAAACGCTCTGAGGGTAAAGTCATTGCTGTTTGGTTCATGTCTGTTTGGACGCTTTTACAAGATCATGTTTCTGACAGGGACATTGTTTACGCAGTAAATGAACGCCTCACTGATGGCTGTCATGAGGATTAGAGGTTGGATTTGGCAGCACAATGTAATAGTACAGCAGGGGTTGGTGCGCTGGAGCGAGAGGTCCAATAGAGGTGAAACTCTTCAAAAAATTCTGCAGGAAGTGCCAACTGAGATCAGGTTTAATCTAAACCTTGATGTGGATGTCGGTGGTTTGTTTGTGGACAAACAGTGTAAGGGCACTGACAGGTCAGAGTAACATGTCTTGGTGCTTTGCTGTTGCCATCACAAGATTCTGCTTTGATTTTTTTTTTTTTTTTTTTTTTATTTCGCCCACATATACGGTTTTAACTAAATCTGAGACTCCATTGTTGTTTCTTTTCTTTTACTAGCAGCGACAGTAATGAAGACGGGAGTAAAGGAGTAAGATGGACGACATTTTTAGAGCTGGAAGGACGGCATTTGACATTTTGCATTTCTCAGATTTTTAGCATATTTCTGAGGGATGAGGTTTGAACAAGGCATGACATATTGGAGAAGAAGGCTTGTAGGTTTTAAAGCTGTGTGAACTACAGTCGAAATACATGGTGATTAGCTTCACCTCTTAACTAAGTTAGTTGACTAAGTAAAGGGAACTGTGTTGTGAACTAACCTAAGTGTTCATGACATAGACAATTTTTCTTCTACTTTTGTTCATAAAAACGAGCCAAGCGAGATTTTTGCTCAGGTGTGTTTATATAATTGGTGAAAATGGAAACAAAAATCATGTCATCAGATTGCCTATTGGTTGTACTGAAAAAAAGGATATATACGACTCTGTATTGCATATTCTTATAGCCTTTGTATATATGTTTTAACATAGTTATGTTAACAAACAGCCTACATGCTGGTTAATACAACCTGCCGAAGTTCAAACCAAGGACTTTAATTGGGATGGAAGACTGTATTTAAAAATGAAAGGGGATTTGCGATGCTGCCACGTGATTGGTTGGTTAGATAGCGACCCCAAAATAGCATAATAATGTTACAATGATATTTTTTGTTATAAATAGTAAGTGGTTTTTGCTGAGCTGTAACACTAGAAACTAAAGTACTTCATCTCTGCAAAAAAGTCTGCATATGCCCTCACACAGGACTCCAATCTGAGTCACAATAGTGTTTGCTGGCATCTGACTCCATAGCTGGAGTAATTATGTCTTTCCTGGCAGAAATAAAACTCGATCTACTGGTTCCTCAGCACTATTCGTAAGATCTGAGACCTTAATGATCATTTTGTCTTCTTTTAGTCTGTCAACATAATGTTAACACCATAACTTTGAAACTGGAGAAAAAATATTGAACTGGTGACCTCAATGCAACACATATGGAAGTAATGTCAACTATACTAAGCAAGTAGACCTGCATGAAAAAAAAAGATCAATCAAGATGAATTAAAGGTGCATTATGTAATACATCTAAATCAACTGGCGATAAAATCCACCATATGTCACAGAGACTCAGGAATAATGTTCATATAACAAACTGAACTCACCAACAACAACAGTACAGACAAAATATTTGCATAAAAATTTTTTTTCGCAGACTGCAAATCATATTTATGTTCTGAAATCCTGTTTTGGCATGTGACGCCACCTACCGCCGTCTACCAATCATTGCAGTCAGTAGGGTCTCAGCTGCCGAGCAACCACAGGTTGCCAGTTACGTCAGAAAACGAAACCTAAAAGACCTCTGTATTTTGAATTTGAATGTAGTAAGCGTTTTTGGCCACATTCTTACATATGGCACCTTTAAACGTGCAGAAGAGATGGTTACGGTTATTCTATTTGTGTTTCTGATACACTGTCAATGCTGAATTGCTGTGTGCACTGACAAATGTTGCAACCGAATATCCCTTCCGAGTGTAATGGAGAACCAGCTGTATGTAGCCTTCAGTTAGTTTTAAGACTCAAACAGTTATTAAGATTGCCCTATTGTACGAATATGGTGTTTCAAATACTCTTCCCTCAAGGAGAGGAATTTGGCACAACACATAATATGGTACACCACACCTCCAAGACACCTCTATTACTGTATATACATACAGTGTATGAAGGCCTGCCTTCATTAAAGTACCCATCATGACAGACTTTCCTTAGTTCAATAGTCACCAAGCCCAGCTCTGCAACAGGGCAACTAAGTCATAACCATAACCTTTCACTCTCGTTCAGTCGATTCAGAGCAACCAACAAATTAGAGACGACCCTCAAGTACTGTGGTGCATCGTAGACCGAGTTGAAAGAAAATGACTCTCACATCCAAATAATCAAACCAAAAAAAAAAGCCTGTGGTGATGATGCATCTTAAATGTCATTTACAGATACTTATTCATACAAAGGCTCACAATGTTGCCATGCCCCTGGACCAATGTGCCTTCACATTGTGAGGTAACTGAAGACCTCTGCTGTCGTAAACCAGGGCGATAGCATTCGCAATCCAGTGAGAAAGCTGTCATTTAGACAGAGTTTTGCCCCAGGCTAGACAAGCTAGACAGACACTGGCGGCATGAATGCACCATGTGCAGTCTCTGTATGTGAGTAGCACAGGACACAGGGAACGCAAACTTCTCTGCTCAGCCGATGCAAACTAAGGGGTACAAAAGCTCACAAGAGCAAAAGCCACAGTCCCAGTGGCTGCAGGGACAACATTCGGCAAACACTCTGCATTCTTCTGCTGTAAAGTAACCTTGACGTGAACTGGTTAAATGAGGGGATGCACAGAGAAAGCATGAAGGTTGCTAAACCTGTTTTGAAGTTAAAGCAAGTAGCAGTGTAAACAGCAGACTCAGTGGGCTCCAATGCATATATTGCATTTATCGTATTCAGAATATTTTATTCTATTTTAAAGCCTGACCAGGGACAAAGACTGCAAATTAGCTGAAGCTAGGCATCTTATATATGCATCACATTTTCTGTGGCAATGTTGTATGTATCGTCCTGGTTAAATAAACATATAAACGGACCTAGACCGGAAGTTCCAATTAACGCTGTTTTTTAGTGTGTATCTGCGTCATTACCTCGTTTACGAAGCCCTGAAGGTTCTAAACAAACATTTCAGCCATTGCTGAGTAAAACCCGGTCCGTTTACGTAAACAACGGTTCTCCTGAACAGCGGATCCTCCTGGTCCGGGCACAAGTCCGGGTACATCCGGTTGCGTACATTGAACCGCAGAAGAAGAATAACGTCTGTTGTGGAGGTGTTTCAAGAGGGACAGTGTCTTCTGACTCTGGGTCTGACTCTGGGTCAAAGTCATAAAAGGGACTGTGGCGGGGAGTCGTGAAGAAGCTATTTTTAAACACTGTTAAAACAATGTTTTGATAATGAGTAGCAGTGCATCCACCGTTCCAGAGGGGGGAGCTGTGCTTCTGAGAGTGGGTGTGCTGACTATGTCACTTCCAGGTATTGGCCAATCACAAGACAAGTCTGTCTTCTGGGGGTGAGATTTATGTCTGAAATATCATGTCTCAGCACAGCGTCAGAAAAGAAGGATTTCGCCTCGTTTACAGCAACTCGGAGGTTTTTGACCATAAAAACAAGTTAATGTATGTAAGTAGACCTCCACAACTAACATATATGTGCACCAGGACCACTCAAAGGGAGGTTTTGATTTTAGCTCAGACTATAGCTTGCCCCGGCTCCATTTATGAACTGCATTACAAGCGGGTGAGCTCCTTTGAACGCAAACCTCAGAAACTAACTGGTCCAGGTGTAGAGCTGCATGAAAGTGCATGCCTGTAAAATGGACTGTTGCAAGCCAGTCCCTGTTCAAATCGGAGTCAAATTTGTGACACACGTGGTTGTGCAGTAGTTCCTGGTCCTAATGTCTCCTCAAAGGGACATTTAACTTGACTATGGGTGTCATGTGAATCACTTTCTCTTTTTAATCACATTATTTTGGTAACACTTTACAATAAAGTAGATGAAGAAAAGGCTAACTAATCAATGGATTACTTAATCATTAGTTAATTTGTTAATGTTAAATTAGTTCATGATCAGTTAACTATGATTAATGTACTTACTACTAGTATACTATGATATTTGATTAGGCCATCAGTTGATGTTAGTTAACCATTAACTAACGATTACATAATCTTTAGGTTATATTACTTAATGGTTACTTTTTTATGTACCTTATTGTAAAGTGTAACCCTTATGTTCATTACAGCAAAAGCAACAAGTGTTGAAGTATGTAGTAGTATGCTGTCTTTCTCCTCTTGGCATGACATCTACATTCTTTCTTCCGGTATGGTGAGAAAACACCTTTGGGATTTCAGAGGTGACTCATGTGTAGATTTAATTAATTTGACCCAGAACAAAGCTTGTGTTTCTAATTCAAACAGTAACTTTCTATTTACTTTTAGTAATAGTATTTTGACTAAAATGTCATTTAGTTTTAGTCCAATTCTAGTCATACGAGATGTTTTTTCGTTTTAGTCCACGAAATATCATCAATCTACAGTAATACAAAGAGAAACATATGTGAACACTTAAAAGAATACTCTTGGGTTGTGCTTATTTCTATAGGAACTATCAATAATTCAATGTTCAATACTTCATTATTTTCAACTCAAATGTCTGTCCTGTTCTATTTTGAAACTTACATACTGTCAGGTGTCTTCACTTCCTGCCTTCCTGTGTTTCCTGCACCATTGATGTCCTGCACCTGCTCCCTAGTGGGCTGTGACGGTACTGCAAGACATGCAAGTTCAGAAATAAAGTGGACTGATTGTTTATTAATCTGTAGTGAATATTTGTATCACTTGTTCACACGAAAACAATGATATTCATGTGAATTATTAGATATTAGATTGATAGATTTCAAAGTGGGCCCTGACATTCTTAAGTTTGGGAATAGCTGGATTAGTTGTATAAAATTGCATTCAAATAATAATAATAATAATAATAATAATAATACATGATTCACATACTAAATGGACGACTTCACAAGGAAGTCTAGAATAATTGTATTGTTTTTTTCCTGGTTATTTCATTGGTCACATTCAGAACTACTGCATAATATGGCTGCCAGGAAATATAATATCACACACACACGCCCTCTATTCTCTTCTGTTAAATACCACATTCTTTGTGAAGTGGTGGGTTCCTCTTTGACATCACTGTGACTCCAGTTTTCGGTAACTCCATGGCCCAGATCACACAAACACCCCCTACACAGAGAGAGCAATCACACACTCACACAAGTACAAGCTACACACACCGTCCACAGTCAGGTGTAAGTGGAGCTGTGTCAGCCTTCTCTGTTGCCCCATTGTAGGTAGTTAAATGAGACAGGGGACAGATTTATAACAATAGGGGCTCACCAGACTCAAATCACACAGACGTGTGTGTAACAAAACAGTGGCTGAGTCACAGAAGGGAAAATTAATAAAGGTATTAAGTATTTATTCTTTGTGAAAGAAAGCTCTGAAAGGTTCACTGCATGGCTGCCAGCAAGGACTCAAAGAAAACTGATTTCGGCCGCATGCAAAAAAAAAAAAAAAATCAAGCATCATAAGTCTGTGACGTCCCACGAATATGTTTGCTGAGTTATCTTACAATTAGACAGCATTATTTCCATGTAAAAGCTCACGTTTGTGTCCCTTTTGGTAACTGCTCACTCCCCACACCAAAGTCCAGGGAGAAAATCAACAATTTAACATTACAACACACTGGTTGTTGATTCAGTTCAAATGTGTCATTTTTTTTTTTCAAACTTTGGCCTTTGAAATGTTTGTTAGGATTAACCGATGTGAGTCAGACTTAATCAAACATGGCAACAGCAGCTAACTTGACCCCACAAGGTAAAAACGTTGATTTTATTAAGAGTTTGATATTTCTAAATACATTTAATAATAGAAGAAAATAATCTATAATTTTTACTTTGACACTGGTTTCGATCTTTATTTTTTTACACAAAACACATCTTTTGAAGTGCTTTCTATTTCAGTAACCACTCCTGACCAACAGGGGGCATGATCAGATAAGGTGGCCTGCTGCATCAAGGCCATATATCTATATTATGGCATGTATAATATTACATTACTAGAATTTCTTATTTATCCACCACATTACTTCTCATTACTGTGCTGACTCATCTGAGCCATTTCCTCCTTCTTTGTCCTCTCGGAGGTGGCTGTAAAATCCGGCAGTATCCTGCTGGTCTCCTGACTCTTCACTTTCAAAAAGGGGATCCAGCTTATCCTCAACATCTGGGAGCTCTAAAATCACATGCAGCTCATCGGGGTTCAGGATGGAGGATGGATTTTTAGGATGATCCTGATTCTCAGGTAATGTTTAAAAGTCGACAATACGGCGTCGTCTGGCATCAACCACCCTCTCTTCCCTCTTGTTTTGGGTTTTAAGTGAAAAAAAAGTCAACAACTCCAACGTTTCTCTCCAGGTGTGTCACACAGAGGTAAATTAGTAGTCACACCCCTCCCACATAAATGTGTGAAACTCTTTTTAAAGTTGTCATGCCATTGTAACATGCCCTATAATTTGGGGCATTCTTTCATTCTAGTGCTAAAATTTGTTTAAATTAATAGTTCAGCATGGATACAAGAAACACCCGATTTAAGCTTCCTACTAACAAAAGAGTCATGCCTTTATTTCACAATAGACTGCTTCCTCCTTCAAGTTAATTATTTATTGGTTTTAGTCAATTGTTTTGTGACATCTGAGTTTTAAATCCTTATTTTGGATTGACCTAGAATTAGGTTTAGTGAACCAAACTTGTCGCCATGAGGTAAAAACAGAAATTTTCACTATGGAATTTGGTGCAGGAGAGGGAGTTTTTTTTTTACAGACTTTATTTTCCAGTTGGAAAAGTCAATCTAATATCTGATGGTGAGATAAAGCACACCTATTCTGAATCTTTGAAAGTAGATTATGAGGTGAGCCTGTTACCGAGATCAGTCATCACTGTCTTGGAGAGTTTCCTGATTTGTCACAGTGTGTCATACAACCACACTTGAAGGATAACAGGGGTAAAGGTTAGGAAATGAGTAATGTTGAAGTTTGGAAGTTTACACCGAGGGGAAATTAGTTGCGTTCCATTTATGTCGGCACTTGAAACTGACTGGCTTCACTCGAGATCACCATGTTTCAGTTGAGAAGTCAGCAAACAACAACGACACAAATGCATCATGGGCCATTGTTAGCATTACAAATGAATTACAATGCTCAGTGCAGCAATATGTCTTAGAGCAGACCAAGACCGGAAGTTCCAATTAACGCTGTTTTTTAGTGTGTATCTGCGTCCTTACCTTGTTTAAGAAGCCCTGAAGGTTCTAAACAAACAGTTCAGCCACTGCTGAGAACGCTGTGTCTTATTGTAATCTCGGGCTCAGCGAGATCTCTGAAAAAACCCGGTCCGGTTACGTAAACAACGGTTCTCCTGAACAGCAGATCCTCCTGCTCTGGGCACTAGTCCGGGCACATCCGGTTGCATACATTGAACCTAAGAAGAAGAATAATGTCCGTTGTGGAGGTGTTTCACGAGCGACAGTGTCTTCTGACTCCGGGTCAAAGGTCGTCAAAGGGACTGCGGCGGGGAGTCGTGACGAAGCTATTTATAATGAGTAGCAGTGCATCCACCGTTCCAGAGGGGGGAGCTGTGCTTCTGAGAGCGGGTGTGCTGAATATGTCACTTCCGGGTACTGGCCAATCACAAGACAGTCTGTCTTCTCGGGGCAAGATTTATGTCTGAGACATGACAAGTGCTTCAAAAAGGACAGATTTCTATCGGCTCGTTTCCAGCAACTAGGAGGTTTTTGACCAAAACAAGTTCATGTATGTAAGTAGACCTCCATAACTAACATATATGTGCAACAGGACCACTCTATGTGACCTTTAAATATTAACCAGGACTGTGTATGATTGATTTACTGTGAAACAAATGCAACAGAAGTGTTAATAATGGTAAAAGAAGCAGTGGTATAGTTGCTTCAAAAAAAATCAAAATAAGGGACAACTGCACAAAGCATTATGACAAAATGTTTTTAAGTTTTTATTGGTTGATTTTTAAGAGGTTACATAGTATTAAACATACTGGTTATACATGTGAAATTTGATGAAATCATCCACTCTCCTGCCACATTTGCATCTCTCATCATCATCATCATCGTCATCTCAGACTTCCAGTAGAAAACAAAAAAGCTCACACCTTCACCTCACACCCTCATCACCACTATCATCATCATCGACAGTCCACAGCAGCACTGCCTTCACTCAGTCTGGAATACTTAAAAATAGTCTTTGAGTCCAGGGTTGTGTTCCCCCTGTGTCAGGCTAACCAGTGAGAGCTCACTTCTAGCACCAGGGTATACTGTAGCGTTCACGGCAAGTGGCTTACTGAAAACAAGAGTCTGTCATTTTCTGCTCTTGTCAAACCTGCAAAAAACATCTGCGGACCTTGATGGGCTTTGTTTGTTTCTTTTTTTTTTTTTTTTGGTGGAGCTTATTTTAAGAATGTCAAACGTGGAAGGAATTTAATTGTACGTCTTGATTTAAATCAAGTACCACAAGTAGACTTCAAGTAGAGTATAGAGTATGCATATATTACATCCCAGCCAGGTCATCTTGTAATGCCAAGCGGGGAGAAAATACATCTGAATGCCCGAGGGAACATGCCATAAAAAAAAATAAGACAAATGATAACAAAGTGATGCTACAATAAAAATAATAAAAATCCAAATAAATGTAAAAAAGTTACAACAGAAATGTTAGTATGTCAGAACTATAGAAAGGACACATGATACAATACACGTCTGCCTCTCCTTTAGAAAAACGATTAGTGCATTATCATTACATCTTAATGTGAACTACATACAGCATGTAGCAACATACATCTGCTTGAAAAACAACAGTCAGACACAAACCAAAATTAAAGATCATTTCATTCATTTCCGACGCTACATTTGTCGAAGTGTGCAGGGAGAGCGGAAAAAGACGACAAACTAAAGGATAAACCCGAAGAAAGAAGAACGAGTGGAGAGACAGGACGAGGGGTCTCCATGCACGACGGTGCGCGAAAAATGATGTCAATCATATGTTGTGGCCATCGTCTTAACACAAAATAAGGTAAGAAAAAGAGTGTTCTTTTTCCTTTCCTCCTTTACCTAATTCAGAGATTCAATGAGGACAATCACTGTAGCTGTTCTGGTGGCTCATGTTGGTGCAACACCTGAAGCTGTTTTTAAACATGAACTGAGGGTCCTGACATTACCCACCATTCACTGATGAACGCAGCAGGACATTGTATGTGTGAGATTAATTCTCAGCAGCAGGGCCATCTCTGGAGGATGTTTAGCCCTGGATCCTCCAAAAAGGCTAATTTGAGCATGCATGAGGCACAACAATTGCCCATTTGCCTGCTTATGGATTATCCAGAGTTTCTTCTGCTGCATTCTCACATGACCTACATTTCGATAATTAAGGGAAATTAAACTACGAGAGGGGAATAAAAACAAAAAGGAAGACCACAGAAAGTGTTTATGAAGGTGGTGGAGGAGGGCATGAGGACATGTAACAGAGGAGGATGAAAGCAGATTATCTGCTGTGGCAAACCCCTAAAGGGAGAAGTCGAAGGAAGAAGATACAAGGAGAGA
Source organism: Microchirus variegatus (assembly GCF_963457635.1). Lineage (NCBI taxonomy): Eukaryota > Metazoa > Chordata > Actinopteri > Pleuronectiformes > Soleidae > Microchirus > Microchirus variegatus. Next base: position 6,715,324 of record NC_139813.1, on the reverse strand, counting down.
AGAAGCAACTTCATGTGGATGTTTGCGTTCCCCTCTGTATGTGAAACTCAGGAGAATTAGAGTTTAGTGCATGTCTTAAAAGCAGATTAAACACTTTTTTTCTTAAATTTGTTATCAATCTGCAGAATTCTGAGTCAAACGGTTAGTATGTTTCCATGCAAGTTAAGTAGAGCAACAAACTTCCAATTGAACTAATGTCCTTTCCCCACATTACAATCACTGATGGGGAATCATTATATTGAATGAAGCGCACCCCCTTCCACTATGCAACGGGGGCAATATATACACCCTTTTTCTGTCAGTTTGAATCTGAATTCTATTTAGTATAATTTCAGGACTAAAAACATGTTTGCATGTATGTCGAACGTCAGGTGCAATAATACGATAATTAACTAACGCAGTAATTTGTTTTTTTTAGCCTTTTTTTGACCAAACACAAACAGTTCAATGCTAAGCAATACTGTATATCATAAAATTGATTGATATTGTAAATATTATTCTAACATTACTCTTAATATTGGCTTTTCTCATTTGTGTAAAATTATTGTTTTTGATGTATGGCTATGGATGCAAAGCAGCAGGTCAGCTCCCTTATCTGATGCTGCCACCTGTTGGTCTGGCAGACTGTTTACTAGGCAACCTACATACTGTATGATCTCTTCAGGTTCAGGCAGAGCAAGAGAAGGAAGCAAAAAAAAAAAAAAGAAGAAGAAAGAATTGGGTGAGTAAGGGGGACGACAAGGTCAGGAACATGATTTATGGGTCAGTTCACACCCGGACAAAATACTTGTGAATGCGGTTCATGGGAACTTTGAAAACCAAAGCTTTATACCAGTGTCGTGTAGAGCTATAGCTTATTGTCTCTGTAGTCAACTTAGTGATGACTGCCATGTTCCTTTGTAACACTGAAATTGTGTTGATGTCAAGAAAAGTGTCAATGACTGGCAAAGCCAAATAAAAAAATAAAAAATAAAAAAACAACCTTGCAAGATGTAGGTGTCGTCCAGTTTAGATGAAGAAAGTGCTTAAGTGTGTGTTTAATGGTGTTTACAGCTGAAGAAGGTGTATAATATATGTACAACACCACCTTTAACAAGGCTGCACATACTTAAGGAAAGTGGATAAAGTTTCACCTCATAGTGTTTTCATTATACTGATAGTTGACCCTGTATCATGGTGGAGGATGGAGGAGAAATAGACCACACAAAGGAGGGAGACTGGAGGGTAAATAATAAAGAATTTAAAAAAGTAATTGAAGGGAGTAGCCACTCATGTGACGCTCATGTGACAATAACACAACAGCCCCTGCCAGATCTAGTATCAACCCAAGCTAATTCTGAACAACACCAGTTATGATTAATCTCTGCCACTTGGCTAATATCATGTACTGACTGTCTGTGACCGTCTGTGCCGTTTCCTCTTCTCCTCCGTCCTCCACTACAACAGGTCGGGGAGGTGGCTGTAGACCGAGTCCAGCAGCGTCTGACTGGCCTCCTGACTCTTTATTCCAGCAATCTCAAAAAGGCGATCCAGCTTGTCCTCGGCGTCGGGGATCTCCTCGATCACGTGTAGCTCTTCTGGGTTGAGGATGTGCAGCATGTCGTCGAAGATGGGCTGCAGGTCACACGGGTCCAGACGCACCTGCCGCAGCACAGTGTCTTTTTTCTCTGGAGAGAGAGACCACGAAGAAAAAGAGTTCAATTGATACCAGTGTGTCTTTGGTCAAGGGAAAGAGCACGATGGAGGCAGACGATCCAATGTAGTGCCCCCTTATGGGAGAAGCTAAAAGAAGAAGGTCAATGAGTGTCTGGACAGACTTTACCACTATCCAAATTTAGATAATATAGTCTCCACTTCATTCACTAGAATCTCTTGCTCAGACTGTGGGAAATTCCTTTTATTTCCTTTGTTCATTGCATTATTTGATCGAAAAGGTGAATCTCAGGGCCTATTTCAATTGATTTGCATATGTAAATGGAGGCGTGGACAGGGAGGAGTTTGGCACCTCTGCATGTGCGCTCAGATCCACGTTGATTTGGGACGTACAAAAGAAAAGTGCTTGGATCCATGCGTGCGCACACTTTGGCTGGCTTTACACTGCAACGGTTCCGGGTGAAACCGACAAAATATTTTATCAGATGTGCCTTTTTGGGGCTTAAAAGCGCAAAAAAATAAACGCACCCTCCAGAGTGGAAATTAAAACGCTCCGCCGTCGCGTTCCCGTCTAAAGGGTTGAAAACGCAAAAGTGTTCTCTGAGCTGCTCACGGTGGCTATGCTCTTGTACGCGTTGACGTCAGATCCATGTGCAGTACTGCCAAACAACAACAAACATGTCGGATTATATCCATCAGTCGGACATTCAAGTTGCCTTAGCTGCTCTGATACCTATCCAGGAGTCATTTCAGCAATTACGCCGAGTTAATGTTTTGGTTTTCGACTGTGGGCTACTCAGCAATACTAGAGAGAAGTAGAAGGACATGCGCACGCTCCTGGTGTTGTTGTATGTCAGTGCTTCACAGCGCCACCTAGCCACCTGGCATGCATACTACATCAAATTTCACACACTTTTGGCTCGTCGCGTGCATGCAGATTTCCACCCAAAGACGCTCGTCTAAACGCGAAATAAAAAGTGGGAACGCAACGCCACTTTTGCGGTTTGTGTTCAGATCATTGTCGTGTAAAGCTAGCCTTTGATACATCTGAATTTATTTTACGCGCATGACAGTTTCTGGGTTTTTGGCGTAAGCCAAGTTTCAGTAGGAAATCCACGCAAGTCTTTGTACATGAGGCCCCTGGAGAGCACAGCCCTCGTTTGATTATATGCACAGAGCCGCAAAAAGGCGGGCTGGCTTCTTGAAAACCAGATGGTCAATTTCACCTCTGCATTCAAACAACATCCTTCGCGGAAAATGTTAGAAAAGTATCAATAAGTGCAACAACAAGTATCGATAAGGACAATTGGTGTCACTATCGAAATCTGATAGTCCTTATCACAGTTTTTAGTTTAAAGCTGTGAAAAGTCTGTAAAATCCTTCAAATTTGCTCTAACAAGTTGAAGTCAAAACAAGTTTTAAATTCCAGCTTTAATCAAGATAGGAAAAGTTTAGATGAATAACTGATGAGGCATAAACAAATACAGGTCACTGCGACTGACTTCTCTCACGGACACCCTAGGCATTTTGTGTTATCTGCCCCACTGATAAGAAATGAGAGACGAGTGTGAGAAGACAATGTGTCCACATCAGATGAAGACAAAATGCAGTGGACTTGCCAAGTGAAACCCTACTATGATAAAAATCAAATGACAAACACAAAAACACACTTTCCCTGTGTCATCTTTTCAGGTATTTTACACAGACTGACCTGTATTTTTACCATAAATCTGAATTATTTATTATGAATGTGATTCTTATTTCTTTGTAGTCTAGTATAGTATTTATAGATTAGGAGTGACACGATGGTAGTATTTACACACAGTTCACATTGTCACCACCATCATACACTGGAATGTAATTTTATTTTTGAAGGTGCAGAGACCCATTCACTCTTGGGTTATTACAGCAATATGGCAAACCCTTTTTTTTAGAGAAAAGAAGGAGGATTAGCAGAGAGTGTACTCCCTGAAAATATGAGTATGTATTTTTCTAGCATTAGCCCCAGGAAAGAGGTCACCAGCTGTAAACAAAAACGACTGTCTGCTCCCTGTGTGTCCTCTTACCTTTGGTAATGAAGGAGCCAGTCCTGCTGAGGCCAGAGTCTTTGCTGGAGGTGGAGTCGCAGCGCAAGAGAGGTTCAGATTCGTCGGGGAAGAAACCTTTGCTGCGGTCCACCGGCGACTGCTCCACACCTACGCCACTGGAGGCCCCCACGCTACCACTGCCGCTACTGGCGCGGCTGCTGTTGCTGGCGGGGGACTCTGGCACCTTGCGGACGGGACTGAGGCTTTGGCTTACATTCACTGAGGTCATCAGCTGGTTGATGTCAAACTGTAGGTGACAAAAAAAAAAGGAAATATTAGGGAGTGATAATCTACAGATACTGTAATAGACTGACTGTATTTGTAGGGTGTTAGGTACATTAATGGACAGCACTTTGGGTTTATTTGTCTATAATTGTGCACGTCGCAGGAGAGCTTACAGTAACAGATGAAACGAAGCAAAACCACAGTAAATTGTGAGGGCAGTATAGAGTCAATAGTCCAATCAGTCAGGTAAAACCAAGGAGAAGAGTCAGGCATTTAAAAAGGGCAGAATGTTTCGTAGAGCTTCCCTGTGAGCAGAGTCGTTTCTTGCTATGCAGACTATGCAGCCGCATAGCGTCCCACAGCCACCAGGGGGCCCCCAAGCTGCAAGTTCAGACTCATATTTTCTTATATTTTTGAGAATCAAAAGTACCTGTCTTTATTTGCATGTATTGCATGCATTCATTATAAATATATTTGCAAAGCATGTAAGTGTTTGTTGGGTAATCAGGTAAAAATCCCATTATAATCCATTATATTTATTAAGTAAGTTTAGTTTTTTTTCTTTTTTACTGTTTTTGAATCGTGGGTTAAAACTGTTTTATGTTATGCCACCTTGTTATGCTACCTTAATATTTATTTTAAACATTTTTCAAGAACAAACTGTATCTGTTGCATTTGTGAATGTACTCTAGAGTGTTTTCCTCTTAAAATGTAACAAGAGTTAGGAATCTATACCTCGAGTTTGAAAAAAATAGAGGCCCCCAAATAGTATCTCGCATAGGGCCCCCAGACAGCTAGAAACGGCCCTGCCTGTGAGATGGTATTAAACATCCTTTTATATGATGTTAAAAGGATGACTTACACTCAGTGGTCTTAAATTCCACCACCGCTAACAACAAACACAGCTAACCACCCCAAAATCAACACAAATAGAATGCAAACATGACAAAAAATAAAGACCACTCCCAACAGCTACAGCAACATTGTATGGCACTATATATTCAGTTCATAGACAAACTACCACTAAAATTGTCTACCTCTGTCCTTCTTCCACATTTGACCCCTTCACTCCTAGTTTTCTCATCTTCATCCCCAGTCCTTGTTTTTTTCCCCCCTCTATGTTCCACTTTTCCATCTTTCTTCTTCAGTCTGTCCTGTTTCTGAGTTAAAATGTAAGTCCAGCTCCTTTAATCCCATGTTTGCCCCAATCGAACTCTCTTTCTCTCAGCACCCCCTCTAGTGTAGCAGTAAACCTGTGGTTTGAACTGGTAGCGGCTGGTTTGCAGACCATGCCTTGTTATTCTCAGTGTGATTCAGCCCAAGCGTAAGGGTCACAGCAGCACAGGCGTCATTTCATTTATATTCTAAATGAAAAACTGAGCTGTGAGAGGAGAGAGTCATTTTAAAAATTGCCAAAATTCTTTTTGATTTTCTGGTTGATTTGGGTCCTGACAAAAGTCTGACCTCCAACAGGACACAGAAAAATCCCCACTGTGTTCTTTCTCTTGTGTTTTCTTTCTCTCTTTCTCTTTCTCATAATGTCTGGGTCACTGCGCTGCAGAGTGATTCTTACAGAACAAAGACGCCGTGTCTCAAATACGCACGCAGTAGCTCACAGCTGCAACTTTCACAGAGCAGCAGATGTGACAGGGACAATTTTAGTTTATAGGAGCACATGCAGAAAACAAAAAATCATCCCCAGGAGAGAGGATGAATTTAGCAGCCTTTAGACACAGGAGGTCTATGGATAAGTGAGTACACAAAAACATTTGATATTCATCTTTTGTGGCAGAGGTTTAACACCTTCAGCAATAAGTGGTTTTCAGCCGTTTTGGCACAAGAATAAGAAAAGTTGTCATTAAAAATGGACCTCAATTTTATTTTTTTGACCATGGCTTTCACAATATGAATCTACAATGTCAGGTAGATTAAGTTATTATGTTTACAAATGGACTTGGAGAAATAATAACCAGAGATATTTTCCCAGCCACATTGTGTTTCACACAGACTGTACATTAAAAGAAAGAAAAATGGATGTAGTCTTTGAGTCTGGAATATGAAGCCAACGAGGAAGTGCCTGAACATGTATTCTCTGAAAATGGCCACCAGGGGACACTTGTTGCAAACATTGTACCAAATTCATCTAAATCAGTGATCATGGAGGGATTTCCTGGGAGGACATGACGTCACTCGGGGTTCCCGTTTAGTAACCGTCACGTTTCATTTTTGAAATTTCTGAAACCACGATTTCAAGAGAATCACGTTAAAGCTCCTTCCGCAGCTACTTCACAGCTACTTCCACAGACACTTCCCACAGCAGCGGACGGGGCCGAACCGGGTGTGATGCAGGTTGACGTAGTGCTGTCCGTGGTGCTGGATCCTTAAATGAGTATCAGCACCACGATGAACATCATGAATTCAGTTCAAGGTTATATAATTATAATGATATATAAAGTAAACTGTATGGGTCTTGGTTTGGCAGCTGAACAGCGCATGAGCGTATACTCTACCGTCTCATTCCAGAAGATATTTCCTGAACTTGTCCTTTTTTCCAGCATTGCAGAGGTAGTAGATGATCATGAATGAATATCACGTCATCAATCTTGAAAGGGTTCGTCAAGGTGGTTGAATTTGAAGCATAAGCAGATCTTAAAGACAATCTCTCCAACTCTCAACACTGCCACCATTTTTTTTTTGTTGTTGTTGTTTTTTTTTTTCAGGACAGTGTGCACGTACAATAATCATTTAAAGGTGCATTATGTAATAAATCTAAAGCAACTGGCCATAAAATCCTCCTAATATGTCACAGAGACTCAGGAATAATGTTCATATAACAAACTGAACTCATCAACAACAACAGTACAGCCAAATATTTGCATTAAAAAAATCTTTTGCAGACTGCAAATCATGTTTATTTTTGGAAATCATGTTTTGGCATGTGGCGCCACCTACCGCCGTCTACCGATCATTGCAGTCAGTAGAGTCTCAACTGCCAAACAACCACGGGTTGCCAGTTACATCAGAAAACGAAACCTAAAAGACCTCGGTATTTTGAATTTGAATGTAGTAACTGTGTTGGGCCACATTCTTACATATGGCACCTTTAAATAAAATGAAAAGTTGGGTGTCAGTACATTGAGACGAGCGTGCGCACAGACATCCGCTGCGTTCACACGTGACATGATACTTAGGCGTAGGCGACACAGTTAAGGCGTTTTAGTATAGTGTGCTGGCATAAAATGCCCCTGATATAAAATGCCCCTGATAGTGTGCGTGCGTGCGCGTGCACACAAAAACATACACTGGGCACACAGCCCAGCTCTCATACGACGAACACACGCACACACAGAGTTGGCAGACTGCAGTAGGGTGACCTACACAGAAACACACACTGGGAAAACTTTCATTAATTAGATCAAAAATGTTACAGGAAAGAATCTCACCCGGCTGTAACGATTCCCTCACTGATGAGCCATTATCTGAGTTGCAATTAATCGCAAGAGAAACTTACTCAACGCCCAATCCCACTGTGAAGAGACTCTGTGATGTCATGACACATTCAGCCCTCACCACTGAAGTAGATCTGCTCCCAGACTGCACTGAAGTCTACTTAACGTCAAAATACACTCACAAACAGATGCACATCATCACTTTAAGTTAACTTTAATAGAATCAAACGCAGTTTCTGGGAAACTTTGGTCTTTTCTTCCCACAAAGCGATGGATGTGGTTTTGATTTAACCATCACATGGGGCTCGTTATGGATGCGACTGAAAGCCACCTAATGGGAACTGAGTCATTAACACCCAATTAGGGTAGAATTGCATGTGACTGTGCATGATTGTGGCAGGAAGGGAAAAAATGACTGTTGCAGGTTTTCTTTCACTTTGTACAGTGGAGGGAAGAGGGCACATGAGGAGAGTAGATGATAAATGTCAATCTGTGTCACTGGACTACACTTTCCATTTGAAAATGTTTGTAATGCATAATAATAATTGTGTCAGACTAAATAAAAGCAGTACTCATTCATTCATTCATTCATTGTCTACCAGGGTCACACCCTAGACAGATCAGACAAGGGTAACATATGCACATACCTGCCTAATTTTGTTTAAATAATTCTTGCACACTTTCTGTAAATCATATAAACTTTATTTCACTTCTCACATACTGTGATTGTCTCCTACATGATATAGTTCACTGAAATTTCTTATTCAAACGACCAATGATTTATAAAGTGAAATCATGAACACTTACAGGGGTGCCCAACATTTTGCATTCCACTCTAACTAAAGTAATCATCAACTATTTTGATCCTCAAATAATCACTTTAAGGAGGCTTAATAAGTTCTCTGATTTAAGTTCTTCAATGTGAGTACATGTATATTTTTGTTTGCTCTTCCATGACTCTAAAATGAAAATCTTTATTTTGTGGACAATTCAAACATGGCTGCAGCCACACAAAGGTCAGTTTTATCAAGATGAACTGCAGAGAAGAACAGACTAAGAGAGACTTGTGATCTGCTTCTCTAGACATTATTATCCTGGACTCTGTTAAACAGCCATTAAAGGTCATTTCAAAGCCGTCGTCCCTGTTTGACATTTTCAACAAAACTCTACAAGTATTCTGGATCCTCTCTGTGTTGATTATGAAACAAAAACCAGAACAACAGAAAAAGAAAAGGTGTACAGTCTTCCCCCTCTGCTAATTTGATGTGTTTTTTTTAACTCACCTCCCTCAGGAGGACAGCTCCATCTGCTCCAGTCTGACATGATGCATCCATTAGCCACTCACAGGAGACTTATCGAGCATGGCTGCGCTTAACTCACCTATTCTGATGTTCTGATGCCCTGGGACAGGAACAGCAATGTCTCTATCTAATATCACTTGTCTAGATTAAAGTCCATGTAAAGCAAATGCTGATATTTAGAGTTATATAGAGATTTAAATTGACACTTTGACTCTTAATCCCAGTTGAGCTTGTGTTTTATTATTATTATTATTTTAATGGGTGAAAGCCATTTTATTTTCTTTATTATATGTTGTTTCTATTGCAACGTTTTACTAGTTTTTTGTTTGTTCTTTTTTAAATTATTGTCATTATTATTATTCTAACCTTATTGCATAAGTTCAGGTCAAGCAACATCTGCCTGCTTCAGTCTCCAAAAGTGTGAGTGTGCATTTGTGTGTGTGTTTTTTTATCATTTATATTTAGTATAATGGCAAGCCATTTTCCTGGTGGTTGAGATATTTATATGGTTTATGTGGACTTTGATATGTCCATTTGTAGCCCTGCATAAAATCATTTAGGATACAGTGCATACAAGCTTAAACAAAATACATTAAAATGTATTAAAAGCTCATGAAAAAAAGGGAAGTTTAAAATTATTAATTTTTTTTTTAATTATTATTATTTTAATGTTGTAAAAATGTATGTACAATATAATATGCACAGTTTAATAATTAAGAGAAGTAAACTAACTTTTAACTGTAAATACTACTTACAGTACATGAAGTGACTAAGAATCTACAACTCCGCAACTGTGGTGATTTATTCAATCAAGGTCATATCTTGATTGAATAAATGATGACGATTGAAGAACACTTCCTCGGCGGACACTTCAGCTCACAGAGGGAGAAGTTAAGAGTGAACAGAGAGGTTGAAACTGTCGCTGTTGCTCTTCTGTCTGGTTCCAACTCGGCAGCGGCTGACGTAAAAATAGAAACGTCACCCATGCAGCTGACGCTCACTTGTTACAGTGGCAATTGCGGCAATACTGTGACTGATGGGAGGTTGTATTGTTTTGGTAGTATTTGATTTCTAATGCAGTTCAGCCCAGCAATGGTAAAAGTGTTTCCATATAGTGTGCTAATATGAAGATAATGTTACAGTAATTCCATTATTTCCAAAGTTATATCCATGTAACAGCATGGTACTGACAGTTAATACAGGTTACTATCAGTGTAACATCCATCCATCCATCCATTACATTACATTACATTACATGTCATTTAGCAGGCACTTTTATCCGAAAGCAACTTACAATTGAGTACAACCAGCCAGGGGCGGAGTTGAACTTGTGACCATGATGTCTCCTGCACCACTGAGCTACTTCACCCCCCCATTTCTACCACTTTATCCTGCTGACATTACAACCTGGAGAGGTCGTCAGTCCATCGCAGGGCCAACATACAGAGACAAACAACTATTAAATTCACAACAATGGTCAATTTAGAGTGTCCGATTAACCCAATTTGCCTTTTCCTCCCCACTGTGGGAGTACGCAGAGGTAACTTTATTGCTGAGAGGCAACAACGCTAGCTACTGCACCACCAAGCTATCGTCCAATATGTCCAATAATCTCACTCATAAATATTCCAGTTCTGTGCAACAATGCTGTACACTGCGCCCAGCATTACTGTAGTGTGTTTATGGCATTATTATAAATTACTTGTTCTACTTATGTGCTTATTTTTTTTTAATACTGTTTTTATAAAGTGTGTTCATACCCAATGCTAATGTTAGATTATGTTTTTCAAAGCAAAAATGGGCAGCACCTGTAATTTAATTGCATAACACGTATAATGACAATAAAGCTTTTCTCCTCCCACAAATGAATTACTTGGTGATAACTATAGAAATAAGATGGTATTACATCAACACTACGTCTGTATGATGTAATTACACAGTTATAATCATACAATTACCATATTGTTGCTGTTGTGTAACATCTGGTTTATCTGGCTCAATAACTTGATTAGCATTGTGATGTTTTCTACAGTTTGAAGAATGGAATCAGACACGACTGAAATTGAACAGATAAGAGTGACAGAATAGAAGTCAGTGTACAGAAAGGACAACATTTAAAGCAGAACTATGCACGATTGTTACCCTCATTTAACAGCATCAAAGTGATGGTCAAATGTTTTGATTGGGAGATCGGGGGCTGTCTCCACTCCCCCTACCATCTGTTGGTGGGCCGCCGACCCAGAGTCCTCATGATGTCCGTCAGCCATCAGTGACGTCTATCCACCCAAACTCAGCTCTCCAAATTCAGGGGTAAGTGAAGGCCAGACGAGCTCTTCCACACAAACCTATAATAATCTTTTCTTTATAGATGTGCCTTTGTGCACAACACTAATGCATTATATGAATATCTTATCTACAACAACATCCTATGAGACCAACCAGTTGCTGGGGATCATTTGCTGATTATTAAACTGTGGTGAAAGGCCAAATTAATGGTAGGTGATACCTGAACAAAAAGTTGACTGTGCGGCACTCACCCTGTGTCCTGAAGGTGACATTGCTCTGCATCTAAACTGCAAAAATTTTGAAAGGAAACGTAGATGGGATCAAATAATATTGACTATTATGTATCAATATATCAGGAAATCATATCAAATAAGTCCCCACTTATGTACATTTTATGTTAAGATGTACTCGAACTTAAATGTCCAGTGGCTTGGATTTGGGGCATCTGCCAACGGAAATATATTATTTAAAATGTCATTGGCCTTCTGTCACCTGAAGATTAATAACCGATGTGCTTAAATTACCTCAAAAGTAGCCCTTTATATTACAGAAGTGGGTCCTTTTCCATGGACTTAATCAACTTGTACCACCAGGTTTGTACAGAACAAATCCAACAATGGCTTTTTGTTTTCTTAAAGTACCTGAGGAACACTTTCCTTGCTGTTCATATTGGATAAAAAATCATGACGGGAAAGGTATTGAGATGTTTGCAATATGCAAATTGACCCATGACACCACTAATCTTGCTCAATGGTCCTTTGAGTGGAAGGAAACAATAAGAAAAGAACAATATCACCGTAACAATCGGCACCTGGACAAGGGGGCGCTCGCTCGATTACATGTGGGCGCAGCACCCTTGTTTGTTCCCCGGTTTAGAAAAATCTGTGGTGTATTTTTAAAAAAAAAGGTATTTATTTAAAATGAATAAACAAGCCACACTTAGCCTGGCGGGGGGGTCAAGTAAAGCCTGACGGGCTTATAAGGCACTGGGGGAAACCCTGCTAGATATGAATCTCTGGCAAATTAGAAGGGAAAAAAAAGAATGAAAGTGGATGGTGATGAAAGATCCAAAATAGTCAAGCATGTGCGTTCTTAGAAAACGACCAACAGCAGGGAGCTCAGACGTGAGGTGTTTCCTAAATTACAGTCATCCGGCTGCACACATGAATCAGGCTGCGTGTGTGTCAGCATGTGTGCCGGAGCCTGAAAATGAGACGGATACAGGTTTGAGTTTGTGAAACTTAAGTGCACTATAAAAATAGCTTGGCACCTATGGAAGCAATTTATAGAAGAGCAAAGGCACGTGTATTCACAGACAGTGTTTCTGTTTGCTTAAGTGCCTGTTAAATACTAACAAATGGAATGTCAGTCTGTATGTCTATAAGTTAATCATGTAACTGTTTAATCTTGGTGACTTGCGCAGCGCTGACTCTTTTTTGGTGTTTGGATAGGAAATCCAAGAGATTTTGGCAAAGATGCAAGACAGACCTCACTAAAAGTGCCACGTCAGCCCCCTCACACAGCAAACGTGAACTACACTATTAAAAAGTTTTACCATTCGACAAAGGGAAGCCCCAAATCTACAAAGAGGCAACTAAAGGATATTTAAAAAATTATTACATGATTAAAATGTAGGTTGTAATTAAAAAAAGAGATAATTCAACAAGTATAGTTGCTCTAATACCCTATTCCCACTGGTCAAAAAACTATTTAATCTGGAGTTTAAAAGGGGTTCCTACTAATGAATTGAATTGAATTGAATTGAATTGAATTGAATTGAATTGAATTGAATTGAATTGAATTGAATTGAATTGAATTGAATTGAATTGAATTGAATTGAATTGGCATTCACTCCCGTTTTTTATTACACACAATGCTACAACAAGGGTTCATCTCCAGCCTATAGTATAGGTATTTATCTAGTAATCCTTAATTTTTATAACTGTGCTCCAGTCAGTGTAAAAAAGGTCAACTGCTTCGAGTAAAAGGTAACACAGCTTCCAGGTGAAGAGAAACTGATAATGGCAGGAGACTGCTGGAACATGACAAGAACCTAAAAAAAAACCTCACCCACTTCCTCTCTCCCCAACTCACTTGTCCCCCAAAAGTATTTTCCAAGCCTCCTCAGTGTACACAGTCTGCGAGCGAGAGTGTAATTAATCTTCAAACAGCAAATCGTTCAGCTGAAGGCAGTCGTGGCTTTAATGTGAGGATTGTGGCTGAACCACAGGAACGTGTTTCAGTGGGACACACCGGAAATCTTTCCTCACAGATAAGATATCGATGGAAGAGACACTAAGAACAGAGTGTACTGAGGCTTGTGTCGTGTTGGCACCGACAGGAGGCTTATGTTCCCTGACAATAGTTTTGTGGTGATTGTGATGAGTCCAGGACCGACTCAAATCCTGACTTTCAGAACTGGTGACTCAACTTGAACACCGATTACTCAGATTTGCTTGTTTGTTTTGGTCAAACTTGAATAAGATACTGAAAACTGGACTGCTAGGTCAGGCATGTGTGTTCACCAGCCTATGTGTAGTTTTATGAGTTAGTGCTAAAATACTTAAATCATGAGCTTTGCTTGACATCAAATCTATCCTGATTTATACTCCATCACATGACACTTAAATATCTCGAGTGACAGAAATTGATATAAAAAAAAAAATGCAGAGGTGGAAAGTAACGAAATACATTTACTCAAGTTACTTTATTGAATACTTTATTTGTGTATTTTGTATTTTTTAAGTACAATTTAAAATCAGGATTTTGTATTTTACTTGAGTACGTATTGACTCAAGTGTTGTACTTAGTTACTTTATAAATCCTATCCGTTACTGAGTAAAAATAAAAATTCAGCACAATGAAGACCTACAGGGGGAAAAATATACACCAGAACCAGACGAATGATGATGTGATTAGCACCAGCACTGGTGCGTGAACATAGAGGGCGCGCGCCAAAAGTGACGTAATATCCTATGTCGCGCCGGGCGCGTGAGCTCTGACCCCTTGTCATATTTCTACTACCTCACACCCCACACAAAGTAACTAAGTAACTTTTCCTTAAAGTGCATTTCAAATGAACTTCTTTTCACTTCTACTTGAGTACATTTTCAGATGACTACCTTTACATCTACTTCAGTAATATTTCATCAAAGTATTGGTACTTTTACTTGAGTACAATATTTTTGTACTTTTTCCACCTCTGAAAAATGTTGCACAATGGTTTCATCTTGTTATGCACCTGAAAATGTTTCTTGTGTTGCAGACAGTAATACTTTGTCCCCATCACCATGAAAAACACCTAATCTTCTACTCACACATTGTTTACCGCTTTATCCTCCTCATGAGGGTTGTGGGGGCTGGAGCTAATCCCAGCTGTTTTAGGGCAAAAGGCCTTTGACAGATCACCAGTCCATCGTATGGAGATGGACATAATAATAGAGATGGACAACCAAATCCACCAGGATTTGAACTGCTAACTGTCTTGCTGTGAGGCAACAATGTTAGCTACTGCACCACAGTATGACCCTTCACCTTAAAGGTCACATAGAGTGGTCCTGTTGCACATATATGTTAGTTATGGAGGTCTACTTACATATATTAACTTGTTTTCATGGTCAAAAACCTCCTAGTTGCTGTGAACTAGCCGATAGAAATCCTCTTTCCTGACAGTGTTTTTCTGCTGCGAGATTTCAGAGTGAACTTTCACCCCCAGAAGACAGAGTCTTGTGATTGGCCAGTACTATCCAGCACATCCGTTCTCAGAAGCGCAGCGCCCCCCTCTGGAACGGCGGATGCACTGCTCCTCATTATCAAAACATTGTTTTAACAGTGTTTAAAAATAGCTTCGTCACGACTCCCCGCCGCAGTCCCTTTTATGACTTTAAACCGGAGTCAGACCCAGAGTCAGAAGACACTGTTGCTCGTGAAACACCTCCACAACGGACGTTATTCTTCTTCTGTGGTTCAATGTACGTAACCGGATGTGCCGGGACTACCGCCCGGAGCAGGACGATCGGTTGTTCAGGAGAACCGCTGCTTACGTAACTATTACGGGATTTTCAGTGATCTCGTTGAGCCCCGAGATTACAATAAAACACAACGTTCTCAGCAATGGCTGAACTGTTTGTTTCGAACCTTCAGGGCTTCATAAACAAGGTAATGACGCAGATACACACCAAAAAAACAGCGATAATAGGAACTTCCGGTCTAGTTCCGCTTTAAGCCGTTGTATCAACTTGATTTCTTGAGCTCACATTTTCCTCTCAGTAAAAGCATAATCAAAGCACAGGAAAATGTAGCACAGCTATGGATACAAAAACAAGCTGACCTAACCCATCGGGATGATTCAATATAAACAGGCAGATGAAAGAGTCAACTGGTGGTAGGTTAAGATGACTGAAACCTTTTGGCAGAGTATAAGTTGCTAATTGTCGTGCAAAGTTTTCACAGTGTTAAGAGAGCGAGTATAAATTAAGGTTCAGTCTCGTACTTTGTAGATTATGGACAATCAACTCTGACTCTTCTTTGAAAATTTGGACTTGAACTGAGTCTCACAGACGCAAGACACACAAGTGGAATATCTTGCCCCGGCATCCAACATCACTCCTTACCTGTGGGTTGTCCTCCATGACACAGCGGATCTTCTCCACCACGTCGATGCGTCGCTGTCGGTGCAGAGCGTTGATCAGCTTGGCCAAGTTAGCGTCGCTGTCGCGTATGGTCCAGTGCTGCAGCGCAGCGTAGGCCCGCTCGCGGTCAGACGAGTAACCGTTGGAGAAGGCTGCCACCTCGCGCTCCGTGGCGTTAGCCAGTGACTGGTAGATGTCGATCCAATGGGTGCCCAGGTGAGCTGCCACCAGCTTCAGGATATCCACCCCTGAGCGGACAGAGAGAAGGGTGAAGGTTAGACGATCCGAGCTGAGTCATTCATTGCAAAAAAAAACAAAAAAAATGCAACTCTCGTGATTGCTGGATTTTGTCCTAATTGAAGAAAGTAGGTCAGCAGCTGTGAACGGTGTCAGCTAACACAAAACAGCAGCAAACAGATGGCCTTATTTCTATATAACTAAGCCTTACTGCCGTGCTTCATGAAATGTACATTGTTCTCGTTCAGTCATTTACCATAAACATCTGAAAATAGTAGGTTTGTGACTGTGTTTCTGGAAATATGTGATTGATTACGATAGGGCTGTGCCATATCATTTCATTTACGATATAACAGTTTAACATTTTTCCTTGTTAAAAAAGAAGTTTCAAATATTGCTATGAATATCATTATCACAAATGTCCTTATAATAACACCATATATTTTTTGAGTTTATATTCCCAAACCATAGAGTACATACAGTATAATTTTAGTTTATGTGTCAAATAACAAATAACCTTTTTCTTTTACTTTGAAAACATTTCCTAAACAGGGACAAATAGAATCTCAACAACTATTGGTTAACATTGGTTCCAAACAAAAGCAGGTAGACTGATAAATCTTTGGGCCAAACGATGTGGACAATTTAGACAAATTATTATTTCATTAATCAGCCAATTATTACACATTTTTAAAAAATTTTACTCTCAGAAACCTTATTATTAAGTATCGTTTGAAGACTTCAGTCAAGGAATTTTGTGCATCATTCTTCTATAGTTCTATACAAACTTCCAGCCTCAGAGGATTTACGTGTCCAGTGGATACATTTTATATGACGGTAATGTGCCGGCTAGAGTCGGCAAATGATCACTTTTCCAAATGCTAACTGCTGTTAGCTGCCCGAGCCTCAGTGACGCCGACGTAGTTCCCTGTGTCTTATTTGCAATTAAAGAGACAGGCACTCAAAACCGAGCGTTCTGAACAGGGCTGTTTTGACAGGGTGATAGAACTGCTGTGGTGCGTCATCCTTAAAGTATTTTGACCAAAGCATGTCACAGACATGTTCATTCAGACACCAGGGAACTAGGTCAGCTTGTAGAAATTGGGTACAATATGTAAGCCACTGTTCTCATGGGTAAGGGAGGGACAATCAATTTTCTGCTATGCCCCAGACCCTTGTTGCAATGATCCCTTTAATGTTTGATCTACAGTCGTACCATGATCAGGTCATTATTTCAGTCCGTCTTGAATTATTGAAATCACAAGACAAGCTCTGCTACTTTGAATGCAGCATATATCATCATTTGGTCATGAGACCTGTGAAATCCCACTAGTTGAGCCAGCCATGCAGTGCAACAAGTCCCCGGATCTCTTAAGCAAGAACTTGGCTTTCAAGCATGACACACAAATACACGTGCAAAACACACGGCACAATGCCAGAGGCAGTATGTCATGTCATGAGCTGTGAACCCCCTGGGTCAGCTGAAGCAATCTCTTTTAGTGAGGGCATGCACCTGCTGTGCTGTGTAGGAAGTCATCTTAAGAACAGTCTTCCCCCCAACCCCCCGTTTCATGTTTTGTTCAGGTTCACACCGTCGACTTTCAAGGAAAGCCATTGCCTTTGAAAACAGAAGTCACATGGACTCACAAGTGAGGAGAAAAAGAGGTCAAAGACTTGATTGGGAGCAGTCAAAACCAAGATTTCACCCATCCTCATCATGGACTGATGAACCTGTGAATAGTTGCTGCTGGTATTTATCTGAAACTGCAATACATACATTTATAGTTTGTGATAATGGATCCTAACAATGTAGAACATGTCTGAGTTAGCATCTATTTTCAAGTGTGTTCATAGTTAAATTTATAAAACAACCAAACTGAACTGTGGCTGAGGACGTGAATCTCGTTCGCAAACGAACTGACTGACACAGACTGAACTGTGGCTGAGGACGTGAATCTCGTTCGCAAAAAGAACTGACTGACACAGACTGAACTGTGGCTGAGGACGTGAATGTCCGCAGCACTGACGTACTGCACTCAGGGAGGACGTGAGTCACGTACCAGGGCACTGGTCTCCTGCTAAGCACTGAACAATTCGGTGAACAAACGGATTCTAGTGATTCAGTACTCGAATGAACTGCCGATCCCATCACTATCTCACACATTCTGTTGCCTGCTCAGAATCACTCTGCTACACTTCCCCCCTGACAACAGTGACTCTGCAGGAACCAGAAACGCTGACTCGTGACTGTGATGGCCGAGCAATAGTGGTATCCTTGTTTGGTTACACACTACACACCCAATGCTGATTCATGTGTGAGGATCAAAATCATACAGTTGATGACTTTGGGATATTTAGGAAGCTGATGAAGAAAATCAATTCGGTCAAGAATAAACTCTTAACCTATTTACACTGGGTTTGTGTGTGTTTCCTCACGTTGAGTCATGTTATAAATGACCTCATTTTACTGCTCCTCTGATTGAATAGTCTACAGTATTAACACTGTACTATACAGTTCATACCTATAAATGACATATCCTTGCACTAAATAGTACATAGCCAACACCCATCAGTTTTATTTACCATCAATATTTTCACAAAATGAGCATGAAAGCATGACAAGAAAGTAAGCCCAGCCAAGAAGACAACAAAATCTCAAAAATATAGTCTGACACCAGGCCAACCAGTTGGCTTACAGTTGGGATTGGGTCAGTTATTTGCCATTTTATTAGAAATGACTAGAAACATGTAGCTTAGTGATTACTAATTCTATCACCAACTACTTTGATTTGAGTGCTTTGGCATGTTTTGTAACTTACGATCATTTAATGTCCCGCTTTATTTGCTCCTCTATTACAGTATACTAAAATTTGGGAGACCCAGACAGATAGATTTTATAGACAGATAGACAGATTTTTTTTTTATAGATTTTGTAACAAAATGAACGTGATATAAGCTGAAATTTATTTATTTCATCAGAGGAAACTCAGATAGCAAAATCTGATTCCAGTTGTAGAATTTCCAACTCCGAATGTCAGGGCAACCTAACACACCCTGACATAGGATTTCAAGATGGCTGCCAAGATGGTGTCAGTTGTTAAAAAAAACACAATTTTTTTATCTGTGGAAATGTTGGTACATTGTTTTTGTGTGCAGAGCATTGTTATCGACCGGCTATCCCAAGATATTTTTGCGTCCACCCTGTAACTTCGGAGATTACAGCACATCCATGGAATGAGTCTACCCCCTCTTAGATTAGTTTTTGCCTTCTTTAGTGACACCCATATCAATCCATATCTCGTTGTAGGTCTCAACCTAGTTTATGGTGGTTGTAGCAGTGGTATCTTTGTGTACATTTTAGTCCAGGTAGCTGAAAACATACTGTGTACTGACAGCAGCATAGACATTATCACAGCCCTTGCGTTCCCTTTGGACAGGATAACGTTGTATGTTGCATTACTACCTTCTGCCAGTCTACAATCTGAAGAACTCATCGAACGATATTGTATCTACTTGTGTAAAGCTGTAGCTACGTAATTGTTTGTTCCATCAAAAGTCAGAAAATGTTAATCAGAGTTTTTTCAAACCTGGATATGATGTTCTCCGATGTCTTGGTTTGTTCACAAACCACAATTATTCAGTTTTAATGGTTCCTTTGTCACATGGAGCAGAAACCAGAACATATTCACATTTAAGAAGCTGATAAATCAGAAAACTTATCTAATTATTATTAAAAAAATAATAATGATAATAATAATAATAATAATAATAATAATAAATAGTTGACCATTAATTTAGTATTCAATTAATAATTGAGTCATGGAGTATTTGTTTCAGCCCTATACTTATGCTGTGCAGCTGTTATACTGTTACACTGCATCGCAGAATTAATTCCTGCACTTTTGATAAGGCTGAGCCCTGATTAATGTCGATACTTCAGCAAAGTGCATGCATCCAGGAGGATTCACAAAGACTGAGAGAGATTAAATAGATGAAAGCCAGTGGTCGACGCACAACACACATTACATTTACACACACAGAAATGCCAGCACACATAAGCTCAGAGCAAAGAATGAATACGCACGTGAAGCATGCACACATGCTTACAAAGACATACTGTCAACAACACACACTACATGCATAAAACCTACTTATTTACCCCAAAACTCTCATGAATGGTAACTTGACCTAAATCTGAACTAAAACTTCCTCTCAAGCCCAAAACCTAAAAATACAAACATACAAACATATGCTTTTGCAAAAATAATACACATCACCTTAATCCACAACGACACCCTACTTCTGACATGACTCTTTTGGAAGTAAGAAACCAGCTCTGTTTGACCGTAGGTGCCCCCAACTCCAAAATTGATTAAAATTCAAGGTGAAGACTGACAAACATGAGCACTCACTTCCCTACCACTGCCCTTGCTCGATACTAATAAACTTAACAGAATCCTTGAGGGACCTACGACCTCACGTGCCAGCCTTCTGGACCGAGAGCCTGTCGACTCTCATTCACGTCACCGGCATTAACACAGAGAGACAGAAGAGAAATCCCCGACTCTGCACGCCTCACAGCCATGGTATCCAGCCACATTTAATATAATATAATAACCCATGTATTATACATCTTATGATGAATCAGTGCGTCTGCCTGCACATGTGTATGTATAATAGGGGAAGTAATTGTATCGAGTGTGTTTTTTGTGTGTGAGTCATAAATAGACTTTGTAAATGCCTCGAACCATAATAAACTGTGATGTCAAACAGCCACTCTTTGCTGTTTGTTGACAGTATTTATAGGAAACTATTACACAGTTGCCTGAGAGGGACAAGCTCGTGTCAGTGTCATCTTAGCGTGTATTATAGCATATAATGAGACAGTTTTTGTTCACATTTGTGGTGTCGGAAAGTAACGTGAAAGTGTCACGCAACTCGCTGCAGTAGCTTATAATCAATTATTATGTTTTACTGTTAATTTACCTCTAATTGGTGTAGTAATAAAGGTAGGAGCATGAGGTCGTTGGGAAAGTTAGTGCAACAACGTCTATGTTGGGAGAAGGTTGCTTAGAGAGGTTCAGGTTTTAATCTAAAAATCACATTTCCCTCAGCTTAATTTAGAATTAACTTACCAAACTAACAACAGTGTGTTGATTATAACCATGGTAACAAAGGTCTGGCACACTGGTGCTTGTACATGTTCTATGCATATACAGTAACTGTTACAAAGAAGATCACTACATCTACCATGCTTCTAATATCACAGGGTGTGCACAAATGATGCATGGGTTATTTGAAAATAACTCATATTTTTGCACATAGTCATGCTAACATGCAGCAGTCGGCACCAAACAAAAGTTTTAAGATCATGGTACTGGGGGCAAAATGTCAACCTAATGGTGACCTATACGAGACTTTGCTAACATCAGAGCAATGAATCTCTAGAACCACAGTGGAATTTTGTCTAAAGACGCTGATTGCTAGTTAAGTGTCTCAAATGTAACAATCTGCAATTTTTGTCTTTGATATCCCAGTGAATATAGATCTATTAAGGAATTTGAAGTTGTGATGGCAAAGCATCGTCAGTGGGCATAGTCGAGGAATGTGTGAATTGTGAATCCTTGGAATTGTGTCACTACAATAGGGAACAATAGATCATCAGGGTCCTTGAAATCCTTGAAGTTTGGTGAATATGAAAAAAAGTTCAAGCGGACCTAGACCAGAAGTTCCAATTAACGCTGTTTTTTAGTGTGTATCTGGGTAATTACCTTGTTTACGAAGCCCTGAAGTTTCGAGACAAACAGTTCAGCCACTGCTGAGAACGCTGTGTTTTATTGTAATCTCGGGCTCAGCGAGATCGCTGAAAAAACCCGGTCCGGTTACGTAAACAGCATTTCTCCTGAACAGCAAATCCTCCTGCTCTGGGCACTAGTCCAGGTACATCTGGTTGCGTACATTGAACCGCAGAAGAAGAATAACGTCCGTTGAGGTTTCACGAGCGACAGTGTCTTCTGACTCTGGGTCTGACTCCGGGTCAAAGTCATAAAAGGGACTGCGGCGGGGAATTGTGACAAAATTATTTTTAAACACCGTTAAAAACAATGTTTTGATAATGAGGAGCATTGCATCCACCGTTCCAGAGGGGGGAGCTGTGCTTCTGAGAGCGGATTATGTCACTTCCGGGTATTGGCCAATCACAAGACAGTGGGGAAGGCTCTACGCTGGCTGGTCAATCACAACACACTCTGTCTTCTGGGTGTGAGATTTATGTCTGAAATATCGCGGCTCAGGACAGCGTTGGAAAAGAGAGATTTCTATCGGCTCGTTTACAGCAACTAGGAGGTTTTTGACTATAAAAACAAGTTAATGTATGGAAGTAGACCTCCATAACTAACATATATGTGCAACAGGACCACTCTATGTGAGCTTTAATTCAGTGTTTAGGTATATGTATCCCTTATTTGTTACCACGCCACCAACTGTTTCATGCCCTGCATTGCTTGATGTACGTTGACTAGGTTCTACGCAGAACAGACATCTAATCGTAATAACTAGCAGTGTTGTGGACAACTTGAACCAAGTTCTGCAAACCAATAAAAGTTCATGTCATCGGCAAAGTGGCTCTTACTAGTTGCCCTCCCATCTTAATCTGTCAGCACATTTAGCCATTGAATTTGAGGGAATTTGTCCAGGAAAGTTCAGGAACCCACTGAACAAATGCAAATATGACTGTAGAGCGCCACATGTAGAGTGTTCCCTACTGCACACAACTTCATTTTAGCATTTGTTACGATCGATGATTGCCATCACACAACTACTTCTACTACCACTACCAGTATGCTTCTAAAATGAAGACCTGAAGAAATCTGCTGGCTCCATCATTTAGAAACTTGGCGGCTGTGTTTTAATCTGGACAGGCAGAGACACATCTTTGAAAACAATGACATGGTGACCTACAGTCATTTACTGACTGGTTCTTATCTACCAACAGCAGTGACTAAAAAATGCTTGTCAAACTTGCTTTCAGTTCCTGTTCCACTTCATCGTCAGTCAATTAAAAGAAGTCCCAGCAAATTTGACTTTTGCTTTTTATTTGGTGAAGTAAAATGGCAAATGGATAAAAGCCAGCTGGAGTGGTCTTCTCCCCTTTTCACCCTGTTATTGTGTCCAACATGATGTGAAGCAGAGTGCTGTGTGCGTCAGCATCTTTACAAATACCTTTCTGTTTATCGAGCAGGCAACAACACCCCCCCCAAGCTCTGGTCCTCCACAAACAATCCCAGGCTGAATTGGGAGCAGGCTACCCCGGCCCACCCTGGTACTGCACAGCGCAGTATATTCTAACACGTGGCTCCCTGCTGGGCTTGGATGTGGAGCTCTGTGTTATTAGCGGTGTGGATGTTTAACGAGAGAGGATGGTGGGCAGGTAGAATGTTGTTTTCCTTCATGTTTTCCTCTGCGATCTGCATCTCACCTTGAAAATATATGTTGTAAATAATATGGCCGTGGCCACATGAAATGCACCACGCCTCTATCAGATGTGCTCTTCTAGGGTGTTTTACCATGTGTAGGACCATTTACTGCAAACTTCATGCATTCTACATTACTTTTGAACACTTAGGGCCAATTCCAATTCCTATCTTAACCCTCAATCTTAACCCTCAAGCTCAACCCTTATCTTAACTGGCCCTCAAAACCAAGTGTTGAGGGTTATTTTGTCACAATAGAAATGTTACTATAGTTATAGTAAGGTCAATTCAAAAGGTTGCAATAAACTTGTTTCAAGTTCAAGTCAATCGGTAATCATTTGAAATAATCGTGAGATCCAGCCTGAGACATGGAGGCACAGTCTAGGAGAAAACTTGGCTTCTAGTGCTGGGTACAACTGCCTACGTTCTTGGTACTCCAAGACCAAGAACTAAGTCATTACAATTACATGTACTAGTAGTAATTGCTCATGTTTCCACCTCCAGCAACAACTTTAGCATTTGTAAATCATTGTTTGATCCTTGGGCCCACGGTTGGTGTAGTGGTTAGCGCTCTTGCCTTTGCAGCAAGAAGACCCGGGTTCCTGGGTTCGAGGCCCGTTTGGAACAACTTCGGAACAAGGGCCTTTCTGCAAGGAGTTTGCGTGTTCTCCCTGTGTGTGCGTGGGTTTGTTCCGGGTTTTCCGGCTTCCTCCCACAGTCCAAAAACATAGCAATATGGGGATTAGGTGAATTGGTCACTCTAAATTGACCGTGAGAGTGTGAGTGAATGGTTGTTTGTCTCTATATATGGCCCTGCGATGGACTGGCGAACTGTCCAGGGTGTACCCCGCCAATCGCCCAATGTCAGCTGAGATAGGCACAGCACCCCCCGCGACCCTCTGGTGGAGGATAAAGCGGTAGATAATGGATGGATGGATGGATGGATGTTTGATCCTTGTCGGACCCCCCCAAAAAAAACCTTCCAAACAACACACACAGCTCCTCTTTTTGGTACAAATTTGTCTGCGCCATCCTGTCTTACCATTTCAGTTTTAAAACATTCACAGTAGACCTGTCCATTTTTGCCACTCGAAACCTGTTATTACTACGGCAGTTACTAGATAGTGGAAGACCTGTTCTACATCCTGAGCTGTGGCCCAAACCCATGGATTTGTTACTCTCTCTATGGATTTCCTGGACCATTCAGCCTTTTGTTTATTAAAGCCTTTTAACAGACTGAAATATGTTGCATGGCTTAGGTTTGCTTCTGATGAACATGTGTTTTGTGTATCTTTGCAATCTTGATGAGATTAATAAATAGGAATGAGGCACACAGTTCAGGACAGTGTCTCCCTGGAGGACTTTGTGGTTTCCACACATGATTGTACAAAGTGAGGCAGATGCTGTTGTTTGAGTTGAGAACCAACTCAATGGTTCAAGAATGTTAGGGCAAAGGTGGCCAGAACAGTTAGGTCAGGTTATTGTAGCCTCAAGCTAACCTTTATGCAACATTGTTGTGATTCCTGTTCATTTAATTTGACTGCTGCGCCCTCTTTACAGATAAACAAATAAGTCTTTCAGATCCTGTGCAATAAAAATCTGGCCTGTGGTCCCCCTTTGGTCCTGCTGTGAAGTAGTAGCAGTTTTCATTACTTCCTGGACTTCTTTGGAAGTTCCAAGTACTGTATGTGTGTGATCTGTGCTTTTGACATTTCCCTTTTCCCCCCACTTTATTGCCCCTAGTAAAGGGGCATTACAACCTTCAAGGGGAGCCAGCCGTGCACCTTGGAAGGATTAAGAAGCGGTTTTGTTTTATGTTACGGAGATTAAATAGCAGTGTAAAATGGCTGTTTAGATTGCATGTGCATATGTATATCTCCATGTAAATGCATACACATGGGCTGAGAACACTCACAAGTCTACTTTTACTGTGTTACTTTTGTAGTAGATATCTGTATTTTCCGCAGGAAAGAGGAAGTCGGGTGTCACTAATTTCTATGGTATATATGGTGTAGAGTCCTGTGTTCAACAGTAATACTGTAAAAATCATCTATGAACCTATGTGCATCACTGCCAATCTGATCAGATATCCTGTAGAATCTTATCTGCAGAAGCAGGCTGGGAGATATTGCCAGTTTTCCCACTAGCAATGTAATTACTTTAATTATTTGCGCTGTTTTAAGTTATAGCCATTTGTGGGAAATAAAAGTTGATTTGAGACTTGTTTTAATCATGGCAAAGCAACATAAAAGAAACATTAAAGCGGAACTAGACCGGAAGTTCCTATTATCGTTGTTTTTTTGGTGTGTATCTGCGTCATTACCTTGTTTATGAAGCCCTGACGGTTTGAAACAAACAGTTCAGCCATTGCTGAGAACGTTGTGTTTTATTGTAATCTCGTGGCTCAACGAGATCACTGAAAATCCCGTGATAGTAACGTAAGCAGTGGTTCTCCTGAACAACCGATCGTCCTGCTCCGGGCGGTAGTCCAGGCACATCCGGTTACGTATATTGAACCGCAGAAGAAGAATAACGTCCGTTGTGGAGGTGTTTCACGAGCAACAGTGTCTTCTGACTCTGGGTCTGACTCCGGTTTAAAGTCATAAAAGGGACTGCGGCGGGGAGTCGTGACGAAGCTATTTTTAAACACTGTTAAAACAATGTTTTGATAATGAGGAGCAGTGCATCCGCCGTTCCAGAGGGGGGCGCTGCGCTTCTGAGAACGCATGTGCTGGATAGTACTGGCCAATCACAAGACTCTGTCTTCTGGCGGTGAAAGTTCACTCTGAAATCTCGCAGCAGAAAAACACTGTCAGAAAAGAGGATTTCTATCAGCTAGTTTATAGCAACTAGGAGGTTTTTGACCATAAAAACAAGTTAATTTATGTAAGTAGACCTCCATAACTAACATTTATGTGCAACAGGACCACTCTATGTGACCTTTAATTGTTTTTGTTTTGGGGGTTTTTTAACACTGATATGCTTGTAAAGTTGTGCAAGCAGTTGCTGATTTACATGTCCAAGAAACACTGGTCACTACAACTGCAGTTGTGCTTTAGTCCAAACTATTGGGGTGCTTTCAAGCACCTAAAACCGAGTAATTGGAAATGCTGCTGGCTCAGTTTCAGTTTAATAAATTTAGTAGTGATAGTGATAGACAAATATAGGCCACAAAAACTATGCTACAGTCACCTGCATTCACTTTTCATTAGTGCTTCAGCTGCTTCTATAGTGTCACTGTCAATTTCACCGCACTGTCAACAGCAGAGTAGCTGGTTCCTGTTTACAACAGCATCTAGGGTACAGTCATAAGCACTAAAAACAAATTCTACATGTGATTTCTGTCAGAATCTGTCAGTGAGGGACATGGCACTGGGGGCTAGTAGCTTTCTAGTTTCCATTTCTAGTTTGTCCAAGTTGAACATGATGACCGAAATGCATGCAACATTTGAATTAGCTAGAGTTTATAGTGGCTAGAGATGTGTCTTCATCTTTTAACTGCAACTACGTTCTTGCATCTCATGTTGCCCCTCAGACTGAAAAATCATATATCCATCCTAAGTCGTCGCCAGAGTAAGAACTTTGTTTTACCAGCGTATGTGAGTGAATCAAACCAGGACAGTTGCACTTAAAACTAACACAATGGGAATTAAGACACTAACATGGTCCATAAAGCTGAGAGGATATGTAAGTTCATCACTTCAAGTGAGCCCCTGTTGTTCTTCCTCAATTAAAGAATATTGATCAGGGCGGTTTTAAGTACAATTTTGTCTGCCAATTAGGGATTTAAATAAAACACAAATGCAGGGTGCATTGCTACAAATCTATAGATAGCAGCATTTAGGGCTGCAGATTAAACAATCATTCTGATGACTAGTCATTGATCATTGAAATAATGAATCAGTTGATGAGATGATGATCAGATGATGTTAAAAACCTATTTGAGTTAAAAAAAACAAAAAACATATATATATATATATATATATATATATATATATACATACAGCTGAATTCCAATTCCTTGCTTAATCCTCAATCTCAAAAATGCGCGCTCCCTCAAGTGCTGTCCCGATTCTCAGAAAAATGAAGTTGAGGGGCGAGTTTAAGAGCTGTATCGCCCTCAATATTGAGATTATCCGAGACCACCCTTGGGAGCAAGGGCTACCCAGAATGCATTGCGTGTTTTGGCATAACAAAGATGGCGCAGAAAGCAGCGAAGCGAGTGCGCTACAAATTAAGTATTTTCTTTATGAAAAATTATGAAAACAATTGTATTATCTTAGTTTAGGCCCATATTATGGATTACTGACGTCATTGTTCCGAAACATTTATTTTTATTTTACGATCTTTGTCAATAGCCGGCCGGTGTGGACAAGCGATCGTTTGCTATGGTTTACTTTTCAATAAGCCGTGGTGTGTGGTAACTGTCAGCTGAATATGTCCGTGGTTGTGGTATTTGTATGAGTATCATCTTATAACTAACTGACAACCTAATAACTTGACTGACAAACGGATCGTAATAAATAATCCTGACGTAAATGTGTTCTTCTTCTTCTTTTTTTGGAGTTGACAGACTGGATGCAGCTTTCGCGTTATTCTGCCCCCCACAGTCTGAAGACGTATCTGCATTTAAGGGGTGTCCCATTTCTAAGTGACAAAATAACCCTCAACACTTGGTTTAGAGGGTCAGTTAAGATTAAGGGTTGAGCTTGAGGGTTAAGATTGAGGGTTGAGATAGGAATTGGCCCTATATAGCATCAGATTGTTTGAAGTAACTACCATGTTGTCCTGTAGAGCGCAGCACAGCTTGGTTACATGCCTTCTTTGTTCATCAGAAGAGGATGACAAAGATGTGATCTTGTTGGGTTAGGGATGTAATGATTCCCTGAACCCTAGATGTGATACCATTCACCATTCTGGGCACACAATACAATTCTCTCTATTTATGTTTTTTATGATTGAATAAATATAAATAAATTGATAAATTGAATTGAGGACAAATTATAATGACTGACCTTATCCCCTTCTATTATGAAGAAGTCAAATGCATTTGCAAATACTTATTGAAACTTGGTCTTTGTAAGGCATCCTTTGGGTCAACAAAACACTGTGAATCTCTCTCTTCACTTGATTCTCACTAGATACTATCTGTTTGCTGCCCGATTGACCCACTAATGTGCTTTGCCAACCAAAGCAACAACCCTGATGCAGCTGAAACCAGATCATTCCAGTTCTATGTTGCCAGTCTGAGGGAGCAGACAGAAAGAGAGAGGGAGAGAGAGAGAGAGAGACAGAGAGTAGCGGGTAGTGGTTATCAAAGCACATACACACTTACACTCACAAACAGACACACACAGACAAACACAGTTTCAAAGTGGAGAGTCTGACAGGAGGTGTCCCTGGAGTTTGTGCCTCCTTCTCTCTTTCACTGTGAAATGGAGAGCTCAGCTGAGCTCTACTTGTTGAGAGCCGCAGCGTTAACACACTCAGACAGAGAAGTTGTACGGGGTGAGAGTGGTAAAAAAATTAAACCGCGCTCACAACATTAAAAAATAAATAGACTTAGAAGGAGATTAAAAAAGAAATAAAAGAAATGAAGGGGACGATAAAGAAAGAGTATGAGAAGATACAGCTAAACAAGAGAGCAGAGGGAAGGGAGGAGACGGTGAGATGAAACTGGAGAAGTGAGAGCAACCTGAGTGTGTGCTGGGTGTGGATAGTGACAGCAGGGTGGGTTTACAACAGGGTCATGCCCTTGGTTGTGTAACAACTGCTCTCCACACCATGTGCAGAATTGATTGGATCAGATACCCAACAGTGCTGTGATCAGATGGACAGAAGGTTCTACTAATGAATGCATTAGAATGAAACATCCAGTCACTTTTTAACTAAACCTCCATTTCCACAAAGTGGTACGGTTTGGTTTAACATTGTAGTCGACATTACACCATATTTAAGAAATGGACATGGCCTTCTGGTTTGGTTTCAAAACAAAGTCCTGTTTTGAAGCCTCAAGATGTGCAACTTGACCTGCACCGTGTCAGTTTGGTGCACCATGTCAGTGATCTTGTGTCAATTTACCTCTAAATGGGAACATCCATCTATTTTCTACTTCTTTATCCCACCCAAGTTTTTCGGGGGAGGAACTGGAGCCAATCCCAGCTCATATAGGGCAAAAAGGTGGGGTACACCCTGGACAGGTCGCCAGTCCACCATACAGGGATGATCACACCAGCAGGCAATTTAGAGTGTCCAATTAATTCAATCCCCAATCTGCATGTTTTTGGCCTGTGGGAGGACATGAGAGGAACATGCAGATTCCACACAGAAAGGCCCTCAGTCGAACTGTGTGGCAACAACGCTAGCAAGTGTAATTGGAACCATTCTTTAAGAAATCAAAGGGAAAGCAGACTCACCTTGTCCATTGGAATAGTAGATCCACCTCTCTTTGAGCTGCGCAGGAGGTGCAGATGGTTTCTTCTGAATGGCCTTCTCCATGATGCTGCAAGGATCCTGCACTGGACCCTTTTTCAGCACCCGAGAGCTCCGCTTCACACTACACACCACGATTACAATCAAAACCAGCAGGAGCAGGAGCACGATCATCCAGGGCAGGTGTTCATTAATGTCAAAGTGATTCTGACTGCTCGGCCTCGGGGACCCTCTGCGAGTGGGCCTGTAGTAGGTGGACACACCACCTCCACTCCCCTGCTCGGCCACCTTGCTGACACCTGTCCCAACTCTGACTACCTCTGAACCAACCAGACCCTCCATTCCCTGCCTGTTGGGCCCTGGACCTGGAACGGCGTCAGAGTTGGGTTGCCCCCATTGTTGCTCACTATCCATTGGTAGCCTGTGAGCTGGGGGCAGTTGAGTCCTTGGGGGATCATGGATGGGTGGGATGGGAGTGTCGGGACGGCGAAGATGTAGCCCATCTGCATGGTGGTTTTCCCCAACCTGGCTTTCCCTCAGATGAATCACTGCTGACTGGCTGTAGATGCCTGAGACAAAAAAGAAACAGGCGGATCGATGGAAACAAAGATAGAACAAGCAGCAAGTATAAGGATTAGAGTGAATAAGGAAACAAGATAGTACACACAGAAGAGGAGAGAGACACAGAGAGGGAATTAAATTCACTCAGTCAAGAGATCTGCTTAACCCTTGCAATGAAAATACAAGGCACCAGGGAAGGGAATAAAATGTAATCCATGTGAGCAATATGACACACAAACACAAGTAGGAATAACCTCCCCCTTCTGCTCTCAGTCATCCGCTGGGTGGGCAGTTTTCTACCCACTGGAATCAGTCATACGCTGGATTTGGGCCATCACTATCTGACACATTTCTGCACACACTGGTAAAAAGAATGTGGTCACATCTATGCTGCATTCATAGCACACACAACGCTATCTACGTGTCACATAATCTGACAAAACACAAGTTAAAGCCAAGTATGGACATTGAGCGATATCACTGTTCTTGTTTTCATTCGGGAGATCAAGAGGTTTGATTGATACCAGCACTAAGAAAATTGCTATTTTTGATGCTTTTGTTTTGGAGGAAGTAGATTTCCTTGTTTTTGAAAACAAACATGATTCTGCTGACTAAACCAGGAAGCAGAGCAGATGTTGTGGCAATACATGGCAATGTTGCTAATGTGATGGTGATGTGATATCTGCCATTGTAAGGTGCAACCTTCTGACAAAATAATTTGCAATGGCGATAACAGCCCTGTCCAAGGGCTCAATTTAGACTCAACTGCTCTGTTTTTAAACTCAAATCTATAAATGTGATTAGATTTTCAAGTGTCTGTACTGGAATATTTGAGATGACTTGATTGATTGACTCTTGCTAATCTTCTGAGGTTTTCTATGGTAACTGTCTGCTAGCACAGGTATGACATTACTAATTCAGCAGTGCTGCATGTTTTGGGGGATTTTCCGCTAGATGTGTGTTAATACGCGCTAATCCCTTTATCAGCAGACAGGAGCACAAATGCTGATGTAATCATCAAATTAAAATCTCTATCTAAATATCATGAACGTAATAAGGTAAGAATGAGAGAACTAAAGATAGTAGAAATGTCAGTTTTACAGTTTGGTGGGACATTTTCTCCAAGATGAGAGAGGGCCTAAAATAATGTGTTAACTTGAAATCAAATACCAATAACAGCTTGTTTGTTAGTTTTTTTCTGTCTTAATTATTAATGCATAAACATCAAACATTGTTGGGGGTTTCCAATACTGGTGTACCCCATCAAATAATTTAAGGGGTTTCTAACAACAATCACTACACTTCCATACTAGCGGTTGTAGCTCGTCTACACCATTTAATTTGACTATTGTCTTTGTCCCTGTACAAAAGCACTTGTGGTAAATCAGTTTATTGACTGAAGTGCGTCCACCTCCTTTAGGCTGTACGTGGCGATATGCCCACTTTCAGCTTGTTAGTATAGTAACTGATCGCTAGCATTAACATGTCGAGCACCATTCCAGGTCTTCCTTCCATCAATGCACTTTAAAATAATTAGTTCCTTGAGTCAGCAGAGCAGAAATAAATGCATACCCCAATGAAGATGAAAGAGTGTTTACATCCTTGTTGGTATGCAAAGGCCATTGTAGTTGCATGACTTGACTGGGAAATGGGAGGAATGAGCAAAGTCCTCCAATCTTTTGCAATCTGCAGTCTCGCCTTGTCACTAATTCACACTTTTCTTCCTTAAATTAAATAAAATGATTTCCATTTGGCAGAAATTGAATACAATAATTACACTGCATATTCTGCAGCACATTTGGGGTGACATATCGTGACCATCTGGCTTATGAGTGTGTATTATTGTGCTTCCAAGAGATGAAATGAAGCCTCTCAGGCGACTTAAATATGACAATATTACCCATATATCAATGGATGTGTTAATGTATTTTTGTGAATGGAACTTAAATTGTGGGTATTTAAATCAGTAACTCTTCCAAGAATTAATAAATGAGCTGTGTACAGTTTAATTGGGAATATGAAGCCACATTTCATGAGATGCTGTATCTTTTGTGTGATATACTATAGAACAACTTTTTCCTCTGCTCCCTTTCCTTCCCACTAGTTACAGCCAGGTGAAAAATAACAGGTTCAGGTATGTAACACCCCTATTCACCCACTTTCCCTCTTGCAAAGACATGGTTAAACTGACTGTCTG
Source organism: Microchirus variegatus (assembly GCF_963457635.1). NCBI lineage: Eukaryota > Metazoa > Chordata > Actinopteri > Pleuronectiformes > Soleidae > Microchirus > Microchirus variegatus. Next base: position 6,682,793 of record NC_139813.1, on the reverse strand, counting down.
GGAAGCCATCGATCGCCCACCAGCACAAACAGCAGTGACAGTATTATAGGTGTCAGAGAGGGGAGGAGGGCCCACTGGAAGGTTGATTCTGAGAAATGAGCAGCAGAATGACTGATACAGAGAGGTGATAAGGCAGGGAACTGGGCAGAGGGCAAGAGAGAGAGGGGATATCTGTCACATTTACTGAACTACACACTGGAAAAGAAGGAAGGAGAGGTGGAAAAGGAGTCACAGAGAAAATTACCCATAACTCCTCCTGACTAAAAGCATTCCTTAGATAGGGAGCTACACCCACTTCGTTTCCATGCCAACGAACACACCTCACTTGTGTATTCCCGCAGGGAAATTGTGTGCCATTGGTGAAGTGTTACAGCAACCTTGGCCACAAAATGTAAGGACATTCACTCCATGCACATGATGTGGCTCAAACATTTTTGTAAGCCCTATATTATATATTATTATGTAACCAGCAGGTATACAAATAAAGTGAATGTTGAATCGCTGAATTTGAAATTGACAAGGAGAGTAGATTCATGCTTTGGCTAAAGCATTTTAGATTAGTGGAATCCATTTTGATCAAGTCCAATCCAAACGAGCCTATGAATGTCCAGACTGTGTAAATAAATGCATTCATTATGCTCAAAATAAATAAAACACAGGCTAACACTCAGTGAAAACATGTCTTCCAACTGGGACAACAGGGAAAATAACACTAGCTACTAAACAAATGGTTCATCTAATAAAATGTTTGCCACATAATCTCTCCTTAGTGATGGAGGCAGGAGAGGACACAGGAGAACTCCTGTAAGCTGTGATGTAAAATCGCTAATTTTCTCCAATGACTTTGGTGTGGAGGAGGGAGCGGTTTACAAAGTGACACAAACTTCCATTTCCTGTTGAGAAAACACAGTCAACAAATTCAACAATCTTAAAATATACCTTAATCTTCTAAAAAAAATTATCGGTAAACATAGTGTTCCTGCTTTAAAAAATGCACTGCACCATCACTTGAAGCAAATGGGGGTGAAGACAGGACCTTACTCTCACCTTTATGAGCAGGTCCATTCAGTGACAATAGTGGAGAAGATGAATAGGCTTGGATTTCCTGGACAATCGCTTTCTGGGCAGGTCCCAGCTGAATGTTTGTAGATGTAGATGAAGATGCAGACGAGGATGGCGGGGTTGAAGTGGACGGTCCACAGACATTATCTGTCTCTCTAGTCCCCGGTGTGAGCAGCACTAGCCCCTGGGCTTGACAGTCCACGTGGGTTCGGCACTTGACCGCAGTCGAGCTCACGCCTGAAAATGTCCCCTTGTTGCACGGTTTGCAGATCACGTCCGCTGTCGCGCTGCCCCGTTTTTTAACCCTCGTCCCCGCAGGGCACATCGAGTGAGGCTTACACTCTGTGCCATCCGCCAACAAGAAGCTGTTGGGTGGACAAGTGCAGACGCGATCCTGAGTGGCCGTGCAGCTGGCTTTCTCGTTAAAGCCCACAGGACACGGGGCCCGACAGCGATGGCATTGCTGGACGCCATTCTCGCCCCGAGTGAAGGTGCCTTCGGGACACGGGCTACACTCCCTCACGGCTGTTGGGGAACAGTGGGAGGACACGTGGGTGCCCGCCGGGCACTTGTCGCAGATCAGCTGGACGCCTGAGGTGGGGTCAGTGTGCTGGTAGTGGCGGGGAGACAGGACTGTCTGGTCAGCCGGGGTCTTTGTGGTCACGACCCGGGCTGAGACGTCAACCACCACTGTACATAAGAGCTGAGTGGAGAGGAGAGTGAAACAGTCAGGACAAAATGTCAATACAGAGCAGCTTTTTTCAAGCACCACAATGGAGGTCTGAGTAGCTGCCATGCGGAGCATTGGATGAAGGCAATGACAAAGTGTCTATGTGACTTAGTATATGTGTTTTTATATATATGTATATATATATATATATATATATATATGTTCTTTAGTTGTCCCCCTAATTCATTGAGACACTTCTTTTCAGTACTTTTCATCAGGGGCCAACTTAGTTTTACGTTATTTTATAAATTGGGCTATTTTATAAATTGTGCTTGCTTTGTTTCTGTTCAATTAAGTTCCTTTCTGAATATGGCTTCTTTTGATAGGTTGACTGGTATTTTATTTTGTGAGCTGCACAGGGTAAACCTAATGTTTAGAAGCACTTATTAATAGAACAATGACAAAACACACACATAATCTATATATATGCATATATCTGCATCTACTGTACAATATTTGAGATGTTACCCTTTATTTGCCAAAAGTCCTATTTCATTTATTATTATTATGTTTTACAATATTTACACTATTTATTTACAATGTTTTTATAAGGTTTATTTTAATATTTCAGCAATGGATGGATGAATGAGTGAATGAACAAATGATTGAATAGATAGATAGATAGATAGATAGATAGATAGATAGATAGATAGATAGATAGATAGATAGATAGATAGATAGATAGATAGATAGATAGATAGATAGATAGATAGATAGATAGATAGATAGATAGATGAAGAGACAGCAAAGAGACCAATAGCACCTAATCACAGAACAACCAACCCCTTGTTCAAACCTTTTACCAAAAGAATGCATGAAATCATTAAATCCAAGTTACAAGCACAAAAACTAATGTGGAGTCACCACATTAGTCTGATTCTGAAAACAACTACTACTACTATGAACTAGTATAACTTGTGGGAGAATCCCCAACAATCACTGCCTTTACTCGATCCTCTTTGACTCATCTTCTCCTTTGGTTAAATCCACTCACTTTACTTTTTCCAGGCTTCCCTCTCATCTCTGCTGGGAAGTCAACAGCTCATTGTGTTTAAAGTAATAAGACACACACATTCAAGCTTAGTGAGTCACATCAGGGCAGTAATATACGTCTGAGTGGTATAGGACGGTCTCCAATAATGCTACCAATGGCTGTTACTACGGCGATAATTTAAAACGGAGAACTAGTGTGCAAACTTTTACTGATTAATCAATTTAGAATCGATTAAGACTGATATCTATGTCCTCAAAGGTAATTGTTTACCACAAATTTTTTTTTATAAAAACTACATGATTTTAATGTTTATTTGTTGCAGCCTCTTGTAAAAAGGAATGGAAAAGAAAGAAAGAAACATAAGTGCTACCCAGGCTTGTCAGATACACATCTAAGAGGTTTCGTCAGGCATTAAGGCTGCAGGTCCAGTTTCCTGCATAAAACTGTGTTTACATACAACAGGTCCAACAGTAAAATCAAACTCTGGAAACCTCCATGGCAAGCTTTTCTCACCAAAGTCACAGGAACAAAAATAACAACAACTATATTCTGATTCCAAATGTTTCAGAAACTCCTGACTGGAGTTTTGGTGATGACACACGGCAACATTCATAATCCCTGAAAAACATGTCCAAGGTCATACCAACATGTTTTCTGAGAGAGATGTGAGATAGGAGTGGTCATAAACTGGTCCCACAAATGGGGTCATGCACACACAAAACCCCCCATATCAATCTGACATTGTAGAAGTTGTAGTATGTAACTTTAAACACAAACAAATGAGTGTTACATTCAAACTACCATCAAACTCAGTTCTCAGTCTAGCAGTACATTCCTACACTGCACACAGGAAGTGATTATTTTTATGTCAAGACAGAGGGAGACAACAGCAACATTGTGCTACAGAGAGACAGCTGCACACAGTTAAGTGTCTGACTGAAAACACAACACCCAAAAAAGTTCAAAAAGTTTTCCTACTTCTCAAAAAACATGGTCATTCAGCAATTTGATGGGACAATTGGATCTTGTCACCACCCCCTGCACTGCCACTACACACTAGCGCTACCTCACTCAAGTTAGATGGTATCGCTTGGCATAGCACATTTTCAGACGGATACTGCATTCAAATATTATTCCATTGTTTCTGTTAATGAAGACCAGACAGAAGCAGAATAGTATATAAAAACTGTAGCTTTAAATTAAAAAAAATGTAGCCCACACAAGTTTAATTCTTCTGTAAGGAAGTTAGTGAAGTTTATGTATTATAATTTTAGTCAAACGGAGTTCCATCTGTCTTCATTCCTTGCACTATGTTACTGAAATAATTTGCATGCACTTGCCTACACTCTTAGAAATAAGGGTTCCAAAAGTGTCCTTCTACAAGGTCTGAGGTTCTACCTGGAACCATTTGCTTCTGAAAAACCCTTCCCCGAAGAAAGGGTTTTTCAAGGGTTCTTGGGTAACGCTAATGGTTCCAGTAATGGATCCACCTTGAACCTTTATAAAAAGGTGAGGACAAGCCAAAGAACCTTACATGGTTCTACTTAGCACTTGTATTTCTAACAGTGTAGCAACGGTAGATATTTGAGGTTATCTGAAGTTCCTGTGTTGAAATGTTTGGGGCTTGTGATGTATTTGAAAATCCCTTCTGTGAATGAAATCCATCCATCCATCCATCCATCCATTATCTACCGCTTTATCCTATGTCTGCTGAGATCCTATCTACCTAGCCGGAGAACCCGGAGGAAACCCACACACACACGGGGAGTACATGCAAACTCCTTGCAGAAAGGCCCTTGTTCCGAAGATGTTCCAAACGGGGCTCGAACCCAGGAACCCGGGTCTTCTTGCTGCAAAGGCAGAGGGCTAACCCCTACACCAACCGTGCTCCCTGAATGAAATCCGGTACAGACAAAAAGTTCAGTAAGTTTTTTTTGTTGTTGTTTTTTTTCTTGAGACACGAGGCAGAACAGTGTGACACACACAAATGTCGTAATTAAACAGTCAAAGGCCAACTGAGATAATAAGGATAAAGCTGCTCTTTCTTCTAGCACTCCATTGTCCTTTCACCACAACACCAATTTGGCTCTTTGTGTTCATACTCGGAACCTCATACATAAACAGTGGGACTAGCGCGCTGGTCATAACTCAGTTGCGTCAGTCACATCAATGCGCTCATTCACATCAAGGTTCAAAGTGAAAATGTTGGTAGGAGGTGCATGCGGCAGTAAATGGGAACATTCTGCTTGTTTTAGGACAAAGGGTGGTTGGATGGTGCCCCTGTGGCTTTTTCTGAGCGTTTGTATAGTTGTATGACCCGGATAATCTCATAATCGTGGTGCACTGCTCGCTGTATAATGTGAGGTACACATGGAACTCTTTGAGGAGATTCTCTGCATGGAGATCATCGAAACACAATAGGAAGCTGCTAAGAGTCACGAAAAACAGTAGCGCTTCTTTTGGTAAATGATTTCCCTGTGGGTCATTCTCAAACTGGACATATGCACCTGCTTGTGACAATGGTACATTTAAACACCATTTCATCCCGGTTTGATCTAGTTCAATATGTAACACAAAGTTTTGCACTTCAATTGTCAAGTGCTGTGAAAGATACCAAAATATACAATCAAGTTCGTCCTACTTGTTCTGTTTACCCTTCTGTTTAAGTACCTTGCGCAATAATGGTACATTCCATCTGTAGCCGGAACTCGTAATTTCCAAGGTTCCCAAACGCTAATATCCAACTTGGAGCAACCTCACCAAACCCAAACACCGATTCCAATATGGCTGCCACTCTTTTGACCTCATAAATTGATACTTTTACTGTTACTAGTCTCATTTGTTTCACAATAAATCAGTCATACACATGACACTGCTTGTATCCACACTGTTTGTGTGGAATGCGGCAAGTTACTTCGAAAACGTAAAGCATTTATTCCTTGTTTCTGCCACTTAATACATTATAATATTACTGTCCTTGAATTGTAAGGCATTACACTACTTTTGCATTACTTTCACCAAAATAACTAGCATACTCAACAGATCTTACTGCGTTCAATGCAGCTTATTCGACATCCAGTAGGAGGTGATGTGGTATGACATAATGACTGAGCTACGCTTAAGGCTAACAACAGTGCAATATAATGGCCGCAGTTATGGTGCATTACACATTGTCATGGAGATACTGTAACTTTAGGCGTATTCATATTAAAATCAATAGAGCTAGAGCCTACCTACTGTATATTATATGTTGGACTGCATATTGTTTTTGTATGTTTTATCTGGATACAGACGTGATTCAGACTGACATTATGTCGCTGTTCTGGTGGCTATTTATATTATAGTCAATAGCCCTAGCTATCAAGATAAGCTATCAATGAATGCTTACCTTGTAGTTGCTCGATTTCAAACATTTGCATGGATTTTTTTTTCTCCTCTGTTAATTTTGCGGTGTTTCTACTGTACAGTATAATGCATTTGTATAAAAACAACACACCACTTAATTTTTGGTTTAAAATGCATTGTAGTGAATTAAATATTACCAGTTCTTTTTATTAATGCCTTACACGCAGCAAAAGGTAATGCATTACTTCCGTAACAGGTTACTCCCAACACTGCTCAGAAGTGAAGTCAGTCCCAGTTTAGAGTTTTGAAGTAAAAGGAATGCAGCATAATCCAAAAAATAAAAAAATAAATACACCGTGACTTCCGACAGCGACATTTGTGTTTCTTTTCTTTTTGTTAAGTAGCGCGCAGCAATGTTTACTCCATCATGTTCTTTTTCTTTAGTGAATTTACTGGAAATACAAGCCAGATGAGTCTTTACTGTTCCAACTCTTAATGTGATGAACTCGGCTGCACTGTACCACTTGGTGTGAAAGCATCTTCAGTGTCCAACATATTATCATATTTTGAAAATGTATCTCAGCCAAAACCTATTATAGAAAAGAGACTGATGACTTTTTATTAATTCTAAAACGAAAAGTCCACAGCAGGAGTATGATATATCTGCTTAACAACAGCCAACCCTGTAAATAAATCCATCAATAAATCCATCAATTGTGTTGAAAGCTTGCGGCTGAGGTTTGCAAAAGTTTCACCTGATTTGCAACTAGTGGATGGACTTTGAAGTAGCATGGAAGACGGAGATAATATATGTATGAAAGGTATCAAGCTTAAAAAAGAAAAGGGTGTAGTCACCTCCCACTTCCAAGACACGTGACCAACGGACGTAGACGAAGAAATGCCACGGAAAGCAACGGAAAATGTGTCAACAAACTTGCTTGTTATAGTTTTCTAGAAGCAATGGCTGCCTCGAAATGCTGTCTTAACTTTCTATCAGGGGGGCTTAAAGTGGAAGCAAAAGGCAAAACAAAAAACAGCTGCTCTTTGGTGGCCGCACATGTTGGATGGAATCAAAAGCTGTCAGACATCGCTTCCCTTTTCACTGCTTTATCTCACGGTTCAACAGCGTTTTCTAGCTGGAAAATTAAAGTATGTGTCATTTCGTGAACCGCTGCCTCCCCACACCCAAGTCAAAAGCTGATCCACTGCTGCCTCCATCAGTAAGTTATTTTGGGAATTTGGTGTTCAGATTTACCTCCATGACAAAAACTAATGAAACAAGGCAGCAGGAGACCAGCAACTCCCATGTCCCCACAAGCTATTTAATTATTGATCAGCTTTTTTTCTGACCTCGTCTGTATAGACGTCACATCAACTGTTACTCTGCTGTGTTTGAATACCAGCAGCATGCCTGCATCAAACTTACATGCACTGCAACCACCGCCGTCCCCCTCACCTTGTGATAAAGCTCGTCTGAAAGCAGACTGACCTCGGACGACCCGGTTCTGTCTGCAGCTCTGGTTTTAAGCCAATGAAGATAATGACTGCAATGGCTGCTGTTCAACATATCAGGCAAAAGAGGTGCAGTCAGATAACAACAGCAAAAACTGACTCACAACTGCCGGTCAATGTGTGTTTGTGTGTCTTTCTGTGGCTCTCTCAACCAACACAAACACACAACCGCCACACAGTACGACACACAGTGTTTGGAGCCACAATACATACAGACACTTTTCTGTTTTCACACAATAAAGCCCCCCTAAAGGCCACATTATACTTCTCCGACTGCGTATGCGTTATCCGTCTGCGTCACCACGGAGACGCCTCGAGCATTTATACTTCTGCGTCGTGGTGACGGACACTCGCTGCAATTTCCCGCCCGATCAGTAGGGGTCGCTGCGCAAGGTTGTTGTGCTTCTGGCTACAGTGAGCAATGGCGTCCGAGAAAGAAAGAGAGAAAAAGACTGTTGTTGTTGAAACAGTGGCCGTTTCTCACTTTTCTGTGTGACGGAACGCAGTTTTAAGATAATTTGAGGCGAGAAATTGGCCATTTAGGGTCTAAACATGTGCTGTGTGTGTTAAGATATGACGTATTTATAGTTCGGCAGCGGCGTTATCGGCGGGGATCAGCTCCGCCTCTGTCAGGACGCCCGGAGCGCACTGAGAGCCGGCACAGAGCAGCTTCGCTCAGCCTGTCCTGAGGACCAATCGTAGCTCTTGCCGTCTCCGTTGTCCCTTGACGGAGTGACGGACACTTCAAAAATATTTCGTGCACCCGGAGACGACGCAGAGGCTCTTCGACAGGTTCTGCGTCGACGCAGAGTCTCTACGTAGCCTACGCAGAGCACTTTACGCAGAAGTATAAATTGGGCTTAACCCCACCCATCTCTGTGACTGAGCAGAAAACCTTGTAATTCTACCCCCCCCCCCCCAACAGCAGCAGACCGGGCCAGAAACTCACCCGAGACAGACCCACAGTTTTCTACTGGAGCAGTACACAAGTCACATCCTTTTTTTAGGTCACAGATGGCTACACCTGAACCTCGACTGACCTCCTTGTTTTTGTCTGGGAGCATGTTTGTAAAGATGTCTGAGACATCACCTGATATGTTTACATACAGACTGTTTATTACCGTCTAGTCATGCTAACTCAACAAGCTGTAAAATTATACAAACTTATACATGTTCCGGGGTTTGGGTGATTGGGTGACCTGGGTGATTTTGGCTGCTGCCTTGGTTGAAAAAGAGCAGAAATCGATTGTTTCCAACATTCTTGACACAATTGAAATATGAGCATTTCATGCATCATATGTCGTGAGCATTTGCATTATATGCTTCCTGCGAGTTAAACTCCAATCCTCCAGACGGATCGTTACGACATCCAACAACCCCCAACGTTATTTCTTCCAACAAGACAAAGGCGCAGACAAAGGTCTCCGTCGCCACAATAACTTTAGCGACAATAATATCAACACTCTCATGAGACGGAGATGAGACAAACACACGTCTCGTGCGGATTAAGTTAGTGAATGAAAACTGAAGCTTCAACTTCAGCTGGTGGATGTTGGCAAACTAGGCTAGAAAGATGGATAGAAACTGTACAAACTGTGTACGGTGCATGTTTCTTTCATTGTTCATAATTGCCGCACAATTTCCACCCTGCCAAGGTCATTGGACGCACAAAAGTTTTGCTGCCTTCATTTCAGCTCCGTTCACTGGAGCAGGTATGACCAATCGGATTGACCGATACTAGTGACGTCATGACGACAGGCAGCCTGAGACATATATAAGTAATAGAAGAAATATATAACGTCATCAGTAGATAATTTATAGAATAAATTATAGAGAGAGAATAATATAAAACAGTGAATATAGTGTCTGGATAGAGATAAGTGCCAAAGAGAGATTTTGTTTCGCTTTAATCCCTGTAAAATTAAGAGATTATTCTTAATTTAACCACATTAGTTTAACCACATATGTGAAATATTGATGAATGAGTAAAAAATTGACTTTATTTATTTATTTCTCTAACCTTTTCCAGCCAACCAGATGAGACTGAGAATGAGTTGAGATAGTGTTAGTAAGTTAGCGAAGATATTGAGGTATAGCCTGAATAAGACTTTTTTTTTTCTTTGGTCAAATGATGATGTTTCCCTTAATACACAACACACTAAAGATGGGCTCACACACTTTGCACACCACGCATGTCACCCAGGTTCTACAGCCTTTGCCACCCAGGGAAAACCCTTATATTGCATATTCTGTATTTAGCCTACAGTAGTTTCCTCTTTTGTGTGTGTTGTAGAACCTAAGTAGCCTTCGATTAGCGATTGAGATGAGATTTTCTTTTTGGAGATAACGTCAGAGAGTCAAGGTTGAGATGAGATTTGTTCGTGTATGGAGGAGGAACCACAGTGAAGGTTCATGGATGTTGTAAGGGAGCACATGAGGACCAATTGGTTTAAAAGAAGAGGACACACGGGATAAGGCAAAATGGAGGCAAATGATCCGCTGTGGCGACCCCCTAAAGGGAGAAGCTGAAAGAAGAAGAGGAAGGTAATGTCATGTGTACATGTACTGAATGTCAGGGAAGGGTCAAATCCTGTGACAACACTTGTGATCGGTGCTTAACTCCAAACTGAACCACAGAGAAGGAAGTAGAATGTGGCCATACATGACTTAACATGTGTTTGTGTGCATATAAAGTATGTGTGTGTGTGTGTGTGTCATTCTATGGTTGCAATAGGACATTTTGGCCAGTCCTCGTTATATTAGAAGTCTTTTCTCTGGCTGCTTTCAGGGTTGGAATCAGAAAATAGACCAAGGGTAGGGTTTGGGGGTTAGCTAAGATAGTTAAAATAAAGGATTGCAATACTGTTTAAATTACTGTCCTCACAGCTATAGAAAGACAGATGTGTGTGTTACATTAAACAGTGTGCATACAAATGTCTGGCTGTGGGTGGGATGTTTGTTTATGTGTGTGTGTGTGTGTGTGTGTGGCAGAAGACGTTAAGCTGTAATTACTATACCATTAAAGTTGGGCCCACCATAAACACAAACACAGACAGAGTTTGCGCAGCTTAAACCTAACCTAAACCAAAATGTAGGTCCTTGAAATGAAATGAGGTTCTTCTAAGGTCAATGTTTATGCCAGAAAAGATCCTAAAGAGGTAACACACACAGACACACACACACACACACACACACACACACACACACACACACACGCACACACACTCCTACATACACATATTCGCTTCTCCACAGACACACACACACACACACACACGCACGTCTGACAGCACAGCAGCACCTGTTGCTCTGTGTCCTTGTGTTTTTCCTGCACTGCAGTCGCAGCTCAATTCAGCTTTTAAAGAGAGAGAGAGACAGACTCAGACTCTGTTTGGATTCAGTTTCTCTAAATTTATCACTGACAATCACCAGCGACGGTTATTAGTGCAGCTGTTAATGACTAAAGCAGAGGCCACAGGGAAAACAAACATGCAAACACTGGGTTCTGTAGAGTTGACATTCTTGTTTGAAATATGTCATTTAAGGTGTATTTGTACTATGTGAGGGGTGTTTTTCCCACACGCCAGCTGCTTTTGTTTGTTTTGATGTGTCACCCAATTACTGTAGATAAAACATGTTAAGTGCAGGCAATAATTTAGGTTGCAATGTTGCTGGCGTGGGGCAATATGAAAGTTTCATGTCAAACAATTACTGTACATGGCACAAGATTCTTGTTTTTCAGTTTAGATTCTTGCTTTAGTTTTGATTATTCAAATGATTTTATAACCTTAGTAACATTACTAACGTTACCAGCAAAAATGCTATTCGAATATTGAATGGTATTTGCTGAATGTTTTCGAATAGTCTAGCGCATGATAGCTAGTGTAAGTAATGAAGGGTTCGCAGCGTGTTGAGTTAACAAGATGCATTCAAAGACCATGGTAAATTTAAACACTTTTTCGAGATCTACAGTGTGTTGAGCTTAGAGGAGGAGCTTCAAGATGCATTCAAGAAACCTTGTTAATTTAATTACTTCTGCACACACACAATCTACTAACTCTTGTTGTTGTTGCTGCCACCTTGTGGTTGTAGAAGCACCACAAATTAGGTAGTCATTGGAGTGGAAAGACTTGTTTTTATAAATGCAAACTTTTTTTTGTAATCAAGCTGACAGTTGAAGGAGGAACAAAAGCACATGCCGGTAATATTTTCAATACTACTGTAAATCACAATTATTTAGGTCAGGATAATCGTAATAATCATGAATAAATAAAGGGAATTCTGCTGTCTCAATTAGAAACGGCCAAACTTCCAAAAATATTGGGCTATCCCTTGAATGCCGGAAACAGCCCCCAAACGGAAACCTGCTAATTCCACAAAAAGTCAGACTTCAAAATTAAATGAGACAATCCTGGTTTGAACGTAGAGACAGTCAGACTACACTAACTCAGCCACAGCCTTGTCTTGTCTTTGTGAGCAGACAAAGGGAAAGTCTTTGTGCCTCATCTGAGTCACCGGGGATGGTGACACCTTCATTTCCAGGCGCTACTAACACACAAACACACACACTGACACTGTGACTAATGTCATGAAAACAACCTTCTACCTCAACATGGAGCAATTTTGGAGGAAACCATTCCATTGCAACTTTTCTTATTCAATTCAATCAATTATTAACCGATTACTTAAATTATTCGTCAACTATTTTTATAATGGAATAATCGGTTTGTATGTTTGTTTTTTTTTAAAGAATTAAAGAATGGTCAGATTTTTCTTCTTAAAAGTGAATATTTACTGGTTTCTTTGTTCTTATATTATTTGAGAAAATGCACTGATTTTCTTATTTTCTGACATTATACGTACCCAAACCATTAATTGAGTCAATATCAATTAATTGGATGAGAGTAATCGTTAGTTGCAGCCCGTCTTCAGTTAAACATTATTCAGTTTGTAATGTGAAACATGACGGAGCATTAAAACATGAGATAACAGATACAGAAAATTTTAGATTGCATATTTTGATGGAAGGATGAAAACATAGTAATCAATAATAAAAATATTGAGAGTAGCGTAAGCCCGAAATCAGCAAATTCATAGCAATATCAGTTTGAAAACAATTTATTGTGTAGCTGTTGCACAATCAGTAAAGCTTACAAGCTTTTCCCAATAAAAAATGCTGTACAGTAGTGATTTAAGGCTTTTGTTTTTGATAAATAATGTTACATTATTGCATCATTGAGTTGAATCGAACCCATGCCTTTGTTGTGAGTCAGGAGATAACATGCTCAGTTAACATGAAACAATAGACTGCTGATTCTCCATCCTTCCACTGGAGACTCATTTATGATGTTGTAATTACACACTAATGAGATGCTAAAATGTCCTAAAATGTAAAAAAAAATCAGCCAATCTGGGTTTAATTTAACAGTCAGACATAATAATAAAAAAAACATTGACGACTGCAGTTGTTTTTCAACTTCAGTGTGGGACGGGGGTTTAAAAAAACAGGCACTGGCCCTTTAAATGGGCAAACCTGCTGAATGAGCCCGTAGAATAAAGAATTGGGGAAAAAAAAAAAAAGAGCTGAATGTGAATGAAATGTGATGTGGGGTATACTCACCAGCGCGCGCACACACATGGCAGACATCCTCCTGGTTTTAATGAAGGCAGATGCTGAGGTGTTCTCACTTCTCATCTCTAGATGTTTGTCATCCTCCTCCTTTCTGCTCCTCCTGCTCCTCCTGCTCCTGCTGCAGCAGCAGCGTCAGCCTCAGCTGCAGCTGCAGTGTTGGACAGAGCAGCTGTGTGTCTCCAGGTGGACACTCTTCTTCTTCTTCAGGTGCAGAAACATGACAAACATCACCGCTGGGACTCCCATAGTGATAACAGCTGAAGGGACCACACACGCACACACACAGACAAACACCGGGAGTTTCAGCTACTCCAGTCCGGGCTCGTCAGAGTGTACAGCGGCTCTCTCCACCTTCCTCTACCCGGCTCTGGCTGCAGAGAACGGAGCTCCTCCACGGGTGACGCAGGGACCGGAAGGCGGGACTTAGCGACGCGCCTCAGCCAACCACAGGCCGGGAAAGAGCAACACACACGTGTGTGGTTTTTTTCTGGACTCTCTCTATGTCCAGAAAAATCCTCAATGACGGACATGTGTCCTCTTACAGCTGGAACCAGGTAGAATCCCCGTCAGGATGAAATGACTGAGGTCTCATTTTTAGCAATTTCTATTTCTGAAAATAAAATCTATGGGTTTAAAGGTGCAGTGTGTACAATTTAGGTGACATTATTTTCTTCACTAATGAGCTGGATCAGCGAGTTTGGACCACTGTATTTTTTTACAGTAGCCCACAATGGACAAACTAAACATATTTTCAGATGTGATGCTAACTAAAGGCTACATAATGTTATCCAACACGACTGAAAAGAAAGGGTGAGGTGAAGGATATTCTGCTGCAACCTACAACTTCATCATTAAATTTACATGCTGTACCTTTAAGGATTAAACAGCCTCTGAACGACTAGATATTAAAGTTAAAGCTGCAGTATGTAAGTTTTGAATATAAACACATGGCCATTACTTTCAAGCCATTGCCCAATGGGTTCGTAATATACTGTAGACCAGGGCTCTCAAACTCAAATGACCATGGGGGCCAATGCGCATCTATTGTGGTCAAGAGGGGGACGGCCTAGAAAACAAAAAGTCGTACCAGGAGCCGTTTCGGCAACTGCCATTCGTGGCTCGGGCCCTGACAAGCGTTTTTATATATGTAATTGAATGTTGTACATGATACATTTAATAATGGGATTATTATGACCAAATGTCTTATTATTACTGTGCTAACAATGCTAGCAAACATATTTTATATTCTATCACCTCAGCAGCTGTGCCTCAGCTACAAACTGTGTTTAAAAGACTGTGAGTTCGTGGGTCATGTTTTTATTATACATGATATTAAGTGGGGGGCCGCATGTAATCGATTGGGGGGCCGCATGTGGCCCCCGGGCCGTCAGTTTGAGACCCCTGCTGTAGACTGTATATAAAAGGTAAAACACAGTCTTCTGGTTGCAAACAAACACCCATTTTGAAGCCTATTTTAGCAGGACTTGACAGAACAGGTAAAATTAGCTGACATTTGAGGTCAGGATGATCAGATATGATACTTCGTATTGGTCCGATACTGGCCAGGAAAAAGAAAACTTGTAAATATAGCATAAGTGCTTCATGAAATACAATGATGTAAAGAGAGATTTTAATCTGATGCTTGTTATTTTAATCATTGTAGAATAAATTAAGTTTTATGCTGCACTATCATACTTTATGCTTCATTTTAGTCTAACTTTTTGTTTTCTTTCATTCTTTGTATTGTAATCTGTAGGCTCTGATTTTGTTCAAATTGTACATTTTGGCACTTTTAAGTGGTCCTGTGTATGAAATGTGCTCTACAAATAAAACTGCCTTGCCTTAATAATAGCTAATTTATTTAGCTAAATTACTGTTTTTGTAGAAATTCAAGGTTCTGATATCGCATCTGTGGGGACTCACCTTCTAAAGATGGCAAACTATCCTGACCCAAATTTCAAATTAAAGTGCCACAAGTGCCAATTTGTGCAAAATGTAGCAATTACATCGGTTGTCATATCTGTAACAGTGAATACAATTTTTGAAGTGGTAAATGTGTCATTTCCGAAAGTTGTTCAGTAAATGAATTACAGCTTTGTTTACAGCAGAAAACATGAATTAAAAGGCTTGGAAAATCGTGCTCCAGTGACCCATCTATGGACCCCACCCCAGTGTTTGGGAATCTGTAATATCATGTAACACACCGAAAGGTTAAGATGTTTGCGTGAACAATCCACGTTACAATCACACAGTCACCTGTATTTAGATCAGGTCTTTCTGCTGACTTATACTTTTCATGACAGTATCAAGCACCAACAGTGAGACTCTCATATGTGTCACTGGAGCAGATATACGGAGCCACTCGTCATCTGCTCTGAACAGTCAAGCTGTTCTCCTCTCCGGTTACCGACCAGGTGTTGAGAGATCCAGACACCACACGAGCTGGGATTTGGCACTTCGGGCAGTCCGTGAGTAAACAGTTTGCGTATACACAAACACGTACACACACATAAGCAGGCGGCCTGCTCACAGTCTTACATGTTACTGTAAATAGCAGCAGCTGGTCAAGGAGGAGTGCACCATCTGCCCTGCACGTGGAGCTAAGAGGAGTGGACAGGGAGGGATAAAGGGATGAACTTTGCTGCTTTACTTTAGCTATAGTGGATGAGTATTAGCGGTCAGTGACTCAGCCGTATGTTGAGGGAGGAAGGGGAAATAATATACATTATTGTGAGCGTGAGCGTTTACAAAGATACGCAAACAACACAACGTTTCCTGTTGAATGAAAGGTGTCTCGTGGCGAGATAAAGTGGCAAACTGTTTTAAGATAGCAAACAAATTAGAGAGATTTATTTTTTGTAAGGTGACTATAAACCAGATTTTTCCTGCCGTCTCATCTGTCAGACGTGTTTTCACTGAGCGCTCGGATGCTGTGTGAGTGAGTTGCTTTAAAGCTGCCTTTTTGTTGAACTTGTGTAAAGCAAGTTCTCCTGATGAGGGAAAGAGGATTATATGTGTTCCAGAGAGTGGTGTGTGTGCAAACAAACAAAAAAACGAGAGTCTATGCACGAGTGTGACAGTGCATGCGGTTGTGTTTTTATGGTGATTAAATGTTTAGTCAGATCTACTCCAGTCCACACAAAGCTCATAGTCTCTAAGCAGCAACCATCTGCTAAAAACACACCAAATGAGCAGATGTTTTAAAGGTGCCATGTGTAAGAATGTGGCCAAAAACGGTTACTACCTTCAAATTCAAAATACCAAGGTCTGTTAGGTTTCGTTTTCTGACCTAACTGGCAACCCGTGGTTGCTCGGCGGCTGAGACTCTACTGACTGCAATGATCGGTAGACGGCGGTAGGTGGCGCCACATGCCAAAACATGATTTCAAAACATAAACATGATTTGCTGTCTGAAAAATATATTTTTTAATGCGAATATTTTGTCTGTACTGTTGTTGTTGGTGAGTTCAGTTTGTAATATGAACATTATTCCTGAGTCTCTGTGACATATTAGGAGGATTTTATGACCAGTTGCTTTAGATTTATTACATAATGCACCTTTAACGCTGCAACAATAAATTGATCCGTAATAGTTTCTTAGGATTTTATGGGTTTAGATTTATAAATGTGAATATGTATATATTGTTTTTAGTATTTTTGCTCCTTGGTGACAGGAAACTGAACATTAAAGCATTGTTAGATATTATCAGTGTGAGCGAACCAAATTACTAATTAAAATAATCAACGAAGTATTAATTAGAATGAAAAAGTGGCAGCCCTAATCAGGGTAATCATTGCTGCTGCAATTTATTTTAAAGGATTTTTAACTGGTCAGTTATTAACTTCCATAAGTACTGCTGATTAATAGTGCACATAATATGTGGTTATATGTAATATTTTGTTCATTACTACACAAAGCTGTCTATGAGTGTCTATGAAGGAGGTTGCTGCAGAGGGTTGATGACTCATCGCCAATCCCTCTGAAACCAGCGATGACCAGTTTTCAAGCTTCGGCAGCAGCTGTCATGTGGAGTCCCCCTGGTAACAGACTAAACTCAAACCAAAGTGTCCAACACAGGAGGCCTGAAGGTGTCCACAAGGAGACGCGTCCGCCAAACACTTGACGAGCACAAGTCATGCGTTTAGTCGAGTGCACAATACTGTCCACTTATTTACACCACAGCTCAGTGACACAGACTGACCTGATCCTGTCAGACAGTTTTGATATAAACCTTAAAGTTTTTCTCAGTCGCTTTGGTGCTTTTCTCAGATCAGAATGAAAATTCTCGTAACTAATAGTTCAACCTCATAAAGTCATAGTGATTATGTTTTACAATATTTACATTGTTTTTATAAGGTGGATGGATGAATGAATGAATGAATGAACCAATGATTGAATAGATAGATAGATAGATAGATAGATAGATAGATAGATAGATAGATAGATAGATAGATAGATAGATAGATAGATAGATAGATAGATAGATAGATAGATAGATAGATAGATAGATAGATAGATAGATAGATATGATGAGTGAATGGATGTGTGAGTGGAGGGATGGAGGGATGAGTGTTCGGATGGAGGGGTGGATGAGTGTGTGAATGGAAGGATGGGTGGATGGAGAGATGAGTGGGTGGGTGAATGGATTTATAGGTGGATAAAGGCATGAGTGGTTGGGTGGATAAGGCTAAATTTAAACATTACTACTACTAAACTACAGTTTCAAAGATAGAGCTGCCGTGTGTAACTTGAATTTGAAAATCAATGTCCATTTAATCCATTACCCATTACCCACTGTGTTTATAGAATGTGGTAGAAATAAAAAAATCTAACTGGGCAAAGGCTGAAAGAAAATCACTTTAACTTCCCACAATTGCATTTGGTTATTTCTGTAATTGTTGTTATTTGTGACACTGTCAGAGAGTGAGCATGTTCAACTACACTGTGTATAAAACAACAATAATAACGAGTCTACAGTAAATCAGGAGGTATTTGGTGGTTTGTTTTTGTAGATAATCTACAGAGAAAAAAGTGTCAAGACAAGGCGGACTGAATTCAAACGGCTTCAGTGTAATGACAATATAGCCTGACCTCTACTGGAGAAACATGGTCATTGCAACTTCTATACAGCATGCCTCAAACACATGAATCGTTTAATTTGATTTATTTTGATTTGATTAGGCTAAGTTTTCAAAGTTCTTGAAATAAAAACCCAGCATGTATATTTGCTCAGTCACACTCTCACATAGTATGACTGTATCACAAACAGCAACAATTACAATTATTAAGCTTTATCTTTGAAACTGTAGTTCAATGTTTAAATTTATTCTTATCCATCCAACCACCTCCTCCATCCATTCACTCATCTGTCCATCCACCTACTCATCCATGATCCATTCAACCACCTATATAAAACAGAGCTCCTCTTATTATATTAGACACATTTTACATTATATTTAGATTATACAACTGTATTTATTTTACCTCTTTATTCAGTTTTTTTTAATCTGTTTTATCTGCCAACAGGGGCACTTATAATTGTGGACATAAACATACATATATATATGTAATTCTTTACAAAAGTAAACAACACATTATGAGCTCACAGCGGTATCCAGTGTCATAAACCCTTTAATAAATGTTTTTGACAAACATACTAAAGGTTGAATAAAGACAAACGAGATTGTTTGATTTGAAATCAATACGTATTGTGCTGCTCAGTGTGACCCCTGGAACAAAGGGAGATGTGTACACACAGCATTAAATACAGGCTGAAACATGAGCTGACAGAAAAGACTGTTTGCAGTTTCAAATTTCAGCCACTAGGTAGCAGTGGAACACACAAGTTACATTTTATCAACAGGTATGTTTATTATTTTTACAGCAGTTTCTCTTTTTTTAACAACAACAATTTATTAGCAACACACAGTAGAGTGAAACAGCCTCGGGCCATCGTTAGCTTTGTTGTTTTAGCTAATTTTTAATGACAACGCAGTCTCTTTATTAGGATCGAACCAGAATATACAGGAAACCTGTGAATTAAATTACAAAATTAAAATGTCCAGGTAATGAGAAACACTACAGTGTAATATCTTCACATAGAATAGGTTTGAGAATCACAATTGATAATTTAGCACTGTTATTGCCACGGTACTTAATAATAATAATCATAATAATCATATTAGTTTTCTCAGGGCCCACGGTTGGTGTAGTGGTTAGCACTCTTGCCTTTGCAGCAAGAAGACCCGGGTTCCTGGGTTCGAGCCCCGTTTGGAACAACTTCGGAACAAGGGCCTTTCTGCAAGGAGTTTGCATGTTCTCCCCGTGTGTGCGTGGGTTTTCTCCAGGTTCTCCGGCTTCCTCCCACAGTCCAAAAACATGCGATATGGGGATTAGGTGAATTGGTCACTCTAAATTAACCGTAGGTGTGAGTGTGTGAGTGAATGGTTGTTTGTCTCTATGTGGCCCTGTGATGGACTGGCGAACTGTCCAGGGTGTACCCCGCCTATCGCCCAATGTCTGCTGAGATAGGCACAGCACCCCCCGTGACCCTCTGGTGGAGGAAAAAGCGGTAGATAATGGATGGATGGATGGATATTAGTTTTCTATTTCAAAAATGAGTATTATTACCATATTGTTACTGTCCTGTGATTTAAAACCTTTGTCCGTACAGATGATCCCATAGTGACTCTATAATATTCAGGTCTGGACTGGACATAAATCAGCTGGGTTTTTTTCTGCCCTAGATATGATTTCACTGTATTAGCAGAGAGATTTAGATTATCTACACACTGAAAATAAAACCATTTCCTATCAGGTGATTTACAGAAGCAATGGCAACAATGATTTCATCACTACTTGATAGGTGTAAATAATCAGGTTAATAAAGGCTGTGTTCCAACATATTTTAATGATTTAATGAAGACTGTACTATATCAGGTCATTACACAACGCTACTAATTTGCTATAAACATATTATAATAAGGTTACAAACGTATGTAGGGACAAAACATGCTATTCTTAATATAAATAAGAATAATTATGTATTGTATGAATAATTCTGGTTTGGACACAATAAACAAGGGAACATGGCAGGGAAAGGGTTAATAGTAACAGGTTTGACAGTAACAGATTTGACGACTTATGCTTTAGGTAGCCATTACTAGCCATGTCGTATGTTAACTAACAAATGAGGCTTTTCATAAATTTAAATATTTTTTAGATTTAGATCATCTTTAAAATTCTTTGAAAGTATCAAGTATCAGTATTTAAGGAATATTTAAAATGAAGATTATTTGTTTACCATACCAATTTTTTTTATTTTTATATTTTGATGTTAATACAGATTATATGGGTAGGTTTTGTGTGAGGGACGCAAAATGGCACGTTTTAGTAGAATGACCCATATATATATACATATATACACATATATATGTATAATGATTCATAAGTAAATGAAGGTAACTTAATAAAAAGCAAATAAGTCCATGAATGTATAACTTCCCACTTGCAAAACGCTGTCACTAATGTGTGTGTCATTCTAACCAACAATGAAGTGTGTGTGTGTTTGTGTGTGTGTAGCTGTTATCTGTGTGTGTGTGTGTGTGTGTACACACTGTACATGCGGTCAAAAACATTTGCATACAATTTGTTTTCACGTTGCTGTGTTGACATTTTGCTTTAAATGACGCCTGTCAGGATGAATTTAGCCTCAACTACTTCCTTTCATTTTGAGAGCGTTGAGCAGTGGCCTGGCTTTGAATGGCACAGTGGAACAGATTTGAATTTACAGTGTCATTCAACTATTCCGCCCTCCTGATTTGCAACTCAAAGAGAAAAAAATCTTTTATTGTCCACGTCTGTTTTGCTTGAAGGCAGCGACAAAGAGAATACTTAGGATAATAAACCTTCAGGGGAGATTTAAAGAGCAATATGTTTAGGTATTAAAGGTTCAGGATTTAAAAAAGTAAATGTTGTTTGTTTTTCTCTTTGTGGCTGATCTTTTTTATATCAAACATTTTGTACATCAGAAAAATCATTAAACGCATTTAAATTCACAGTAAACAGGAGTTTGACATGCTTGAAATAAAATAAAAGTACTTCAGTTAATTATGTTACAACAAACCTTCAGAAGAGCCAGAATTATGAGTTTAATCTCAGAATAATGACCTTTTATTTCCCTCTAAATTATTATTATTTTTTATGACTTTTATGTTTTTGTTTGTTTGTTGTCCAAAACTGCCATTTTCTTCTTTTCAGTGTAGAATCAAAGGGGAGTTACCTGTGCTTATGCTCAGCAGGTTTCACTTCACTTCCTTCCCTGCGGTTGTTTTGAGGTGTGGTGTAAATATTTCTCAAGACACCTTGTCAGTCAGTAGAAGGGACACTGTTGTTCCTCTCATGCTCAACTACTTTTTTTTTTGACATCTCTTAAACTCATTATCAGGTAAGATTTCCGTCCAAAACACTGAGGACGAAAAAGAAACGAGAGAGCTTGACGCATTTTCAGACACGCGTCACATTTCCCTGACTGTTCACACATGCTAAAATAAGCTGCTGTATTCTCACCTTGACCACTGAACCATACAGTCGTTCCTCATTCCACTGTGTTAACCTGCACGCACGCCCTTTCGCTCAACTTTGCTTCTCAGTTGGTTTCTATGATTTTTAGATGACATCATATTAGACACCTGATCTGTTTCATATATATATATATAGTCTGCACTTTACATACAAGCTGCTTTGTTTCTCGCTGACACATCAGATCCATATAGTGCTGGATTTTTACTGTTGGTTGTCTTTTCTCTGTCTACTGTATTATTTAAAAAAGCATTTACATGTGTAAATATGTGTCTTTGCATTTGAAAAAAACAAACCCCACACCATCTGTAGACCTACTGTATGATCCAATCCAATTAGTTTTTTTAAAACAAAATCAAAAACAACAAATAAAACTGTGTGATTAAAATACATGTATTATTATTACATTACATATTAGAGCTGCAATTATTTCCATCGTCAATTAATCTGCCTCTTGTTTTCTTAATTAAGCGAGTAATCATTTGGTTCATAATTTAAAAAACAAAACAAAACAAAAAAAAATTATCAGCTTTAATGGTTTCTTTGTTATATGGGTCTGTCAAAGTGCATCAGGGCAAATTGATCATTTCCTGATTTTCAAAAATGTATTAAAATTATTCCATAGGAGCTTTGCAAATATTTTCAACGGATCCTTGTTTTCCGACTCCCACTGACGACGGTGACTTTAGAACTGACAGTGGTGACACTAATCTGACCTGATCTGATAATTAATTATATTCTTCTGTAACCCCATACTGTATATTGGACGTGAAGTACAGATAACAACAATTGTGAGCACTGTGGCAAACATTCAACAAGAAACATATACTGTAGGTTCAATTAGCAATAGGCTATCATTAATAACAGTTAAAGTTGACTGTAATGACTATGAAACTGGTGGGAATTACAGTGAATGTTAGATTTGGTTAAATGTTGTCATGCCATTTTCATTTGGCTTTAGTCATTGGAGATGCATAACTTACAAGGGATATTGTATACTACATGCTATGTAGGTAGGTAGTAATATAGAAGAAATATAGGGGAATTAGATAAATAAAAATATAAAAGAGGTAAGTGAAACATTACAGGTCATATTAGTATTTATTGTGACAATTATATTCTAGCCTCCTTTGAGGACCATTTGGTCTTTGTCACCACCGTCATGTTAAGAGTTGTTCAGTCATCTTGTTTCCCTTCTGTTGCATCTTATTTCCTTCTATCAACAAGTTTAAGAGAAAATAGCAAACCTACAGGAGCTTGAGTGACCTTGAAGCATGCAGTGCAGAGCTGAAGGTTTGAAAATGGGGTCCTCAGGAATGTATTTGACTTTTTAGTTACCTGATTTTATTGCTTTTTATAAATCTGATACATATCTGACGGTGGTGACGAATATGTGCAACATATTTTGAGCAACCATAAAATAATAGTAAATATTGTTCAAAACTCACTGTTTGTAGTTTTTAATACATATTACAATGTACTCTTTCATACGGTGGCCCTGAGGTGCAAAACACAAATGCAAATCACAAAACACAACACAAATCAAAAACGCAAATCAAAAAACACAAACGCAAATCAAAAACACAAAAAAAGTGAGTTAATGTTTTTGTGTTTTCTGCATTTGTGTTTGCGTTGTGAGTTAGCATATAATATTAGCATATAATAATTAAATTAATAAACATTAAAAATAAACCTATAAAAGAACCTTACATATGTGCAAAGGACTCCCTGATTATGACGTTGGTGCTTTTTATTCATGTAAAATGTTATTCGTTTCCAACAGAAATAGCACTTTTCTTAGTGGAACATGTTTTTGCCAAAGTTTCAAGAATCAGTGCCATACAACACACACACACGCACGCACACACACACACACACACACGCACGCACGCACGCACACGCACACACACACACACACGCACACACACACACACACACACAGACACACACACACACACACACACACACACACACACACACACACACACACACTACTGTAGTTACTGTATTTGGCTGAGTGGGTCAATAGTGGAGGGGGGTCAACATTCCTTCAAACTTTTCCTCTCGCGGGACTCACTGACCTGCAGCCCGAACCATCGCGACGTTTCCTGCTGTTTAAGTGTTTTGGTGGCAGGCAGTTACTGTTAATTCAGCAGCGGGCAGCAGCAGCTACAGCCTCTGTGGAGCTGAGCTGAGCTGAGCACTAAACCCGCGGAGCCAAGTCCAAGAAAGGTGGAGACTCCTGGTCAACTTCCTGCACAATAATCTTGAAGCACCACCAAGAGAGAAGTAGGGAGGCTGGCCCTGCTGCTGCTGCTGCTGCTGCTCCCGCTGCTGGGGCAAAGACGAATGGATATACGACTCATTCGACTACTTTAAAGGCAGAGAATCGACTGCAAACACCTTGTGGGGTGATTTACTGTACTCAGCTACCTGGCTAGTCGCTAGCTAGCATCGGTGCTGCTGGATAACGCATTCCCAGCGTTTGGTGGCGAGGCGTTGCGAAGGGCAGGAATGGGTAAGTTTTCCATGATGTGGCGGCTGTGTTTGTTTTGTGTGTACGTCGTCTTGCTCTTTCTCTTTGCTTACTCTGTCATTGCGCAAAAACAAGAAGTCGACCCCGTTGACGGCATTCAACCTTAGTGTCGGCGTCTTGAGTCGCGCCCTCGGCTTTTGACAGCAAGGAGTTAAAGTTAGCACACGCCACATAGCTAGCTGCGTAGCCTAGCTTAGCTGTTTAGGTAACTGGATGAACGCCACCTCCATCCTTAGGCGAATCTTAATTAAGCTGATATCACACTGCACTCGTTGAACCGAGGACTCCCTGGAACTCCCTTTTTTTATTGACAGTGCTGCTTTGCTTGTATGTGTGTATTTGGAACAACTCATTCAAACAGAAAAAAAAACTCTTGACATCAGCTGCTACTGATAGTTAAGGTTAATTTTTACCCCCCTTCCGTGTTGTTGCTTTGAGGATGAATTGACTGAATCTTTTTTAAGCTCAGTCTGTGACTTGCATTCCTTCCATGACAGTGACAGATACACTGCAACTTCCCCACACCCAAACAAATGTTTCACCTGCTTCCACTCCACACTGGGCATGACTGGTTTTTGACATGGACCTGTGACCCAATGCTCAGCCCGATTATGTGATGGAGGGAGGCATGACAGCATCACATAATCTGGACATTAAATTTCCCATCGTGGGCAGAAAGCATACAACTTCACCAAGGCTGCTCAGTTTGTGTCAGTCCATGTTAAACTTTATTTTGTTACACATACAATATTTTGTATCCAGATCTGCACCAAACCTAATATTTTCTTCCTTGAGACACCCCATCTTTTTAAAATTATGATCCTCATAAAGAGACACCCAAACATAGTCAAAAACAAAACCTTTGTCGGCAAGAGTAAATGCAAGGGGAAGCAGAGGTGGACGAGACTGTCTGTGGTTGCCATTCTGTGAAGACTTAGAGGAAACACTCTGATCTTTGTGTTGCTACCGTACACCTCCTGTTACAATATCATGAAACTGCTTGTGTGTGTGTGTGCTGCTGCTGCTGCTTCTCGCTCGGTACAGTGCAGCATGTGTGGGTTGTATGTGGTAGGACTTGTTCAAGAGCCTTGCTATGTTGTAAAACAGGTTTTGACACCTTTGCTCAGTCCTGCAGACTGTTGCTCTCACTGGCTTGCGTTCAAACTTTCTTTTACATTAACTTATTTTACTTGATGATTAACTAGAATTTAAATAGCAGAGCGAGGGTGTAGGATGAATAAACATTGAATTGCACAGGACATAAAACAGGGAACAGTCTAACTGAAAACTCTACCTCCAATGCCTCTGTGTGAAAATCCACCAAAAGGCTCCATAACCAGAACACCACAAGTTTGTCAGTGTTGCACTAGTCTGTGGTATGTCTTTCCCCAGGTAGCTCTCTGCACATGGTATCTGAGTTGTGTTTGAACATGTCCACGCTGTGTGAGAGCTCCTCTCACACTGTGTTTGATTTTCCCCTCTGTGTAGCTTACACTACAGGTAAATGAGGTAAAATATCCACAAACTGGCTCTGTGGTGCTCAGTGTATTCTTTACCTCTCTGCATTTTATTTAAATACTTGGATAGTGTATATATATGTAGGTAATGAGGACAAGGTGAGAAGGGAGCTGTAACGACGCAGAGGAAAGATTCTTGGTTTAATTTGACGTTGGGATGCTGTAATTACAGAGACAGCTGCTTATACACCAGGAAACCCTGTCACTTAGTCAATGTCTTTGCAGACATGTGCCACAATGTGCGATTAAACATTAACCACACTGGGCTGAATCAATATTTTTACTAGATTGTGGTTCTTGTTTATTTCCCACTAAACTGATGAAGGTCATTTTAACTTACTGGGAGGTGAGATGCACATTATTTGCTATAACCCCCCCCCCCCCCACCCCCCCCAAAAAAAAACCAATAAAAAAAAAAAACAATTTGAGTACTCATATCTGGAAGTGTAAATACAATTTGGAACCAATTTACAGGGAAATCACTTTGCAAAACTGAAGAGTTAATAAATGAGAGGTTGTCACAGTCAGTGGTGCACACGGCACGTCTTGAAATTTAACAAGGTGCAGCATGATTCCAGATGGGTGGTCAGTGAGGCACAGGTCAGTGCTCAGAGTGGCAAACAAACTCTAGTTGATATTGTGGATAAGAAAAATATGGTTTTATTGTCTATTAGTTTGTGATACTGAAAATTAATATCTAGACTGTGGCTGCCTGCCATACAGTCTAATTTGTCTTGGTATGTTTGTATTATTCACCAGATTTATTTTTCATAACAGGACTTATACCTTAGGTTTTCCTCTTTGGAAGCATTTTAGGTTATCAGATGTGCAGTGCTGTCTGCCCTTATGCTTTCATGCTGTTGTCTGCTACTAGCACTATCATTAGTAATGACCATCTACTGTGCACATATGGGATGCAGGTCTTTCCTTCATGCAGGGACATGTTTTTCTCTATTGTTTCATATTAAAATAGATGTGTAACTCACCTATAACCTTGACTTGCAATCAATTGCAGTCTGTGCAGTCTGCAGTATATTAAGAACTTAATTAAGAACCCTTAAAGGGAACCCTTTAAGGGTTCTTAAAGGGTTCTACTACAATTGTCACTTCAATTTGCACTGCAGAGCAATCACGTATGTATATATTTAAGGGCAGCTGTGGCCTAGTGGTTAGGGCTTTTAGTTAACTGTTAAAGCCTTAAACCTTTTAAGGGTTCTTAAAGGGTTCTGCCGTGCCAGTGAGCGGCGCTCGGGGAGCAGTGAGGGGGTTAGGTGCCTTGCTCAACAGCACTTCAGCTGTGGACTGGTCGGGGATTGATGTATGTATGATGTATTAAAAATATACATACGTGATTGCTCTGCAGTGCAAATTGAAGTGACAATTGTAGTAGCACAATTTTCCTGATTTCTAAACAAAAAAAAAAACTGCATTGGCCATAGAAAACCGGCTTAGACAATGGGGAAAAGCGGTGACTCGAAACAAAAAAGGTACGGCATCATTACTATCTATCTATAAAGCAAGTTGTGTCTGTGTGTGTGTGGGCATATCTCGCTGACCGTTACCCAGTTCGACCTACAATTTTGGATATGGGTTGGTCATGGCCCGATGGTGTGCATCCCTTATTTTCACGTTTTTTTTGAGTAATTTAAATTTTCGCTGATTTATCACGCTACACCAGGCAGGGGCACCATCAGGATTGTCTTTCATAGTAAGCACAGTACCCCTCTAGGCTACTTTTAAAACGATGCATCTGCAAATAATGTGTCAAAAAATGTGTTTGTTGTACAGACATCGTGTACAAGCTCATAACTTTAAGGAAGGACTTAAGTATTTTATTTTGACAAAACATAGTTTTACCGTCAGTGAATGTTTTAAAAATGCATGGATGTGGCCACAATGGACACGACTACAGGTCGCGAATAGCCTACTGCCCTCTTCATAATACTGCCTACTGCATCTTCTCAATGCACTCATAATTTTCATAATTTATTTCTTAAAATAACTATTTCTGTGTCTCTTTATATCTCAATGTACATCTATGTGTTACCCAATATATGCTTTGTATATTAACACTACACAAGTAAGTCCAACCTTCACACACATTGGCCTCATTTGGCCATAACTGAAAAATCTTCTCGAGCTCCCACTATAGGAATACTAGGGCCCTATGATTTCTGTGTTAACGGAATCGCGGAATTGGCCAAAAAAAAACGGAATCTAATGTTAAATGCGGAATATTGCGGAAATCGACATAATGTGACTGAAATGCTGTCATCGTGAGGAGAAGGAACGTTTGTCTGGAGAAATGTTCCGGGGAACGCTCATTCGTGGCACCACCCGTGCATCTCCCCACAAACACTCACCCGGCCAGGGTTTCCCCCAGTGCGTGTTGCTTGTTTATTTACTTTATATACACTTTTTTTTCTAAACCGCGGAAGTGCGCTGCGCCCGCATGTAGCCGGCGAGCGTCCCCTTGTCCAGGTGCCGATTGAAACCCAAGTCACACTATCGAATACGCCATTATTACGGTTATATTGTTATTGTCAATAAAGATGTTATATTTAGGAATGCACCGATAATTCGGCGGCCGAAACACGGCGAGTAAACTGTGGAACATCGCCTGTTAAATGCTGGAAAGTCTCTGCACAAAAGTGAAACTTTTGAACTCCCCGCGACTTTCACTTCACACCAGAGAACATTGTCTCTCTTTGAACAGTTAACTAAAGACATCGGCTCATCTGATGCATCTGTCATTCCCTTAATTGCAGAGTTGTAGGGGTAATATTGCGTGTAGAGAAACGATCCAGTCGGATACGGAGAAGCGGACGTCGCAGGAGAGGGAGAAGAGTACGGCGCAGGGGCGGTGCGCAGAAATCGCACCAGATGAGGGGGCACTACCACTTTTTTATTTATGTTAATTATTTTACTTTTAAATGTGACCAGCATTGCATGGCTTGTTTTAAGATTCACTGGCATTAACTTAATTAGGATTTAACTTAAGTCAAAACAATTGAACAATTGAGAAGTCAGTGGATTCAAGAAGAAAGTTGCATTTCAGTGGACATTTTATTCACTGACACAAAAAGCACACATTCTATGGTGGTAAAGTAAGTATAAAAGGTTAAAAAAAACAGAATAAAAAATAAATAAAACAGAAAAAACAGAATTCTAAAAAATCAAAACGGAATTTGGAAAAAAATAAAACGGAATTTGGAAAAAAATAAAACGGATTTCATAGGGCCCTAGAATACATACTTCCTACAGGCACTGCACTAGTCATCTTAATGCTCCAACAGTGATTTTAACAATTAATCAGTTGTGTGCAGTTGACAAAAAGAAAGCATGTTACCAGTTGTGTGAAGGCTTTGCATATACTGTAAAGAGGTACAGTTCTTTTGTTTTCCTCTTATGACTCTTGGTTATGTGATTTGTGAATCGGGACTGGTTTAATAGCAACCTGAATTATGGTGATTGTCAAGTGTAGCTTCCAGGTGTGTGTAGACGTTGGCAGGGCGTTGGTAAGAGTAGACACTATTATCTTCACACTAATTAAGGGTGAGCAGGAAGAACGGAGGCTTCCGTGTTTAGAAGTAGCAGCTCCCCCCTGACCGTCTTGCTTGATTTCTCCCTGTTGTGCTTTACACTTCGTATCAGCAACCTCTCAAAGAAGTGTGAAGGAGTAGAGTTATGAGTTTCCTTTTTTCTGATAGTGTGAGTGAGTGAGTGAGTGAGAGAAGCAGGCACACTGATTTAGACAGTCTGCCTGGCAGTCAGTTCGCCTGCGTGGCCTTCAGTTTTCTCCCTAGCTCCCTTTCCCTTCCTGCCTTCCTTCCTCTCCCCCCTAACATCCTCCTGTACTGTCTGTCACTGGTTTATTCAAGAGCCATATTGTGCTAACTCTTTACCTGGAAGTGTTGTGTTTGTGTGTGTGTGTGTGAGAGAGAGAGAGAGGGAGGGAGGGAAATCAATAACTTGGAAGTTTTCAGTCCTCCGAACCTTGACCCAGCATGCAGACGGGAAGTGCAATCCATTTTATGCCAAGTAATTTAATTTTGTTGATTGAAAGCAAATATAACAGCAATAATTAACCCTGACAAAGAGACATATGAAGTATTGCAGCGAGTGGTCTTAATAGAAAGCAGTATCAGTCACTCTCTTGTCCTACAGTGGAAGCTATGCACTGAAGAAGAAACATCAATTGTGTCTGATAAGAGAAACTTAGGTTGAAGCAAGACCAGGCATGATGGAGGAATGAGGAATGTTAATAGACACACTTTTGTACACAGAACAGCCATAGTAAAGCAGCAAACAGGCAGAAAGTCACTTTATATGCTATCATTGAAAGATGTGAGTTCAATAAGAAGTTTCAAGTCTCTTGGACAGTCTTGGTCTCGGAACACTGAAACGTCTGGTATTTTACGTTGTGATGCTGTGCATTGATTCTTTGGAGCGCTGTATTGAGTAAGTTTTCTTGACGTGTTAGCAGTGGTTTGCATTCAAGCCTCTGATTCCTGTGGTTGCCTGTGTAGAACATTTTCAGCCATTAGACTTTTCATAGGACAATCCATAGTAGTATCCATATTAGTAGATTTCTTCAAATCTACTAATTGGGCTATATTCACTTTGCTTATAGTTTCCTTATATATTGTAATACATCTTTATCACAGCGGTATCACAGTGTTCTCAGCAGTGGCTGAACTGTTTGTTTCAAACCTTCAGGGCTTCATAAAGGAGGTAATGGTGCAGATACACACCAAAAAAAGTGTTTTTATGGGAGCTTTAAATGTTTTTTTTAATATTTATCCCTGCTTACACTTTTTACATAAATAAAATAGAATATGTCCTCCAATTCTGGAATTGCAAGAAATAACAGCACCGATTTTTATTCTTTTATTTTGTAGTTATTTATAGACCTACTGTACATGGATGGTAATAGATTAGCAGTAATTAACCTAAGAGACTCCATATTGTTGACAGCAAATAGCCCAGAAGAAGAGACCGCTGCAGAGCCACAGTAGTGCACTTTGTAATTACTAAATAATATTGGCGATCGTTAAGATGAAACGCAGATACCGGCAATCAGCAGGTTAACCCCTATTCAGGATAATTGTCATCACACCAGATTCTTGCCAACACACAGATACTCAAAGTATCTAACAGTGCCAATGTGTGCAGGGCCAACTTTGGTGGTGTGTGGATAATCCATCAAATGGTGAAATAAATGTTGATTAGTATTTCCTTAACACCACATGACACATTGTCCACATGACAGATATTCACTCACAGTTACCCTGGATTTCCACTAGACTAACACATTGATTAGAATGGAAGCTATTTGATTAGAATGGAAGCTATTTGCTTCCTTCTAATCGCAGGATCTCGTGAACTCGCGTCCGTTCTAGATTATCTCGTGATCTTCCGTGAATACCGCTGGCTCCCAAGGCTGCTGTAACGTGCCCGGTGGGGATTGCCGCTGGGCAGAGAACGAAGCAGTGGAACGTGTCCAGTGGAAATCCGAGGTAACAGCAAATGAACCCAAACTTATTTACATTTAAGAAGTTGAAAAAAAACAAAACATGTTTTTATAAATAATCCAGAAAACTGCAAACAGATAGTTGTAAGTAGATGATTATCAAGTGACTTATTGCTGCAGCCCTGCTTTCCACTGGCACTGTGACTGAAATCAATATTCACTTTAATCGTAGAGCATGTTTTCTCAATTAACAGACAAAACCACCACAATTTGCCTCAAAATACACATTACGTTTCTGGTATTCATACTGAGAGATCTGCTAATAACAGTTTATTACATTTTCAGCAACACAAACGTCAGTTTCCTGTTGGGAATAAGTGTCTGACGGCAGGATAAATTGGCCGACCTAATCTTAAGATGGCGTACGCTCTAGCTGACGTAGTTATTATCGGGTGAGCCTTGGCTCAGATCTGATTGTGGCTGGCATATTTCCACCAAGAGCATGTCTGTTTGTCTCATGAAAGTTCTACGCACCAATTTTGTCTCATACAACCAGACTTCAAATATCCTAAACTTATCACTTTATGAATTTGGATTGGGATCAGAGGCAATAACGTGATTGGAACATAACGTCGTCTCCGTTGGAATGCAGTTGCATCTTGGCAGCAGCCTGTGGCTGTTGCGTACATCTGCTGAGGAAATGGTGCATACAAGAATACAGTGTCGACCAAAGCACAGCGAAATGACTCCTTTAGCTTTTGATCATCCTACTCTTCCACTCACTCACCCATGTCTGTCTGTCTCAGCTGTTGCAAATATGTGAGGAATCCTCAGCCACCACTCCCCAAAGCCTTCGTGTCGTGCCACACTGTGAACGAGAACGATTAAATGACAGGTTTCTTTTTTAGCTCTTGATTTTTTTGTCACTCTCACTGTATTTTTTTCTCTCTTTAAATCCACATCAGAGACTATTGACTTGATTTCCTCCTTGCTGGTGATAGCACAAAACCCTTTGGGGGTATGTAAGATACTCAGACAGGAAGTGAGGTTTTTGATACTGTAAAGATGTGGTTAATTGTCAATCAAACTTCATCCTTTATGTTGTTAGAGACAGATACTGTACTTTATCATTATACCTTTCAGTCAAACAGTGTTTACGCTTGTGGGTGGAAAACGTTTTTAGTCACCTCATATCGCAAGTCCATATCTCATGCACACAATAAGAAAGAGGAGATTCTCTGTAGAGGAGGGTGATTACTCAGAAATGTGTCGCCACCACAACTATTGTTTTCATATGGAACGGAGTAAGACGCTGAATTTGCAGAGCTCTACATATGTCACATTTGGCCCAGGCAGTCAATCAAATCAAAGATGAGGCAGGCTGTACAACTCAAAACCTCCATAATAATCGTTGCAACTGTACTTCAATATTCATCCACCAACTTTGCATGTGGTTTTTTGCCCATTGCTCATAGTTGCATCATAATTTGCATAATATTTCCACCTGTTTCAAGAAACCAGCCATACACCACAGAGCTAAGTAAAGCAAATGTAGAGTTTTCAATACATTTCATTCAGGAAGTGTGATTTGTTTATCTGTTAATGAACTACTCTGTATTCTAATTCAAGGATGAGAAACGTATGCCTGGTACCCAGTATGCATGTGTTACATGATAACAATAATAGGACCTTTTGTTGACATTAATGTATAAACCCTGGACTGACACGCTGTGTACAGTATCCTAAATTGCAGCAGTGGTGATTTGCTAATTGTGTTTCTAAGCAGCACATTTTTAAGCCCTACCTCACTTATGTAAAAGCTGCACATCACACTGGTATGTACAACATACAGTACAATATTTAAATGTGCTTATGTCATATGGGAAATACTATATCCATAAATCTAAATGGACAAAACCAAGATTTCAACAGTTCAAAATGGAGAATAGATTTGAAAAAAGGAACTCTTTAAATGGGTTCAAACATAGCAAAGGTACATATACTGTAACAGGACGTAGTGCTGGAACATTACACCAAAAAACATAGAAGACGATGTTGTAAACATTAGATATTTTAACAGAAATGGAGACAATGAACTGAGCCTGGGGAAGGAAAATAACGTCTGTTTCCGTGTGCATATTTAGCGACTTTACAGAACTCCAGCAACTTTTTTAAATTTTTAAAAAAGCGACAAATCTATATGACTTTCTGTCATAAAACTACTTAACGTAAATAAAAACCTTGCAACGTCCAATAAGCAATTTTCAGCTGGTAGCGCAGCTTATAAAAGTAATAAATAAAAATATGCCTAGTATTAAAATGAATGGACTCATTTTTAATTAATTTGTTGGATGTTTATGGAGAAATTTATGTAAGTCTGAGGCTAAATGACTGTCATGCCTTTTATAGTGTGTGTGTGGGTGCGCATGAGTGTTTGCTTGTTTGTTGTAATATTCCTTTTATTCTAAATGCTGATAAATGTTTTCTGCTCCAGTCCAAGATAGTCTATATGACTATATTTAGTCCAGGATTATAAATTGTGTTGGGTGCCATTTGCATGTGATATTATGCTAGTAATTGTTACTCACACACATTACTCCTCATTATGTTGCATCAAGCAAATAATGTGACGGCTTGTAAAGATGCTAATTAAAAACACTGTTTCCAGAAGACTATATGGGGTTCACTCTCAGTATCACGTCATCGTTTGATTATGTATATTCATCTTTTTTTCTCTGGACAGTCTTTAGACTCTTCATCTGCTGTCATCTGCTTGAAAGCACACCATTTAGTGGATGAGCATTTAGCTATAGCTCTTAGCCTTTTGACCCATTTCTGCATTCATGCCAGGATGACTCAACTCTTGCAGAGTGGCTGGAGCTGCTGCTGGGATCTGTGATGTTGTTTTGACAAGCAAACGCAAGGACATCCGAGCGTCCTGGGGATGCCCTGAACTGAAAATAATAAGAAATTAGACACCCTACTTTTAGGCAGGACGCCCTAAAGACACCCTATTTTTTCCTCCCGTTTCCCCCTGTAACCACCGAAAAGATGTTGTGATGACGCAAGCAAAAACTGCTGTCTATACCCGCTTACAGTCTGTCTGTTGGTTTGGAACACCAATAAAACGGTTCCAACAAGATGTGAGTACACGGTGGAACAGCACCTATTAAATGCTGGAAAGTCTCTTTGCTCACAAGCGAAACTTGGCTGCATACAGTGCAGATTATTAACTCCCCTTCTCGCCCCCTTTGAACAGTTAACGAAAGAGATCAGCTCATTTAATGCATCTGTTATTCCCTTAATTACAGCACTAAAGTGTCTTCTACACAAAGATTGAGACCACGGAGTGAAAACAATGAAAATCGCGACTGTAGTGAATCCTTTTTTTTTTTTTTTTTTTTTTTAAACAAAAAAAAAACTGCATTCATACTTTCTGGATTTGTTCCAGTAAACAGAAATAATTATCCTCTATTGTTGTTATAGCATTGCTAAAACAACACATCTAATGGTGGCCTAAGACATCTGCACAGTACTCTGTGTGTACATACAGAGTATATACACCTGGAAATTATGATTTTGTTAGATGTCTAGATTTGTCCACAAACCAGAATGGTTCAGCTTTAATGATTTTGTCATTATATGGAGCAAGGAAACCAGAACATCGTATTTAAGAAGCTGAAAAATCAGAAAGCTTGTTTCTATTATTTAAAGAAACACCCAAACAATTTAATTATCAAAATTGTTGACTATTCATTTAATAGTTGATTAATCAAATAATCGTTGCAGCCCTACATGTATGTAATGATTATTTTCATTGTTGATTAATCAGTTGAATGTTTTCTCAATAAATGTATTAACTGTTTGATCGATAAAATATCCGATAATTGTGAAACTTCTGTTTCCCATTCCTGCAACTGCTCCTCAAATGTCTCGTTTTGTCCACAAAAAAAATTATTGAGGTTGCTGCTGTCATAGAGGAGAAATCATAAAATATTTAAGAAGCCGAAAGAGGCCGATGTTGCAGTCCTCGACAGGATGTTACCACCATATTGTTCAGTTGTGTTGTCTGACATGACACACTTTAGTGAGTAACAGACCTGCTGACCCACATCCACACTGTCCCATTAACACAGTGCTAGCCAGAGAGACGAGCACGTAACCTTCCTGCTCAGGTACTGAAAACCAGTAGATTCAGTATTTTATTAACTGCTTCCCAACTCACAATGTGTGTGGGCTTAAAAAAAAAAACAAGCAAACCCAGACATGTAATATATTTACTTTGTTTGGAAATGAGCCTGTCACACTCAAGGCTCTTTAGTTTTTCCAGGGAGAGTTGCCAGGACTGAAGTAATACTTAAACAGTAATCAAAAACTAGAGGATAATCCCTGATTGAAAGACAAATGTAGCCCAGGTTTCTCTAGTTGTTTGTCTGTTGTTATTTTTGCGTTCTTCATTTTCATTCCTTTGAATAAAGTCATAGTTTTACCCTTGGGGCAACTTTAAGTTAATAGAACTACTTAGGCCAGAATTCCCCTGCTGCCGCTGCCTGACTGCTGCACACAGCCAGGAAGTGTGTTCCAGCTACACGAGCACACACACACCACCTGTATGCTGACTGTTTCCCCCACATTAATTTATTTAGGAAGGCATTTCCTCTGAGGAACAAACTGAGGGGACTGTTCCACTGCTGGTATTTCACAGGCCAACACCTATCACTCACTGCACTCACTGAGGAGCTACAGCTGTAGCTGTAACAGAAAGCCTTGACGTTTGCAGAAGTAGACACACATCATTTTGGCTTGACCTCCGATCACCATCAATCCCCACCATTTTCCCCCACAACTGAGAAAACAAACTTGTCCTCAGTAACACAGTTGAGGCAGGTTTTACATGTAGAAGAAACCAGGACGCCAGTGTGGAATCCATAAATGTATGGAAAATGATGGATGCATAAGAGCATAATATGATGTCATGTTTCTTTTTAGTTACATGGTTCAGAAGCAGTTTAAAAATACATATGGAAAAAAAAGTGTTCCCTGTTCATTCTTTACAGTCGTTTTCCCCTTAACTCGAGACTATAACAACAATATTTTTAGTAACTCGTTATCATCTGGTATGTTAAGCGTGGGCAAATAAAATTCAGTAACACTGTATAAATAAGTACCTACCAGTGTGTGGATGTGGAAATAATTTAATTGATACTGATTTGGCTGGCCTGTGGTCCTCAGGCGGGGTGTGTTTTTAGTGGTTGCTGAGACACTGTCATCTGTGTGGTTGCACAAAAAGTCCCTCTACTCCTCATCCAGTCATCTGGAAGATGAGTACTGTCTTCCCCATGTGTTGTGTTCACTCAGAAGAGTGTGATTCTGTCCGTCAGTGTTGCATCTTGTTTTGTTTACAGCAGCTGAGCAGGCCCCGTTTCTATCTCTTCCTGTGGTTACATGGGCAGATAGTGCTAAATTACTGTCTAGGGCCTTGTTTATTTGTGGATTTGCTTGGCTTGTATGGTGTTTTTTTTTTTTTTTTCCTTCTCTGTCTGCATAACTAGAAAATGTAGTCCCTGGAGCTGACTGCTTTATCTGCAGTTGAATTTAAATGTCAGATAATACAGGATATAATTGTTTATGCGCCAGTTTAAAACCACTATTCAGTTCATTGTGGTTTTAAACTTCTTCTCATATGAG
This sequence comes from Microchirus variegatus, assembly GCF_963457635.1. Lineage (NCBI taxonomy): Eukaryota > Metazoa > Chordata > Actinopteri > Pleuronectiformes > Soleidae > Microchirus > Microchirus variegatus. The sequence goes on along the minus strand of NC_139813.1, from coordinate 6,645,723 downwards.
ATAAAACATTCAACAAGGTTATATCTTACTAATGTCTGTGATGCTTGAATATGTTTGCCAAAGCAAGCCTTTTCTGAGTGGAAACCAAAGCTTTGTATGGCTTTATAAATTGCTTACCCACCGTTGCACCAAAGTCCATGGAGAAGATCTGTGTTTTTCCTTTGCACGCAGGAGTTGTTGATGAACTGCTGCCTCAATTGATACATTTAAATGTGGTATTCTTTTGACTTGGGTGTTTGAAAATCTTATTTTGGATTTATGTTGGTGACACAAAGTTGCCAAACAGCAGTCATCGACCAGCAGCTCCATTGTTCTCACAACTTAAAAAATGCAGATTTTCTCCATGGATATGGGTATGGAGGGGTTTACAAAGAAACACAAATCTCAGTTTCCTGCTGGATTTCCTGTTCCTAAGATAGCATAGGTTTCTAAGATACTTAGGTGAGCATTGTGTGTTAAGTGACTAAAATCTCTGCTTTTCTTGTTTCTCTGCCATGCAGCCTTTTTTTTTCACCTGCATATTTTTGGTGATAGGGCGTAGTTATCGCTGATTACACGTCAGTACCTCACACTATCACACTTACAGTAGCTCAAGCAGACAGAGCTGTGAGTGAACACATTTTTCCAAGACATGTGACCACGTTTTTTGTTTTTATAGCCTGTTGTTAAATCACTTAAATGACCAATTTGGCCTTTTGCACAGCAGCCATTTTGACGTGTCTCTGCAGTAAAATGCATGTGATACTGACCACATTAATGATGGCTCTATTCAGTTCTTGTAAGTCAGGATAGTATGACAGTGAACCAATCAAATCAAGGAAGCTAAATGGAACTGTGCTGTGATTTATTTGATAATGAGACTTGTGATTTTCTTAATGTGACCTGTTAAAAATGGCTGTTTTAACATGTTTGTTTACAATTGAAACGGATCATTTGTATACGACTCTTCTTTCAAAAGCTGCATTGACTATCTCCGTGTTTAACATTTCATTGTATTTAGATGCAACTGTCAAGAATGATCGCCCTGTAATGCATGTAATTGCCACATTTAACTATTATTACCACAAGAATGAATGCTAAACAATTTATGAGTGGTTAAGTCTGCCTGTTATGTTGATATGTGTTTGACCTGGCAGTGAGGCCTTGTCACGATGCTGGCCTCAACACTGTGATGACTGTCACCCATAAGTGATAATAACTTGCATGATTCTTCAGCCCAACCCTAGTGTGGAGCAACATTGGATTATTTTTAGTGGATGACCCGCTCATTCTTCTCCACAGGCATCAACATTAAGTTCTTTCTACTGTTTTTGTGTCATTCATTCATCTTAGAGCTGTGTCCTGCTCTATTTAATTGCCAGATATTATTTTCACTTGCTCTGTATCTCTCCAAATCACATTTATTCAGATAGTCATAGTTGCACTGACCATCAGCAACACTCTGGGAACATCCATTGTGGTGGTGGGGATTGTGTTCCTCCATGAACCATCCTCAGCAGATGGGTAGACCTGCCATTACTTGTTCCTCATCATTGCACTGCATGAATGTGTGTCATCACCACAACAATCAACTCTTTTCACAAACGGCAACATGTTGAAATGCTGCGGGGTTATTATCGTGCAGAATCTATTTTATGTGAGATAGGACTGTCACTTTATATCAGAAATTAAGTTAGGTCATTCGCCTTCACTATTGGTTCTATCAGTGTGCGAAATACCCATTAATAATCAGGGAGGTCCCATCTCCCATTTGTTGTGCAATATTGTTTCACCACCCCAGGAGCCACCTTGCAGTATTGGCTATCTTCCCTGTCGGATGTGAGCTTGTGTGGGCTTTTTCCACAGCACCATTTCGAAAGCAATTAATTAAAACATTAAAAATACAAAATTACAAATAAAGTAATTTACATTTTGTCTGGTTATAAAGGATAAGAAAGCTTGCAAAGTGTATTATTTAGGTAGATCATATACAACTGGAATTACAAAAATATTTAGGAAAAAAACATGTTTTCCAATTACACTGCAACATGTTAAGACCATCCTCAAAGTTTGCCTTTGGGGCTTTCAGAGGATCTCAAATGTTAATCATGGTCTAGCCCCCCAGACCCCCCTGTATTTTGCACGGTGGGTTCTATGTTATAACTTAAACTACCTTTCAAAAAATGTTGCCCTTCAAACTTTGCTTTCATCTAACAACCAGCAAAACTGTTTTCAGTCAGACCCAGAGTCAGAAGACACTGTCGTTGTGAAACACATCCACAACGGACGTTCTTTTTCTTCTGCGATTCAATGTACACAACCGGATGTGTCCGGACTAGTGCTTGGAGCGGGAGGATCTGCTGTTCAGGAGACGGGATCCTTATGCCACGATTCCAGGCTTTTTCAGACCGCTTATAATACAATAAAACCCAGCGTTCTCAGCAGTGGTTGAACTGTTTGTTTTGAAAGTTTAAGGCTTCATAAACGAAGTAATGGCGCAGATACACACAAAAAAAACAGCGTTAATTGAAACTTACGTCTATGGGAGCTTTAATGTTATACTCGTTGAAAAACAAGTGCTTTTCTTCAAAAATAATAAATACATTTTTTTTTAGATGACCCCAAACTTTTGAACGGGACTGTATTTCTATGTTGTAATGAAGACCTGATGAAACATAATTATATTTTAGCTAATGGAGCTTCCTCTTGCTGTCTGATTCTGTTTACACAGATCAGAATCAGAGTGGAGAAGTACATACTATGTGTATATCTCAAAACTTTCTTAAATCGAAATTTAAAAGAACATAAAACAAGAAGAATATATACTGTATATATAGTCATCAGGGAGACTGTAGGGCTTGAAACGAGGGTAAACAGGCTCTTTACTATTTTGTCTGCCTGCACTTTAACCGCTGCCGCTCTCATCCTCCCCTCAATGTCTTAAATACTGAGCATTTGATGAAGAAGTGGAAGCTTCTTGAAGGTTCGCTCAACACTGCTATGATGTTTGGGCCAAGGTTGATGAAGTCAGAGGCTTAAACGGAGACATTCACAAACTCATGTATGTTCCAGCAGTTAACACTGAGCCATGTTCACGCTTTTCATTTTAATGCTGAATGACTGCATCCAGGTTTGTGATGACTGTTGAGCCATTTTTTCACTGGTCACAAGAACTCACGAAAACCCACTAACGGCCACTGGCTTTTGTCTGCACTGGCTGCGGCTGTGATTGGCAGTAATATAAACATGACACCCTTCTTCAGCTTCTTTCTTTTTGGCAGTTGAGTCGCAGGGTCTGCAACTTATTTAGGCCAACATTACACACACTGTTAAAGCAGGAATCGAAAATCGTCCTGTTGCTGCTGAATTTAAAAGAACTAAATTAAAAGATAAAAGTTTACTCTTTGGGTGCAAGTATTGTTTACTTTTGCCTTCATGAATTGATCAGTATGTCCATGCGTCTCCGGCGTACCACTCTGCGTGAGGCCAATGGTGGACATGCACGTTATTGAATTATGTGTTCTTCCTGCCATTACTCCAGGACTTTTGTTTTGAAATTGATCATAATGCTCGCAAATTTAAGCCACTTTGTTGATAAAGTTTTACTGTTATTTTTGGATAGTTACTCTGTTTTTTCACATAACAATAAATACAAGTTTTTCTTTGTGCGTTTATATTTTTGTTGAGTGTACATTGAGGATGCTAGGAAATCAGAGCTTGTTTTAATTAATTAAAAAAACGTTGTTTAATCACTGCAGCCCTAGTTACACAGTGCTTTTGTTTTTTGCCTCTCAATCCATACATTTGTTGTTTACGTTACATTTGTGACATTGAATGTGACTAAATCTACTTTCAATACAAAATTGCCCTTCTTAGTAGGTTTACCATGTTAAAAAACCAAAAACCAAACTGCATTTAGTATTTTGTAAAACAGGTGTGCGTGTGTTGCAGTTTCTCCTCCATCTTTGTTTTTGTTTTGACAGTGTTGAGGCATGAGGCCAGCATGTGCCAACAGTGTCTCTCCATGTTAAACGGCCACACAGAATAAAATACCTCACAACAAGTTAGTCTTCTGACTGTAGCCTTTTTATTTTTAGAGGCTGCTCAACCTGCTGCACTGGATGCAATCTGGCTGCTTATCTCTCACTGTTGTTCTCTTCATAATCCAAGTGTTTTGCTGACAAACACATTTGTTGACCGCCCCTTTAAAAAAAACAAAAAAAACAATCTAGTGTTGTACATAGAGGTAGACTGATAGGTTGCCAGTTTTGCCATTTTTCAATAACCAACAATTGCCTTTTATTATTTAGTAATTGGTTCAATGCAGTGTAGGGAAAAAGATGCAGATTGGAGAGACGAACCTCAAAATATTATTCAATATATGTTTACATAAGTTAAGCAATTCTAATCACTTTTTAATTTGAATTATATCAGATGGAGGGAAAAAACAAGGAAATGAGCCACATATATCGGCCAGAATCCATACAATTCGTATTTGTCGACCTCTAGTGGTAAGAATTGGAGGCAACAAATCATGAGTTAGCTGATTGGATCAAATGGAGCTTTTCTTAGCATGTCGGAACTATGGTGGCCTTTGGCCACCAAAAAGGATTCATCTGCGTGAAGGTTTGCCCATCAGGCTGCTGTAGAAACATAGCTGTGCAAGATGTTGGCCTCCATAAAACAAGACCCTTACCTTAAGAACCTCCCCCGACATAAAGTATAAAGTGCTCAAAGGCCACAAATGCAAACATTTTTTATTTGCTTAATTGTCTGCCAATAAACCCTCTTAAATGTCACATAATTGGAACTTTAACACATTGTTCATAATAACAAATTACTGATTTTGTTTTCCTTATCTCCCCTCGTCTTTTCCTAATCTTCCTCACCTTATCTCTCCTGTCACTTGACCTTCCTCTGCCGGCCTTCTTTTTCTTCTTTATCTTTTTGTCTGGCTTCCTCTCTTACCCCTTTCCCTCCCTCCCTTTTTGTCTGTTTCCTCCTTCGCCCTGTATTGAGCAGAGGTCATAGTGGAGTACGAGTATGAGGCGGTCCATGAGGATGAGCTGACCCTGCGACTTGGCAACATCATCAAGAATGTGAGGTACATCGAGGAGGACGGCTGGATGGAGGGTGACCTCAATGGGAAACGGGGGCTCTTCCCTGACAACTTTGTGAAGGTGAGAAGAAGTTAATGTGGACTTCTGTTGCGCCACATGCAGATAAGGTCATTGTTTTTCTTTTTGGGAAGTTGACCGTATTTGTGTCCTCAGTGCTATTAAATGCTCTTGTTGTAGCATGAAGGAAATTGCATAAAGCTGTGAGCATTTAAACCATAGTGGTCTGCAGAGTCTGAGACTCACACAGGCAGCAATGTATCATGTTAATTAACTAAACCCATGGTTCTCAAACCGTGGTACAAGCTTTCTCTGGTGGTACTTGGAGGAAAATCAGTAGTCACTCACCTTATCTCTTGCTCCGTCATCCAGTCTAATTTCGCTATACTAGTGTGTGAAGTATGTGAGGAAGAGGAGGATGATAGCAATGAGAACAGACGATTCTCCGTCCATCCATTTTCTACTGCTTTATTCTCCATGGGAGGGTGCTGTGCCAATCTCAGCTGACATAGGGCGATAGACGGGGTACACCCTGGACAGTTCGCCAGTCCATCGAGGGCCACAGATAGAGACAAACAACCTCTCACTCTCACACATCAATTTAGAGCAACTCATTGACCTAATCTCCAAATCTGCATCTTTTTGGACTGTGGGAGGAAGGCGGAGAAACTAGAGAAAACCACACACATGGGGAGAACATGCAAACTCCATGCAGAAAGGCCCTTGTTCCAACCGGGGCTCGAACCTGAGTCTTCTTGCTACACAGGCAAGAGTGCTAACCACTACACCAACAGTATGGCCCAGCAAAAGATCTAATATTGACTTTCCTTGGCCTATTTACACCACTGTATTTTAATGTTGGTGATAATGGTGTTTCCTCAAGAGCTCAATATTTTCTCATGTGGTACTTGGTATAAAAAAAAGTTATTCTTCTTTGTCTCACATTTCATTATGAGCCCAAAACATGTTTAGTCAGCGACCAAAACAGATATTTTCCATGTCTTATTGAAGTTTTTCCATTGCTGCACTGCCATTTGCTTTTTGCCTGCAATGTTGTTATGAATAATGCGTCACTGTTTTTGAGGTTACCTCATTATTTCAGGTACAGCTGTGCAGTTGTGGTATATTTCCTAAGACTCGACTAAATGTGGAACTGATGCAAGCTTAGTAATTCCCTTGTTGACATGGGTGTGGAAACAATTTATTAATTTATCAATGTATTCATTTATTAGTTTATTAATTGTAATCTTTTTTCAACTTTTTAAATTAATATTTGTATTTTCCTGTATTTTATTTGTATTTTCCTTGCTCCTCTATAACAAAATATAAACCCAATTGTTACATTTAATGGACCTGACAATTATTTATTTGATATAATATTTGATATTTTCAGCCCTACCAGAATCAATCACTAATGAAAATAATAAGAGCAGGTGTTATTTTGTGTTTCCAAATTCTGGTATAAAATGTAATTTAATTTAACGTCCACTTGTGGCTGAGAATCACACCACAGCTTGGGGATGTCCTTTATTATACATGACATGAGTACTAATAATGTAAACGAGGTGTTATGAGCGTCTATACTGTCCAGCTAGAAAGAAAATAAAAAGAGATGTACATGCACATACAGGCCAATCGGACTTAATCATAACATAATTGTCACATAACTTCACTCCTCTTACCTTCAAAATAAGAGTCATTGGCTTCGGCTACAGCATTTTCCTACACACTTTGCACTTGGCAAATAAAAATACCTTAAAATAAAATTCCTCAATTTTAACGTTTTATCATCATATAAACAAATGCCATTCCCTCTCTTCCCTTTCATGATACTTTGTAACTTTCATACTTGCAGTTTCAGCATTTAGTCATGTATGAATGTAGAGGGATCGATGTGTCTCAGGTTGTTAACCTTAGTGTCATAAGAAGCAGAAACTGAGTCGAGTGCCACACTAAACTGAAATAATGCAAGTAAACATCAGGGTTCCTAGGCAGCATGGAAAAGTATGGCAAAGTATGGAATTTAATTTAAGTGTGAAAAAAGAGAAAACATTTTGAAAAAATGTTTGTGCTGTTTTCAGACTATTATCTCACTTTCTAAATTCAAATATATTAATAAATACAAATCAAAACAACGCAACATAGCCTGGCTGTAGAATGGTGTTGTGTGAGTTACCATTGTTACTGTTTTTTAATGTGTTGTCGAGCCAGCCACCTATTGTCGGCCGCGACAGTGTCATGGTTTGATGCAAGTTTTCCAAGGGCTGGCTTCATGAAAAATGAGTGAAGGATTTTAAAACCATTTATTTGCATAATAAGGCTCTAACAATTGGTATTCAGATGTTTAATATTGACTGAAAAATCTGGAATTTTGAAATGGAAAATGTGTAGGAACTCTGACACATGAATTATGTAAATAATTTAGTTTTTATGAGGGGCTCCCTCAAGGTGTGGCAGAGATGAACTGCAGATAAGAAAATACTGTCGACCAGTAGATAGACAGGATTTGTTCAAAAGGTGAGCTGAGTCATAGTCGTCTGTTGTTTTGACTTGATACAGTGCTCCAGGCACCTAAGTGTTGTACTGTGAAACGTCCTTCTTTTCTGTGGGGTATTTACACAGCTAATGCACTGTGAAATGAGTCACTTCAGTGCTATTCCTTCTACTCTGCTCTTCTCTCATCTCACCTGTTTTCGCCTCCATATAATCCCGTGTAGTGAGATAGGTAATCTGCTAAACAGCCCTGGCCCTGAGCTTGGGATAGTTAATCCTCTAAGGAGCCTGCTGACTCTTGAACTTTGCTCCCAGTGACGTCACAGTCATCTGAGATGTTGAGTTTGTTCTTCTTCTTCCTGTGGCTTTTATTTGCTGAAAGATCAGTGGACATGAAACATGCTGTGGATGGTAAGGAATTCAACTGTGAATATGTCCGCGTTAGTTGGATTTACTGACTTGAATGTCTTTTAAGTGATTGTCATCAGTGGAGTTTTGGAGAAGACAGAAATGTCTGTGTGTTTGTTAGAAGTACAGTATAAATGATGCGTTTGGGTTTTGCTCGAATTGTATGACAGTATTTGTGTGTTTGTGGGGGTGGTCATGCATTCTACTTTTCATTACAGCCAGACTAATACATAGGTTGGTAATTTTTAAAAAAGATATCTTGGTATCGATGAAGTAATGTTGCTCTTTTTCTTTTTTTTTACAAAGAATTGTGGTGGAAAAGATGCCTCGGATAATCTAGGAATAGTGTCATTGCATAGTTTGTCCAGCAGATTGCACTGCAACTCTGTTAACACTGCTGTCAGCACTGGTAGCACAGTACCATTTAATGCTGAGCAAATGGTATTGGAGATAAGTAAATAGTTTGTAGACCCCAGTGTAAATGCTCAAAATGAAACTGCTGATATGTTGATATCAGCTCTGATTTTGGCTCCAAACATCCAGTATTAGCTGTATATACTGGGCTGTATTTCACTGTTTATCCTGGGTGTGAATGATTTTGTCACTAAGTTAATGATTCATTGAAGTAATATAGTTGCTAAAGTTTCATACCTTAGCGACTAGCTGAAACAAACCTGGTGTGTGTATAAGTATGTACGTATATTTGTATAACTCTGCATGTGTGTAAAGAAGAAGTAATAAATGTAGGTTATGTTTACTGGAAGTATGATGTTGCTATAGACTGTAATGCAGGGGGGTTTTGAAGAACCTTCTTTTCTCTATTGGAATGTACTTGGTTTTTTGGCCTTGCATAGCATCATAATAAATCATCCAAATTAATTAATTAATTTATAAATTACTTTTATTTGGACAAATTAAAAGTAAAAAAGCATGAGAAAAATATAAATAAAAGGCAAATGGTCATTTGAATGCTTTCTACTTTGTGTCATTATACCACATAACTATTTAAGTTCAACTTCCAACCCTAATTAATCCTTATTTTCTGAAACTTTTCTGAAACTGATTAAAGAGACGGCTGCACCACAAGAGGTGAATTCATTTGGTCCAGTTATCTTTGAGGGATCAGATCGGCATTGAAGATGGACAGTTGTGATTATGAAACAAATGCATTGCTGATCATATGTTGCCATGGAAATCTTCCAAACCAAGCACAGAGGTCAGCGATATGTTCTACAACATATCTTGAGGTGTGTGCAGGAAGTTAGGACCTGAGTAGAAGCTCATCCTCCAAAGGAGAAGTGGTGGACAGGACTGAGTGAGTGTGTGTTGTGATTTCAGAGGCTGTTGCTTGTTTAATGAATGTTTTTTTTTTAGCAAAAAGTCACTCCATGTATGCAGAAGCAATTGATTAAATTACATTGCATGAAACACCAGTATTTTATAATGAGTGAAACTGTATTGAGAGTGTGTTGAGGCCTTGATAAGTAATTTGTGCTGCAAATAGTAAGCATCTTTGTTTGCTGGAGAACACTGAAAGAATACTAATAACTTTATTATGTCCTCACTGTATGTGCAACTTAATTAACACTCTGGATGTGTGACAACAGTGAGTGGAAAACGGTTTGTAGGTGTATTTACAGTATGCTCACACTTTTCTAAAGAAACCTGAGAAAGAAAGGAAGAAATAGTGTGATTACATGTCTGCCTCCTTATACTTTCTTTTTACTTGATTTTGTTCCCTTGAAATTTCACATTCTGAAGCACAGCTACGAATGTTCGTCTGAAACCATCCACTTTATTGAAATTGTCTTTGTAGCTGGACTTCCTCTCCAGTGAAGTTGCAAAGTCAGCATGTGTGGACCAGGAAATAGCTGTGAGCTTGGTTATTGTTCAGACATGGCATCTCCCTGTCTCAGTTTCTCTCTCTCTCTGTCTCTGTTTCTCTTACACAACTGAGAGAACTGAGCTCTAATCCAATATATTTATATGTAACAAGTCCATTTTGACATTTGATCAACTTGGTCGACCTGTTTTTTAGGCCGTGAAGCTCATGACAACAAAGGCTTGGTCATTACCACAAAAAACCTCTTGGCATATTTGTGTGTTGCACTTAGGGGGTTTAAGCAAATATTGATCCACTAAAATACCGTGGGATTTAATTGCACCATCACAATGACTACAAAGCTGTTAAATTAGGGTACACAATCTGCATAGTTCTGCTTTAGAGATGAATATCCTCACCTTTCCTTTTCTGAGAACATCCTGTGAGCTGAGCATATGTTGATAAGAAGCTGCAACAACTCTTAAATAAGCATTAACATCTGCAACTAATGATTATTTTCATAATTGATGAATCTGTCAATTGAGTACTGGCTTTGTCCACAAGAAAATGAATTGGCTTTTAAGACTTGGTGCAAGGAAACCAGAAAATAATAGAATTTAAGAAGCTGAAAAAGACAGAGAGCCTACATCTAATATCTGAATCTGAACCCTACGTCCTATGGTGACGCCCCTTCACAAACATGTACACAGTGTATATACAGTATGTCTGTATTGATTGAAGGCGCAATGTGGACTTTGTGCTGTTATCAGGGAGTTTCCCAGGCTGCGAGAGTGTGGTGGCTGTTTCGCAGCCCGACTGTGTGACACGATTGGGATGATTAGCAATACCTAATTTGTTGTTGCTTTGTGTCTCTATCTCTAGCTCACCAGAATGCTGCTTTTCACGCACACATTTCACTTCACTGAAAATAATACACTTTCTCTCAATGTTATTTTTGCCTCCTGCTGTATTTCCACTTTTGCAATCAAAGCTCTCCTGTACATAATTGAGATTAGGCAACGACAGCGATCCCAAAGTTTTCTGTCTCACCACACTGTGAGTTTTGGTTGCAGTGAGTGCCGGCCTTAAGGTGAAATATATAATTTGGGCTTAATTTGCCTCCAGTGAGTTTTTTCCCCCAGTGTTTGTGAGTGGAGAGTGTAACTTAGACCTACGTGATATGAGGGAAAACATGCAGTAGGTGATGACACAGCATATCACTTATCATAAATACACAGGTATACAGTGTTTTTGCACTTTTGCTTTGGGTTTACTGCTAACACATATCCATTCTATATTATTGAATAAACCAAATATCTGAAAACAAGTTAATTTCTAATAATTAAAGCAATTAAAACATAATGATTTCAATCCGACAGCAGTGTCTCCTGTTTCTAACCAATTATCTTATTTCTCTGCCCACTTAGTACTTAGAATATGAGTTAAGTGTAGTTACGTGTAGACAATTGGGGGAAAAAATAATGAAGTTATCATGAGAAACAGTCTACATTTATTTCTGGTTAAATGGTATTTGCTATATGTATATATCCTTTTCAATTTTATATATTATGCATGGTGATATTGTGTAGTCCAACTGTAAATAAATGATTACAGGTGTATCTAAAACATCAATATCTGCCGCTCTGCTTTCAAATGAACCTTTACATTTCATGAAAAGAAGAAAAGTGAGTCTGAGTGCTACGAGCATTATGTGTGAAAAGGAGGTAAAACCGGAAACCAAAACGTGGGAAATATGTTTGGATATCTATATTTTAATAGTTGATACAGAATCACTTACAAATAATGTTCTTCATTTAATGTGCTATGTTTTTTGTTTTTAGGAGATAAAAAAGGAATCTAATGAGGTCAAGGAAACAAAGAATGAGCCAAAAGAAGAGACCTCCCTGCCTCAGAGGAGAGAGAAGAGCGCCGGGAACGTGGCCAACCTGGTTCAGCGGATGAGCACCATTGGCATCCCCACTGGTGGCTTCCAGCCTCAGCCACCAGCAGCTTCAAAGAGTACGATGCTATTGTTTTTGTGTGTTTGTATAAAGTAATACTTTGAAAACCATTGAAATTCAACAATACATAGTAAGTAACTCCAAACCTGCACTCTCATAAAAAAAAACCCTAATGATCTTGCTGTTTCAGACTTCTTTCGTATGTGACATATTACATTGCAATTTTTATATGTCTATATCTTTATGATTGTCCAAATCCCTTTAGACTCTATTCTTTTTTAGGTTTCTTTGCAGTGTAGGCAGTTGTTGGCGGTACTGGAGTAGCAACCCATCTATTGAAGGGACCTGTATGTAGAGTACTTCTGAACTGCCCTGTGATTGGTCAAAAGTCTTTTCTGTTATGATACAGATTTACCTGTATAGGCCTTTGCTGTGGTGACACAATCAGGCATGACGCAATGAAGCCAGAGAAGTTGTCATGTAGCAATGATATCGTCACTTTCCTCTCTAAAAAACTAATTGTTATCCTAAACTTAACCCTTCTTGACCATCCTCTCTTCTACGAAAAAATAAAAGCTGCAATATCTTATGTAAAATCCGTCACACAGAGGCGTTTGAGGCTGCAAACAGAGCTAGGAGGATGTGCTGGAGTGTCGTTCTCTTTCTCAGATCACTTGATTTACATTGTGCTGAAACTTTATCATGGGATTGTTGGTCATTTAAGCCAAAAACAATATTCTTCCCACTGTATCCACATTACAGACTGTATGTATCTATGTACAGCATATGCAATATATACAAGTACATGTGTGTTGCAAACTTCCTCCATGTCCAGTCTTGTTCAAAGATCCAATTAATGTGGTTTTATCTTTGTCTTCACACCATAGCTACTGTTACTAGGTTTCTAGTCTTACAGCATAACTTACAATGGACAGAGCTTTACTTCAGGAAAATATTCAACTGCAAACATAAAAGCCTGCACACTTGAAGTGATTGACAGATGTAAGGGATAGTAGCATTCCCAAGAAGAACTTTGCAAATCTGGTCGCTTTTTTGCCGTTTTCTCTATGGTGCTCCCCCTACAGTTTCAGGGGGGAAGCATTTACGACACCACATTAAACATCCAACTATCCATCCATCCATCCATCCATCCATCCATCCATCCATCGTCTACTGCTTTATCTTCACCATTGTAAAAACTCACTGCTCCAGTGGAGCTGGCAAACACAAGCCAAAGCCGCGTCCATTATATTCGGAAAAAGCCGGTACAATGTTTAATCCCGTGTGACCCCTCGCTTGGTCAGACCGACATTTCTTCCTCGCTTCTTCTCTGCTTTCTCTGCTTGTTTTTCGCTGGCTCTGACATGATGGACATTCATTTTATTTATAACAAAATGACGCTATTGCTACCTCGATCTTATTGGTACCTGGCTAAGGGGTGAGTGTGTATTGCTGTGAAGCAATTCATGTTTCTTGCAAGACCTCCTGATTCTGAGGGCTCTGGGTGATCCGAAAGCTTATCAGACTGTAGGTGGAGTGGAGACAACTCTACACTCAACAACTTATAACTTTGAAGCTCTTAAATTAGGGTAAAAATCCTGCATAGTTTCACTTTACATTTTAAAAGTTTTATAGTAATGCCTTGTCCACGTGTAGCTTGGTATTGTTTAAGACAAAGGGTATTTATGCCTACCGTTCACATGTCAATGGAGTTTTGAATAATTGGAAATAAATTACTTTTGCAAACTCTGGCCAAATTGGGAATTTCAAGCTCACCGTTTATGTGTGGAGGGGGTGAATATGTACTCCCCAGAAGTCAGTGACAAACTTACCCTAACTCTTTTGGATGGTGGGAAGATTTCTGTTTACTAAGTCGTCCTACCAGAAAAATTGAGAGAAAATGCCTGGTCACATAGCTATATTTAAAATCTGTGTTAATAATGTTATTTTTCTTTTTTTTTTCAAAAGTGAAGGAAAATTTTAGAATTACCTGGCTACATGTGAACTTTGCATAAGCGTGTAATAGTCTCATATTCTTGTTTTTTTTAAAAACTCAAACCTCTTTGCACATTAAAATCCATTTGCCTTCTGTGTTGAAGTCGAGAAGCTGTGTTTGCTCGGCAGGGTGTGTCTGCTCCCTGCCAACAGATCACCTTGCAGAACAGTCCCGTGTGGGGTGGGGTTCTCCATTGCCCTCCCACTTTCCCTGATCCGTACCCTGCTTGCCTGACACTTGTCCCATTTCCCACACCACCCCCTTCACCCTTACACACAGTCTAGTGGCGGCCAGAGAGACATGCTCATGCACAACAGCTTGTTTGATGAAAACAAAAACACAGACGGGCTGTACTGAGACCACACAGCAGGCTGTTTGACTCACAGCTTCCATTGTTTTCACAGAGCCCAAAAGGAGACAGTGCAAGGCGCTGTTTGATTATCAGCCGCAGAATGAAGACGAACTGGAGCTGAAAACCGGAGACACCGTAGACATCATCGAGGAGGTAATTTAACATCGTACACGCATCATCAAGAAATGTAACCTGGTTAATTTTTGTGGGAATAAAAGTTTATCTGCACTGGTCTTGACCTTTTAAACTGCTGACAGTTTAATGTTTTTGCCAAACAAGGCTGCATAGTATTACTACATATACAGTTGTTCTCAACCACTTGAAATACACTATTAACAGCTTATTTGTGGCACTGGCAAGTCAGGACAAGTGAGAGGCCTGATCAGGGCAGAGCACCCGAGGTGAACGTAGTACGTATATGTTGGTGTTGGAAAAAGTACTGAGCGTCTATGATGTTCAAGATTAACCTTTAAATCTTTATTGGATAACATTGTCTAAAGTCTAACCTAAGAAGGTTCCTAAAAAATATCCTCAACCATCTAATTTTGTCCACAGGGCAAAGGTGTTCAGTCATAGAGGAGCAAATACCCTATACAATAGAAGTGGAAATTAAAAAAAATAAAACAAATTCTCACACAAAAAGCACACAAATAACTTATCCATTATCAACATAGATTACTATTAATTTAGTAATCAAGCTATAATTGATAAGATTCTGCAGCCCAAATAATAATGTTAAAAATGGTCATATAATAAGATAATTGCATCACTTTCTAGTTAAACTGGTTTAACTAGAAAGTTAAAAGGTTTTTAGGTGACTTTATAGTCACTGACTGAAGTTTTTGTGTTCCTTCCTCCCCCTGTGTGCAGGTTGAAGAAGGCTGGTGGAGTGGCAGTTTTAACGGCAAGTCAGGACTCTTCCCCTCTAACTTTGTCAAAGAGCTGGACGCCATGGGAGAGGACGGCGACAACGTGGACACCACACCGGATGAGACGGGTAAAGACGGGAGACGAATGAAAACAAGCCGGACTTCATTAATGCAAAGGTTGCAGCTTAGCTGGCAAAACACCTTAGAGGACATACAGGAATTCATTTTTTTGTCATGTTTGCTCAGACGTTTTTGCAAACAAAGCTCAGGGCAGGTATGTTAGTGCAGCTCAGCAAAGAGATGGTTTTTCTTGTTCTTCTGTTAGACTTATATTTGAATGTGGTTGTCAGTCTTTGTGCTGTGCCTTATCAGGAACACTGTAAAAGAACAAATCGAACAAAAATAACAAATATATTTCTTTATCAGTTCAGCTCAGGTTATTGTATGGCGATAACTGCGTGAGTTTAAACAGATATGTTTGCTGTATGCTTAAATCACTTGCAGACAGTATATGTCTTATCTTCATAATCTACTGAATTAAGACCAGTTTTTCCTGTTCTTGGTTTAGTGTTATTAAATGTAGCACTGGAGTTCTTCAGGTGGAACTAAAGCCCAGTTGAAACAAGACTCAACAAGAAGTTTGGCTGAAGCTTTAATCTGCTGCCTGCTGGTTATGACTGCAAGTACAGCTGTGTGTCTGCGTTCATATGAGGATCCACAGCTGCAGCTGAGATATTGTGCTGAATCTTGTCATTTAGTGTGCTAATTTTTTTTTTTTTTTTTTATCTCTTTAGAACATCACAAGAGCTACTGAGTGAATTAGTTATTTGTCTTTCAGTATGTAGTAATTCTTCATCTTTTTTACAACTTAGAAAACTGTAGCACCTTCTAGTGGTTGAAAGACGGATACAGTATTTATTCTCCTGGTGAAATCGTTTATCTTGGTGCTTCATAGCAAGATGTCAAAATCCTGGTTTGACCAAACCTTTTCTGTGTGGATTTTGCATGCTCTCCCAATGTGTTAGTGTTGCACAAGTCATTGGAAAGACAAGAGCCATAACAAATGTGAACTCCTATTTCATCTATAGAGCTCTAGTAGCTGATGTCACACAAGTACAGCAATACCATTTTGTCAGGAAGGGGGCGCTGTTCACATCCTTAGACATGGCAGCATGTGTACCAGGCAGTATGTCGAGCAACTCCAAAACAAGTCGGGGACAGGCTAATGGGAGAGCATTTTACAAGATCACCAAAGATCCCGATGACAGCAGAAGTGGATCACTGCTATAAAACAGTGTGAACACTTCCCGTTCAGCAGTGTTGGGTAAACTTAAGAGACATGTAGCGTCTTTACACTTCTGACTGATGTTAAATTGTGTATTTGTAAAGCTTTACTGTTTTTAAAACACACTTTGACATTAATTAAACCTTCATTTTGTGAAGTTCATCATGTTTCTTTTAAGCTTACTGGGAAATGTCAGTGTCTTTACAGACACTTATGCTAATTAACTCTCTTTTTTACATGCTTTCATTGCTATTAGAAGATAACCTGTCAGGTTCTGTGATATTATTGCTCAATCTCCGTGGCATCAAAGTGTGCAGTGAACTCTTGGAGCTTGAAACCGGCATGTGTTCACCTTTGAATGTGGTGGATTAATTCAACCTCTGTTGTCTTTGCCTGCCAGATGGAAGTGGAGTGGAAAGCACTGGTGCCCCCACATCACCCCAGGCCGCCTCAGGGAATGGAGTTATTGCTCAGCCCAAGAAAATCCGAGGTGTCGGCTTCGGAGACATTTTCCGTGAAGGGTCAGTCAAGCTTAGGGCCCGCCTGCCCAGCCCCGACTCAGAGGAAAAGAAGGATAAAGTAAGTGTGACTTTTAGAATCGTCCGCTTATATATAAATTACAGGAATGATGTGGAATAGATCAAAGAGAGAAGAATTATGTCTGGAAGTTCCTAAGGAATTAGAACTTGTTTTGTCGGGTTATTCAAAGTGTGAGATGAGGAAACTTCCTCTTGCAGAAACTTTACTTCCTGAAACATGCACTCAGGCTGCTCTTAATAAGGAGCTCATTTCATTTTGTTCTGGATCAGTGGCTTTGTGGTCCTGAGATCGTGAGAGGATATTTACCACAGGTTTAAAACTGTATGTAGATTTCATTTAATTTATAACATTCATTCTTATTAAGGACTACAAGAACATGTTTATGTCTGTATTTTAATTCCAAAATGTAAAATCAGCAGTAGGTGTCTCACTATTTCCAACATTTACTATTATACCAGTAAATAATGTGACACCAGCTGAAAGAATTATACTTTAAGAAGTTACAAGCGCTCTCATTATATTAAAGCTTGTGTCAGGGGAAAAAAAATGTGGAAATGGATGCTCATACACAAGCTTTATCTTTACTACAAAATATCAATGTCAAAACATTCCAGCAGTCTTGAATTAAACATGACAAAATACTCTAAATGTGAACTGACACATGTTGAGCTTTTCTTTACTGTTTACACTCATGGAACACAGTTTCATGTGAAGGTTGTGTTTGTTGTGAATACAGTTTTTGCCATGGACGTGATGAAATTGCACTAGGAATTTATAATTTCACTTAAACGGCACAGAAGTCTTGTTTCATTTCAAATACTCTGATTTCTGAAAGGCTGAATGTTGATTTTATTTCTCCTTGTTTGTTTTGCTTGTGACAGTAACATACTGTCACATAAGGGGTATACACAAGTGTTATAGTGATGCAACATACTGGCGATAACACTCACTGCTTTATTAGATCAGCCCTCTTCTGAATTCCCCAGCTTTTCCTTTTCTCTCTCTCCCTCCTCTTCCCGACAACCCTCACACTGGTTCACCACTTAACACTGCTTCTCTCGCTGTCCTCCATGCATGCCCTCACACAGATCAGCCTTAGAAATCCACTTTTCTCTCCCTTATCAGGAATATCTTACAATGGTGTTGGACCATTGGATGAATATATTGTCCAGTGGCGATTGGCTGAATCCAGTTGTGGTTCTTTTTGAACCTGTCAAGTGTTATGTGAAGTGAATAGTATTATTTCAGTGATAGTGCAACACACAGATAATTCACACAGTTCACTCTCAACAGAGCCCAAATTATGATATACAATAACAGGTTTTTTATAGAGCACTTTTTATTTCCGCTAATACACAGTAATACACAGACATTGTGTATTGTCTGTGTATTGTGTATTTGAAAATGAACAAACATAAAAGGTATAGTATAAATACTACAAAACTGGACTTTGAAAGAGAGACCCTTGTACACAGCTCCAGGTTAAAGAATGTCTTTAACACACACATCATTGGTTGCATGGCAAATGGTGGCAAAACATTTTTTTACCATATCGCCCAACCCTGTTGTTCACATGCGTAGTGCTGGGAAATGCACTCCTGATCAAAATTTTAGGACCAGTTGAAAAACTGCAAGAATTTACATTTTGCACTGTTGGATCTTAAAGGTGAAGTAAGTAGTTTATAGTGCCATCTAGAGGAGAGGCTGAAATTTACAACAAAGAACTGCTCCTCTGCTCACCCCCTCGCGCTACGGTATCCTCAGCTGGTCCTCGTCATCTTTCTCCGTGTCAGCAGATGAGGTTCGTGAGGCGAGGGAGAGGGCGAGCTACCGCGGCCGTAGCAGACAAAGCAGAGAGAGTGGAGGCGGGACTTCCGCTGCAAGTAAAGCGACGCTTGATTTGTGCGTGTGTCTATACAGGCTCCCGTAGAAACATGGCGTCGTGGCAATGCAGTAGTGGCCCGCGACCATGTTATTTTACATGACTTTTTGAAACACTACGAAAATGAAACAAAGAATATTATACAGTGACTAAACAATGCAGGAGCACATAATATGTATACAAAAGTGGATTTTGGGTCATATAAACCCATAAATACTACACAGTGTCCCTTTAAGAAGGTTCTAAGTAGTGTGACAAAAAAAATTGAGAAGGCAATTTATTTCAAACAACCATTCATCTGAAATAGGCTATTCATCAGCTGGTCAAAAGTTAAGGACCACATCTGAAAAAAATTTGTAATGTTGGAAGCCATCAGGACCGTCAAGGTTAAATTTTTTCTCATCAGAGAAGGAAACTTTTTTTTCCACCTTTCAATGACCCATGTTTGGTGCTCTCTCGCAAACTCCAAATGGGCAATTTTGTGCCGTTGAAGGAGACGAGGCCTTTAAGATGTTTTTTGTTCTTAAAACCCTTCTGTCGCTGAAGCTGTCTAATGGTTATGGGACTGCAGTCGACACCAGTGACAAGCTTAATTTGAGCCGAAGATCGTCCCGTGTCTTGACAGACAGCCAATTGGATCCTTTGGGTCGACCACTTGACTTTTTTGTTCCATAACCCTCAGGATCTTTTAAGAAGTTTAAAATGACTGTCTTACTGCGTCCAACCTCAGGAGCAATGGCACGCTGCGAGAGGCCAAAACAAACCGACTGTATTCAAAGAGCGAAAGCTTTTTTGCCTTTACCATCAGGAGGTCATGACACTGTGGATACCTGACAGAAATGGCACTGAATCCACATTTTTGTGAAGATTTAGGCTTTTAAAAGCTGTGGTCTTAAACTTTTGATCAGCTGATGAACAGCCTATTTCAGTTGTTGTCATATTTTTTTTTCTTTCTGCTTTTTGCATTTTGAAGCACTACTTAGAACCTTCTTAAGATCCAACAGTGTAACATGTAAATTCAATTTAAAGTCAATTTTTGAACTGGTCTTAAAAGTTTGATCAGGAGTGTCTTACAATTTTGCATATCGTGTTATCGTTTCTGTTTATTATTAAAAAGCCAAAGAAATGAGGTATTAAGTGATATGAAATGTACTGTATTTTAAGCATATATAGAGATAAACAACAGCACTCTCCTTTGAGGAGCACAAACATCTCAAAAGAAAACTATCTATACATACATATGTATAAATATAGCCTAATATCTTGACATGTATCGATATTGAATGGTATAAAAAGTATAGTGCAATAAGATGTTTTCCCATATCACCTACCTACATCATCTTTCCTCTCCCCTCTTATTTGCACTGACATCCTCCCTGTCATTTTTTAGCTTCAACTTGTAAGTTACAATCTTACAAGCTGCATCATGAAGCATTCCTTGCGAGAAAGGTGCAAACCCTATTGTTGCTCACTGTTCACTCACTGTTTCACTAATTATCCCCTCTTCCCTATTAACAGTATTGTTTTCAAAGCATTTATCCTTAACGGCACAGAATCCTGACCAGATGATTCAACGACACAAGCCTCCTCAGACACAACCATTTATCACACTCATGCCCAATGAATCATTTCCATTTGTGTGGTTTGCTTCATTTTAGCCAGTCCCATCATTACCATCTGCTGCAAAGCCTGCCCATCCCACCATGACAGACTTGCAGAGAGCAGACGGAGACAGCAAAAACAAAGGTAAAAGACAACAAGTGCACTGAGAAGGAGACTTTTGATATGTTAGCTGGTGCGTTTCTCGTGTGATTTGCTTTTCGGTGGCCATCTTTTGTAACAGCTCTAACGTTAAGCGTAAATTTGAGAAAAGATATCTTCCAAAATAATGAGCAGCTATTATCAGCGCAAGTTGTGTGAGAAAAATGAAGTTGATAATGCTAAAGCTGTTTTCAGACCTGCACTGAAGTTGTGAAAATCTGCTCGACCCAGACACCACCTCTTTCCTGAATGTTCAATGAGTTCTGCTGTGTGTAGAGGACAAACCACAAAATGTATGGATCTGAATTTTAATACGTTTTCCTGGCTCCATGTCTGAAAGCACCTTAAAATTTCCGAGAAACGTACCAATTAGTTTCGAGATAAATACCCCTCTTTGGCTTTTGTTTGTTTTGTAAATCACTGTGTTTTTAATAAACCTTTAAATCTCCTGAACTTAAATCAACTGTAATAGACTCTTATATTCTGTTTTTTTCAGCTAAAGAATACTGCAAGGTTGTGTTTGGCTTCGAGGCCACAAACGAGGACGAGCTGAGTCTGAAAGATGGCGACGTCATTCAAGTACTGAGCAAGGTAAACGCCCTTTGGTGCCTTAAATCCGACAAGCAAACAACAACAATAACAGCCGGATTTATTCAGGACTGAACAAAACAAACTTCACTGAATAACCTCCCTCACAGCCAAACAGTAGGCAGTGTCGAACTTGGTTTAATCTTAGCACTATTAACAGAATTACTCTGATGATGCCTGTTTGGGAGCTGTGACTGCAAAAGCCCGATCCTCTCTGAGCTTTCGGCCTGGTTTTAGGGACAACCAAGGTCAGGCAGTCAGCTGACCTTAGGGTCAGAGAGTGAACATATGGCTGGTGCAGATCAGAGAGGTAGGATGGAGCCAGACCATTCAGACATTTATATACAATTACAAGCATTTTAAAATCAATTCTAAAACACAGAGGGAGCCCATGAAGATTGGAAAGTACAATTTCTCATTATTAACATTTAGGGGAACTGATGTTTTAAAGCAGTTATTTTGAAGATTAATGTTAATAAAATAGCTCGGACTAAATCAATTAAGTTTCCTGAATAACAGTTTTATTGTGGAACCATTTCACTACAGTGTTCATAAACCGATACTTTTTAACTGAGTAAAAGCTACTATTAACTCATGGTGACATCCTTAAAGTGACTTCCAAGCATAACATGGCTGAGGTGGAGGGGACATGGAAGACGAGCTTCGTGCTAAGCTTTCGAACACACATTAAAATCAGTTGGTTCATTTGAGTTAATCTGTAATGGATCTGTATATATTAGGGCTGTCAAAAGATTACAATTTTTAATCAGATTAATCACAGGGTAGCTGTGGATTAATCACGATTGATCACGATTAATTACCATTCGTAAATATACCAAAAAAAATTCAAATTTACTCTTTATATTGTTGTAGGAACGGAGAGATATGATTCATTTTCCTTCAGCTTCACACAGGTTAACGTGAGGTGACGTCGGGCCCCTTTAGGGAGGTTTCCTACTGAGATGTCATTGCAAATCAACCCTTGTTGTTTAAGGGAGACGGGGATGCAGCTGCTCACTGATGCATTAAGGTCCGACTGTCAGGTGCCCCCCTATCGGCTCAAGGCCCCAAGCAGTTGCCCGCCGCCTTGCCTGTTCATAAACTGCACGTCTACCCGTAGCGCGATGAAAGTGATCAAGTGCGTTAATGCGTTAAAAAAAATTAACATTAATTTTGACAGCCCTAGTATATATAAATGTATATATATGCATATGTGTATATATATATATATATTATAATCACACCACAAACTTTATTTAAACAATAGTGCAGATCAGATCAAATGAAACGGCAAACATGAAACCACACAAATTGCATATTGTGTGTGTGTGTGTGTGTGTGTGTGTGTGTGTGTGTGTGTGTGTGTGTGTGTGTGTGTGTGTGTGTGTGTGTGTGTGTGTGTGTGTGTGTGTGTGTGTGTGTGTGTGTGTGTGTGTGTGTGTGTGTGTGTGTGTGTGTGTGTGTGTGTTTATATGTGTGTGTATGTATATATATGTGTATATGTACTGTATATATGTGTGTTTTGTGCTCTTATTTTGAAGTTGAGACTGCATGTGATTTAAAGTTAAATCTTTATATAGAACCCCTTTCACTTCCCATTCGCTTCCCCTTCCACTCCTGATGCAGACGTACGTGATCTCGATATGTAACGGTGACATTGAAATAGATTGTACAAGCTTGTAGGAATCTATAATGTGGTGTAGCTACTGTGTGTTATTCATGACATTTGCCTAACGGGACGTCTTCTCAGCAGAACTTGTGGTTCAATAAAGGTCACACAGTTTCAGGACATTTGAAAAGACTTATATCTCCTTTTGTACATACAACACTGTCCAGATCACAGGGCTGCAACGATTAATTACAATATCCCCATTATAACAAAGAAATCAGTTAAAATTGATTTATTTTGATTTGTGGGCTAAAATGGGCTTTTTCAGAACGTCATCGTTTTCAGGTTTCGGAAACTCTGTTCATTATCTTTCGACATTTTTTTGACATTTTGTGGACCAAAACAATTATAGATTAACGAAAGTAATCATTAATCGCAGCCTGAGCTATTGATTTGACCTCTAAGTTTAGCTCAAGCTAAACCAGTGATGCGTCACATTTCCAGCATTTGTGACAATGTTGGTTGAGGAAATGTACATTTCTTATTTTTCCTTATTTTTACTTTATGTTGTTGTATTTTATCATTTAAATGTATTTCGTTTTATGACACAGTTGTCCAAAGTTAGTCTTACTCTGCTGTAATGAGGAGCCTCAATTGTAAAACCTTGTAATAAATTTACTTACTTACTTGTAATGGTGATATTTTTGGAATGGTACTGCCATCTAGTGGACAAAGTACATAAATATTTGTAGAATAACCACCAAGTGCACATAATCCATTTTTATAACCTACTAAAGGAAATTACAGCCCCATTAAGTGTCAGTAAGTACAGAATTGCTGTCATCATTCAGGTGTTTTTCTCACGTTTCTCTAACAGGACACGGGAGAGCCTGGCTGGTGGCGAGGGGAGCTGAATGGTAAACAGGGCGTCTTTCCTGACAACTTTGTGACCATCGTTTCTGAAGCAGAGAAAGAGGTGAGGTTTGAATAAGAGGAAATAAATAATGGCAACTATTTTAAAAACTCATGTTGGGAATTGCACATACAGTAGCCTACAGCATAAATGTCTTGGGGCACCACTTGTTTTGCTGTTTTTATGTCTGTCTTTGGAATTATGATCACTGCCGATTATTACTAATTAAGGTTCTACTCCAGGTTTTAAAGCTGTACCAATCTCAGCTGACATAGGGCGAAAGGCGGGGTCACACCCTGGACAGATCGCCAGTCCATGTTTTTGAATTTTTTGGATATCGCAAATGGTCTAGGAGTTAGGGTAATGAGAAGTAAGCATGCCAAATTGGTAACAGAAGGCTTAATTAACCTTAGCCTATCCAATCATTGTTGTGGAGCCGCGAGCAATGCTTAATATTTACACATGCAGAAAGCCTGTTTGATTTCCTTTGAAGGGTTTAGCTCATGGGTAATGAGGCCCCTTGATCATTAGGTGTTTGAGATGACCAGAGGCTTTGACAAGAGGAATCAATAGAGCAGACACTGTGTCTGCTCTATTGACTCTTGTCAAAGCCTCACTACATGGGTTAAAGACTTTCATAAGTTGAGCCAAAAAGGTAAATGCATGGTTCCTTCAAAAACTCCTTGAAAGAAAGACCCATATGTTCATATGCGTGGCTAACACTAATGAACTGCGTGCGAGGCTGTTGGTCACAAATCAAGAAAATTACATGATAGGTAAAGGAGAAAAAGGAGGGAAGGAACATAGAAAATGAGGGGGGAAATATGGAGAGAAAAAGAAATGAAGCTGTGAAAGCAAACTCATTATTTCCACATCTTCAAGTCCACTTATGTCCACTATAGTCCATTTGAAGTAAATGTCATTCACTGGTCTCATGCAGCTATATCCAGACTATGCTGATTCTGCTAGGCGATAAATTGATTTTATCTTTAACTTTCATTGCCTGAGTTCCTGTTGGGCTCCTGTAGTTGAGATAAGATCCCTGTCCTGGAAGTGCATCTTAGGTGGTTTGTTGCGCTGTTGCAAATAAAAGCAAAATAAAATCGTAAATCAAATTTTGTCTGATAGAATCTGATATTTGATTTTTAAGCCATATGGCCCAGCCCCGATCACATGATACACATTTTAGACATTTTATTATGAACAGAGAGTTCTTCTAAAACTGAGCTAAAATGCTCGTCTAGGGCGGAGATGATTTTATTTGAAAATGCTGTTTTTGAATAAAAATGTAGCAGTGTGAATGTAGCCTGTGAAGTTATGCCTTGACATGAGTAGATTTGGGACAATATGGACCAAACTGTGCTTACTTCAAATAAAACAATACACCACAGTGGAACAGAGTTTAGCATCAGGTCTGCACGTTTATAACACAAGACTGACATTGACCCCATTTTATTGTGAATGGAACAGTAGGAGTCTATGTGTGAGTCTAATGTTTTCGTGGACACGTCGGGGAGGTATTTAACTCATTTCCACTATTCCTCATGTTCATGTGAGGGACATACGAGCCTCTGAAGGTGTCACTGCACAAAGGGACGACAGTCATTATTGCACATGATTATATTCTGTGTGTTCTTGTTTCAGTCTTCGACGTCAAGAGGGTCACTGAAGTTATCACCCAAGCAGGAGCCGGAAGAGGTAAGCAGTGAGGATTAATGACCAGCAGAGTGATGAGCTGAAAAGCTGAAAACTAAGCTTTTTTTTTTTTTTTTTTTTCTTTAAACAAACAAAAAAGCCAAACTCAGACACTTACAGATGGTTTTAAAATGTGTTTTTTTCATTGGCTCAAGATATTAAAAAGCACACGGGAGCATATCAGTTTACATTTTTATCAACCAACCAAAATGTTATGTAATGGATGAGTGACACATATACCAGTGCACTTTATTGACAGAAAACATCAGCAATGCTTGATAATCTGCACTAATGTCGGAAGGTTAATTATTAAAGCCAGGGATGTAGATCTTTGTGTTTTCCAAAAGCCTCACTCATCAACACAATCCTGAAGCAATATGTCAATATCCCAAAGGTCACCTATTGAATAGCAGCCTTTGCAGTGAATTTGACCCAGATAGATGAACAAAGACATGGTTCTCTCATGGGCTGTAGCCAAAGAAATGTGTTCCAAGTAAAAGCAGCTGACTCCGTGGAATAATCTGACATATCTGTTTTTTTTAAGTCTAAACTCTGTAAATCACTGTTGCCATTCAGTCTGACCTGCTGTGATGGCTGCGATAAGGAAAAATAAAAGATTAACTGTATTAAATTGGGACAATTCATATTTCACTGACAACAATTTTGTCATAATTATGACAGTGGTGGTAGCTTTTTTTTTGCTGCACACACACTGAAAATGAAAGAGAACATTATCAGTCAATATCAACTTCAGGACATGTTCCCATTCTCTTTATCCAAACAACGTCAAAGTCGGCACTGCACACACTGGTACCCTCAGGAAGTCACCTGCCAAGTTTGAGGTCTGTCGAGCAAACCATTTGAAAGGATCAGATCTTCATGTACTGCATCACTCGTTGCGCTCTGTAAACATCAAGTTAATTTTACCTTTTTCGTAAAAGGTCAGAGATCAAAGGCTTTATCTCTGAAATTAGATTTTTCTTTTTTTTTAGCTAAATGTTATTTCTCCTCCATTTCCCTCCAGGTTACAGGTTTCTTTATCTGAGATAGTAATTGTCAGTGTGCTCCATGAGTCATCACCCCCTTTTTAACGTCACTCTGACCTACTTTTTTTTTGTCTTCCTTTCAGAAACCAAAGAAGCCTCCTCCACCGTCTAAAAGCATAGGTAAGGAAATCTTCACACCCTCCACCTCGTTATATTCTAACAGCTCAGTAGTGAGTTACTCTCCAATACCTTGTTATTCACTATGAAGTGCACTGACAGGAACTGTAATATACAAGCAGTAAGCTAACATGTAAATGTCTTCTCAGACACCTACTGGAAATTATCTGTTAAAGAGAGTTCAAGAGAAATCATATATTTATGTCATTTTCTTATCACACGGACAAGTAGTTGTCACACACATTTGCAAAATTAACATTACAAGGACTTTAATTTCAGAACAGTCAGAATACAGTTTGTTTGTTTAATCGAATCGTCTAGTAATGCTCATGGTTGTAGTGCATGTGCTAAAGCAACTTAAATCTGCAATGCGTAACTTAAGGTGATTTTTTAAAATAATTTTCTACCGCTCTTTATCCTCCACATGAGGGTCATCAGCTATGTGTGAACTCATTTGACACCAAATAAATAATGTATTACAGTTGATGGAAGGATATTAAAATAGTAGGAGAAAGTGACAGCACACTCACCCACAGGCCTATCTTTAATGCTTAATAGTGTGCGTGCCTGCTAAAGTGATGGCCACACGGTGTCTGCTGTTGATGCTGTCAGGACTAAAAATGTCGAGAGCTACATTTGGACTATGTGTGCATTTAAACCTATAAAGGTAATCTCATTGACAAGTGCCTGTACTGGAGTATGTGCATGATGTTATTTGTCCGGCTGGTGCTTGTGCTGCTAGGAAAGTTGAACATTTCTCAACTCCCATCACATGTAGCACTACTAAAGAGTTCCCCAATTACCCTGGCTGATCTGCAAGAACAGTAGATTTTGGAAACAAATAAATTAAATTAAACTTGAAAATGGTAAGTAATCGCATTACTTAAGTGTATTTTATCCTGCTAGGATCAGACGGTTGGTTTACCAGGATAATTCCTGGTATTCTGTCAGTAACTCAATCATGGGGACTAAATTGTAAATGCAGAGTTTAATTAAAATTAATACTAGTGGGAAAATCCCTGCAGCTCCTCTTTGCAAACCTGCAAGTCAACGGCATTGAAACCTTCATGTTTTCAGGCCAGTGCAGTGTTTGTCTTCGTTTTGCAGAATGCACAGTTTACATCATCGCTCTGTCTGCACAGGAAGTAACCAAGCTTGTGTTGCAGTCAGCGAGTGTGTGTCTGTGCACGGCTTCCTGTCAGTGTTGAGATTCTTCAATATGTCTCACACAAACAAAACCACAAATGATTTCATTTTGGCACACTTGAAAAGTACAGTGTTTTTCATGCCAGACTGAGATAGAGTTTTGTCAGAGTTTCATAGAGGATTTTTTTTCAGTGTGTGTCTTAACTGTTAAGTGTGTTACCCTTTACTGATTCTTAAACCATTGTGCAAATCATTCGAGGTGACCATGTTTAATTTTTCAGCTCCCAAACCTGAGGTTCCCAGTGCCGACAAGAAGCCTTATCACATCAGGGCAGAAGACAGAGGTACAGTATCATTTCATATTTAATTATATTATCATTCCTCCCTCCTACTCGTCAAAATGAATCCTCTCATTTCCTTATGTTCACATATTTAGCTCTGATTCTTACATTTCCTTCCATAATTTTGAAGAGCTTTATTCCTCGTATACGCTGTTGGTCTGATTTGCTGCGATGACCTTCTCCATTATCTCTTTTTTCCTGCTGCTTTCATTATATTCATCAATCTTAAGTTTGCTCTTTACACTGCAGATTAAGAGGGCTACTTTCCCTCCGTTTTCTGATTGTCAGGAACAATGCTGACACTCGCATTAAGACACAATCTTCAGAAATTCATCCTAGCAGCTGTTAAAGCCTATTAAAATAAATGTTATTTTTGACCTTGTACATTTGTGTGATGTATAAAATGGCCAAAATGAAATACCTTCCTTAACAACTGAAAAATACAACAGTAATATTACATAATTCTCTTTCCACTTTTATCAACACCGATAAAGACTGGATCAGTCACAGCCTCCCATTTCCTTCTGGTTTAGTTGAGCTGTGAAGCATTAATAGAACCATCTAAAATAACAGCGTTTGCCTGTTGAGTGTTTTTTAAGCTCTTCTTACTTCCTCTACCTCTTTTCTTTTTCATTCCGTCTCTTCCACCTCTTGCCACTTTCCCTTTAACTCTTAATTCTGTAACTTACAGTTGACAGACCGACACCAGATCACAAACCGCTTAAGCCTGCAGGGCCTGTGGTCCCACCCAAGAAACCAATCCCCCCTCCAGGGAAAAGCCGACAGGGCAGTTTCCCGCCAAAGAGGCCTGACAAGCCTCTCACTCCCTCACCGAACCTCAAGTAAGTGTGTTCCCCTGCGTCTCTCAACCTGCCACCTCTAACATGCTCAAGAAATTACAACCTTTATTTACACTCAGGAAATCATTGAGGGATGGCCTTCATACACAATGATATTGTAATAGACGGAAAAAAGTAATAATAAAACGGAGGCATTAAAAGAAATTAAGTCATTACAAGAAGCTGTTATCACAGCAGTTTGGCAGATCAGAATGTAAAATATCTAACATCTAAAGATAGAAAATATGTAACATGGAATAAGGTTATATAAAACAGTTTAAAGTGGAAATTTGGAGGTCTAAGTTCATATTTCCATAACCTCAAACGGAGGAAGTCCACTTAATTTCAATGTGTGCATTATGTTGTTCCATGATTCAGTGGTACCAAATGAAAAAGCAGTGTATGAACGTTTTTTATTTTTGTTTTTTAAACATTTATTTTTCCCTTTTAACTACAGACACAATGGAGAGCTGCCTTCCATGCGACCAAAGTCCGAATTTGAGCCATTATTGCCCACCAAACCCAAAACGCTGTCTGGTGACTGGGGGGAGAAGTCCTCAGATATGGGTCAGTGCAGTACATTTTTTTTTCTTAAACTACAGTGTGAACCCTGAATAATTTGTGGCAGTTTGTTTGTAGGTTAGGTCTGTTTTTCACAGATTTTATGGTGGCACCTTAATCACTGAAATGAAATGTCTGTTTTTTTTTCCATACCAAGAATAAGCTACATTCAGATATGAAGTTGGTTTTCCTTTCACTCTGACCACTGTAGTGTGGTGTTCTGTAATGTGACATGATTCATTTCCTTTTCAATTCTGTAATCAATTTACAAAAAAAAAATCCACTTTATTAACCAGCATGTAACAGACGATATTCACCAACACATCTCGTAAGAAGAGAGAAATTACACTTTTTTGAGTTCTGGTCCATTATTTAAAATTTTATTTCAAATATTGGATAACTTATTAAACTCTCAGACCCCTGAGACTCTTCCATTCCCATTTCACTGAACAAACACCCAAGACCAGTGGCAGCTGGGAGAATATAGAGCTTTTTATTATGAATTTTATCTAAATGATTCCATCAACAGCAACTTTAAAGTCCCTGTAAAACAA
The DNA here is from genome assembly GCF_963457635.1 of Microchirus variegatus. Lineage (NCBI taxonomy): Eukaryota > Metazoa > Chordata > Actinopteri > Pleuronectiformes > Soleidae > Microchirus > Microchirus variegatus. Next base: position 6,615,849 of record NC_139813.1, on the reverse strand, counting down.
ATTCAGAGAACAGTTTCTCTCCCATGTTTTTATTATGTTAACATAACCCCTCCACAAATGCTCTATGAATATAAAAAAAGTGAGCATTATCAGCATTTACCTGTTCACTTGTGAGTAACTGCACCTGCTCCTATAGAAATGTGTCTTCCTTGGATGCAAAAATACAATGGAAGAACAGAAAGAAGAGCAGACTCCTGCTGTGAGTCTGCAGGTGTCACTATTGGAAAAGGAGGGAGACAGAGAACAAGACTTTGCTCTCTGAACACTAACTCAGCACTTGAATAACATGTACAGTATTTAAAGGACGTTTCACAGCAATGCATTTACATTATTATTCTGTACAAACACTGAGAAATTTGTGGTCTTTGGCCTCCACTTAAGTAAGTAGGCCCTAGTATGTATGTGTTTGGCTCATCTAGTGGACACACCCGCAGTGTCAGTTCCAAAAATGTAGCCGATTCACATGGTTTTTTAATCATTCAAATTAAATCGTCACATTTTTCTCTGGGAAACCAAGACATTTCTAACCTAGTGTTCCCTCACATTAGGCTTTACAAAAACAATTGTGACACAATTTATTTTCCTGATTCATTTGAAATCAATAATAATTGAGCCAAGATGAAGATGTGGAGCTAAAAATCACCTCTTATAGTAAGAAATAGAAGTTTGGTCTCCAAAAATATAGGAGAAATCAAAAGAGATGGGAGGTGAAAACCAGCATGAACAAACATCAGTGAAAAGATGTATAGACTAGAGGTCAGAGGTTTTGAGGCTTGTGTAATGAGACATGGAGGCACCGGGGAGGGCAGTGAGGGAGAAAGAAATGTCACAGAGGGAAGACGTGATGTGGATTGAAAAGATCCAGCCTGAAGGTACTTGGCTGGAGACTTGTATGTTTGTGACGGCAGAAGAGCACTGCTTAGAAACTCCACATCGCTCACCATCAGCCCCTCTGATACACATGATAAACGTGAAGGCATGCACTGGCAGTTTTACAATAAGAACGTAGGTGCAAATTGCAGTTACAAAGCTATACAAAGGTTTTTTGTTTTTTTTAGATTCTGAATGAATCATTCCTTCCTTTATTTTTTTGCTCACAGTTTTCATTCTTAAACTATTACTTTTATGTTACCATGCTCGTGAGGATGAATGTGTACCTTCATGAGGAATGAGCTGGATTTACTTTTATTCCAAACAACAGCACATTTGTCTTATCTGTCTGATCTCAATCAATTATGGTAATATCCAAAATCTGCCATACGTATAAATCCCAACTGCAATTTTACCATGTCAAATTATTGTCCAGTGACTTCATTGTAAAGTAATTGATTTAGGTAAGCTCTCCTGGCTTTGTTTCTCTTATAAAATCAACAAACATATCTGGGTGATATAAGACATGATTGTACAAAGCAAAGTGTGTAATACATTCTAAAAACAAGCTCAACTCCACTTCAAGGTGATGTGTTCAGCCTAAAAAGAAAAAAAATGGGGTCGAGGAACGCACCACAGGGACAAATAACATATTATTTGTTCAGGACACATGTAACAAGGGCCAAGATCAGTTGTGATGTTTGACCCCTCATCTTCTACAAAAGGGAGACAACAGACCCACTGTGGTAAACAAGGTGAACAAGGGCTGTTTTCCAGCCCAGAAAAATGATCTTTTTTTGTGGTTCTTTGTTGGTGGCTTAATGGTGGTGATGTTGGCCTTTTGTCTGAAGGGGCATTCTCTTCAGGAAGAGCGCAATCAATGCAGTTTCACAACATGCCATTAAGTTAGCCTTCAAGCCTGTGAACAGAGCCACCAAACCAAACACAAACTCATCCCAAAATGTACTTGTGTAAGGCTGTATGGCTGAAAACCTTTCTCATTTACTTTAAATATCAAGCATTGCAGAACTACAATATGTGCATGAAGTTGAGAATTATGTACCTTGCCAAGCAACAGCACAAGTGTTGGCCTATCAAAACATATTATTTAAATATTCAAACTCAGCCACTAGCCAATCAAATCACATTTATGCTTTTAGCTCAAAGACTACACAGCCCAAAGAGATAGTAACACTTGCTGTCATTGGCCATAACAAACTGCTCTGCTAACCTACTCGAGCTGCCACCAAATGTTCTGCCCACTGTTGAGCAGGAAAGCACTGCATACAAGTCCACCATCATTTCTGGTACCGGCACCTTTAATCAGCACCAAGTTCCTGTTTTTGTTTCTTAAATACATTGTTTGTTATTACGTGGCGAGTCTAAATGTCTAAATTTCTTTTCCTGTCAGGTTTTTTCTCAGTTTGTAGCCAGAGCAGCTGCACTGCTCTCACAGATTCCACACTACTCTTAGTATAAAGTAAAAATGTTCTCATTATTTTCCTCATCTCTGCCATGTTCACAGCAGATCTGATGAGTTTTGATGACTTGTCATCTACCTCAGAGAAGCTCTCGCACCCCACTGTGAACAGACCAAAGATGCCCGGCAGGAGGTTGCCCGCCCAGTTCGGTGGAGGAAATTCGGTGAGGACATTACACACATGCAGATTGTGGCTCAGAATGATACAAGATGACCTAGCATAGAGCTCTGTGTGGTCTGTTCACTTTGTTTTCCGAGCTTTCAGTGTTGCAGACTTCAGCTAGATGGAGCCAAAAGCTAAAATCACATCTTGGCAGAGAATTTAAATATGCAGTAGATAGAACCACAGGAGCACTAGTGCAAAACAATTCAGTTGTTTCCCGTCCTGGAACAGCAACCCTTTCCTTCTTATTGGTCATTATTAGTAGAAGCAGCTAATCCAATTGTTCTGCCCTCCCTCCCTCAACTGTCTTGTGATTGGTCAATTAATCCAATCACTGTCCAGATTTCTGTTAATGAAGTCGAATGGAGGTGCAGAAGTCTAGGGGTGAATTCCAATTCCTTGCTTAACCCTCAATCTCAAAAATGCACGCTCCCGCTAGTGCAAGGCATGTCCCGATTCTCAGAACAATTAAGTTGAGGGGTAAGTTTAAGGGCTGTATCGCCCTCAATATTGATATTTTCCGAGACCACCCTTGGGAGCAAGAATGCATTGCGTGTTTTCACATAACAAAAATGGCGCCGAAAGCAGCGAAACGAGTGCGCTACAAAAAGTATTTTCTTTGTTAATATAGATATAAATATTATGAAAACCATTGTATTATCTTAGTTTAGGCCCATATTATGGATTACTTACGTCATTGTTGCGTAACATGTATTTTTATTTTACGATCTTTTGTCAATAGCCGGCCGGTGTGGACAAGCGATCGATTGCTATCGTTTACTTCAATAAGCCATGGTGTGTGGTAACTGACAGCTGAATATGTCCGTGGCTGTGGTATTTGTGAGAGTATCATCTTATAACTAACTGACAACCTAATAACTTTACTGACAAAAGGATTGTAATAAATAATCGTGACGTAAATGTGACCCGCCACGGACAAAGGGGCGCAAGTCGGCGCAGCGCAAAACAAGTAAAACATGAACATTTTTTTCAAAATGAGGGATTTTTGTTTTTTTCAAAATTGTTTAACAAAGTTTGTAAGAGGCCACTACATGCTTCAAATCACAGTATTGTGGGTCTTAAAACCATAAACTTGGTTGTTTGATTGCTGTGAATCATTCCTAGTTTGGGTGTGGCGATCTCACATTCCAGAGCTTTTGTTGTTTTTTCGGCCAATCAGCTGACGGTCATGGAGAATACACATGGCTAATTAATATGCATGTGATGCAGCTGCTAGAGAGAGAGGGGGAGGGAGGAGAGAGAGTGTGTGGAACTTTCCAGCAGTTATTGAGCGTGTGCAGTGGAAATTAAAGCGTGATTGTCATCAAAGCAGATGTCATCGAAGCTTTGTTGAACAAAGGAAGGCAAAGAAAACCGGACAAGTGAACTGTGGCTGAACTTCTTAACAAAGACAGAGACAGCACTTCAGCTGTGAGTGGACTGATAGCATTTTAAGCTAGCTATCTTTATGCTAACGTGTTAGCAGACTTTATCGTCACAAAAAGGAAGGAAGGAAAAGCATGTAAAAGAACTAAATGGTGCTTGTAAGGATTAATGTCGGTAGCCTCTGTGGCGAACTCCCACTAGCTTCCGTTGTTAATAACAGTAACTGGGCAGGTGTTGTGCCATGGTAGTTATTTCTGATGAAAAAGATATATATAAAAAAAATAGATTTGCAGCTCCACATGCAGCACAGCATGTACCATGTTTCCTGAGGATCTCTTCGGTCATCTTACTGTGTCCTTTTATGTATAGGGTCTTGCTTTTTCATCATCTCACTCTTTTCAGGTTGATGTGCATCCACTGTGTCATGTCTGTGACAGCTCTCTGTAACCTATCATTTCATTTCAGTCATGCACTTCCTCTCCTACCTCCCATTTGCAAATAAAAGAACACACACAAGATTATGCGAGGAAATGGCAAAATGCTTTTCCCTCATTTTCATCTGTCACTGGCAGCAACATTTTATCGTCCACAAATTAGTATCTGATTTCACTGTGGAAAAAACATTTCTTGAATCTCATCAAATTATTATATTATATCTCCCTGTGTCCGTCTGTCCGCAGTATCTGTCACATTGAATCCAATTGAAAGACTAATATAAACTTAACAATAAGCAAACTCTCCCTTTGCAGCCAAACAAGGAAGTGAGTGTGGAAAAATCCTTCAAGGTGGATGAAGAGGATGGAGCCAAACCAAAGCTGACAGACTCCAGAAAGGTAACCCATACCTTTTTTATTTTTTGATGAGTATCAACCTTTGCTCTCACCGTCCACTTTATTAGGCACACATCACCACTTATTGCAACCAACAAATGTTGAAGACCATCTCTTGACACAACACACCAAACCTCGGTGTTACTTCTGCTGCTTCATGAGGCGTCCATTGTAACTAATATAGTTGCTGGAGAGTTGTTACCATGGCAACGTGTATTGCAAAGTTGTGTCCGTATACTGTGGACACCATATTATGCCGGAGACAGAAATGGAACTGATATCTAAAAAGCAAGGGTCATGTCTTCTTTCTTTGAAATTATTTGATTACATCAGTTAACTGAACTAAATCAATAGTTTTTTTTTAGTTTTTTTTTGTTAAACAAGGTCAGTAACAACACAGAAACCTTAATATTTTTGCTTTGTAGATAAAACAAAATATACATTTTCGGGGTTTGGGAAACACAGGTGCACATTTCTTTCACAAAAACAGAAAATAAATTCAATCATCGGTCTAATAATCTACAGATGAACGGTTCATGAAAATCACTTGAGTCTTTGTCTTGGTTTGAAAGCCAAATTGAGACTTGAGCCATTTGACACAAACAATCCAGTTTCACAGGTTATTTCTTAAGATAGCAGCACTTTATCACAGCTAAAGTGAACACCCTTTTTTTTTTGGTATGTATGACGACGTCATACATCACCTTCAAATGTGTCCCTGTTATCCATGTGTGGACAGGAAGGGTTCCCTGCTGCTCATGACATTGTGTGTAATAATGACTTCACCTGATACATTGTTAGCATAGCACATATGGACACATAAGTCCTGTTTTGAATAATTTATAATCTGATTATTATATTAGTTACTAGATTTACTAGGTTTTAATATTTTTCTCATTTATTTCTCAGCTTGTTTTCTTGTATTTAGAGTTTTCATAGTATAGTTGTCCTCATTGGTTGGCGCAGAGTGAAAAAATACAAACAAGCTCCCAAATCCTTCTGGCTAAAATCCCTGCATAAAAACTGAGTTGGAATCAGTGGCCTCATCCAAAAACAAACACACATGGTAAACAGACAGCTTTTTGTGACTCATACAGAATGCAAAATTACAATAAAGATCAAAATAAAGTCTCAGTTGTTGAAGATATCTTTTTTATGCTTAGATAAAATGGATAAGTGGGAGGGTTCACAATATGAACTGTAAAACAAAGAATATGAAGAAATTGAAAACTCTGTAGGAGCACCTCTTGGATTCATGCAGGTTTAATAAGAGGTGCTCTTTGTCTGTGACACACATAGAAACCCAGTCAAAGAAAACGATTTGAACAATGTGCTTGCTGCTTTGTGTTGGATTATAGGAAGTTTGAAAACAGACGACAAAAAACAACAAAAATCAGACGACCCAGAAAGAAACCAACACCTGCCGTTAGGTCTTCCAGTTCAGCATTTCATTAATTGCCTTAGATTTTATCTGTTGAGGATTGGCCATGGTTTACCAAGTCTAATCAGTCGCGACAATTCAGCTAGAAGCACACAAGCACAAGACTGCTATGCACATTATAAGAAACAATCACACACACACACACAGAGAGGCAGACAGAGCGGTCAGAGTAAAGCCTTGGCTTGGAGCGCTCATAATCCAACGGTTTAGACAACCAGAGGTGGAATTACAGTTGCAGGATTGTGTGTGGCCGTCCACCTGCTCACATATTCTATCAAAATAAGATTCTGACTCAAAAAGAAGGATAAGAAGATATTTTACCACGGAGTACACTGCAAACACTGATTTTCAATGAAGCTAAATAAGCTGTTATCTTTGTTTTGCCTAAAAACTAAGATAATCTTGACAGTCAAGTTTGGCACTGGAGAAATAATCTAATTTTAATTTTAAACATTGTATCTAACTTCATATTGATAAGATATAACTGCTTATGTTTACCTTAATTCCCAGTAAATAATGGTTTGCGTGAAAGAATTCATATGAAAGTGAGTTTAATCAAGAAAAGGAAGACGTCTGGAACATTACAGTGTGAACATGGCTGTAGATTTACAGGCTAGGGTTAAGTATTCTAGCCAAGCAAAATGATCTTACCCCATTGGCAGATTATTTATATAAGAATATGTTTCATTTGTAGTGCGAACGTTTTTGCAGTGTAAAGGGATTAAAGTAACTGCGTAGTAGTAGTATTTGTGCCGTAGACAGGTGTACATTTGAAGACACAGATACACACTCTTTTTTTTAATCCTTAAAGATTAAACTATGGTAACCACAATGAGACAGTTCAGTTGGAGATGTAACGTTGTGAAATTCTTTTAGTAGAAAACGTCACTTTTGGTGTGTTTATACCCAGCTCAACTCGGCACGATTAAGTTGTGTTTCCACTAGCATACTACCTGGTACCAGGTACTTTTTATAAGTATCTGCTCAGGCAAGATTCCAAGCGAGTTGAGGTGATGCTATGCATGATGTCGCCAGACTGCCGGTTATTGATTGGTCAGAGTGCTGTCACAGGAAGAGACATCCGACACAAGCCGAAGAGTAGATCAGTTAAAAAGACTTGAGAAACCTAAAAACGTGGGTTAATCTCCAACAATTACCAGGGACATGTCTAAATTCTCAATATTTAACAGATGAGTCTGTATTTAGCGACAGCACTGCTGATCCTACCCGGAATTACAACCCCTGCCACTGTATTTCAGTCCAGTGACTCTGTCAGACGGAGAAGTCTTGGAGTAATGAACAAACATTTTGAATTCACTGATTCTTATAATTCAGTTACACTGAAAACAACTGCCTGTCGCGTATAAAAGGTCATGGCAGTTTCATGCAGCCGTGCAGTGATGACTCCACCCACGTTGAGTAGGTACTATTTTTGTTGTGGAATACCAACCTAAATCATGCCGTGGTGTGGGACCATAGCAGAAAAGGGCCATTTGAGTCAATGATTTTTCTTCTGAGTGATCTTAATTTTATGATAACACATTCCTGTTGTGATGGAATGAATCTCTTCTAGAATGGCGATGTCCTCCACCAAGGGTAATCAATTTAGTGTGACACTTTTCACCAGATCTGTGAAGCAAAGAAGGCAAACATCCTAGATATGTTTCCAATCAGTCTTTTAACTGTCTTCCTTTTTTCTTTGTCGACACAGTCTGCGGCACACAGCATATCCCACTCTGTGTCCTTCCACAAGCCCACAACGGCCAGCGCGGAAGTTGAGCCGACCCCCACAGTGGCGGCGGTCCCAAGCTCCAACAGTGTCTCCCAGAACAGCCGGGGCCGGCTGGAGCCGGAAGAGCCAAGTTCCAACCTGGATGAGCTGAGGAGCCAGATGAAGGAACTGCTGATGACCGTGGAGCTGCTCAAGGCCCAGCAAACGTAATGACAACGTGACTGAATATGTTGCAAAGATCGGAGAGCTTGTGCTTGTATCACGAGGGCATGATGGATATATGGTTTGACAGGGATGGGACAAAATGAAGTGAAAGCATAATGTGTGACATGAATAGTCACTTTAAATTAATGATAGATTTACATCCGTCGAGTATTTTTACTGTCAAGCATTTCCTCATTTTTGTCGTTGGTACTGTTCTGTTATGTTAAACTGAATGTCACTGAGCATTTATCGCTTGACATTCAGTGTAAGTGATTGGTATGCCATACTCAAAGCAGAACCGCTTGCGGGTACACGTGTGTTTGTTCATGTGTTCATTTACTTCCAGGAAAGAGATATTGGAGCTACGACGAGAGCTGGATGAGGAGAGGATAAAGCGAGTGACCCTCCAGGTAATATTGATCACCACAGTAACACACATTGAGCTGTCCACGTGCATTAGTTTGACTTTGTTTCCCACATTAAGACCTCAACAAGCAAGTGGACTTCAATTCACACTTAGACTTGTTGACTTAAATAAAGTAACATGGTCCCTCTGAGCTGTTGGAGTTTCGACATGAGATTCCACGCAATACAATGAGCGAGGAACGTTAAGCAAGAGAGAAAGAGAGCAAATTACGTGATCTCTCGGAAGTGCCAATTCCAAGAACTCTGGCTTACCAAAGATAATTACAAAGATCCAAGGACAATCACTTGTCCAAATGCAGAGCATGCTGCAAATCAATAGAAGTAGACGACACAGGCGAAGTGGCTCTTACAAGTTGCCCTCCCATCTTAAGCTGTGTCAGCACAGTCCTTGAATTTGAGCGAATTGGTCCTGAAGGGTCCTTGAAAAGTCCTTGAACATCAACCAAGGTGTGGTAACCCTGTACTCTAAAATAGAGAGTTATTCACCACTTTGAATGTGTTCTTTTTCATGTAAAGTGCCACAAAAGTACAGAACAAAACTAAGATTTGCCTTATAAATCGATGACCTTCTGCTGGCGCCTGTGTGTGTATGTGCCAATGTGGCTTGTCCTTTTAAATCCTGGATGGACTGATAAAACTGGCCTGTTAAAAAAAAAAAAAAAAATCTTTAGTTTTCTGAAATTCTCCTGCTTGTTTTTAGTTGTTGATTGTAATCATTTCGTTGTAGACAATCTGAGAGAGAGTGTGAGCGCGTCTGTGACTTTCTCATTTCCTCCCTGTTGATTTGGAGTGATTATTGTACATAAACACATTCTGGTTATAAACAAAAATAAATAGCTTTGTTTTATAATGACAGTTAGGGATAAACATAATTATGTTCTCTTTTGTTAAACAAGTATGATTGTTGACCTTGTTCCTTCTCAAATGTCAGAGGCAGAGAGAGAAAATTTGCCTTCACCTGATTATAATTATAACCTACCCAGGGTTTTCCTGTTGTTGTAGTCTCCACTCTCTCCACATAAAGCTGCTAAAATAGTGTTAAAAATATAATAGTTTTTTCTACATCAGCTTCTTAAAGCAGTATGCAAATTTTAAAAATAAACAAATGTCTCACATTCAAACTATTGTCAGAGTAGTTCACACACTGGTTATAGAGCTCCATGTGACTCCATGTGCTCTCAGTATAGAGGTGTGTCGCCCAATACCGTACTGCAGTGAGGAAATGCAGGTTTGAGTTTGACTGAAAATACAGAGAAGAGCCCACAAAAAGTTTTAGAAGTGAATTAAATTGTGTTGTTCAGCAAATTCATGATATTAATGCTTCTCCCCACCCACCGATGTGCTCCTGCTGTATACACCCAAATGCTCCCTCAGTCAGATCTGATAGTATTGATTGACAGAGCTTATTGTCAGGTAAAACATGGAAATAATGTTACATAGTTTCTGTTCATGTAGACCAAGGCTATTCAACTTAAAGTCCAGGGGCCAGATCAGGCCCTTCAAGCAATTTGGACCGGCCCACGGCCCATTAACCCATAAATAACGAATGTATTGTTAAAAAGCCAATAAAAATGTAGCTTCGCCCATTTCTGGCACTTTGTGATACTTTGCGTCCCTTTTTGGCAAATACTAGTACAGCTGTAATTGTAGGCAGCCTATGTATGTACCAGAATATTTTGCACTATGAGCCAACTGTAGCAGTTGTACCTGAATATTATTGGTACTGTAACTTATATTTCTGCAAAAATAGCCTTTTGTGGCCATTGCACCTTAATGGTGTTTATATTGTTACCTCTAATTTTGTAAGAGCCAATGGTGACTGTACCAACCAAATGTTTGTGGTACTGTAACTGTAACCTTTTTGCACTATACGCAAATTGTACCTGAATGTTGGTGGTTTTGTTACTTACCTTTTTAGCACAAAACTAGCAGCCATTTCAATAAATAAGTGCTAAATAATTGAAAACATTTTGTATCTATTTGTATCCATTTACTGTACATGTAACATGAAATGGTAGTACAGGGGTTGACCGGCCCACACAACTCTCCTGCTGTTTATCAGTTAAAGCATCAACCATGAAATGGTCTTGGAAATGATGAATGGAGCAAAAATAGAATTTTTGACTTAACATGACAAATGGGACATATTTATATCGGAGTAACAATCTATTCAGTTTCAGTTAGCACAGCCCTCACTCTGTATATTTCAATCAATCACATCGTGCTCACCTCAAGCCACCCCTGAGGATTCTCACTCCAGCAGTTAGCACATTCAGCCTCCTCGTGCTGAAACTTGACCTGCAGTGTGACTCCTAGTGAAGCAGCAGCAGACACGGCCCAGTGTGCTACCGATACAAATTAAATCACAGAAGGAACTCCTGCAGAGAGTTCCTCACTGAGAGAGAAACATAATATCAGATTTATTTAAACCTTCCTAGAAGGAATGTCTTCCTCTCTGCAGACAATTTTTTGAAAGAAATTTACAAACCTGGCTTGTGCAGATCGTATGCAGTCTTTTTATGGCGTAATTAACAAAGCAACACAGGAGACTTTACTAGTAAGCAATTTCAAACACTGTGTGAGACACAGAGACTTCCCATGTTTGATCACACGTGTTTCACATCTGTAATGTAGATTATTAGATGTATGAAGTGTGAAGACAAAAACTCAAATGTGTAAATAAAAGGAGGTTAAAGTGTAAAAAAAAAAAAAATATATATACTCAATGTATCTATTTGAATGCAGTCGGTAGGTTTGCCCAGAATAGTTCCTTTGTGTTTTAGAGAAGTGGTTTCTGAAATGTCTGTGATGAACGATAAAGCCCAATTTATACTCCTGCGTAAAGTGCTCTGCGTAGGTCACGCAGAACCTCTGCGTCGTCTCCAACTGCACAAAATATTTTTGTGTCCGTCTGTCACTCCGTCATGGGACAACGGAGACGGCGATTGCTCCTCAGGACAGGCGGAGATAACGCTGCTCTGTGCCGGCTCACAGTGCGCACCGAGCGTCCACAGAGGCGGAGCTGATCACCGCCGACAACGTCGCTGCCAAACAAAAATACGTCATATCTTAATACACAAACCACATGTCTAGACTCTAAATGGCCAATTACTTGCCTCACATTATCTTAAAACTGCGTTCCGTGACACAGAAAAGTGAGAAACGGCCACTGTTTCAACAACAACAGTCTTTCTCTCTCAGACGCCATTGCTCACTGTAGCCAAAAGCACAACAACCTTGCGCAGCGACCCCTACTGATCGGGCGGGAAATTGCAGCGCGTATCCGTCCATGACGTAGAAGTATGAAGGCTCGAGGGGTCTCCGTGGTTACGCAGTCGGATAACGCATTACGCAGTCCGAGAAGTATAATGTGGCCTTAAGATGGAGAAAATTCAGTAAATGTGTTTGGGGACCCGGAAAAAAAATTCCTGCAACACATCTGTGGGTCCTGACCCAGTCTTTGGGAACCACTGGTTTAATGCATTTAGGGCGCTTTCACACCAACAGCAGTTGGTGCGCACCAAACGATCCATTCGAACCAAAAACTCTAGTTCGTTTAGTTATCGTTGGTGTGAAAGCATCAATCGCACTCGGGTCCACACTAAATCAAGAGACCGAGACCACCTCTTTTTGGCGGTCTCGGTTCGTCCCTCTGGTGAGAACGCGAACTCGGGTCCAAACCATATTCTGCAGTAAATGCCATGGACATAGCCTACCTTGTAGGTCTTTGGAGCAATCTTCGTCTCATAGTTAGCACGACCACATTCATGAAAATAGTGCGTCTCCTCTGCCTGAAATGATGCGCTATACGTCTTTCCCGACTCCAGTGCATCAGCAGATTGTTCTCCAGACGCAGCCGCGACTCATTCTCAAATTGGATATTTTGCCAAAAATGGCCAATACAGAGAATGTAATAAACGAAGATCAGAGCAAGTAGCAATGTGCGAACGTGTTGCTCCATAGTGAGTCAAAATTGGCGCTTTTCTACCTGAAGATATATACACATTGATGGAACGTCAATCGGGCCAATTTTGGTTCGTTTGCTGCTGTGAAAGCGGACCACACTGGGGTCATATGTTACATAATAACAATTGTATTGCCTGGTGCGGATCAAATAATCGAACTAGTGGTGTGAAAGCGCCCTTGGACGCACCAACCATAAACGCCTCTTTTGCTGCTTCTGGTGCATCATTCTTGGGCTTCATTTGCCAATGGCTTGAATATAGTAGACATTCATTCACAGGGTAAAGTTACAGCTATAGATGTATGTACATGCATTTTTTTAACATTTCTGCCCAGCATGTGGCTTGTTCATTTCAGCAGTTCCTCTAATAATCAGTGGTCGGCTGTCAGTGCTGACAGGGCCTCTACCGCGTTATTTTTATTTTTAATTTTTTTACTCGCTACTGCTAATAAGTGTGCTAAACCAGTGTGCTTCTCTGCTGGGGGGGGGTAATATTGGCCAAACTCATCCTGCTCTCCCTTGTGTGTGGTTCTGAATGCACATTGTGTGTTTATGTCGCCACAGATGGAGATAGAAAAACTCAAGAGGGCCGTCCACTTGACGTGAAGCTCTCGTTGCAGTCCACAGCAGAGCCTCGGAGTCGGCTGCCGGGCCTGTCAACCAATCAGAGAGCAGGAGGGCGGTGGCGGGCAGCGACGGATGGACAGAGGGTGGGGAAAAACAAATCAACCACCTCGAGCACATTCTTCTTTTTTTTTTTCCACTGATCTATAATAATAAACTCTCCCCCATATTTGTAAGATTTACTTTTTGCACATATATTTTTTTTTTTTCAAGCTAGATGTAATTAAGTTACAGATGTATATGTTTCTTTTCTTCTTCTTTTTTTTTGCCAACACAAGAAAACTGAGGCCTTACTTCAAACTACTACTGCGCTGGACTTCTAACTGTTCCACTCACACTCTCTCCCTTTCACTCCAGCGTTCCTCGAGGAAGAGGTTCACTCTCAGTACTACTGACTTTGTGTAAAGCAGGGGGCGCTTTTTTTTGTTTTTCTTTCTTCAACTCATTTCCTATGTCCAGCCTTTTTGGGGTTTTTTTGTTTGTTTTTTTGGGTTTCACAATGCAGTTGATTTTAAAAGCTAAAAGCAAGTGCTTGATTTCAGTTAACAACCCTTGATCTTCAAGGTAAAATAATTTTTCTTTGTAATATGGCGCCTGTCAGTCGCAGTAGTCCACTCCATAGCTTCAGAGAGAGAGAGAGAGAGTCTTGCGTTTGTGTATTATTTTTCTTTGTCTTTTATACGTTTTCTAGCATTCCTATCCAGGGTAACACTACTGTGCCTGTTTAAAAAGAAAATTCTAGTAAGTGTTTGTAATGGGAGCTTACATTTACTACAATGGTGTCTGGAATATCTTAAGCATGATATTGTACATCTCTATTTTTTAAATCTACTGACATGCCTAAAGTCGTATACTATATAGAGGGCCTTCGTCGCTGCTCTCTTTCTATTTTTGTGAGGGTTGCATCTGTTCCACCTACTGGGAACTTTTTCCACAACTTAAAGCCAGAAAAATCTGCAGCTAATGCAGATAAGCTCAAAGGAAAAGATTATAGGAGGATGGAATTGTGTTCTTCCATTAATGTGGTTTGGCGAATGAAAAAGGAAAAGATAGTCTCGCTGTTTTTAACGTGGCCATCGTCCCTCTGAGCCCCTTCGCGGTCCATCCTACCTCTTTTTTTCTCCTGTCAAATCAGCAAAATCAGAGAGGTGTCTTTGTCTTTCTGCCCTGTAATGTCTTATGCACGAGTCTGCACAGTCCTCAACAGTTCTCCTGTCTTGTCATCGTACACGCAGCTGCCTGTACGCAACTGGAACTGGAAGCGCACATTAAGAGTGTCAGTTATAACATGAGATAAACGTTTAGTTTCCTAACCCTAACTCTGTCAGAGGGGAAAATAGTTATGAAATCCCCGTTTGTATAGCATTGTTGGTATGCAAGCATATGTATGGAATTATACAAACCGTCAACACACCGATGCCTGTCAAAATTGTAGCCTCGATGGCATCACAGCTGTAGGGATAGCCGTCAGTTCATTGCTCAGTTATTTGCTTTCTAACACGTTCATATACCGACTGACGACAAATCAAGAGACACGGCGACACGAGTGTCTTAAAGGTCCATTGTGTAACATTTAGGAGAGTTTATTGTAGTAAATTAAATAGATTACCCATAAGTATGTATGTATAAGTGCATAATTGCTTTTAAATAAAACAGTGTTTGGATTTCTGAGCCCGAGAATAAGCCTTTTATACGTACTTCACACAAGGGAAGGACCCTTCCTTTACAGAGGCAGCCATTTTGCACCACTGCCTTAACGGATAAACCAGTCTTTTCGTCTTTTGAATCTGAATTTTACACACCAACAAAAAAGAACAACGCCTTTTCTGGTATGCAAAGGCCACTGTAGTTCCCTGACGCGTTTGGCACGATTAGATGTCACAAATGTTTACACACTGGATCTTTAAAGGAGTAGTTTGTGATTTTTGTGGGGTTATACCAGGTACTTGTACATCATCAGTGTGTTGCAAACAGCTGACTGTACACAGGTATTCCTGTGCCCAAACACAGCCCAATTGTTGCCTCAAACTCATCTTTGTGAGATTAAAACCAATTGTACGCCGTAATGGTGATAGAGAAATGTCAATCACATTTATATCGGCCTCCTGTAAGACTTGTTACCGAATTTACGGCACAATGTTCTGCATTAGGGAACCATTTTTTTCATGATAGAAACGTCTTTCTGGCACAGTGTCTTTACAGCAGTGAACAAACTGAAACCACTCGGTGCATGAAAGTTGTCGTTATACCGAAGGGCTCAGTTAATTAACGTTAATTAACACTGACATTTATGGTCCACATCACCAAATTAAGTTCAAATTCAGATTTTCTAAGGGACACAAACTTACTGATGGAGGCAGCAGTAGACCAGCAACACCTCTGTGTAGCCGAGGCACCGACTATGTGCAAGTACCTTATACAACGCCACTTTCACAAGTCACTGTGCAGCTTAGTGCATCATTGCCATTGGTCCTACAAGTCTCTGCACTCCAGAGGTGTGAACACTCTGCTCCCGAATTGTTATCCTCTCACTTGGTGTTTTGATAAGTGAACTGTTAAGAGTTGTCTGACACTTGGCTCCATTCATCCAGTGTTTTTCTTCAGTTTGTCCCTTGGTCTTTTAGGATTGTGATGTCACAGTGTGGTCACACCCCTACATTTGGACAAAAGACATTTAACGGTTTAAGAAAAGAGAATTCAGTTGAGTGCGACAATCTTTCAGGCTATTTCTTATAAAGGTCCAGTGTGTACTATTTAGTAGAGTTTAAATAGATGATATAACCTATTATTTAAGTGTTTAATCACTTCAAAATGGTCTTTGTAACCTAAAAATAAATGATTTGCATGTACTTTCGGGGAGGGCCTTGCTTTATGGAGGCAGCCATCTTGCACCACCTGCCAGGGTGAAGCTCCTAGTGAGTGGCAAAGTCCTGCATTACTTGCTTAGACCTTGTCCACACTGAAACGTAACATTCGAGATGAGGTCCTTTTTCTTATTTTTTTGTTCAAAAAGTTTTCCATAAACAGGATTTTTCAAGAAATATCTCCATACACACAAACAAACACACCAAAATGGCAGTAAACGCTGTATGTGGCGCTGCAATGGTGCCACGAAAATCAACAAACAAAAAACCTGGGTTATGACATCATCGTTCTTCCAAAGTTGCGTATTTGTTGTATGCAAGTAAATGCAAGGGTTGTGGACCTGTTTCCACATGTTAGGGCTCCTAAAACATCAGTTCCATGTGGACAAACAGCTAATTCAATTCAAAATATTAGATTTTTAACTTGTTTTTTTTGTTTTTACGGGCCCTAATTTTTACACACTGGACCTTGCAGTAATTGCCATAATTGGTCAGTCTGCTATTTGACATGACTTTGACTCCAAATACAAACGTTAGTTTCAAGGCGTCAGCTCATAAACGGAAAGTAAAAAAGTCTGCATGTACCTAATCCCACATTCCATTCTTTTTTCCAATATATTGTCTTACCTGGGTCATTCACAACCGTCATATTCAGTCCACAGTGCCGCACAGTTTAGGTCACATGGACCATAGTGGACTCGCAGACTCTGAATTGGCCTTAACTGCATGATGCTGTATTTTTTTTTTCTCCTCCTCAGCACAAAATTACTGTCCCACACTCTTTATTACTAAAACATCTGGATGTTGAACCACTGCTGGAATGACGTTGGGCAAACGCAATGCAAGATGCACGTTACTCTGACATGTTAGCCCTCTGCTGGAGAACAGACTGTATGTGAAAGTGGACTTAGTCTTCCAGCTACAAAACAAAGTACAAAACTTTTTTTATAGCCTTGAGGTTTCAGATTTCACCCTCAACAAGGCACTTATTGGACAATACCAAGCGGTGTCCACCCTCATGTGCCATATGTGTCTAATTTCCTTGAAATTTGAACATATTTTCACAAAATTGACATAACGATTGAGACCATTCAGAAAAATGTTATAACTCAAGTTTCCCCCATAAACTTCCATTCAGACGTGCAACCAGTGGAGGACTTTGTCTATCTTTATATACGGTCTACGATGCTTTTAAGGAACGTGTACAGCACCATCTTGAACTCCTGTGGTTCTCGGTGTGGATGTCCCGGACGTTTTCACTGTTTTTGCTATGCAACACAAATACTGTTTCCTGTTGGTGCTTTTTTCTTTCTTTAAGAAAAAAAAAGAAAGTCACAGATGTCTTAAAAGGACGATTACTTCACTTTAAATCCTCCTCATGTTCAACTCTGTGTGTGTGTTTGATTCCTGTTGCTGGCGTCTAATCACAAATATAAAGCGAGTCCTGGCTTCCAGTCTGTTTTTGACTAAGTCGATTCTGTATATCTGACCTGACGACACTCGCGCCCTGTGTAAAAAAAAATAAGCGGTTCTGACTCTTAAAAGAATATGGCTGGGTGAATACATCATTACATTGTGGTATATATGAACTTTGGGACAAGGGGCCTTGTGTATTATCTGTAATGCAGTTTCACTTCCACATATTGTACATTCCAACAATTTGACAGAAACAAAAACCTAAATCTGTGCACATTTATAACACATTTTCCAAGTGATTTTTGTTTACATGAGCTGTATCCTTGCATGAGCTGAGATTATTTCCAAAAAAAAAAAGAATAAATATCATCTTTATTTACTGTCACACAGACTATTCTTCTTCTTTTTTTTCTTTTTTTCAGAGCCTCATAAAAGCCTCAAGGATTTATTCATGCTTGAAGTGTTTTCTTGGAAATATCGAGTGGAGAATATTGACTGTTTATGGGAAAGAAGCAGCTCTCTGTGAAATGAGCCTAGGGTGATGAGTTCCATCTCTTATTCAATCTAACATGCGTCTGTCTCGTCTGCTGTTTACTCGTATGTTTACACAGTGAGGTCAAGAAACAGGACCTTGGTATATAAATGCACTCGGGCTATTTGAGTTATGAATTATATACCGCATAGAAAGTGGTGCGAATCCAGTGTTTACAGAAGAGGAATAAATAAGTAGATTTATTATAAAGCCACAAGACGTCCGCTCTGCTCCGACTGCTGTCGGGTACAAACTTTGATCTTTCCTCCTGTAGCTTTCAACCCTCAGGCAACCTAAGGATCATATTTGTATTATTTATTTATTTGATGATTTTGCTTGTGTGTGAAATGTGCCTCAGATATGATAGCTGGGACTTAAACCCTCAACTTTGAAAGTTGACTATGACCTCTTATTAGGGGGCGCTGTGGTTTAAATTAATTCACACTGGTTAAAGCGGACCTGGACCGGAAGTTCCAATTAACGCTGTTTTTTAGTGTGTATCTGCGTCATTACCTTGTTTACGAAGCCCTGAAGGTTCTAAACAAACAGTTCAGCCACTGCTGAGAACGCTGTGTTTTATTGTAATCTCGGGCTCAACGAGATCTCTGAAAAAACCCGGTCCGGTTACGTAAACACCAGTTCTCAGGAACAGCAGATCATCCTGTTCCGGCACTAGTCCGGGTATCCGGTTGCGTAGATTGAACCGCAGAAGAAGAAGAACGTCCGTTGTGGAGGTGTTTCACGAGCGACAGTGTCTTCTGACTCTGAGTCTGACTCCGGGTCAAAGTCATAAAAGGGACTGCGGCGGGGAGTCGTGAAGAAGCTATTTTGAAACATTGTTAAAACAATGTTTTTTAACAATGAGTAGCAGTGCATCCACCTTTCCAGAGGGGGGAGCTGCGCTTCTGAGAGCTGGTGTGCTGAATATGTCACTTCTGGGTACTGGCCAATCACAAGACTCTGTCTTCTGGGTGAGAGAGTTGAGTCTCAAATCTCGTGGCTGGGAAACAGCGTCAGAAAAGAGGATTTCTATCGGCTCGTTTACAGCAACTAGGAGGTTTTTGACCATAAAAACAAGTTAATGTAGGTAAGTAGACCTCCATAACTAACATATGTGCAACAGGACCACTCTATGTGAGCTTTAAAACAAAAAAAACAGTTTAAACCTGAAATTCAGCTGGTTTTAGTGGAGCTGTACGGGGTGAGGAATGACTGCTCACAAGCTCAGTTCCTGGAACATGTGCTGGAATTTCATTTTCCATCAAAATAGACATTTATCTCAGGGCACTTGAGGGACAGAAACAAGCAGTTGTTGACAGCAGAGAGGGTCAAAGTCCCTGTTTTAAATAGAACACCGAGTCACAACTGCATCCTACAGCTGTTGAGTTTAACAGCGCCCCCCTCCCTCCGCCCCCCCTCCCCACCAGCAGCCTCGGCCTGAAGCTGCATGGATAGATGGATTTGTGGTGGAGCCTCTGGATAAGATCTCCTAAACATGAGCAACACGAGGCAGGAACAGTGTGTTTCACAAAGTGGCTTTGTCACACGTTTCTGTGACCTCTCCTTCCTCTGTAGGCCTGACTGTGCACATGATCCTGTCTGTCTGTCTGTCTCTGTCTCTCTGTGTGTGTCTCATTTAGTGAGATGTGATACTTTTCACTTGTAAGAAGATGCAGAGTTTATCACTATATGTGCAAAGGCCAATGGAAAATGATCCAGGTTGAAATGAGAGGACGCTGTGATAATATGGATAAGGATCAAACATGGAGGATTTTTTGCTGTTCTCTGTGTTAAATCCAGATATACCCGTCTTTGAATTGAATTCAGGGGCTCGTGTTGACTTCCTTTGATGGCGTAGAAGGTTAAATAATCCCAAGCGTGAAATACAGAATGAAAAAGTAACACAGAACAACAATTATGTGCAGCTGCTCATGCACAACAGTGCTGTTCAGATAGAAATCGATGACAAAAAAAAATGTAGTTGACCCAAAATTCAATTAAACTGAAACAGTATATTTGTATATTAACACAATAAATATTTGTGGTACATAAAGTACGAGACTAGATGGAGAAAATAGATGAAGAAGTATAATTTTACATTTAAGTTAAGTTCAACAATTCATCAAATTTCAACAATTCAACAGAGACAGCCACTTACAGTGTACACCAGCTCAAGTTAAATATCTTAATAAGATATTAAACTTTGATATTTAATATTACTTATTATACCATATTATACTTTTCTTTTTTGAGTGGATTTGAATTTTCACTGGCTTTTCAATTGATGTGTTGCATGATGTAGACAGAAATCAGAGGAACAGTTACATAGTTGAATTATTATAGTTTTATCTATCTGTTTTTAAATGCATGTTTGTAATTGTTTAGTTTTCATAGCCTTAGAACAGCCTTTTCTATAATGTACTTTAGTTGATTTGTTTCTTGTGTATTTTGAAGTGGAAGCTAAGATGCAAAGGAAGAAGGACATACTTTCTTGTTCAAGTTTCCTATCAGAGCCAGAAATCTGAGAGACTGTGGTCCTTTAATATTTATCTACCCCTCAATCAGCACCATCTTTGAGGGACTCCTTTTTTTTTTTCAATGTCTAAAGGGACCATTGGCCCCCAGTAATCTTCACATTATCAAATCAGGCACTCGTTATTGGGGGGAATGGTGTAAATAAATAAAGTATTTCTTTCTAAATTCAACTGTCCCTGCGTCAGTTTCACTTGCAGGTCGTCACTTAGGTGTGGAAGCATGTCTCTTTGTGCTTCCACGCCTTATCTTAATAATTGATTCACAGATGTATTCACGTTAAACCTGATTATTATAATGTATTATACTGTGGAATCAGTCGAGCTTCCACTTGTTCCAAAATGCTGCCGGTAGACTGATCACTGGAAGAAGCAACTGTGAGGACGTCGCTTCAGTTCTTGCTTCTCTTCACTGGCTCCCCATTTGTTCCCGTTATTGATGTCAAAGTGATTTCTCTCGCTTGCAAAGCAATAAATGGCTCCGATTAATATCACCATACTTTAAATAGACATTTCCACTGAGCTCAGTCGATGAAGCCATTCTTCTTATCCCAAAATCTCAATTTGTGACAAGAAACGATCGACACTTTGGAACTCTCTCCAATGTGATATCACACATATTTATTTTATTACTTGGCTTGATGATATATTCATTCATCCATTGTCTATCGCTTTATCGCAGGGGGCACCAGAGCCAATCCCAGCTGAGATAGGGTAAAAAGGTGGGGTACACCCTGGACAGATTGCCTCAAATTTATGGTGAATTTCGAGTGTCCAGTTAACCTCTGCATGTCTTTGGACTTGTGGCACGAAACCAGAGAACATGGAGAAAACCCACTCTCACACACAAGGGAGAACATGTAAAGTCCATGTGTCAGGATGTGATCCAGAAATCTTCTTCTGTGGGGCAACAGTTCTAGCCATGTGTGCCACTCTGTGTGCCCCCGGCATACTGATCTAATAAAGATATATAAATAATAGGTAGACTATGCTGTGTAAATGGCAACATGACTGGAATATTTAAATAGTGTAACCATGTCTTTTTCACAGTAAGGTCACTCATGGGGTTATTGGTGGAAACAAGCTCCTCTTTAATTTGAAATCCAATTTACAACACCCTGTTAATACAGTATAGTAATTATCTACAGTCTCCTCAGCTTCATGTTCACCTCAGTGCACACCAACATACATTGCCACAGTTTGTAGAAGCAATTTATTCGGATTCAAGATTCAGTTTACCCTGATACAAGACAAGGAAAGATTTAGGACCAAAGAACGCACAGAACCCTTTCTACACTCCGCATAATCTGTGGAATGTAGTTTACGTTTAGTTTTTGATTTTCAGATGCTTTTATCCAAAGCAACTTACAAGTTACTTTTAATTGAAGTCAATTTTAAGGTAATTTAAAGCTCACATAGAGTGGTCCTGTTGCACATATATGTTAGTTATGAAAGTCTACTTACATACATTAACCTGTTTTTATGGTCAAAAACCTCCTAGTTGCTGTAAACGAGCCGATAGAAATCTCTCTTTTCTAATGCTGTCCTCAGCCGCGATATTTCAGACATAAATCTCACCCCCAGAAGACAGAGTGTGTTGTGATTGGCCAGCCAGCGTAGAGCCTTCCCAACTGTCTTGTGATTGGCCAATACCCGGAAGTGACATATTCAGCACACCCGCTCTCAGAAGCGCAGCTCCCCCCTCTGGAACGGTGGATGCACTGCTCCTCATTATCAAAACATTGTTTTAACAATGTTTAAAAATAGCTTCTTCACGACTCCCCACCACAGTCCCTTTTATGACTTTGACCCGGAGTCAGACCCAGAGTCAGAAGACACTGTCGCTCGTGAAACACCTCCACAACGGATGTTATTCTTCTTCTGCGGTTCAATATACGCAACCAGATGTGCCCGGTCTAGTGCCCAGAGCAGGACGATCTGCTGTTCAGGAGAACCGGTGTTTACATAACTGTAACGGGATTTTCAGAGATCTCGCTGAGCCCGAGATTACAATTAAACACAGCGTTCTCAGCAATGGCTGAACTGTTTGTTTAGAAACTTAAGGGCTTCTTAAACAAGATAATGACGCAGATACACACCCATAAAACAGCGTTAATAGGAACTTCCGGTCTAGGTCCGCTTTAAAGTATACCAGGGCCTTTAAATGTCTTGCCCAGGGACATGTTGGCATGCAAACTATAATAATAATGCTCTGCTAACTTTCTCATAGCCACTGCCATGCAATGAAATGAGACTGCTGTAAAGGCAGCTGCAGGCAGGAAGTTAGCCAAAAATGTGTGACAACACAGAAACACTTTACATTGGACTAGTGTTGTAAACTGTACGGACGATGGATGGATTAACTCTTACTGCCAAAATAAGGTTTCAACCTCAAAAACTGTTTAAAAAATGCAATTGTAAAATTTTCCCTCAAATATATGTAAGGTTTTTTTTTTTTTTCACTTTAGACAAGAGCCATAATCTTAAAAGCACAGTTGCCTTATTATGCTACAGAATCATACATTTTTCTACTAAAACCCTCAGAGAGTGCTAACCTCTTCTAAGGCCGCTACTTTTCATATCTGGATAGTGGATCTACAAGTAAATCTAATAATATTTTCGTCGAGCCATTATCTACATCCCCAGAAAATTGACTCAAAATCAAAACCACCATGGCAGAGGTTATTTGTGCTTATCTATGAGTGTTAACTTAACACCTCAAGCTATTTTTCTTTACATCCAAGCTGTGCCTATGTAAGCATTAAAAACAGGTGCTTCACATGGTGGAAAAACACCTTTAGATTTCATGAAGCAAAGGGTAAATTCACAGACACGGAAGTGCAGGGAGAGGCAAGACTTGAATGAGCTCAAGATAAAAATCTTTAATGAACAACAAAACTTGCAGAGGAGAACATTCAAAAGATCAGAAGCACGCACAAACTGTCCAGGGTGTACCCCGTCTATCGCCCTCTGTCAGCTGAGATAGGCCCTTTATTGCAGCGTCTCCCTGTCTTCTGAGCATTCAGGGGCCTTCCTGATGTCACTGTCTTGGGACTAATTAAATATTTTTTAGGCCAGCGACACCTGTCACGGTGCATGGTGTGTTTGTGTGTTTTTGGCTCTATGTCCACGTAATGATCAGCTGGACAGTCCATGGGTGGTTGGTTTTTCTTTGTCCACTTGTTGACAGACATCTTCATCTGAGTCTTCATCACTCTCATCAGTGTCATTGAGTTCCATCTCAACTTCGCTCTCTCCAGTTTGGATGATATCAATCACATCCTGCACACTGTTCACACTCTCTCCTTGCTGGTGGCATTCTGGGAAAAAAAGCAATGAATTAACATGTATAAATATGCTTTTTATATAGTAGTACATAATCTGAAGGAATAGATAGGGTGGTGGACCAAGTCCTCTGGGTAGAAATGTTTTCAAGGTAGACAATACTGTCTGCTGATTGTAAGTCGCTTTGGACTAAAGCATCTGCTAAATGCTCTAAATGTAAATGTAATTGTCTGAGCCTATGGTCTCTACTTGAAAGAAAACCATGCAAACCCCCACTTACATCCACACCCCACATTCAGGAACATTTACACCTTTCCCAGAACTGAGTTGTCTGTTGATATCCTCTTTGTGGACAAAGACATGGGATTTTAGCTCAGTCTGATCAAATTAACTATATCTTTTTTTAGACATAAAACTTTTAAATCAGTCAAATTTGACCAGAGCACAACACAAGGGTATAATGTATGTAATGTATACTGTTCATGTATAAAGAAAATACTCTGTTTCATACAGTGATGTTGTGGAGGGAATACAACCTGTTTGTGTCCACTGCAACAAGCCTGCTATTTTTGCTACCACCAAGACCCAGTGTTGTAAAATTACAACAAATATGTAACAAGCTCTAAATGAAATTTGATGCATCTATTCCACAATAACTAAATATGTACATGCTCTACACATTGTAATAACAACCAAAAAAAATATAAAAGACACTTAGTTTTACTTACTTGACACCCCGCGAAGATGATTAAATCAAGTAAGTCACTAACTTTAATCTGATGAATCCAGTCCAATGAAACAAAGAGATTTTGTTCGTAGGAAATCTTGAGAGGTTGTGTGCGTTCATGGCCATAAGGCGGGACTTATAAACAAGTGTAAAATCCACTGGCATTGTGAGACTGAACAATAAGACGCAATGACTTTGTACATGTGGTAAAAAACAGATAAAAAACAGATTGTTATTTGGGATGTCTAAAGGTAACGTTGTAATTTTGGGTGGGTCTTACAGGGTTAAAACCACATCTGTTATTCCCTCACACTACAGGATAATTTGGACAGATAATCTGTTCAAATCAGCCCAAAGAGCCAGATTGGGACCGAAATCTGGCCATGGTAATTTTTCAATTAAAATATGCGAACTATGGGACTTTTAATTTGAAACTTCTCTAAAACATGTCTGAAATCAGCACACTAGTAGATATCACATGCTGAACACAACTTTTTCATTCTTATTCATTGGGAGTACCCCCCCCCTCAGATTTGCAAAGCATTGTAAGTAACCCTGGTGTCATCTTTCCACGTGTAATGTAACCAAACTTTGCAGTGCTTCTGCCTCGATGCTGTACTGGCTGCCTTCCATACAAAAAATATAATTTACGCAATTGCAACAAAGGTGGAATCCATAGCGGGTTTGTTAGGCAAGCAGGCAAATACTGGGAGTACACTGAAGTAGAACCGTTTTTTATTTTATTCCCTATCCTACTAGCAAAGTAGTAGTACAGTATAATAGTATGAGATATTACATGCAGGAAAACAGAGCAGGATCTGAGATTAATTTGATTGAAAATAAATGTCACTCTTCACTCAGAAAAACAATCTACTTTTACAGCAAATAATGGCTGCTGCAATTTTTAGATCAGGTGTGGACAGTGATTTCTCTCACCTCTTGTGTAATACAGTGTCATAGGTCTTTAAACTATGTGGCTTTTCACTTATGCCGCATAAAAAAAGATCTGTTTTTTTCTTCCTGACTTTCTCGCATACAAACAAACACATTACCATATTGGTATATGTAGCATCTGCTCTCCTGTTGTCTGGTCCTGTTTTCTAACACAAGGTGCAAATAATGCACAGCTGTTGCAGACTTGTGCAAAAAAAAAACACTTAACACAACACAACTTAAAATAGCTTTAACACAAGATATGTTTTCATATTTTCAGGACATTTGAATAAGTCTTTTATGGCAACTTGAGGAAGGCGGCCATCATGCGCCACCAATGGTTCTACAGTAGCCCGAATGGACGAACCATCCAGAGCGTGCATTAAGCATTTTGAAGCGAAATCTTGCTATGCTTAAATAAAGAAGAGCGACATGCTTTCTGTTATGTGAAGGCCACCGTAGCTTCCTGACGCACCTGGGAAAGGGAGATAAACTAGGGTAAACTAGAGCGGAGTGAAGATGTGAGGAAAATGAATCTATGAGAACATCACCATATATGGGAGCAGCCTCCTGGGCAGATGAGCGACGAGTGAATGAGAGGACAGCTCATTCCTGCAGGGGTTCATAAACCCACTGTGAAGTTGCTAAATCAGGGGGAAAGAAATTCTCCACCAAATTCTCCTCTGACTATTTCACTCAGACGGGACACATTTGGCCTGGAGCTGAGAGCTGACGTGAGGCTGAATGATGCGTCTCGTGACGAGGAAGCACCATTTGCCACATGCGAGACTACATGTCACGTCACATTGAAATGCCTTAAATAAAACATTAAATAAAAAAAGGCCAGTTCCTCATTTCCAGAGTTTGGTTTCATGTATGTAAATCACACACCCTGCCCTCTGGTGTAGAAAAGCATAATATACACTTAACTGTAGCTTAATGTAATTTCTTTGCAATAATATTGCATTAATGAAACACACAATGAGTCCAACTGGCTGACTGAGCATCAACAATGCAAAATAACATAATGTTATTGCATAGCCTTTCAGCCCATTGTCAACATGTATGAAGCGAAGTTCTACAAAACACAAGAGGGGAGGAGTTTGTCAATATAGGGCATAGGGACACAACTTTTCTAATTTCCAATTTAATCACAACTATTCCACACCAAGCATGTATCGATCATTGTCCATTGTCTGCTGTGATGTAAGGATTTAAGGTGCTTTTGTCAGTATAAACGTCATTGTGCATTGTGTGTGCGTGTACATTTGGAGACACCTTTGGTTCAAGAAAGCAGCTTAATGATAGACAATTATAACAATATCAAGAAAAACAGTGTGGTTTTATTTAGAAAAATCTGTATTCAGTGGAACTACTTTACACTGGAGAACACAGGAACACGGAAGTTGAGAAGACGATTGGCTCCCTGTGACCCTCATGTGGAGGATAAAGCGGTAGACAATTGATGAATGAATGAATGAATAGATTATCAATGTCTAATTGGCTGCAGTGCAAGCAATCCTCCTCAGTCAGACATATTGTACATCCCAAGATAAATGACTTCAGCTCTGCTGCACTGTCAGTAATGGGATAAACCAACACAACAACGTGTGCAAGTGTACAGCATCTCTTAGTGTACTTTCTGTTAGTGTCTTAAATGTGGAACTAGTATGAAACTCAGTGGGTATTGTGATGTCATCCAAACCTAGTGCATTATTAGTTGCTGGGACAATCAGCCAACAGGACATGTTTCATTATGTAAGTGCATCAACTATCCTCCCTGGACCATAACCTGCTTCAAAAATACAAGGAACGCTTGTGTACTGACTTGTGTGCACGCTAGGAATTTCCTCCCCACAGAGCATTTGATTTCAACCCTCCTGTCAGGGATTAGATCGACCACATGCAAGGTTTTCAAAATGCATCGCCGTGCCGTCTGATCCTCGTGTCTCAAGGAGAGAAAAATCCAAATATTAGTAAATATTGTAAAATGGTCAAGAATCAAAGATCACAGACTGTGTAAAGATGTGCCACAGAGACAGAGTTTGGACTGCAGGTGCCAGGTTCATGATGGAAGACACCTACATGTGTGGTTGAGAACGGCAGAGCTAAGTTCCTGTGGGACTTCCAGATACAAACAGACACACTGATGGTGGCTAATCAACCAGACATAGAGGTCATCAACAGCATGAGAAGAGGGCAGTGGTGATAGATGTGGAAATCCCAGGCAACATCAACATGATGGAACACCTAGAAGCATCATAAATACCAAGAGCTGAAAGAGGAGCTCGAGCAAAGATACGGGGCGTGAAGGCAAATGAGGTCCCAGTGGTGATGGGGGCAAAAGTTTGGGGGCTGTAACCCCCAAACTGGAGGAGTGGTTCAGGCTGATTCAGATTGCTGCATGGAAATCGTCACCTTTGCTTCCATTTTTCAGGCCACAGGGTTGATTAGACAACTGCAGCTTGGGGGACACAGTGATGTAACTGCTATACAGATGGAGAACCACAGATGAATGGGGAGTTTAAAAAGAAACAGTAGACGCCCTAAAGAGTCCCTCTTCCTGTGTGCGTGAGAGATGTAGATAATGCAGTAATGTTTGATCATTTTTTTCCTTTTTTTTTTTTTAAATCTCAGCAAAAAATCAGACCTTTACAGTATCTTGCAACCCAGTCTCGAGGATCACAGAGTTTATTGCCACTGTTAATTTCTGCAAACCACATAGATACGTGTGATCTAAAACCAAAACCGCTTTATTCTCCAAATTGGGGTTGCAGGGCTGCTGATGCCATCACATAGAGACAAACAACCATTCACTCTCATGCTCACAACTACGGGAACTTTAGAGTGTAACCTCTGCATGTTTTTTTTTTTTGTTCTGGGAGGAAGCTGGAGAACCTGGAAAAAAAAACAATGCACACACTCGGGCAAGAACAAGCAAACTCCATGCAGATTGGCTCTTCTTTTCACTGGGTTGGGAACCCGGGTCTATTTGATGCAAGGCAACTGTGGTAAAAATAAAATTAGGTAACTTATTTACACATCTACGGATTTGTATGTCAACGTATTAGTGTTGGGTGATGATAAAAAAAAAAAAAAGCTTTATTATGAATGTGGTGATCGATTTATTAGCAGAAATTGAATAGACTAGCCATAAGTAAGGTTTAAAATAAAAATAATTTGGTTTTAAAGTAACACAATGCAGGTATTCCTCTCTGGTTCCCCCCATATTTGATAAACAGCATCATTTGTTACAACTGTCAAAAAAAAAAATATATATATATATATATATATATATATATATATACAGTATGTCACAGTAACAGGTGCATTTGTTGACCAATGTAGCACCTTTTATAAAGGTGCCACCTGGAACCCTAGTGTTACCAAGAACCCTTTTAAAACCCTTTACCTTAATTCATGAAAGAGGTTTTAAAGGGTTCTCTGGATCAAAATGGTTCTTACTGGAACCATTAGTGTTACCAAGAACCCTTGAAAAAACAAATGGTTCCAGGTAGAACCTCAGCCCTTGTAGAAGAACACTTTTGGAACCCTTATTTCTAAGTATCTGAACTTCACTTGCCAGCTACTGTTGGGTAGAGTTTGAATGAGACCCTAATTGGGCATCTTGTGTAGTTTCTGCAAGGAATTCCAAATCAGGTAGTGTTCTCCACCATACAAATAGCAATGCCTAGCCTTGGATCTGACCCAAGACTGACCCCCCTGAAATTGTCCATTAAAGGTGTTAAAGCAGGCTGGAGGAAGTAAAGTGTGCAACAAGGGACTGCAATGGTGTCTGGAGCCAGATGATTTCATCTGTGATGCGTCAGGTCTCCTGTGAATTCATGGACTAAAACAATTCTGTCAGCTGCTCCCAGTTAATCGCACCTCTAGAAGGAACAGGTACTTATGATTGCACTGAAAATATGTGATGTGACTGAGGGGAATATGAGGAATGAAATGAGTCAGTTTCTATCAAAGTCCAAATGTCTGTACAAATTCTGACATTTCACTTGTCTTAAGGATTCATAGGATGGCCTGAAGCATTATTTTCAATCTTCAATAATGTTGTAACTGCACACTTGTGTATTTGCCTGGGTGCTAAGTGCCAAACGTGTGAGTGTGTCATCTGAAATGACCCTGTGTTCATCTTGGCAGAGGATAGAAGCTGCTGCTCCAGCTCAAAAAGTGTGTTTCGGTTGCACTTGAAGGTCATCATTTATAATAATAAAGTATGAAATACCTCATAATGTGTTTATCAAATGGATGATAGTTATAACATCTTGTCTTGTGAAGGTACGTGAACATTGGTATTGAAGTTCTGATTTTTGGAGTCATGAGCAGTAAATACAATACAGTGTTTCCGTCATGATATGGTTCGTTTTGGTAAAGCATGGAACGATTTGGAACAGTTAAGCCTTGGGTCAGGCTTGCCATTCGACTGAGAATACCTTTACTTGGTAGACGGGGTGTGGGTTATGCCCGATGGCTTCGTACCCATGTTATGACAACGAACGACGACATTGTATGCGACACAACGACGTCCAGCAGCTCTTTTTTTCCTGGTGGCTGTTTGTCTCAACAACACATCAAGCTTTGTATGAGAATAGACTGCGGGCATTTGTCCCCGCTTTCATGGGATATTTACACCCATTGCAAGGGAGGGATGTTTTTCTGATGCCCATTTTACTTTGGTACCCTACGGGAAGGGTGCTAAAGAATGGAACGGTTGAGGCTGGTTATGTTCCTAATAGAAATACAAAAAAAAAACAAAAAAAAAAACATACCAAAACAAACATTTCCACTCACAGCCCATCTTGTATGCATCCTCAGAAACCAGCCGGACCGGGTTTTTTC
This sequence comes from Microchirus variegatus, assembly GCF_963457635.1. NCBI lineage: Eukaryota > Metazoa > Chordata > Actinopteri > Pleuronectiformes > Soleidae > Microchirus > Microchirus variegatus. The sequence goes on along the minus strand of NC_139813.1, from coordinate 6,585,584 downwards.
AGAGATCTCGCTGAGCCCGAGATTACAATAAAACACAGCATTCTCAGCAATGGCTGAACTGTTTGTTTAAAACCTTAAGGGCTTTGTAAACAAGGTAATGATGCAGATACACACTAAAAAAACAGCGTTAATTGGTTTTCCAATACACCATACACAGCTGCACACATTTATTCTCCGACTCTGTTTCTGTCTTTGCAGTCGTGCAGAAAGAGTGACCTTCCCCCTTTCACCAGATGAGCAATGACGTCAGTAATTACATTCTTTGTTTACTTTTTCATTCTTGAAAACAAATGTCAATATCCTGTGTGATTTATTTTTTTAAAGAAAATATGGCAAGCAACATGATGTGTGTGTGTGTGTGTGTGTGTGTGTTGAAAGCTATACTCTTATTTGTTGCTTTTCGTTCTGTTTCTGGTGCAAATCGATAAACTAATCAAAGAAATATCCTTATCAGCAGATAGTGAGGTCACCTGTTTAATTCACTTTGAAGACCGACTGTGTGTCTCACAACAGGGATTAGAATGTGCCCCCATGTGTCTCTACAGTGACCTCTTGTGATTAGATTTCCCTTCATGTGCAAACAAAACATGTATGGTAGATCTGGTTTAAATACCACAGACAAACATGAATGACGTGTGTTGTCTAAGAAAAAAATACAGTTACTTGAATGGAACTAAACATGTCGTCATCAGTGCCCATCAAGTGTGTGCACTTGTCAACCAGTAGAACAAGGGACTTTGCTGTCGTTACACACCCACAAAGAGGGGACTCGCGTCGAACATGGGTCATTTTTTTAGGTCCCCACTTTGTTGTGCCTTAAATCAAGCCTAAAACATGTCAAACATGCTTTGGTGATTTTTTTTTTGTTATTAAGCAAAGTGGGAATTTGGAAGTGTGTGAGTGTAAAAGCACTGCCCCTGCAGGATGGAGCAGGGATTTTATAGTGTGTGTTTATATTTGTTACCCCTTCAAGACCCTTTTCTGGCATAAACACTGACCTTGTCAGGACCAGTAGTTAAATCAAAACCTGGTCCGAAGGAGGCAGAACCTCCTTTCTGAGGATCGAGTTAGATTAAGGGGGTTGATCTGAATTATGGTATAGTTAAGTTTTCATTTTTTAGACCAAATGAATGGAAGTCGATGCATTGTCGTAAGAGGAATAGTTGTGCAAACCTGTGTGTTTGTTACCATTTTAGGTCCTTTTCTGGCATTAAACACTGACCTTGTCAGGACCAGTCAGTCTAATGGGGAACAATGAGGCAGAACATGACTTCTGGGGAACTCTGGGGAAGTTTAGGGCTACGATTCATAAAATGCCATGTCCGTGTGGATAAAAAAAAACACACACAAAAAAAACTTCCCCTTGATTTGAGACAATAACCTTCAGTGAATTAGAGGCTAAAGAGGTTTTTAGTCCTAAAATGTAAAACTATGCAACAATGCAACCATTTCATAGTTTTAATTCATGCCTTATGTTAAGCAATTTCCCCTGAATAAAGTATTTCTCATTCTGATGTTTTTTTCTTCCAATTATTGGCAATTATTTTCTGTTGTTTATGTATTGCTTATTATAATTTTTAAATGGTGGAGCCTGGAGCACTTTCCCTGTTTTATTATGTTTGTCATGTCATTGCTGTCTGTCAGTTAAAGGGACTTGTTTTCATTAAAAATGCATGAATTCTGCTTTGGAGCTCTGCAGATCTTTAGAAATGATTCAGTTTCTCACACTCACCTCTGGATAGGTTCTTAAAGGCCAAATGGAAGTGAAAAGCTTCATTAACACTTACGTTTACTTCCAACTCCTCATTAGTGTCAACCCTCATTCTTATATTCACCATTGTTGTCACTCATTTTAGGACAATCGAGTGTGGATTTCAACAATTGCTTTATCACACCTGATATCACACGTGATATTGCTAATACCGTTACAACACTAATACTTCTTACAAACCAAATGATTGAGGCACACTGTAGTGAAAGCTAAGCCATGGTTAGATATGTGGCCTCTCAAGGTTAACCAAGATGAAAAATCAATGGGTTACATAGGCTTGTTACATGATACTATGGTATGCAATTTGAAAAATGTCAGAGATTTACAAAGGGCCAAATCATCAAACAGCATAAAGAATGTTACGAACAATATGTTTTTCTACTATAACACGTCTTTTGTGTTATTTTGTGCAATCCTGCAATGAAAATAAAAATGTCCCAGTTAGTGGAGAAAATAGTAAATACATATATTATAATATATAATAGTTTTTAGTCATAACATGTGAGACTGAGTCACTGACTATCACACAATCTGCACAACTTTGTATTAAGCTTATTAACACATAGGCATGTTAATAGGCAGTTGAAAAGTTGTACTGTTAAAGCGGCAAATATAGTGCCTGTGTGTGTGTGTGTGTGTGTGTGTATGGGCTGTTCCAATACATTCCTAATTTTTTTATTAATTTATCATTTATCGATGGCTAAAACAAAATCACAGTGGGCTATATTATGTGTATTTATGTTGAATTCATGCAACACAAGTATGCATGAATTCAACATAACGATAACATTGCATAGCAAAACGTGATAATGATATGCTATGTTTTGTTACATTATTTAATGGAGATTATGCAAAAAATGACTTTTTAATCATTTAAATAATTATATTTGGGACTCTGGAGGCCCTATGAGTAGGCAAAGTGTGACATTAGATGACTCACTCATGTGTTTGTGGACCTCCTCAGTCTAAGTACAGGAGATAAAACATGCGATGTTGACTTCTGGTGCCATTGCTAAGTAACAATGAGACATTCCTGGAATTGTTGTCTTGCGGAGCACCGATTTGTCCCTAAAAAAACGCAAGAGTGCAGGAGAGGACAATAGTATCTGGAAGAGCGGAAAGTCCGCAAAGTCTTCTATTCTTGGCTGCATAGTGCAGCACAGAGTTCTACACAAACGTGCAGCCTCAGAAGATTTACGTGTCCAGTGGCTAAATTTTGATGGCTTTTCCAAATGCTGACTGCTGTTAGCTGCCGGAGACTCAGTGATGCTGACGTAGTTTCCTGTGTCTCATTTAAAGAGACAGGCACTCAAAACCGACCGCTCTGAACAGGGCTGTTCTGGACGCGTTCACGTTTCTGTGAACTTTGAACTGAATGCAACACATTTGTAAATAAAGAAATCTAACGTGAATTAGTTCAGATTGTGTGAAATGAACGACGAACGTCAGTGTCACTCACTGCCCGCGGGCGCGGCTCCTAAACTATACAGCTTCACACTACGTTACCTGTGTTGCATTGCACACAAGCCATAACAACAAACAGCAATAGCAATGTCGGTACATTTGCTAATAGCGTTTGATGGCTATTGGATGATTAGAAAACCCTTGTGCAAAAACAGTTTTGCTGGTTCTTTGACGAAAGCAAAGTTTAAATTTCAATGTCTTGACTATATTTTCTATTCGTTTTGCAAATCGTTTGACAAATGAAAGTGCGACTTTGAAAGAAAAACACAAAAAATTGTATCGGTGACCCCAAACTTTTGAACGGTAGTGTAGCACTACATGACATAACATAAATAAATAAAAAATAGAACAAAACATACCATAATATTACCACGTTATGCTATGCTTTGTAATGCTATGTGGGCTCAACATACCATAACATTACATAGCACAAAATAATGTAACTTTACATTACATAACACAGCATAATATACGATAGCATAGCATAACATAACACAGAATGACATGCCCTAGCTAGCAGATCACAGCATAACATTACATAGCATAGCATGATATAACACAGAATAACATAACATGTAATGTCTGGTTTACCATTTAAAAGATAACACTTTAGTAAATTGTAAATTGTCACAGGCATTAAAGGTGCCATATGTAAGAATGTGGCCAAAAACGGTTACTACATTCAAATTCAAAATACCGAGGTCTTTTAGGTTTTCGTTTTTTGACGTAACTGGCAACCCGTGGTTGCTCGGCAGCTGAGACTCTACTGACTGCAATGATCGGTAGACGGCGGTAGGTGGCGCCACATGTCAAAACATGATTTCAAAAACATAAACATGATTTGCAGTCTGCAAAATATATATTTTTTAATGCAAATATTTTGGCTGTACTGTTGTTGTTGGTGAGTTCAGTTTGTTATATGAACATTATTCCTGAGTCTCTGTGACATATTAGGAGGATTTTATGACCAGTTGCTTTAGATTTATTACGTAATGCACTTTTAAATCATGCTACTTTAAAAAGTAGATCAGCAAATGAAACTTCTGGCCATTTTTATATTATTTACTTCTATGTTGATGCTCTGTAGTGGAAAAACTCGCTCTGAATCTGCGGTCACTGCCACTTCAGTCATTATCGTCCACCCATTCATTAAAACACACGGAGCCGCATTTCCAACATGACTGCGAGCGGCGGAGGGAGAAATAGTTCCCTAACAAACGAAGGTGTGTGGGGGGGGGGGATTTATCACAGCACCTTTAATGTCATAGTGACTTTACAACGTGTGAATATGTCCGCGTTAAAAGTCACATTTTTAGATTAGATCACTGACCTTTTCAATGTGTGAGTGGATGAGGCGCATGGGTCTGCGCGCACGCAGAGAGAGAGAGAGAGAGAGTTGGCGCTGCAGCTGACAGGAGGAGCAGAGGTGAAGAGGTGAAGAGAAGTGAACCACAGGGAAACAACACAGTCACTCAGTCACTGAGCCACCGTTCACCAGGAGCGGAGGTGAAAACTGCAGCTGCCGCTGTCACTTCTCACTGCGCATAAACTGCCCTTTCGCGCACTGGAACTCATTATTATTGTGGCGTGGAATTAAAACTCCTTCTCTGTCTCCCGATGAGCGCTGATCAAAAGGTAAGTCAGATATTTATTCTCACGATTGTGTGTGCGCGCAATGTGTTACAGTGACAATAATGTATGCTGTTAATGACTCTGACAGTGATATAAGACTGTGTTAGTCACAAAATAAATACATGAACAAGCCAGTTATAAATATGAAAGACAAACAACAACAACAAATTATCCATATACATGCACAATTACCTGGAAATAATAATAATAATGATAATAATAATAAACATGCTCTCCCCTTTACGTTAGGAATACATTACGTTAGGAAAAATGCTTATTTTCATTCTCCAGTCACTATAACAATATGATAAGTTAAATAAACACTGACAGCACCTTCATTTTCAAGGATAATTATCACCCGGGCATATTTTAAGGTGCATGTATTAAGGATTAAACCAATTATATCCACACTGATACCAAAATAGATGCACAAACAAGAAGATGTTTGAAAAACCCACAGGTGGTTTTCAGTGTATATATTCTCCAGGGCACAATAGTGCAGTAATATAATTAAAATCATAGTCATAATTGTAAGAATGGGAATAAGGCATGACAAAGAGAGTAATAAGTGTCTGAAAACCTCTTAATTACTGTTAAGCGTCAACAATGGACTATCAAAATAAAGCGTCACCCAGTTTTTGATGGTAATTCATGGCGATAAAATTATTTATTTTTATGGGGTTTTATCATAATTATGGGGTTAGTCAACACTGGCTTTTCTGGCATCCTCAATATATGCAATCCCACCCCCATCTGTGTAAATAATGACTTCCGTCTTCTCGAAGAAGTAAATGTCCCTTCAAATTAGGGCAGAATTAATTAGAATTTCAATCGTAATGCCAATAATTTGTAAAGCCAAAATGTCTCAGAATATAATTTTTCAATCCATTATTGTCTTGATCTATACACATCTTATCATTTTAAATGTGTTTCGGAATAAAAGTTAGAAGAACAATGTAAACATTGTCATTCCCTCTGATATCTTGAATCATATCTCAAACGCAATTCAATTCAATTGTGCCTTTCCAGTTAATGGAATATAGTATAACTGTAAAAGAAATGCATGTATACATTGTCATTCGCAGCCAGTCGTTTTTCTATATGACTATTTGGATGAGGGGAAATCCCACACTCACTATTAATAGAATCACAAGAACTCCAAAGGTCCAAACAGTTCAGTTATGTCAGAAAAATACTTTTCTTCCGCCCAAAGGGGAAATGAGGGCATAAGAGAGAGTAGACAGCTGATTCCCACACAGACAATTCTTCCATACTCATTCAGAATTTGGGAAGTTTGTGAATAATAAAATATAAATGTGTTGTTTATGTTTTGTTTTAAATGAACTGGTAAAGAAGGTACAGTTTCCCTCAGCATCAAGATAATAACATTAATTAACATAATTGAAAGGAAAGTGAGCAAAATAACAGTCTTTGACTAATTTGCTTGCAATTCTCGCTCAAGCTTCAAATGCCCCCACATTTTGGAACCTTTCTAATCTTACAAACAAATTAGGTCGAATCTTGCATTTATAGTCTACACAGTAAATATAAAATATTACAAACAAACATATGTGCTATGTTAGAATATTTTGTGTAGTCTGTGCAGGTTCATTATACTTGTTGATCATTGCCTTCTAGCGTCTTCTGACGACCTCATAGTGCTTGATTTTATGTATAATATGTAATATTGGTGGGGAAATTGGATTTCTGAATGATAAGACTCAGGAAAATGTAAAGAAATGTGAGTTTTGAGTTTGACATTCACATGTTTGACATCCACAGCAGGAGAATGTTTGGGTTCAGATGCATTTACTGTAGCTGGAACATTTCTGGAACATTCAGGGTTTAGGGTTAGAGAGGCTGCGTGTGTTGATCTTGCAGGAGGCGGGGAACTTTCCCACTCTGCTGCATTTTCTGAAAATATCCCTGCTGTACCATCACATGGTTTTGTTCAGAAATGTTCTGGAAATTTAACTATAGGCGAGCTGGCAGGAGATAATGAGTTCTGCAAAATGGGTTATATTATGTTCTTAGAGAGGACAGTCCCTCGGGACAATTTTGGGAAAATACACATGCTTCAGTGCATGTGATATAGAAAATATAGATTTTTAAACGAACATTGGCCAATTTATTTGGCACCTGGTGTGTGCTTCTGCTCCTGTAACCTGCTGGTGTGCATTCAGAATATCTTGGTTGTAACAAGTGGGTATTGGAGTTCTCCCTGGCTCACTGGATATTTTTCTCTTTTTGGACAATTCTCCTAATCTGTAAACACTCGAGATGGCCGTGCAGGAAGATCCCTGTAGATCAGCCTGTTCTGAAATGCTCGGAAACAACAATGACAATGTAATTTACATCACATTCTCAAGCTTGTTTTATGTTGATATGACTCAAGTGGTGCCCATGTGATTTTCTACTTAGCTATTTGTGTAAACATGGCGTTAAATGCATATCTATCTATAAAGCAAGTTGTGTCTGTGTGTGTGTCTGTGACGGGCAAATCTCGTAGACCGTTAGTCAGATCGACCTAAGATTTTGGATATGGGTTGAGCATGGCCGGGTGGTGTGCATCCTTGATTTTGACGTCTTTGTGAGTCATTTTAATTTTTGCCGATGTATCACGCTACACCAGGCAGGGGCGCACAGTCCCCCCCAGACTACTTTTAAAACAATGCGTCTGCAAACAATGGGTCAAAAAGACATGCTTTTGTTGTACAGACATCATGTACAAGCTCATAACTTTAAGGACTGATGAGTATTTTATTGTGACAAAACATAGTTTTACCGTGAGTGTCTGTTTTAAAAATGCCTGGATGTAGCCGCAATGGACGTGGTTCTATAGGTCGCGAATAGCCTACTGCTCTCTTCATAATACTACCTACTGCATCTTCTCAATGCACACGTAATTTTCTTTTTCTTAAAGTAACTATTTCTGTGTCTCTTTATATCTTAATGTACATCCATGTCTCACCCATTATACACTTGTATGTTTATTAACACTACACCTCTTTGTACATCCAACCGTCACACACAGCCATAACTGAAAACCTTTCTTCAGCTCCCGCTCTAGGAATACATATTTCCTACGGGCACTGCACTAGTATACCTAGTAAAAAGTGGTGTACGTAGCGTTAATATTCAAAAAAAGACATTATAAAAAAGTGACAACATTTGCTCCTGAAATGAAGTGAAGTAGAAGGATGCAGTCGTCGAGTTCAAGTACTTTATTGGTTTTACTCTTGCACAGTGTTTGAGTTATGACTGTTGATGTGTGATGGCACTGAAATCCATTCTGAAGCTTCTGGAGCGTGACTGACAAATCACTGTAACTCTGGCTGATTTCCTATTTTATTTGAAGGGAAATTAGTTGAGTTAAAGTTTAATCGTAGCTAAAAAAAAAGTCATTTGATAAGTTGTGAAGTGATTTGTGACCCAGTCTGTGTTATGTGATGAGCCAAGCGAGTGTCGAGTGAGAGGTTTTTGCACGTCTGCTCTCATGTGAGGTGGAAGACTTGAAGATATCTTCGTCATCATAGATTGTTAGATAGCGCAGTACAATCACAGTCTTTCTGCTTCATCTCACTGTCAATATTAAAAGTTCTTTGTCGGCGAAAATAAAGCCTATGAAATGGCTTCTTGGAAAACGTTGGATGCTGCCGTGGTCAATCTTGAGCATGAAATGACCATTAAGGTGTGGATACAGGAAAATTAACAGGGACAGGATACTTTTTTGTGTGACTGCTGTCCCACGTTTTTGCAGGACAGACTTAATGATAAAAATAAAGGGTCCTCATGATTTCTCACTTCATGTATGAACAGGATTACATTATTAAAAAAAATGCTATCATGTGTGTTTTCTTGACCTGATGTAGTTTAGAATCAGGAGCTTCTCCTCCTGACAGATAATTTCGGGTGTGTAAGATTGTTTAGATCCTGGGTGCCCAATCAGTCCTTTGAGGACGTAGCCTTGACAATGATAAATTGAATGTGTTGGTCATATTTTTTTTTTGTCAGGTAGAATGTAGACGGCTCGGGTCGGGCGTTTTTTTTTTTCTAAAAAACTAAACTCTACTGTCAGGTCATTGTGACAGACTTGCAACTAGCTCATACTATCCTGACTACAAGAAACTAGCTTCCTCTTCCCAGCGCCAGACCACCAGGGTAGAAAAATGCCGCTTCCTGGGGCCGCGGACATGTGTACTCGCTGCGCCTTCTCTCGCTGTAAATCGGACGGAGCCGCCTCGGGGAACGGTGACATGACTGTCAATCAAGAGCGTTACCTGCTAAGGCCCCCACTGTCCTGAGCAGTGGTCTAAACAGCAAAATGAGCTGTTTTCAAACCAGGTTTTTTAATAGTTATGAATAGTTATTTCCCCCCTTTGTGGATGCTTCATGAGACACTCAACTTTGATATAATATAAGCATTTTTAATATGACACGCCATGTTTCCAGAGGCTTTAAATCATCTAAAATAACACTATCACTGCCTAGATCTTATAGCTGATACCTGACTAAGATGTGTGTGTACTGCTGTGAAGCTATTTGTGTTTCTCACAAGACCCATGACTTTGCGAGACCTCCTGATTCTGAGGAATCTGGATCAGCGTTCTTGATTTTGCAAGGCTGGTTTTCCGAGTAGGGGACTGGAGACAGCCCCCCAATCTCAATTTAACCATCACATTGACTCTGAAGCGGTTAAATTAGGTGAAAAATCCGGAACGGTTGTGCTTTAATTTATCTTGTGCGCCTTATGTCATGATCTGCTCCTTGTGCTGTATGTTTACACATGGGAGTGACACATTTTCTGCATACCTGTTGGAAGAGGGACAGCTTTTTCACCTTTAATTTATAATTGCTCTAACTGTATTAGTAGTGTTCAAAGTAGAACTGTCATTGACCTTCAGTTGACTGCCAAACAAACAAGTTTCCCTTGTGAACAGAGCACATTTATTCATAATACAATACATGTATTTTAATCTTAAAAGACATTTATCTAAACACTTTCACCCAATAAATAAAATTATTATTCAAAAATGACTTTCCATCCAATCAACAGCAAGAAGAAAACAACATAGATATAAAATAAAAAGTCGAGTATACATATATGTACACTCTTTGATGTAGAGAACAGTTTGTTTTCCATGTCCTGTCTGTTTGTGTGGATAAATATATCACATGAGATGATTGAGATGAACAACTTTAGGTCCGTCCACTTTATTTAACCAATTTTCAGACACCGTCCTTCCAGTCGCTGCATGAACTGCAGCAGCGACTATTTTATTTTATTTTTTTCAGGGATGTCACTGCTGTGTCCACCAGAGAATAGCCCTCGGTCACACAGGCCAGTTTTGTTCTCACCAACATGCATTTGTTTGTGAAGCAGAAGACTTTCAATTTTGGCATTACACTTTGTTTACAGGTTTGATATTAAGGGACAAGCTCCGCCAGAGTGTCTCGCACCCCCGTCAATGGCAATAGACGTCAATGGCAGCGAAAGTGTTAATATAGCATACAACCCCTGGCAAAAGTTATGGAATCACCAGTCTTGGAGGATGTTCTTTCAGTTGTTTAATTTTGTAGAGAAAAAGCAGATCACACACACGACACAAGACTAAAGTCATTTCAAATGGCAACTTTCTGGCTTTAGGAAGCACTAAAAGAAATCAAGAAAAAAAAATGTGGTTGTCAGTAACAGTCACTTTTTTAGACCAAACAGAGGGAAAAAATGATGGAATCACCCTGCACCTGCATCAGATTAGATCTGTTAAAAAGGAGTGATCACGCTTTGGAGAGCTGTTGCTGGATCGACATGAATCATGGCTCTAACACGTGAGATGTCAATTGAAACAAAGGAGAGCAGAGAACAGAGGAGAACTCCTTAAAGAGGGTAAATCATCATGCAATGTTGCAAAAGATGTTGGTTGTTCCCAAGGCAAGCATACTGGTAGATCAAGGAAGACATCAAAGCGTCACGAAAACTTAAGGCTATATGTCTTGAAAACAGAAAACTCACAGCAAAACAAATGAGGAACAAATGAGAGGAAACTGGCGTCAACATCTGTGATAGAACTGTAAGAAATCGCCCAAAGGAAATTGGATTTACATACAAAAAAAGCAGCTTTTTTTCTCTCCCTCTTGCACCGCTCTTCGTTATCGCCACTGCGGGCCACACTTACATTAAACTTTGATATCAAGTGGGGGCCGTGTGTCTGAGACTACTGACCTATATGGTTCCGGGCTTCCGGCATAATCTTTTCTCACAGTTACGATTAAAATACCATTGTTTAATACCGTGATTAATTGTAAAATCAAGTAATTGTTACATCCCTAATACATACACACGTATTGGAGGTTAAAAATCCATTTATAGATCATGACAAAACGTCAGGACTGTCTATGAAAAAAACCCATATGAAAAGAAATTGAGCAGGTTAGTTCACCTATTTGACTGTTAGTTCTCCATGGAGGTGACATGCAAATGGCAGTGTTGTTAATCCCTTACAATCAGTTTTTGCAGACTATTTGAGTATTTTCCACATGTTCGCTACTATTTTAAGATTGTATTCCATTTAACTGGCGAACTGTCCAGGGTGTACCCCGCCTATCGCCCAATGTCAGCTGAGATAAGCACAGTACCCCCCGCGACCCTCTGGTGTAGGATAAAGTGGTAGATAATGGATGGATGGATTCTATTTACAAAAAAAATCTTGTTTAGATTACCACATGTGCAGATTTGTGCATCCGCTTTTAACAAACATCAGGAGAAAGCACCATATCATCCTGGCCAATAGCTCCCAACTACAAATGCCTCTGTATGCAAATGGGTAGGTCTACAACCAATCTGACTAATGATCTGGATGACGTATGCAGAGCGACGGAACACAAACCATAAACATGCTTGTTGTAGTTTTCTAGGAGCAATGGCTATCTAGTAATGAGGTCTAAAGACTTTTGTTCTGGGGAGCTCTGTGGATCCAGTTGCTCAAAATGGAAACAACAGCCAAATCGAAAGCGGAAATTGAAAAAATGTTGCTTCTCTGTCATCATTGTGCTAAGCCCTAGTTTTCCTTTCTTATTGAAATTCTGTAGTTGGCCATTTTCATAGTTTGAACCATTTTCATTGATGGTGGTTTTATTAAGGGCACTAAAAGGACATTGTTATATGTAAATGGCAAACTCCGGCAAATTCTTTGACCCAATTCTCCAGACATGATCTGAACTCCACCACTAATATACCTACATAGGACCTTGGTAAATACTTGAGAAGCTTTTTCACTCTAGAAATGTTGATATAACCCAAAATGTAATGTTCAAGGTTTTTTCTTTACAGAAAGTTAAAATCAACTTTCCAGATACTGCATCTTGAAGTTGACCTACCAGCTTCAGACTCAAGCTGGCCTAGTGCATGCACCACAGTCTCCAGTCCCCCAGCTTACACATGGAAATAAGAGATGAAGACAGTACACAGAAGAATTAGACTACAGTGACATTAGCTGCACAAGCATGGTAAAATCCAGGACTATACATTTTTTACACTGACAAGTACACTGGTTTCATCTTCTATGAGCTAAAATAAGTGACTATTTTCAAGTTCTAGGTTGGTTGGAGGACTTCATGTAGTGCTTGACATGCTAACAACTTACACTTACAATACAAGTTGAGGAGGTGTCACCTCACAAGGCAGAGGCATTGATACTGACTGAATGGTGGAAAAATCCAGGTATTTAGACACTGAAGGCTGGATTCCGGTATTGATAGTCTATTGATAATCGCTATTTTACATGATCCATTTTCAGGTTGTTAGATTCACCTGAATCAAAGTGTGAAAGACAGTCGTTGGGGTCACAGCATGCTTTTGTATGAGAGTTTGACTCCATTTGTTTTGATCCATTTGGAAAGAGCCCAGTCCACCATTTTCGGACAGTTTTCAGAAATGGCGAAAACACAGCAGTAGGACAACAGGGCCTCACCAGATTGACGATTAAACTGTTGGCAGAAATCTAAGAGAAGCAGTGTGACTTATGGGAGAAGGACACAAACAGAAGTGCAGGGTACTTGTGTAAACACCGGCATGTTAGAGAGCAGAGCAAGTCTCTAAGTGGAGGAAGAAGACAATGTGAATGCAAGCAGGGGCTTCATGCAGACAGGGGAAGGTATGCATGAATAAAGATCGGAAAGGAATGCATCATTCTCTTGATAGTAACACGCAGGGGAACATGGTTAGCTGAGTGGCTGACACAATTTACTGACGTAACCATATATAAAAATCAAGCGGCTAATGTGACCAGGAGCAAAGAGGTGAAATGTACCTTTCCTTTTAGGTTTACGTAAGAACTTCCTGTTCTGTAATGTACATGTGTTGCTTTGATACCGTGCCCTAAGCTGCCATGATGACACACATATTTCACTAACCGTATCCTTAAGGCCTGTGCTAAACAAACAAGCGTATAAAGGCCACATTATACTTCTCCGACTGCGTAATGCATTTATCCGACTGCGTAACCACGGAGACCACTCGAGCCTTCACACTTCTGCGTCGTGGACGGATTCCCGCCCGATCAGTAGGGGTCGCTGCGCAAGGTTGTTGCGCTTTTGGCTACAGTGAGCAATGGCGTCCGAGAGAGAAAGAGAAAGAAAGACTGTTGTTGTTGAAACAGTGGCTGTTTCTCACTTTTCTGTGTCACGGAATGCAGTTTTAAAATAATTTGAGGCGAGAAATTGACCATTTAGAGTCTAAACTAGGGATGGGGCCGATCCGACCCAGTATCGGTATCGGGTTCCGATGTGGTTTGTGTATTAAGATATGACGTATTTATAGCTTGGCAGCGACGTTGTCGGCGGTGGTCAGCTCAGAGGCTGTGGACGCTCGGTGCGCACTGTGAGCCGGCACAGAGCAGCTTCGCTCGGCCTGTCCTGAGGACCAATCGCAGCTTTTGCCGTCTCCGTTGTCCCTTGACGGAGTGACGTACACTTAAAAAATATTTTGTGCAGTCGACGCAGAGACTCTACTACAGGCTCTCCGTCGACGCAGAGGACTCTGCGTAACCTACGCAGAGCACTTTACGCAGGAGTATAAATTGGGCTTAAAGCTTTAACACATTGAGGAATCACTATCATCCTTTGGGACGTGCTGATTTGTGCTAACTGCAGAGGTAGATCCTGTTGTAAACTTGGTTTCTTGTTCAGGTTGCATCATATTGGAAGTTCAATTTGCATGGTTATTATACTGTATGTCTTTCTGCAATATAGTTGCATATATATAGTTGGTGGGTGTATTAGCAGAAATGTAATATATTACCCATGTCCTTGTTTGTATCAGTGAATATTGGCTTTAAAAAAAAGTTTGGTTTGGTTTTTGTAAGGTTAGAATAAGCTTTTTATATGTAGCGTCTTGCTTTACAGAGCCATGTTTTTACAACAGTCCGTAAGGATGTGCGTTTTGCATTTTGAAGCATGAGCTTATTTTAACTCTATTTTCACCAAGTGGTACAGTTCAGTTAGGCATGTTGCATAACTATTTGCGTCCATTGTCGAATGAGAAGGGAACCAAAATAACCGATACCTAGCCTCCCAGTTTTTGGCATTCTCCCGTTTAGATACCAATCACAGTGTTACATTTATTGGCAGAAATTGAATATATTACCCACAAGTATGTTTGTATAAGTCTATATCTGCTTTAAATGAAAATGTAACATTTACTTTGTTTTTTTGTAACCTTAGAATAAACCTACGCTTAAATTAACCTTTTAAATGTACTTGGTTGCTTTATAGAGCTATCTTGCCAATTTATCATCCTTCCCACTGGGTACCAAGCAGGGTTGTCTGGCTACTAAAGGGTGAAGCTTAACACCCTGTAGACCATTGATTGGTTGACGGAATCATCACAATGTGAAGGGAAAGAAAAATAGAGGTGTTATTCCTTGCAGCCTATTTCAGCTTTCTTTCAAACAAATCTTGTCCTCTTCTTGCAATAATAGCCACATGCCAAGGAGAAACAACACAGAATGCTGGATGTTCTCCATTGTCACTTTTTCTTTACTGTAATTGTAGAAGCTATACTGTTTTGCACTGGTATGATGCTATGTTATTGAAGTCGCGGACACATTTCTTAAGCTGTTGCATGAATTATGTGTAAAACTTCCATTCTTGATATGTCCTCTGTGACATATTAGGAGGATTTTATGGCCAGTTGCTTTAGATTTATTACATAATGCACCTTTAATTATATATTTTATATGTTTTTTTGATATATTATTATAGTCTTGTATATCCATATCTATCTTATTGTAATATTGTTTGGGCATGTACTTTTCCTACATACTTACATAAACTCCATTTAATTCAGTAACTGTAGAACTTTCTAGCAGTTGCCCAGCGCGTACAGTGCGAAATCAAAGGAATATTGTCATCAAAGCAGTTGTCATCAAAGCTTTGATGACCAAAGTGCTTCTTGTATGTAGCAAATCCTTTATTTGTTTGTCACCATCTGTAAATGATAATCAGAACCTGTATGATTTGCCGGTTTACAACCTATTAAGCAGTGTATTAAGTTGTGTTTAGAATAAAACCCCTTAAAGACACTCGAGTTGTCCGCCATACTTGTTCTGGTCGCCCTTTCCAGAGGGTAGTTTATTGAGCTGTAAGGAGCAGCTGGTAAAAAACTGGACAGTTGTAAACCGCTGTCGGGATCGTTGTCGAAGAACACGGTGCCGAGCGGAGAGCACCCGTCGTTGGAGAACAGCGCCGGGACCCCCAAAGACGTCACCACAACGAGCGAGCCAAAGCTGAGAGCCAACGGGGCCGTTAAAAGGCAAAATTTGCCACTAAAACGGAGGAGCCGAGGGCAAGAGCTAACGGGGCTGTTAAGGGACGCAAGAAATACTGTAGCAGAGAGTAAAGTGGAGCCGTGTGGACTGCCGGTAAAAAGACCAACAGCCACTTGAGAGGCCACCAAAGTCAACGCTGAGCCGCTGAAAAGGACTAGCAGCTAGTTGCTGACGCTGCTGAGACGTGTCGTCGTGGGCCGAGAACTCGACATCTAAAGGTGAGAAAGTATCGCCACCACAACACCACACCACACGTGACGTCGTTGGCTGTGGGCGTTTCACCACTCACCACTACTAGCTTTGATCCTTTCAATCAAGCATTACCTTCCTGAAGGGAATTAGAAATTGAGACAGAAGTAAAATGGCCGAAAACAAGCCAGGATTAGGAAACCTGGAGCAAGAGTGGTCTAGTGCACAGCTCACCCTTGCAACACGTATGTACAAGCTCAATGCCATGGCTAGCATACTGAACGAGGATAAAACCTCAAAAGCTAGCGCAATACTGAACACTGATTATGAGAAGTTTCATGAAATCAGTTGCCATTATATCGCAGCACTGAAGAAAATGGAACATTCAATATATGAAGAGGAGTATGGAAAGTGGCGGAGCGACACTCAGGCAAAGATAGACGCCACCATGCGCGAGTACCACACCACGGTTGAAATGCTATGGTTCACACAAGCAGAACCGGACATAGACAACCTTGTAACAAGGTTTAGGTCGGCCCTCGATCGGGCTGAAGCACTCGGTAGGGAAAGGAATGATGTAGTGTCGTTGGTGCAGCAGGAGATCGAAAGTGGGAAACTCGACTTAAAACTCGCCAAACTCAGAGACGCCCTGAGTGGTTGGGCAGGTTATCGTCCGCACGGGAATGATAAATGGAACCTCTTCCTGTCGTTGGAGGAAGACAAGGAGAACCTGATAAGTGAGTGGACATGCCGGCGGAAACTCCAACGGGAGGCCCCCGTCAGCTCTGCCCCGCCCCTTCACGCTGAAAGCACTGAAGATAACCCCCGCAGCTACCCCCCACAGCCTCAACAACGATCGACCGCCTTCGTCGACTTCAGTACAGGACCAGATACCACACTCTTCTTGCCGCCTCAACACCAATTACAACCGACCACTCCCGTCGACCCCAGCACAGGGCGAGACCCTGCGTTTCACTCACCCCCACAACCCCAGTGGACCCCAAATTTCACCCCGCCTCCAATCCTTACCAGTACACCGAGGCCGCCAAGGCCCAGCTTCCTTGCCGACTCCGGCATGGAACAAAGAAGTGGAGGACCACTCAGCAGGATGGAAAACAGCTCAATGTGGGCCCGATCCAATGTACAATTCACTCCAGTGAGCTTACCAAAATTTAGTGGGGACAGAAGAGACTATTGGCGTTGGAAGGCCGAATGGCAAAGGTTAGAAGCACAAGCAAACTCGGCGGGGCTATTGGATGTCACGAAGCAGAGTTTGCTAGGAAGTCTGATACAACCGTGAAAGATAAACTCAAGATAAAGGATTGCAAGGATGCGGGAGACATCTTTAGAGTACTGGAAAACCGATACGGACATGTTGGTATCACAGCGGCAGAGATCCTGAGAGAAATACATTTTCGACCGAGTGTACAAGAGGGTCAAACAGAAGAGACTTTGGAATTGATCTCAGACGTGGAAAGGGCAATAATAGACCTCACAGACCTGGGGTACGAAAACACCATGAACCACCCCTTAGTAACCACGGAGTTAGAGGGCAAACTAACCCCCCGCATGCGTATGGACTGGTTCTCATATGCTCGCAACCGTAACGTCTGCTCGACAAATCATATGGACCTTCTCCTAAATTTCCTACAGGACCAAAAGTCGTTCCTAGAGCAAGATATGGCGGTAAGAGAAATGCCACCCCTCATGGACAAGTACGAGAGGCCTAAAGCCCGCAGCTACCCAGTCGGCCGGAAAAAGGAAAGGGAATCCTTTACCGGTGCAACGACCGTTGAGGGGTCATGCGCAGTGTGTGGGGAAGGACATGGAAAAGCCTTATTCCGCTGTAGGGCCTTTAGGAGGGCGACCTTATTGGAAAGAAAGGCTCATGTGAAAAGTACCAAGGCATGCGCAAAGTGTCTTGGAGACCACGGGGTCGATGGCTTCTGCACTTCTAAGTTCCTCTGCACAAAAGCTGAGTGTAGTGAAGGAAATGTCGATCACCACTACCTCCTTTGCCCCACAACCACCAAGCACACAACCGTGAGAGAGAAACAGGCTCTATCGGAAGAATTATCCAGTCAAATAGAAGCCCTTAACAAAAAACTCAAGGCGCTAGGCCCCCATAAAGCATTTACAGGCGACATGACATCAAGGGTCCACCAAGCTGGAGATGGTGACCCAGATGACTTGAAAGAGCACCCAGGCCTTTTTATGTTCGTGACCGCTAAGGCAGAAGGTGGGGTCAGTCTCGGGACCTTCGTAGATCCTGGTTCTGACACCAATTACATCACACACCAAGCCTCCAGAAAGCTTGGATTGACCGGTACACCAGCCTCAATGACCATCAGTGGGGTCGATAAGATGAAGATGAAGAATAAAAAGGGAACCAAAAGGTACCGTGTAACAATACAGACACGGACTCCACGGGGCACCCTGAAACTCCACCAAATGATTTGCTACGGATTGGACACTATATGCGAAGTGAGGCATGTGATAGCACCGGAACGTCTACAGCAGTTTTTCCCAGATGTCAAGCTGGAGGAATTAACCCGCCCAGATAAAATCGATCTACTGATCAGTATCCGAGAGGGCTCCATTGCCCCCCATACGCTACAAAAAGTTGGTAACCTGGTGCTATCGGACGGGCCCCTAGGCAAGATTGTGAGTGGAACCCATCCAGCCCTTTTCGAGGATGTGGAGATGGAAGAGCACTTGAGGCATTGTAGGACAGCAGCATGTAGTTCGGGGGTTCTTGAGTGGCTCAAGTGGGACAGTATCGGAGCTGCCTGCACCCCCGCATGCGGGGGGTGTCGCTGTGGAAAGTGCCCACCTGGCGGGAAGGAGATGTCCTTGGCTGATGAGAAGGAGCTCGAAATAATAAGGGCCGGTCTGACCTTCAGGGAGAGTGACGCTCACAGCGACCAGTCTCATTGGGACGCCAAGTACCCCTGGAGAGAGGACCCAGCATCCCTTCCTAACAACAGGAAAGCTGTAAAAGCGACATTCCTGAGAACAGAAAAACAACTCATGAAAGACCCCTTGTGGAAGGAAGCTTACTCAAGGCAAGTCCACGACATGGTGGGTAGAGGGGCTGCTGTCAAGCTCACCCAGGATACGATAGACGGTTGGAAGGGCGCTGTGTGGTGGGTGAGTCACTTAGTCGCACCAAACCCCCACTCGGCGACCACACCAGTTCGACTTGTCTGGAATGGCAGCCAGGAGTTCAGGGGGGTGAGCTTAAACAACATTTTACTCAAGGGCCCAGACGTCCTCAACCCCATTAGAGCGGTTCTCCTCAGATTCAGGGAGGGGAGGCACGCGGCCATTGGCGACATCACAAAAATGTACAATTCAGTGTGGCTGGAAGAACAAGAGGTCCACTTGCATCGATTCCTGTGGAGAGATTCGCCGTCTGACGAAATTGAGGACTATGCCGTCGTGAGAGTAAACATGGGAGACAAGCCCGCCGGATGCATCGCACAAGTGGCCATGCGCAAAACCGCGCAACTGCCCCAGTTTGCTGACATGAAGGAGGAAAGAGAAGTTATCGAGGAAAATGCCTATGTCGACGATCTTCTTGTTTCCCACAATGACTCACAGCGCCTAGGTGAGATCCTAAAAGGAGTGGAAGAGATCCTAAAAGTCGGAGGCTTTTACCTTAAGCCCTGGGTCCGGTCGGGCCAAAGTGGGAGGAGAGACGAGTCAAAATCCAACTCGGTGACCCTAGTGTTACCAAACCAACTGAGGGAAGAAGACAACAAAGCCCTAGGTGTCGGCTACCTCATGCAGGAGGACGAGCTCTTCGCAATGGCGAAAGAAAATGAGGACTGGCATCGATCTCACCGAAGAAGAGGTGGATGTAAACATGCCTAACCCATTAACCCGCCGCGGCCTATTAAGCCAGGTGGCCGGTTTGTACGACCCCATTGGCCTAGTAACACCTGTGAAGCAGAAAGGCGTGATCTTGGTAAGAAAAGCGTTCCAGGAAGCTGGTAAACTCACTAAAGACACGTGGGACAGACCCCTCTCTGATGAGCTCCGAGCAAATGCCGTGGAACTATTCAAAGAATACACCCGCCTGAGCCGCATCAAATTCTGCAGGAGCCTCACACCCCCCAACTGGAGAGGCAAACCTTGGGGAATCACATTCTCTGATGGGAGCTGCAAATCTTACGGTGCCGTACTGTACTTTCGCTGGGAGACTTCGGATGGTGTAATTACCCGCCTGGTGGAAACAAAGGCCAAATTAACCCCCCTTGACCAGAAGGGCGACGCAGTCAAAGCGGAGGTGTGTGGGGCCGTCTTCGCCGCATGCCTGAAGGAGTATGTGTTGAAACATGGAAGGTTGGACATAGAGAAGTGGTTCCACTTCGTCGACAGTCAGACGGTGCTGGGGGCCATTCAGAGGGAAAGCTATGGGTTCCAGACGTTCTTCGCGAACAGGGTCGGGGAGGTTCAAAAGGCTGGGCCCGCAACTGACTGGTGGTGGGTCCCAGGCGAAGTCAATGTCGCCGACCTAGTCACGAGAGGGTGCTCGCCTGAGGGGCTTAATAGCAGCTCCGTGTGGCAAAAGGGACCCGAGTTCCTCTCTGGCCCAGTTGCGGAGTGGCCCATGAAATCTGCCGCAAAGGTGGCAGCTGAAGCCAGGGAAACAGTCAACAAACTCCAGAGAAAAGCCTTCACCGCGGTCCTCACCAGAGCCCAGGTAAAAAGAGAGCGAGGGGCCCCAAGTGTGGCCGCAGGACCCTCGGCACACGGGAAAAAACTGACCCCTGGTTGCGATGGGGTGCTGTGGGGAGCCGCACTCACGAGCCAAGTGGAACCAGGGAGGTACAGCTCCCTCGCCAAACTCTGCAGAGTAATTGGTTACGTCCGGAGAGCTGTGAGGAAGTGGCTGGCTTGCGCAGAGAAAGCCCCTGTTCCAGTAAAGTGGGAGGCAACACTGACAGTGAAAGAACTCAAAGTCGCGTTCCTGGAGCTGTGCCTGGCCACTCAACAGGGAGTCACGTTCCCTGTAGCGACACTTAACAGGCTCGTTGTCTGCAAGGACGAGGCCTCAGGACTGCTGCGGTGCTACGGCAGAGTCCAGAGTCTCAGCCAGGGAGGGCCCAGCACGCCCCCTGGTGTACCCTTAGTCCCCTACGATGCCTGGCTCAGCACCCTTCTCGCACAGGAAGCCCACAAATTTAACCATGAAGGCGTTGCCGGAACGTTGCTCCGGGTGAGGTCCAGAGCATGGGTGGTGCAGGGGCCTAGGGTTGTCAGAAAGGTCGGTAGTGTTCAGCTGTATGGCATCAAGAGCAATACACGCTGATATCGTAGAAGACTTGTCAACAGAAGGGTTCTTGAAGACTTACCAGCGCTTCACAGCCCTCAGGGGCCACCCAAAGAAGCTTTGGTCAGATCAAGGGACAAACTTTGTAGGTGCCAGGCCAGTTCTAAAGGAACTTTATAAGTTCCTAAATAGTGTCAGTAAGGATCAGATCCAGGCAAAGGCAGCTGCCGCCGGGACCGATTGGACCTGGGTGCTTCACCCAGCAGACTCTCCACACCGGAACGGGGCAGCCGAGGCAGCAGTCCGTGTACTCAAGAGAGCACTGAGTAATGTTGGTGAGGAAGGCAACCTGACGGCGCTAGAGTTCCAAACCCTCCTCTACCTGGCAGCCAATCTGTCTAACGAGAGGCCTATCGGTGCCAGAGCCCAGGTACGAGATGAATCAGTAGGAGTTATCACTCCCAACACGCTCTTGCTAGGTCGTGCAGGGCCTAGTGGGGACACTCAAGAGTTCGAGTACCCATCCTACCCTATCGTAAGACTGAGAGCGATTCAAATTGAAGTTAACAAGTTCTGGAAACGGTGGAGCCAGCTGTCGGGCCCGAGCCTTTTCGTCCGGCAGAAGTGGCACACACCCGCTAGAAATATTGCAGTTGGGACTTGGTGTGGTTGGCCGACCAGAACGCGTTAAGAGGTCAGTTCAAGCTGGGCCGAGTCACAGAAGTATGTCCCGATGCGAAAGGCGTGGTACGAGACGCAAAAGTGAGAACCTGCCAAAGTTGCCCAGCCTCTGGCAGGCATTGCAAGAAAGGCCAGGGGGCGGAGAACTGTCCCTTCACCATCCTCCACAGGGATGTCAGGCGGCTGGTAGTCCTACTACCAGTGGAGGAGCAGAAATAAACAGTCCCCACCACGTGGTGTTCCTAGGTCGCCCTCACCACGTGGTGTGTTTCGGTTAAGGATCAAGACCCCCCCTCCACCAGTCGGTGGGGTGTTTCGGTCAAGGATCAAGACCCCCCCTCCACCAGTCGGTGGGGTGTTTCGGTCAAGGATCAAGACCCCCCCTCCACCAGTCGGTGGGGTGTTTCGGTCAAGGATCAAGACCCCCCCTCCACCAGTCGGTGGGGTGTTTCGGTCAAGGATCAAGACCCCCCTCCACCAGCCGGTGGGGTGTTTCGGTCATGGATCAAGACCCCCCCTCCACTAGTTGGTGGAGTGTTTCGGTAAAGGACACCATGAGGACATTAATTAAATGTAATCAATACGTATCAGTATGCATGTTGTCTACGAAGCAAACCTTTAATTATGCGAATCCCGTGAAATGTGTAGTGCGTCGATGTAGATAGTGACTTGACTTTGTGTACTTCAGGCAGATGTTACGCCTGCTTAAGTCTTATTAGCATTGTCGTAATCTTTACAAATGTTTGGGTGAGTTGCTGTGGCTTACTTGGGTTCAAGAACCAGGAAGCCAAGTGGGAGTTGTAGAACTTTCTAGCAGTTGCCCAGCGCGTACAGTGCGAAATCAAAGGAATATTGTCATCAAAGCAGTCGTCATCAAAGCTTTGATGACCAAAGTGCTTCTTGTATGTAGCAAATCCTTTATTTGTTTGTCACCATCTGTAAATGATCATCAGAACCTGTATGATTTGCCGGTTTACAACCTATTAAGCAGCGTATTAAGTTGTGTTTAGAATAAAACCCCTTAAAGACACTCGAGTTGTCCGCCATACTTGTTCTGGTCGCCCTTTCCAGAGGGTAGTTTATTGAGCTGTAAGGAGCAGCTGGTAAAAAACTGGACAGTAACGTTTTGTCAGAATCGCCAGTTCAGACTCCACAGCCTCATCTGCCCTTTTGTTTTCCAAATCAAAGATATTGTCCATCTACAACATTAACACTGTAACACTGTTAACTCAAACATTCACTCCAGAACAACTCTGCAATCTAAGCTGCTGCATGTTCCACTTTGTTGTACAACTAGAGCACAGTTTTCCATCAAATATAAAGGTCTAACTTTATGGAACAAGTACATCCACCTGACAGACAGACCACCCTCCCTACCCATCTATAAAGGGAAATTAAAAGATCAACTGTACTCTATAGGATTGTCTTAATACTCTCCTCTGTTTCTTTCTTTGTTTTCTTTCTTTGTGTAGCCATTGTAATGTATCTCTTGATTCATCCTCATCATCATCTTCATTATTATTATTATTATTATTATTTATTTATCTTTTGACTCCTTGTTTAATTATTTATTTTGATTATTTTGTTTAAATTATTATTTTTATTTTTTTTCTCGCATTAATTAATTTGTCATCTCATTTTGATAAGATGAAAGTTTTATCTAAACAGTGACTTATTTGTATTTTATCATATATTATCTACTGTTATCTATGTTTTTGTTTCTTTTATGTAACAAGCTCCTTGTTGTAATGTTCTATTAAAGTGCAATCAATAAAAAAAATAAAAAAAAACAATACAAAAAAACCTCAGTAACCTCATGTTAGCACATGAAATTATTATAGTTATTTAGCATTTTTCCATCATGTTCATCTGCTTGCAGTGTTTGGATCTGATCTTGCTGTTAAAGTGAAATTGATCAAGAACAGATGTGATGTTCTTTTGCACATATAGTTCTGGCTGTAACTCTCAGCAACAAGCAAAGTTATAAATGGAGAGTTTTGTTTGAATAAAGTGGCAAAACTGGTGTAGCTTTACATGATTGATCTCATCAACTTAGTTGCTTTCAGACATTCGCTGTTGTCTGGATATTCTCCGCAGACTGTCTGAGGGGCCTGTATGATAGAAATCAAATGTCTGCTAAAGCTGGTCTGGACATTGTCTTTAAATTCTCCTGTCAAATCCTGAGTCAAATCACCAGCTAATATCAAAGTGAGCTCATGGGAGAAGAGAACGCAGCCGGGGAAGAAAAACTTGTAGTTATTAGGTGCTGGAGCCGCATGTAACGGTCCTGAGCGGGCGTGGTAACGCGTGTCCGGCGGGGATGTGCACGGTTCGCTGTCGTTCCAGTCTCTCTGAAACGAGTCCAAAGGCGGCTGACAGTGGAATGATGCACATTCAGTTGTGTTGCCACAGCTGTAAACGCTCAACCCAGCACTCAGCATGCCAATGGCGCGCTCCCTCATGATTTGTGACATCTGTGGCATATTGACAAGTCCACATTTTGGTGTGCCCTTTTATTGACCAGACCATAAGGAGTGTGTCTGTGCACTGGTCACGCATAT
Organism: Microchirus variegatus; assembly: GCF_963457635.1. Classification (NCBI taxonomy): domain Eukaryota; kingdom Metazoa; phylum Chordata; class Actinopteri; order Pleuronectiformes; family Soleidae; genus Microchirus; species Microchirus variegatus. The sequence continues at coordinate 6,561,182 of NC_139813.1, read as the reverse complement.
TGACCACCACTCTGCCATGCTCCATGACTCTCGTGAGTTGAAATACTCAATCTGGGATTGTAGTCAATAGGAGTGGCCAAGTGACACTGGACTACTGGGTTTGAGCAAAACAAATCATTCCATAAACAAATGCATCAAGAATCTGAGCAAATGTCATGACATTCTATGTTTGTTCACCATTTCAAGTGTGTGCGTTTACATTTTTGTTGAGTATATGTGCCACAGTGAAATAAATACATTTGAGCCCAGGACCTCAGAGTGAAAGCATAATAACATGGATGACATGATTTTGTGTTGCAGTGACAGAGAGTTTGTCAATTTCTCCCTCTTAACACCTTAAGGGCTAAACATTTCCCATCTTTAACTGCAATCAAACAACATTTGTTTCATCTTAGATTATTTGTTTTTGAAGCATGCTTCCTGATCATAGTGTTTTCTGAATTGAAGCCCACTTACCATTTATTATACAGTACCTTCATAGGCTGGATTACCAGGAAATGTATGAATGCGCCAACATAAATTAATGTATTTGATCTCAGAATGAAAGCATAACATGAAATGTGAAATATTTTATGTTCTAATGACAGAAGGATGAAAAAATTGTTTGTATTTGTTTTCAATGATGATAGTTTATGCATGGAAGGTTAAGAATATAACTTATAGATAATTTTTGTTTAACACTGGCTATTGGGGTATGACTATTGCATGTATCTATATTGAAATGTCAATGCTTAAATGTTACATACCCTAGTGTGAATTAATTCTGAGTTCCAACACAACATTTCTATAACTGAAGTATATTTAATGCACTGTTGATTTACGCCTATGCCATGAATTTGAATTATGCACATTCACAGCAGTCCTCTGGGACTGATGCTGATGAAAAAGATTCATTCAATCGGTGCGTGCAATACTGCTGTACTATGGAATTTAAACCAGGAAAAGCCAGGACAAGAATTAAGGAGGATTAAATAACTGCTCACTTACTGTGTTCTCGAAAGAAGATGTTGACATATGCATGTGGTGATGATTTGTATCACAATGTGTCTCCCGGAAATGAATGGTAAATGGCGTGTATTAATACAACTCTGTTCAAATAATGGTGACCACACAATCACACTTTTAAACGGCACATATATATACATGCGTCACGGCTGATACATGATACAACGTTCACAGTTGGCAGGAGCAGGGTTAGGAACAAAAGGAATAAGTGCTCTATGTGTGCAGCTAATGTTAATTACTCAAGCAATAACCGTCCATTTGTGGATGGACCGTGATCAGAATTGCAGCTGGAGCCATCAACGTAACTCACATCGTCTGCACACAATTAAGAGAACTGGAAGATAAAAGTGAGGTGGCCATGTGATGTTTTATAGGACTCGATTGGACAATCAATTGATCAGATGGCAAACAATTGTCATTCAAACAATGACAAGACTATTATGATATATTGTGCAGTGTTGGGAACTTACATCTAGGTCAAAATGCTCTAAAGACTGTTGTCTTTACATCCATAGAAATTTATATTTCTGCATTGTTTTGGTCGATTTTTAATGACATCACCCACTTGCTGTCTCTGCAATATCATCGAGGGCAAACTCTCATTGACTGTCAAAGTGAGCAAGGAAATATTCAGTACTGTTTATTAGGCAACCTTTCAATTCGTTGTATGAATTAGTCACTAACGGATTACGACCACTCACTGCCATTTGCTGCGTGCTGAATGCTGCTTCCAGATGTCATCATTACATGTGTTCTTTTGTTGTTTTGGTTGACCTCAGAAAGCAGAAGTTGCATACTGTGTTTTTAATTGCGTGAAACATTCAATTTCACATAAAATAACATTATGTGAGTGTATTCGTTTTTCTTTTACTTTTTTTTTTTTTACTGAGGGGAACTGCTGAGAGGAGGATACTGAGCTTCTGTCAAGCTGTTCGGGAAAAACAGGAGAACTGTACAATTACTCCCCCTGACTGTGTTAATTAATATCGGGTAGAAAGTTATATGGGTTTTTTCCCCGGTAGTTTTTCCTTACCCTGGTCGAAGGTCTAAGGACAGAAGATGTTACCAACCCTGTGAAGTCCCGTGAGACAAACTATGTTTTGTAAATTGTGGGCTATACAAATAAAGGTTTATTGATTGAGAAAGATACAGCTCATCCAAATGTCAATGTTTACAGTTTTACCTCAAGGATGGAGTGAAAGGAAGGAAAAACCAAAACCAAAACATGAGGTTGAATTAAAAAAAAACAGCTGTTTTGATTTATTTTCTCAGCATTCACTTTCAGGGCTGTGACATCTTTGTCTGACAAAAGTGATGTATAAATATATATATAAAGGTTTGATAATTGCTTTTATCTGCCAAGTTTTTCAGGTGCAACTTTAGAAGAATATAAGGTGTAAAGCAATGGATTGACATTTATTCTTGATTAGCATTCTGGGAAACATCAAAGCATTTCTCCCGTTAAATAGTAACTATCAAGTATTCAGCCCAGTCACAAAACAGATTGAGAGTTTCAGAAAAGCAAATGTTGGACCTTTTTATGCATATTTTGTATTTCATTACTTACACTTGTAACAGCCACTTAACTTAAATGAGTATAACTTTTCACTGAGTAGATAAATTAAATGCTTTTTCCACCTCTGCCTTTGTCCTTGTATAAACACAACAAAGGTGTGATTACGTTAGAAAATAGTGTGAATGTGATGTGATGTGAACAAAAAAAATTAAAATACAACTAAGGAGAAAAGATGGAACTCATCTATCTATCTTCATAACCTCCAGGCTCAACTACTGTAAGAGCTTCTGTATGGCCTTCCCACTATCCTCCAAAACTGCAATACATACAAAACTCCCCCACTCTCACTCCAGAGACCACATTATCCTTGACCTCAAACAGCTCCACTGGCTCCCAGTGGAGCTCCCACGTAGAACAGAACATGGAGGCATCATTGCAAACTGTATTAAACGCCAAGGAGACAACATGCGTCTCAAGATGAGGTTTGGTAACAAGTAGTGAAGGAACCAGTCTAGAGTGCCACAGCTTGATTACCTTTAAGTATCAATATTGTTTCCGAGAAAACTTAAGAGCAGCAGATCGGTGGACCTGAGAGAGCATGAAAGAAAATAGGTCAGGGAAATTCGCAAATGTAAGAAGGAGTGAGGCCATTCAACAATTCACTGGCAAAGAGAAGGATGTTGACATTGATTCCGATCGAGAGTATATGGATTTACACACTTCCATGGTGTATAGGAGGAGAATAATGAGAGAGTAAGTGCCTCACTACCACGACAGTGCACCTAAGAAACCCAACAACGATAAAAAAAATTGGCATAGTTGGACATCATTTTCTAGTTTGCAGGATGTGGCTTAGCAAGATGTAACAATTTATTGAATAGCCACTACTGTCTGATACCATTGGTTGCAAAACGAGCTCAGTTTAAATTGAAGTCTATGGGAAAATGAGCCCAGAGAGTTAATGTTCCGGGAAATTGTGCACGTCCTCTTCAATAGAACATAATGTTATTTTTGTAAATGATGTTCCCATTTGGAGGAAAATTGACGATAAAGCAGGCAGGTATCATCCAATAGGTGCCTTGTAGTAGGTGCAAATCTTGAGGTTTCAAAAGGATTTTATTTTGTAACTGGTTACTACATCCACTTTATCTATTCAGTCTATGGCAGTGATTACCAAAGACTGGGTTGGGACCCATGGATAGGTCGTGGAAGAAGTGTTTTGGGTCCACCCCTCAACAATGTCCAGAAGTTTCCCAACCTTTTAGTTAAGATTTATATGTTGTAAACAACGTTTACTTCATTTTGAATGAACTTACCAAAAATCTTTTGGAAATGGTGTTTGGGAAACACCAGTCTATGCTTGTTACACCAGTGCTTTTTTACTACCACGTGTTAAAATATGGTCTCCTAACCTTGACAGAGGGGCGTGTTCTCACATTAATCATCCCATCATACAGGAAAGCTGTTGCTGTCCCTACTGTCGCTAAAGAGTGAGGCGCCGTTTACTCATGTGACATCCGTTTGTGATTGCTGACGTGGACTTTCGGAATTATAGAGCATGCGGCGATGTGGTTATTGGCTCATGAATTTTTCTATCTATCATGCATGTCTGGGTTTGTGTTCCATTCACTGTATATCACTGTATAAATGCGTGTGTGTATATCAACTTGCAATTTCCTGTTTTCAATTTGAGGAAAGAGGTTGATTGATTCTGCACCTTTCCTCCACTTCACAGGACAATCCCCACTGATGGCAGTGATGGAGAATGAGACGTGGCCCTCATACGCCTCCCATCATTTGCTCCGTGGTGATCCCTTTGCCTCCAAACTCTCCAGGGAGGCGGATATCGTTGCGGGGTTTTACATCTGCATCATAGGTCAGTCTGTTATTGTGGAAAACATCCCTCTCATAAATAAATAGTGTCATTGTTTCACTGAAAGCGCTGCTGCAATAAAACTTGATGTGGGTGTTCAGCGATTGTGATGATAAGAGGAGTCGGTGATGTGTAATACATACATACATACAGTTTTGTTACCACAGTTGGCTGAGCTCCTGCTTCCCTTTTGTTTTCTTTGGATGTAAATCTTTAAAAGCTGCTGTGACTAAATCCGAGCAGGCCACCTTTTTGCCGACAACACATTATTTAATAACACCCCATTATGTAATAATGTAATACATTTGCACGGCATTGCAACATGTATTACAACAGCAACTGCCACATGTTGTAATAAACTTCTTGAACGTAATATGTAATACATTTTTTACATATTGCGGTTGTTACTACGTAATGTGGGTGTTGCGATTTGTTTTTTAGCAAAAAGTAACAATTGGTGCATTATGTAAAAACCCGACAGAAATTGACATTAAAACAGCGAAATAATGTGTATTTTACTCATAATTAATACTTAAACAAATACATGGCCTATCTTTAATGCTGTAATTAAGTATTTAAGCAACTAAATGAAAAACGATCCAGCTGCAACATACAGACTAATCACACATTGGAACTGCAGAATAATAAAGTGGATTTTAACAGTGTTGTTGACCTAAAACAGGCCATGGCTCACATTTCACACACATATAGCCAAACTACCGGTATATGGATGGGGTTGTCATCAGAGAACTGCCTATCAGAATTCCATTTGATTTATGCTGCTCAGCCACTTAGCCACTCCTTGATATTGTTCCTCATGCAAGCTTACTGATTGGGACTCATGGTGTATAACACTGGCTAGGCAATACTAGTGGAAAGGCAATGTTTAAACATAAGTTATTATCATGAATTATGTTGTTTATTTCACTAAAAACTAAGCAGGACTTCGATTAAATACTGTATCCTCATCCTCAATGAACATGAAAAGAAAAGCCTTTATGCTAATATGTGTTAGCTTAGCTTATGTGTTGGCTATGTCATCAGCTAATTCAGCCAATAATATTGCTCTTCCAAAGTTTCTGACAGGAATATCTGTTTTCCTTATCTATGTTTCCTTCTCTAACATATGAATCAGTGCCAGTGCGACATTAATGTAGGTTTATAATGGAGGTGTTATTGGAAATATGCATTGTGAAGGAATGTTACATGGGGCATAACATTTATTGAATAGACTAGACTACTTAATGATACTAATAATACTATTAAGCCTTGCTCACCAAGCAGAAAAAAACCATTTAGACAACAGAAGAAGTGGTCTCCAAGAAAAGTCATCCAAGCCTCGAACCGGCTGACACCCGGATCCTGGTTCTACCAAGAGCCTTTCTGTGTTGAGTTTGCATGTTCTCCCCATGTGCATGTGGGATTTTTCCTCCCATAGTCCAAAAGCATGCAGATTACATTAATTGGACAGTCTAAACTGACCATAGGTTGCTTGTGTCTGTATGCTGGCCCTGAATGAGTGATAATTAAGTAAATCAAAGAAAGACTGACCCTGGATTTCCACTGGCCGCGGAACGGCGGCAGAACATCAGCGGCACGGTTCTGCTTCGTCCTCTGCCCGGTGTCAATCCCCACCGCGCGGAGCCTTGGGAGCCAGCGGTATTCACGGAAGATCGCGCGATAATCTCGAACGGACGCGAGTTCGCGAGATCCAGCGATAGACTGTGTGTATAAAGGAAACAACAACAACAGCTTCTTTTCATTTTCCGACGTGGAAAAACTGTTGATCTGGTGTCATAAATGATTTTATGTTTCTCCACTTCAACAATCAGTCTCTCGTCGTACATTATGACTCTCCGAGATCTGATTAATCGACTGTTTACCTGGTAGCACCGGTCACGACGTAATGTTGATGTGAAGTTGTGACAGGCTATATGACCTGCGTATTGTGTTTTATTTAGAAAGGGGGCAGAAATTTGTCACTTTTCCTGTTTGGTGCAAACTGCTCTGTTGTAATTTACGAGGTTCAGCAGCGGCAACGGCAAAAATAGAACTGCTACCTATCGATAGCAATGCGGCGCGGCGAGCCGCTTCTGGGATGCTGCTGAGACGCGCCGCATCGCGTCTGGTGGAAATGCTCTCATTGATTAGAATGGAAGCGATTTGCAACGGCGACTGCGCCGCTGCCGTTCCGCGGCCGTTCCGCGTCCAGTGGAAATCCAGGGTAAGAAGACAACGGCTGCAGAACAACATATAACCTTCACTGCAGCTGAAAAAAACACAAGCACCCACTGCCAGGCGTGGATTGGGACAAAAATTCCACTACAATCTGTGCGCAGATTGTCAATCATCAAAAACTGTGAAAATCGCAAATCTACATGCTCAAAACACATCACATTGCAACATGTGAGTTGTAAGCTTGTAGATCTGCAATTTTGTTTGGCATCTTTTGATGAAAGTATGGAATAGGGCTTAAGTGGTTAATAAAAAACAACTGATTAATCAATCAGGATAGTATATGAATATGGTTATTGTTTTCCAACTAGATTTAGTTGTAACACACCACACCATCCAGAGTTTGCTATTTATTATGTCAAGTAAAGACAGTTCATAGACAGTTAAGCAACCATTCTGAACCATTTATTTTAATGAATGTTTATCCACACCATTCTAGAAGGCACATACCTGCTTAACATGGTATCACTACCTCCTTCACATGGTGATTATTATTATTTCAGCCTTATAATGTTCATAATGTTGCAGCTAATTTACTGACAAATGTATAACTCATGGTATCATTGTGAAATGATACAGTCATTCCCAAAATTAATTTCATGCACGGTACTTCAAACATATACACATAAATCTTAAAAGTTTGGAAAAATTCTGCAAAAATCTACTGTGACCCATCTTTGGGTCCCAATCCAGACTTTGGAAACCACTGCTCTCTGTAATTGCGAGTAAAAATGGAGCAACCCAATTGAATTTTATTTAACTTATGCTGTTACTAAGGTATTGTCCAGGGTGTACCCCACCAATTGCCCTATGTCAGCTGAGATAGGCAGAGCAGCCCTCGCGACCCTTCTGTGGAGGATAAAGCGGTAGATAATGGATGGATGGATGGATGGATGTTACTAAGGTTAGTAGGCACTTAGTGAAAGGTGGTGCAATGGGCCCCTGTTCCAGATGAGGTACAAAGATGGATACGGCCCTGGAACCACCTTGATGAAAAAAGGGTATTTGACAGGTGTGTAAAGTTATGTCAACCTTTAAACCAGAAAACTGATATGCAGAAAAGTCCACCACTTTTTGATATGTAGCTTTTATGTTTGAGGGCAAATAACTTATTACCAGTGTTAAATGTGATTTATTACACTCATTAATATTCCTTTTGCAATTATGTGATTCCTTGCACATCTTAAAAAATGCTAATTAGAATATTAGCCTCATTAAGCTGAATAAACTGCTGAAAAATATCCACTCAATCATTGTTCTGCAGGGCTGTATGTGGTATGAATTGTACTGCACATGAAACTTTATACTTTACATAAAGCACCTTTAAAAAAATATCACAAAATAAATCACAATCACAGTATCCATCAGAATAATTTAGTCCTACAGCTGAGCTGAAAACAGGTGTGAAACATTTTTTATGGTTTTATTTTATCAATATTAGTTACAGACACAAATGTTGTCTGTTGTGTCATTGTTCGTTGGTCGTGGCACTGGAACAAAATCAAGCTACCTATCTCACTTACTAAGCTTACTAAGTAAAGGTACTGTTCTCAGCTGAAATGCAAGCCTGACCCAGGGCTTTACCATTTCAAACCGTACTACGATGGAAACACAGCATTTGTTGTCGATGATGTTATTTTTCTGCCTCTTTTTGGTCTTCATTTGTTGTGTTCTTTTTGCATGTTGGTTTAAAGTGGCTTTGAATACTAAATGCAAAATTCTCTTTCATTAAAAAACAACAACAAGAAAACACCCACATGGTTAAACATCATATAGTGTTACACTTACACATTCATCCACAAATGTACACGTCAGTGATGGGGAAAACCGTGTCACACTTGTGTGTGAGTCCACTGAAAGACATTACACATCAAAGTAAATTGACAATGTCATAGTTTAGCCACGCAGCTACATACTGGTCTCAGTGGAGCACAATTAACTGAGCTTTTTTTTTTTTTTTTAATAAATAACAGGCCATCAGAATCACCCGAGTTGTTGGAAAGTGTCAGTTCATTAGATGGTGGCTGTCGAGGTTCGTTAAGCATGCAAATGCAGAATGATGATGAAGTAGAGGGCATGCTAACCATGCAGTCACACTTCCATCCTCAACACTGTCCCCGTTTTCCCTCATTATAGCCTGTGGTGTCTTGTGTACTAGAAATGTCAGGACACTCCCTTGTTTCGTGACGACTTGATGGCAGGGATATGTTGCTGCCAGTGGTTTCTGACTGACTGACCAACTGATGACAATGTTCAAGCCTGAAGCCTTCACTTGTCATGTTGCCTTCATGGAAGTTCCATCGACCGAACAAAGAAAACTGAGAACGAGAGAGGGCATATACAGTATTTAATGGACTTGTCTTGGTCTCAGGCATGGTCTTAACATTAGAGATAATTTTTATTGATGGTAAGTCATTATTAAAAATGTCTCTTAAGATGAACAGATATTAACTATTGAACTGTTTACAGATAGATGCACATCTTTGAGTCTGGTGCTGTCAGAAATGTCTTCCCGTTAAAAGGGAGTTTTGTTGTAAAAATATGTTGTCTCAAACTGCAGGAGGAGCTCCGTAGAGAAAAGTTCAGATTTATACAGAAAATAAATATATAAATATAATATAAATAGATTATGTACAAACGTACAACTGCAACACATCAGAAAAGTAAAGTAACATCATTTTTTAAGGACCTGGGTTGCAGTGTAGATACAAATGACGTCTTTTGGTTTTAATGAGGAAAATGTGTTACAGTGCATCAAATGGCAGAAAGTATGTTGGACAAAGGCATGTACTTAGACGTTGTGTTAAACACACACAACTAAAAGGAGCACATTTACTGCATTTGCCTTAAGTTAGTTTGTACTAAGACCCAATTGCAACATGTGCTGCTCCTGCATCTATTGTCTCAGCAATGACACTTCATTGGTGTTGAATAAAGGATACACTGATAGATGTGTTGTGATGGGGAAGATTTCCATGGTTACAAATTGCAAGGTTTTTGAATGAAAAGCTATTGTTACTAAGATCTCTGGAGCACATCTAAAGAACAATTTTCTCACTAAATGAATACTTGAGTAGCACTAAGCCCTGCTCGGGTGATGTTTGTTTTTGCCAATTTAAAATGCACGTCATCATGATAAGTTGGAAGGTTGCGAGGTTACAGAAGGACAGACAAGGGGCATTACAGGGATATTCAGGGCCCTACATTTAACCTAATTGCTGACATATCTAATTTATTCACAGAATAACACATTTATATGTTGCCTACGCTCCTGCCTTTTAAATTTCTTTTTAACTCCACAATCATTTTCAGATGTTTTTCAGAGTTCTGATCGCAAAGCTTTTGGCACCAAGTTAGTGGCTTCAGAGGTTGCGAAAATTGCTGTTGCCATGACCAAGTGTAATCAGACAACAGTTCCACCCCTGTCTCAGCTTGGCAACAAGAAAGAGTCAAAGAAAACATGTGCATTCACACTGCTCCACAACAGTGAATTGTGAAATACGTATGGAAATGTTAATTTTCTTCAGATTTTGCGATGATTGATCACATTTGTTTTAGTCTTACAGTGTGTTTGGGGTGGAAGGTAATAATTAAAATTGATTTGAATAGCTGATCTTACTGTATCTTCAGGAGTTTATTCTGGTTTGCCATGTTTGCAAGTCCATGATGTTCAGTTTCATGGCTTTATTTTCTGCAACAATGGCAGTAACATGTGGTGGTCATAGCTGGAGCATTTGTTTTCTGCTGTGGACAGCGGACTGACCTTTACCTGAGCACTGTGATTTCGAACACAATCAGAACTAGAATCAGCTTTATTGGCCAAGTATAAGAACACATACTCTGGATTGTGCACACACTACTTTAAACATAACATAACATGACAAACATTCAACTCAAAAGAACAAGGACCACAAAGAACAATAAGTTAAAAAAAAAGAGTGATATAAAAATGAATATGGAAATTGTGCAGAGGACGGTCGATTATAAATGCATGCAATGTCGTATGCAAAAGTTTGGGCACTCTGGTAAATTTTCATGATTTTCCTTTATAAATCATTGGTTGTTTGGATAAGAAATTTCAGTTAAATATATCATATAGGAGACAAACACAGTGATATTTGAGAAGTGAAATAAAGTTTATATGATTTACAGAAAGTGTGCAATAATTATTTAAACAAAATTAGGCAGGTGCATAAATTTAGGCACCCTTGTCATTTTATTGATTTCAATACCTTTAGCACTAATTAAGGGAACTCAAAATTCCCTCAGTAACCTCAGTGACCCTTGACCTCCATACACAGGTGAATCCAATCATGAGAAAGGGTTTTTAAGGAGGCCAATTGTAAGTGTTTCTCCTCTTTGCATCTTCTCTGGAGAGTAGCAACATGGGAGCCTCAAAACAACTCTCAAATGACCTGAAAACAAGGGGAAGGATACAGAAAGCTATCTCAGAGATTTAAGCTCTCAGTTTCAACTGTGAGGAACATTGTGAGGAATTGGAAGACCACAGGCACAGTTCTAGTTAAGGCCCGGAGTGTCAGACCAAGAAAAATCTCAGATAAGCAGAGGTGAAGGATGGTGAGAACAGTCACAGTCAACCCACAGACCAGCTCCAAAGACCTACAACATCATCTTGCTGCATTGTTCAACTATTCAGCGCACTTTACACAAGGAGATGCTGTATGGAAGAGTAATGCAGAAAAAGTATTTTCTCTGCACCCGCTTGAGGTATGCTAAAGCACATTTGGACAAGCCAGCTTCATTTTGGATTAAGGTGCTGTGGACTGATGAAACTAAAATAGAGTTATTTGGGCAAAACAATGGGCGTTACGCATGGTGGAAAAAGAACACAGCATTCCAAGAAAAACACTTGCTACCTAAAGTCAAATTTGGTGGTGGTTCCATCATGCTGTGGCCAGTGCAGGGACTGGGAATCTTGTTAAAATTGGAGTCGCATGGAATCCACTCAATATCAGCAGATTCTGGAGAACAATGTCCAGGAATCAGTGGCAAAGTTGAAGTTGTGCCGGGGCTGGATCTTTCAGACAACGACCCTAAACACTGCTCAAAATCTACTAAGTCATTCATACAGAGGAACAAAAACAACGTTCTGGAATGACCATCTCAGTCCCCAGACCTGAATATTATTGAACATTTGTGGTGTGATTTAAAGTGGACTGTCCATGCTCAGAAACCATCAAACCTGACTGAACTGGAGATGTTTTTTAAAGAAGAATGGTCCAAAATGCCTTCCACCAGAATCCAGACTCTAATTGGAAGCGTTTAGAGGCTGTTATTTCTGCAAAAGGAGAAGGCACAATTTTTTTCTTTTGTGGTGCCTAAACATGCACATGCCTAATTTTGTTTAAATAATTCTTGCACACTCTGTAAATCATATAAACTTTATTTCACTTCTCAAATATCACTGCGTTTGTCTCTTATATGATATATTTAACTGGCATTTCTTATCCAAACAACCAATGATTTCTAAAAGAAAATCATGAAAATTTACAGGGGTGCCCAAACATTTGCATACTACTGAATGAGTGTATTTACAGTGAGGATTTGAATTGTTCAGGTAACGGGAATATAAATATAAAGTGTAATATTGTAATTATAGTGGTTGGTTTTGGAGTCGGGGGGTTATTGACACTGTGTGACTGATAAAGTACAACCTCTGCTGGGCCTTTTTGGTTATTGAGTCAATGTTGGGTGCCCACTTTAGATCCTGGGACATGGTAGATCCCAGAAACCTGAAGGTTTTCACAGCAGACACAGAGTTATTGAGAATGGTGAGGGGGCAGAGCAGGGGGGCTCCTCCTGAATTCCACTGTCATCTCGACAGTTTTGAGCGTGTTCATCTCCAGGTTGTTCTAACCACACCAGAGGACCAGCTGTTCCACCTCCTGTTTGTATGCAGACTTGTCACTGTCTCGGATGAGGCCGATGACCGTTGAATCGTCTGTATACTTCAGGAGTTTGACAGATGGGTCATCCGAGTCGTTGGTGTAATGGGAGAAGAGCAGTGGGGAAAGCACACAGCCCTGGGGGCACCTGTGCTGATTGTCTGGGTGCTGGATGTGAATTTCCCCAGCCTTACCTGCTGGCTCTTGTCTGTGAGGAAGTTTGTAATCCACTGACAGGTGGAGGCTGGGACGATGAGCTGGGTGAGTTTGGAGTGCAGGATGTCCGCGATGATGGTGTTGAACGCCGAACTGAAGTCCACAAACAGGATCCTAGCATATGTCCCTGGGGAGTCGAGGTGATGCAGGATATAATGTAGTCCCATGTTGATTGTATCATCCACTGTGCTGTTTGCTCGATATGAAAACTGCAGGGGGTCCAACAGGGGGCATGTGATGTCCGTGGTGTGGGGGTGGTTGTTTGATGTTGGAGCGGGTGATGGGTGTGAATGTTAGCTTCTCAAACCTGCAGTAGAAGACATTCAGGTCTTTAGCCAGTTCACAGTTCACTGCGATGTAGTGGGATGGTATCCTGTAGTTGGTAGTCTCCTGTATACCTCTCCACACTGACGCTGGCTTGTTAACTGTTTTTCAGCTTCTTAAGGCCACATTATACTTCTCCGACTGCGTATGCGTTACCCGTCTGCGTCACCACGGAGACGCCTCGAGCATTTATACTTCTGCGTCGTGGTGACGGACACTCGCTGCAATTTCCCGCCCGATCAGTAGGGGTCGCTGCGCAAGGTTGTTGTGCTTCTGGCTACAGTGAGCAATGGCGTCCGAGAAAGAAAGAGAGCAAAGACTGTTGTTGAAACAGTGGCCGTTTCTCACTTTTCTGTGTGATGGAACACAGTTTTAAGATAATTTGAGGCGAGAAATTGGCCATTTAGGGTCTAAACATGTGCTGTGTGTGTTAAGATGTGACGTATTTATAGTTCGGCAGCGGCGTTATCGGCGGGGATCAGCTCCGCCTCTGTCAGGACGCCCGGAGCGCACTGAGAGCCGGCACAGTGCAGCTTCGCTCAGCATGTCCTGAGGACCAATCGCAGCTCTTGCCGTCTCCGTAGTCCCTTGACGGAGTGACGGACACTTTGCCACACTATAGTGTCTCTCCAAAAAATATTTTGTGCACCCGGAGACGACGCAGAGGCTCTTCGACAGTCTCTGCGTCGACGCAGAGTCTCTACGTAGCCTACGCAGAGCACTTTACGCAGAAGTATAAATTGGGCTTTAGTGTAACACTCTTTGCCACTTCTCCTTTTGATCTCCTTCGTCAGTGTATTCCTGGTCGAGCTGTACAGGACTCTGTCCCCACTTCTGTAGGCCTCCTACTTGGCCTGCCGACCTCATCCTGTGTTTGGCAGTGAACCAAGGTTTATTTTTGTTGTATGTGCAGAAGGTTTTGGTTGGAACACACATGTTCTCACAAAAGCTGGTGTAGCATGTCACAGTGTCAGTGAGTTTGTCCAGATCTGTAGCAGCAGCCTTAAAACACTCCAATCTGTGCAGTCAAAGCAGGCCTGTAACTCCAGCGTTGACTTTGTGGTCCGTCTCTTCACAGTCTTCACTACAGGTTTAGCAGATTTGAATTTCTGCCTGTAGTTTGGGACAAGATGAACCATGCCGTGATCAGAGAACCCCAGGGCTGCACAGGGGACAGATGTGCGTCCTTTAAAAGTGTAGCAATGATATGGACAAATTAACATGTTGTCTATATCTTGGCAGTTCACGACTGAGGTTTGCTCTGTTAAAATCCCCAATAACAATGAGAACGGAGTCTGGTTTTCCTCTCCATGTTCGTTATCTGGTCAGCAAATTGTTGTAAAGCCTCAGTAACACAGGCCTGCGGTGGGATGTAAACACCAACCAGAATAAACGACAACTCATGCGGAATACAACGGCTTGTAGTTTTTTAAAAATTACTCCAAGTGGGGGCTGCATGATTTGTTCAACACTGTGACATCTGTACACCGACTTTTGTTTCAGTAAAACACAGACCGGCAGATCCATGAAAGTCCGAGATTCCACGTTTGTCCACGTTATTGTTGAGCGGACATTCCCAAGATGTATTGACGGGAGTGCTGTACGAAAACCCTGCTGTCTGTTGATGTGGATGTAACTTGGCTGGAGAGTAAATCAGGAGAGCATAATCTCCCTCATCATTTGGAGTGGGATTACCTTTAGGTTTAGTTTGGGACAAGAACGGTAAAGCCCTGAGTCACGTTATGACTGAGAACATTACCTTTACTTGGTGGGCAGGGTGTGCACTGTTCCCGATGGCCGAGTTATGAAGCGGGATGTACCAGTACACCAACAACAAACAACAACATTGGACAACAATGGAGGACATCCAGCAGGTCTTTGTTTTTTGCTCGGTTTGGGCTGTTTGTCTCAACAAGACGTCACAATTTGTATGAGAAACGTAACACCAGTTGCAAGGGAGTGAAACTTTTCTGTCGGCCAATCAGCTTACTGTTGTGTGTGTACCTCCACACGTACCATCCTGTACCATTATTCTGGTATCCCAAGGGGAAAAGTACCAAAAAATAGAATGGTTGCGGTTATTTTTGTACTTTTCCTAATGGAAAAAAAATAAATAAATCACACCATAACGACCCTTTCACTCAGTGGAAACAATTTATGTAAAATCAACTGTGACTGATGTCTAAGACACATACATTACATGTTCTAAAACTCTCATTTCCCTTCTCTCTCTTTCAGGAATATTGTCTGCAGTAGGCAATGGCTACGTCCTTTATATGGCCATCAAACGCAAGACCAAGTTAAAGCCTCCGGAGCTAATGACTGTCAATCTTGCCATTTTTGACTTTGGCATCTCAGGTACTGTACCCTTTTTAATGGTGAAACTGATTGTGTAGTTGGTAAATGCCTGATCAGAATGAGCACCATCCGTCAGTAGATTTTCCTCTTGTTTCTGTAATGACGAAAGGGCTACTGTGGCTAAGGCTAGACCCTTTATTTTCTTTTTATTCATATTGCAACACTAACTTTTGGAAACTGAATGGTTTCTTTGACTCATGCTTGGTTGCAGCCTCAAGAATGCTTTGACATTCAGATTTTGATCCCGTCTTCTGTCAGCACTGAATTCTGTCACACAACATGTTTTTTCCTTCAGCTACCCCACTGGAACTTTTTTTCTAATTTAAAGTTCATTCATTTATTATGGTGAATGTCATCAGGAGATGACTTTACTACTTATCACAGATAGACCAAATTGTCACATTAAACTGGTCTCCATCATTTTTGCTTTGCCATCCATCCTAAATTTGCAAACATAATTATTCAAATATCTTGACAGAATTTCTTCATATATGACAAACATGTTCTCTTGGATTAAGATGTTGATTGTAATCATCTGTCTTTTATCTCAGCAACACAATCAGGGAAACCTTTCCAATTTGACACCATATGTTCACTTTGGCTTACAGATTATCTCCTATTATCAATTTTGGTGGCAGAGTGAATGGTCACATCACCTCTCAAACCAAGTTGTTGGTTGTTGTTGTTTTTTACCTTACATTAAATATAATTTTTGTGAACTTGTAGACGACAGTTGGTCACTTGGCCCTCTCACCGACAAGGTGACATGAGTTGGTGTGTCACTCCCCTGTAGCTATAATCCATGGATCTATTCAATTCAATTCAATAGTTCTTTAATCTTGTTCTTTAAAGTGTGTCAGCTTTTAGATTAAAAATTGTGTAAAGATTATCCTTCAGTGCAGAGGTCTCTATCAGTCGGGCCATAAAAAAAAACGTTTTACAACCTGTAACACAAGGCTGACAAAAGCGATCAATCAACAGTTACTAAAGATACTGGAAAACAGGAACATAAGGCTAATCAGATCTGTCTAATTAACCACCTGAGCTGCTGCTGTTCCATGCAGTTACCTTGGGGCAGTCTTGACATACTAGTTAATGGAGAGATATATACTTTAATTTAACTTAACTTAACAAAGTAAAGTCGAAACACAAACTAGAGAAAGAGAGAGGACAGAAGAGAGTGCAGTAGGAGAAAGAGAAGCAACATACCATGAGGCTGCATGGTCTTGGAAATTACTCAAAAGTCCATGGGTACAATACAAGTTCTCCACTGGAGCTTTAAGGCCCATGTAACCTTTCTGAATTAGATTATTCTCAATGACAACTTTCTGGTGGGTTAAATGCTAAATTGGTTGTAAACCTTATTAGACAATGGGTTATTTTGTTTTGTTTAGGCTTACAACACGGTCTGTCATGATCTATATCAAATAATTTGCCACACTAAAGTGTCTCTCCTGTAGTGTGTTTAATAAACACAATGAAGGAGAGCTATATATGAGAGAGTCAACTGAAAAAGAAACATACTATGCATTGATTCTGGTGTCATTGCACATCTTTACTGGGTGATGACCTGTTTTTGCACTGCTATGGGCGGTCATCATTGGTTCAGTCAATAAAGAACAATTGGCCCACGTGTTTCCCCCAGAGCTACTCAAGCACTTGACTTGGCTCACAATACGTGTTATTGAACAAGTCTCTTTTCTCGTGTCCTGTGATGTGAACACTGACAAAATACACAAAAGATGAATGGTTTTATTTCCTCTAATGAGAAATCGACCAAGGTAAAGGCTGAATTAGTAGCTACAGCAGTTACAGCAGCAAGGTTGCTATGTCAGCTGGGATTGGCACCAGTAGCCCCGTGACCCATATGTGGAAGATAAAGTGGTAGACAATGGATGATATAGCAGTATGTGTGTATGTAGTGCTGATACTACACACTTGTACTTGTACACTCTGGTGTGAGGTGAAAATATACCAGCTGCAGATTTTCCCAAAGGCATCTGTAACCTGCAGATTGTCAGGAGGGAGCCATTAAAAATGAATACTCAAGATTAAATGTTGGTGGATAATGGGAGGAGAGACGATGCATAACTGATAAAGCGCATATTGATCAGTGCAGTATAACTGGAGTGAGATATCTCTAAAATGAAGACACTTTGAGATGCAAAACTGACCGTTGTCTCTCTTCCTCAGCCACTAATGGACTAATGAGCTTTTGATTCAGAATCAGGAATTATACCGCTATACAATACTGTATAGTCTTGATGACCAATCAAAGCTGCATGCTTTACACTACAGTTTGTGCACATTTTCTATCTCACATCTTTCATACTCATTCAAACACTGCCGGCACAGTCTTCAGGAGCAACATGGGGTTAAGTGTCACATCAGCAATATTGATCCAGGGATGACTGTGCTCAATATATTGTACGTTACTCTAACCCTAAGCCTAACCCCAACAGTGAATATTTCATTGCCACTGCACAGGGGCCAGTGGTGGTTGAAACCCAAGACTAGCTCCTCATGGAAGGTTTGCCCAGGCCACCAACAAATGCTGTCAGCATAGAAGGTCCTTCTAACCCCTCGAGTCATCACATGCATTCACAAGGCTAAAGCCAAATGTATACTCCTGCAAAGGGCTCTGCGTAACCTACGCAGAGCCTGTCTGATAGCCTCTGCCTCATCTCCGACTGCACGAAATGTTTTTATATTATATATTATAATATACGGTGACGGCAATAGCTGCATTTGGTCCTCAGGACAGGCCAAGCGAAGCTGCTCTGTGCCGGCTCACAGTGCGCACCGAGCGTCCACAGAGGCGGAGCTGATCACCGCCGACAACATCGCTGCCAAACTATAAATACGTTATATCTTGACATACACAGCACATGTTTAGACTCTAAATTGCCAATTTCTCGCCTCAAATTATCTTAAAACTGCGTTCAGTGACACAGAAAAGTGAGAAAAGTCCACTGTTTCAACAACAACAGCCTTTCTCTCTTGGACGCCATTGCTCACTGTAGCCAAAAGCACAACAACCTTGCGTAGCGACCCCTACTGATTTGGCAGGAAATTGCAGTGCGTATCCGTCACCACGATGCAGAAGTATGAGGGCTCGAGGGGTCTCCGTGGTTACGCAGTCGGATAACGCATTACGCAGTCAGAGAAGTATAATGTGGCCTTAAGACTCACTGTCCTCTGATGCATTATTTTTAACTTTATTACCAAGGCATGACCCAAAAAAACGTCTACAGTCTAATCAATTTAAAGAGCCACCCAGTAAAGGAGTGTTAGATCATCTGAGCATAAGCAAATTGGGAAAGATAACCAGTTTGTGCATATGCATAAGGAAAGAGGTAAACAATAATCCAATACTACTACTACTACTAATAGATAATAAAACCACCAATTAATAACATTAATTCATTATTCACAATCAATTAACACTTTTTTGACATTTAAGAATTAGTTATTTTTTGCGCACACCAATTAGGGATTGTGAATTTGACTCATGTATTTAACCCTATCCTTTTTACAAACCAGTAGTGAAAACACACAAGCTGGGTGCAGGAGCAGTTTGCAGTGCTTATCTGCACTGAGGGAGCAATGGGGGATTGGGTGACTTGCTTGAGGGCACCCTAGAACCTGACCCATCTCAGGATTTGAACTGGCAACGAGGCAACCCTCTAGTTACAAGTCCAACTTCTTGTCTTCCTCATGTGAAATACATGAAATATAAGAAATGTAATTTCTGAAGAAATACACGTGTTACCTCAAGGTTATTTCCCATTTTTTATATGTATTTGAAATAATCAGTACAAATCCATATCACGTTCACAAAATATAGTCACTTTTCTTTACATTTTATTACTAATATAAATATTAGTAATAATATATATAATAGTATGTAATATATATTACTAACTCAATATATGGTGGGAGTTGCTTTACATTGTTAATATGGATGAAAAAATAGTGAATTGCAAAATAATAGAAGTAAACATGATAAACGTTAAATTCTGGTTGGTTCTATGTTTTTTCTGTGAGATTACGTGTTATCTGTGTGTGTGTTGTCTTGTGGTGTTAACAAAAAAATACATATCTGATATAGCTGGAGCATTTGTGAAACCTTTTTAAAACATCGCTGACCTCTCAGTGCTGACAGAACTCATTACCTCCCAGTGACTTTGGTTAAATTAAAAACAACACACGCAGTTATAATCCTTGGAGTGCGAGAGAGAATGCTGCACTTCACTGTCATATCAACAGAGACGATAAATTACTGTTGGGTCAATAAAAATGAAAGGGGCGACAGGCAGAGAATATTAGTAAGGATTTTAGAAATGTATTAAATTAATGAAAAGGTTGATCTGTACCTGCTTGCATCTCAATGTATGTTGGTGGGGGGGACAATGCATGGACTCTGAATAGTCTGTAATCAAAGCTATTGAAGGAATCTTAAAGGTACGAGTTGAGATGACAATTCATTATTAGACCTTATGTTTTTTTCCCACTTTGCATCATGCTAGGTGTCATTCAGAGTGTCATAATCCTCACTAATACATTTCTGTTAGACCCGTCTCTGATTAAGCCTTCACCAGGCTAACCATGACGCAAAATCAAATCATCTCCCTGATCTTGAAAATGATAATGGACAAAAATTCTGTATGAAAGGTGCTATTCGTACTTCTGTCTGCACTTAAAATATTGCAGATAGGATAGGTTTGTTAACAGTGGAAAATAATGAATTTAATAAGTCATGTTGGTGATGCTAGACAGGAATTTGATGGTTTAAGTGTTTTTTCATCATGACGAGCGATAATATCCTATATTGTCTCATCACTAACAGCAACTTTCAGTGCTTAAAATGATGAGTGCATGAGTAGGTTAACAGATTTGACAAATTTGGAAAGAAGACACTTCACTTATACTGTGTGCCCGGAGACATAGGAGGGTTGCGTCAAAAAGGGCATCCTGCGTGAACCTGAGAGACAGAGCAGCTTAAAGTGATAACAATGAATAAATGCATGCCTTTTTTTCCATTTGCTTGCAATTTCTGGCTAGTATATCTTGTGACCGAGGAGTTCATTTCACTTCAAAAACACTTGGTCTCAATAAAGAGGGTTGTACTTTAAAAATGTTAGCCCACTTTGGCAGACAATCACTTTTTGGCCAAACAATGGGAAGTCCATTGTCTACTTCCTTTTCTTCAGACTCTGAAGTTTGTCTTTTTTTTCATTATGTATCCCATTTTATCACCAAAAAAAAAAATCGAATAAGAGTAAATACAAAACAAACACCTACCAATTCCGGAGATTTCAAATCCATTAGGCTCATGAATATTTTCCATTACTGATATTAGTTTTTACCGCTCGGCACTCATTACTGATGAGATCACTCAGCTGGCTGATTGAATTGGTTGAAAAGTAATTGTCAGTCCACTGGATGGATCACCATATAATGCACTGTTTCTCGAGAGTTGGAAAAATGCATGTTTAAAAACGATGGTGTCATTTTAATAAAATACTCCATGAATATTAATGAGGATTAATTGTAATCAGAATATTTATTTGGAGGCACTGACATTTGCGGGGGGGAAAAAAACAAGCTTTGTGTAGGTCCCTTAGCTGTGGTGCATACAAAGCGGTTTACGTGACATGACTTCTTAGCGTATTTCCCTTGACTACAGTAAACAAACCGTGCAGTGCCCATTTTCTTACTGCTTCAGTCAGAACAGTATGGTTTTTGTTGTTTATTGGTTGTCTCAGTAGAAAGAAAAATGTCTCCCTTTGCACTGTACCTACTGATTTCACACAATTGAGTTGATAAATCCAATGTTTATTTCTTCTAAATGAAAATATATATTTGACCAGCTTTAACCCCGTTACATCTAAAGGGGAAGCAGCTGGGGCCAAGGTTGGAAGCCATAAGCGGAGCAAATGTCAACCTTCTGGCTAAAGTACTGAAGTCGGCCTTGCTTTATAAATGGTAAATGTTTTTCTAGTCTCGATGATCACTCAAAGCTGCTTTACACTACAGTTTGCCATTCACCCATTCATTCACTCAGACTTCCATACAGCGCATGTATGTGCACAGCCATCAGGAGCAATGAGTGGTTAATTGTCTTGCCCAAGGACACTTCAGCATGTAGACTAGCGGAGCCGGGAAGGAAAAACAGCTAATTCTTCCACTGTTATAAAGATGGTTAAGAGAGCTGTACAATTTGAAAACAAGCAATCAAAAAAACTACTTTGCGTTAGTAAGTAGTGTAAGTAGGATTCACTTTAGTTCAATTGATTTGTGTCGCGCCAAATCACATAATACCTACTCGTCTGAGTTGTCAAAAGCATGCCAAGTCAACAGATGGCAATATGACTTAAACTGTAAAGAGTTACTGGTCAATCAGAAGAGATTGGCTACATCTGACCCCATCTCGTTTTGTGTAAGTACACATTTCATGCATTCTTGCCTCCAGAGGTTTTGATGTTTACGCAGCTTAGGTGTGCCACATGGCTCCTGGCTCATCCTGCTCTCAGGGAAGCTAAAACACACACACACACGTTTGTGCAGCTATTCTTTTATGGACTATTATCTG
Organism: Microchirus variegatus; assembly: GCF_963457635.1. Classification (NCBI taxonomy): domain Eukaryota; kingdom Metazoa; phylum Chordata; class Actinopteri; order Pleuronectiformes; family Soleidae; genus Microchirus; species Microchirus variegatus. The sequence continues at coordinate 6,539,154 of NC_139813.1, read as the reverse complement.
CATGGTCTTATCCCCAACCCTAACCCTAAACATAATTAAAATATAAGCCCTAAACCTAACCTGTTCTTCAGAAATGAGGTGCTTTTGGTCTCCATGAGTACTACTGTGTCCTAACAAGATCAGTGTTTATGGCAGAGAAGATCTAGGCAATAAATGCAAGTACACGCACTCGCAACCGCATTCTTATTGTGATTTTCTGTACAGGAAACTTGTGCTGCATTGGTACTCCCCATTCAAGCAGATAATACAGTGTAATACTGCAGTAGATCATCTGATAATAACATAGCTGTCATAGTATTTGCACTTGTCTTTAAAGGTAGCTTTACCACAAGAATTGCTACTACAGACTTACATTTAATTAAACAATCAGCACTCCTGTCTCTCCCCATTGTAAGTCCACTGTATGCTGTTCAATAATTAATCACTCATGTCACAAGCTGTCACAAGGGTTGTCAAAGCGATTCTGCATTTAGAATTTGAAGCACTGGTTAAAAAAAAGAAAGGAGCTTATGTAGTCAGCACGACAAGATACTGACCAGGATTTTTCTGCCTCGCGCATTTGCCTTTTTCTCAAGGAAGGGATGTGTTCTCTCAATACTGTGAGTTAAGACTGTGTCTTAAGCCTTAAGGTTTTGATAAGCTATTTCTTTTTTTCTTTTTGCTGGTGATTATGTTTAAAGACATAAAGAGAGCATCAGTGTGTGTCCATGCAACAGCCTTTCACATCATGATAGATAGACAAAGATAGATAGATAGAATACAAATGTTACAGTGCATAATGTACAGGTGTTTTCGAATATATGTAGTCGAGTAAAAGTTAATGAGTACCTGAAAATAAAAACAATAAGTAAAATACATAAAATTAAGTAAATGTATCACATCCCACCACTGCTGTGTACATATACACTATTTTTATTTATATTTTCCTCCTGAAGCCAACCAGGAAATAATAATATATTGAAAAGCCATTAAGGGTGGTTGTAAAAATAAGTCCTTTGGGATGAAAGTCTATTGGAAAATTAGCCTACTTTTCACTTGATTGACAAATGTTTTTGACCACATCTGTTAAGTATTGAATTATAGTGTTTCAATCAGGTGTTGTGCTATTTTGGGGCCCATATCTCCAATGAAGGGCAATCTTAACGCTTCATTTTGGACAATTCTATGTGTCCAACAGTTTGAGGAAGGTCCTTTTCTATTCTGACTGTGCCCCAGTGCACAAAGCAAGGACCATAAAGACATGGTTTGAAACAACTTGACTGGCCAGCACAGAGCCCTGACCTCAACCCCATCAAGCATCTTTGGGATGAACTGGAACAGAGATTGTGAGCCAGGCCTTCTCGTCCAACATCAGTGCATGACCTCATAAATGCTCTACAGAATGAATGAACACAAAGTCCCATATAAACACTTCAAAATCCTTAGGAACATCACCTAAGAAGTGGGGAAAGTTGTCATAGCTGGCAAAGGGAGACTAACTCCATCTTAAAGTAGTGTACATGTATTTGAATATGTCATTACAGTCCCTGCTGGTGTGATGGTCAGGTGTCCAATAGTAGCCTGGTTGCAGATGTCTGTGGACTACCTCTTGCAAAACGGCAACATGGTGTCCAGATTCTTATGGGGATGTCACAAGCAGCGTCCACCATGCATCGATTCAGTGTCAACTGAATACAATGAACAGAATTGCCCGACATATTGTTTTCTGAGCTCAGCCAATTCATCTGGTGACTCATTTAATCTAAATTAGTAACTATATTATTTATTATTATTATTTCCTGTACCAAATTCTACGGTCTCTCTTCCTCTCTGTCCTTCTCCTGTTCCGTCTCTGCAGTGACAGGAAAGCCCTTTTTCATAGTATCCAGTTTCTCCCACCGCTGGTTGTTCGGCTGGGAGGGCTGCCAGTTCTACGGCTGGGCGGGCTTCTTCTTTGGTTGTGGGAGCCTCACTACGATGACCTTGGTCAGCCTGGATCGCTACCTGAAAATCTGCCATATACAATACGGTACATTAGCATCCTCTTAAAAAGGGTTTTTCAAATGTTTTGGGGGTTTTATTTGGAATAAATTCACTCCTAGCTCAAATGCATGTTGATTTTTAGGAGCTTCAGCTCCAATTATATTCATCATATGTATTTTTTGCCTGAATTAGCATTCACATGCAAGGGATAAACCCACTAATACTAGAGTGAAAAAGGTGTCAGAAACGTCATATTTATTATGTCTGTAGTTCCTCCTTTTCCTCTCAAAACCCAGAAAGAAGAAAACAAGCAAGCACACACCACTAAGTCATCTCTCAATAATTTCCTTGAAGTTGAAAAGAAATGGTTGCACATAATCCCACAGCCTGACTGAATCTCTGATAGCTGTAATTTATGTGTCCATGTGTTGATTTACTTCACTTTAATGCCGTAATGCGATATGCAACTTCTCTTGTCAAGGATTTTTGAATTTCAAGTAATTTTTGCTAGGTAGGTGGGTAGTTTGAGGATCAGGATCGAGATGATCGACCCTGCATTGAAGGTCAAGGTGAGAATGAAATTTGGAGATACAGTAAGAGAGTCAACGTGGAGATGGTTTGGTCATGTGCAGAGGAGGGATAGTGATTATATTAGACATAGGATGTTGAAGATGGAGCTGTGGGGCAGGAAAAAGAGACCACAGAGAATGTTCATGGATGCTGTGGAGGACATGAGGACAGTTGGTCTAACAGAACAGGATATGGCAAGATGATGGCATATGATCCACTGTGGCGAGCTCTAAAGGGATAAGTTGAAAGACAAAGACTTATCTAGGAATTTGAAAAATGATATTTAAAAGTTATGCAATTATGGTACAAAGCGCCCGTCAACACTCATTCTTTTCCTTCACTTTCAGGCACATGGTGGAAACGTCACCACACCTTCCTGAGCCTGGCCTTTGTCTGGGTGTATGCAGGCTTCTGGGCCATCATGCCCCTCGTCGGCTGGGGAAGCTACGCCCCAGAGCCCTTTGGCACTTCCTGCACACTGAACTGGTGGCTGGCACAAGCCTCTGTGTCCGGACAGAGCTTTGTCCTGTCCATTTTGTTCTTTTGCCTTGTCCTCCCGACTGGCATTATTATCTTCTCCTATGTCATGATCATCTTCAAAGTCAAGTCGTCGGCAAAGGAGATCTCAAACTTTGACGCCCGCATCAAAAACAGTCACAACCTTGAGATGAAACTCACAAAGGTGGGTGTGAGGCTGGAGGAAAGAACAAATGATATGTGTTTGGATGAAATTTGATTTGGAGATGTAATAATTTGAGTGCTATATTGGGTCATAAAATGTCGTAGAAATCTGACGCTTATCAAGGATAGGAGTAATGATGGGCCAGATGGCAGAGCATTGGCTTGCATTGTTGCATCATAGCAAGATGGTCACCAGTTCAAATCCAGTTTTGGCTTACTGTCCAAAAATATGCAGATTAGGTTAATTGGACACTCTAAATGGACCATTGGTGTGAATGTGAGACATGTCCAAATCAAGTTCAAATGTATTTATATAGCACATTTAAAACAACCCTGTTGCCCTTAAGTGCTTTACATGGTTAAATGTCCAGGGTGTACTCCGCCTTACACCCTATGTCAGCTGGAACAGGCTCACTAAACAAGGAGTGAGTGTGAGTAATGACTGGATGTAAATGAATCAGATGTAGAAAAGTATAAAACCCCTTTATTCATTATTGGATATCTTTAAAGGTTAAAACAAATGCATTTGCTCTTTACAGAGTTCATCAGGGCATGTGTGTCGTTCATTACTGCTTGTACAGGAAAGCTTTTTCTATGGACTGCTGCAGAGAATGGCAAGATATAGTGGCAACTATAACTATACTTACATACTACTACTAAGTGTCGTGTAGATTTTATGTTCTCAGCACAGGGAGCCTGCAGAGCACAGTCTCTGGGTCAGTACTATACCACTACACGTACAACTACAAAAAGTGTAAACTCCAGGCCGAATCTGTTTCACGATTATTGCTTTGTATCCCCTCAGGCGGCAATGCTGATCTGTACGGGTTTCTTGATAGCCTGGATCCCTTATGCAGTGGTGTCAGTGGTGTCAGCGTTTGGTGAGCCAGACACGGTGCCCATTGCCATATCTGTCATTCCCACTTTGCTGGCCAAGTCCTCAGCCATGTACAACCCCATCATCTACCAGGTCCTGGACTTGAAAAACTCCTGCACAAAATCCTCCTGTTTTAAGGCCCTGAAGAGACGCAGGCATTTTAGAAGCTCAAGGTAAAATATGTTGGATTGTATTTTCGATTGCCGCCCTTATGTTTCCTCATCACTGGTTTATTTACAGCTGTGTAGTTGACTGACAAAATTGTATTTCATAATACAAAGGCAAATATTTGTGCAGGAGAGGCAAATAAGCCTCTAAACAATTTAACAGAGAGTAAAAAATATCCATAAAATTACAAATTCATTTCAGTTATACTAGTCATAATTATTATTTTTCCTGGATAGAAGATACCGCACCAGACTAGTCCTAAACATCTTGCAGGATGATATAAACTTAAGAGACCTATCTAAAGAGTTCCAGAGTTTGGGGCCATGGAATTTGAAAAAAGATTTGACTGGAGGTATGACAGAGGTAATGAAAATTCCTCAGACCTCTCACTGAAAAAGAGTGAATATCCGATGATAACAAAAAAAAACTTATGAAAAGTTCCCGGGATGTCTTGTTTGAAATGAATGAATTTAGACATAAATAGACATGTTTGAAACATATTAATAGAAAAAATTGATAAAAGTTAAATTTGCTAAATAAAGGTGCAGATGGTGCTTGATTAGTGGAATTTAAAATCATTTTCAAGAATCTTTTTGTTAATTGAGAATATGAGGAATATGAAGCACCCCAAACAATGTTACAGTATATCAAATATGGATAATTGAAACTGTGATATAATGTCATAAGGCAGAACTGATTAACTAAGGAAGAGACTATTCTGATAATGCCATAGGACTTCAAATTTTTTTTTGGATACATGCTCAATATGGTTTCCCCTAGAACAATCTTTCACCAACTAATAAACCAAGACATGTTGCACACAAGACTTGTTTGATTTCAGTGTTATTAATTTGTAGCTTTGAGCCATGCGTAGGAAAAGTTTTATTTTTGTTGTATAGTATATAATTTGATTTGTTTACATTCAAGGAAAGCTTGTTCATTTGAAACCATCTTGAGGAGTATTCCAGCGCGATATTGGCATTTCTGATTAGACATTCAAAATCAGGGTGAGACATGGAAAAGTTAGTATCATCCGCAAATAACATGGGCAGAGAAGTCTCAGACATTACAGCAAAATCATTAATGACAAATCAAAAACAGAAGGGGCCCAAGAATTGACCCTTGAGGCACACCATAGTATAGTTTTGTTTTCTTACATTCATAACCATTATGACAAACATATTGTTCTCTGCTACAAAGGTAATCACTAAACGAGTACAGCATTCAAGAAAATACCAATAGCAAACTTATTTTTGTCCAGAGCAGTAGAAATTTTACCAATTAGTTGCAGAAGAGCAACAAATGCATAAATCGATCATTATTCTTAGGAAGGCTGTGCATATTTAAGTGAATTGTAGAGAAGACATTTGGAATTTCTGGTTAAATTGTCAGTTATCATATGAAATTCATCTTCATGTAGTTACATGTATTAGACTCTATCTGCTAGAGAAATTGACATCAGGGTCATGTGAATCAATGCAGTCCATATAATTATAATTATTCAATCTCCCTGGTGTCTTGGGGTGTTGCTGCGGGGATGTATAATCAGCTTGTCGTGACGAAGAAAATCGATGTCCCCTCTGTCTCGAGCAGCTTTCAATTTAGGGATTAGGTCTTTTCTTTTCTGACGGACGGCATATATAGAGTTCTCATTTATGTACATTTTGGAGCCTTTAAGGTATTTGGCCCCCTGGAGAATCATTAATCTGTCCTTGTACTTAACAAACTTAACTACAATCGGCCTGGGTCTCACTGGGTATCAATCCCTGACACAGGTTTCCCTGCACAGTGAGCCCGCTCCATCTCAATCATCCCCCCTGCAGTTGTAGTTTCTCCATGAAGACTCTGTTGACCTTTTCCTGCGAATCAGCCCATGTTTCTTCTGGTGTCTCCTCGATTCCATCTATGACCAAGGTGTGTCTTCTGGACTGACCCTCTAGATAATCCATCTTGTCAGTTACGGCCAATAGACTCTCACATATCTTGAACATTTGCGATTGCATGTCTTGACAATGATCAGTCTGTTTAATGTTACCCGTTTTGAAGTCATCGACCTCTTTCTGTGTGAAATGAATACGGGCTTTAATTGGATTGAGGAACAAGGCCATTACTACCACAATCTTCCCTGGACAGATACAATAAATGTCCCCTATGCAAATCTAGTAAACCACGCAGGAATACATTCATTGTTCTCTGTACAGATAAGTAGAACTATGTAAGTGATGCCTCTGTTCTGTTCTCTCATGTTCCCTGCAGATTCTGCACCATTTCAGGCACGATTAAGGACACGCCCCCAGCCAAAGAAGCTCACATTGAGATATGAGAGAGACTCCAGACTGTGTGACCTCCTTGTCTCTTTTACTTTGGACGCTTTGCCTTGTTCCTTGACCTGACTGTCCTGCACTTACCCAATCACATGCTGCCTGCCTTCTGCTACGTGTCACAAGCTCACCTTCAGTCTTGCTGTTCGTATTTACGTGCACAGTGGATTGTCTATTGCTCTATCCCTCCGCAAGTTCCTTGCCTTGTCTTCTCAAGAAGCACATCTCTTCCTTCATCTGTGGAGCTTGGAGCCGTGTTGTCTTTACGGTTGCTGCAACATACAAGTGACCGGTTGTGTGAACGTCTTGACTTTGCTTTTCAGTATTAGACACAGCGACTGAAAAAAGAAATGAAATCCTACAGGCTGACTTGATTTGTTGTTCACACTACATGTTGCAAATAATTGAAGAAATTGTTTCCAACCAGTTTTGTAGATATATTTTTCTGTGAATCCATATACATATATATATATATATATATGAAATTGAATTTTTACATGTTGCTAAAGTCGAAATGCAAATTAAAAACAACAATCTGATCTTGATGTGGGCCATATCAAATTGGTCAAGCTTAAGTGGATATTAAGAACCCATGTACACCTGCTTATTCATACAGTCATCCAATCAGACAGAATCATGTGGCAGTAGCAATATAATGCAGGTCAGAATCTGTTGACGTTGATGAAAACATCACAGTGAGTAAAAAAAAAAAAAGAAGAAAAAAAAAAGGATCTCATCAACTTTGACCATTAATCTCAAAGATTTGAATGTCTTCTGGGATTCCCACATCTGTCTTTGGCGTTTACACAAACTGGACCAACAAAAACACCAACGAAGAAACTAAAACATCATGAGGGTAGCAATTCCGTGAGATCTAAATTGCTATGGTGGAGTGTGAGTCTGCTAGACAGCAGCGGGTGGGATGAAAACATGGCAAATGTTGTTTTGCTTTTTTGACCATGTTCATCCCTTTATTACCTCAGTTTGAGGTCTTCTGATAGCTACGTTCAATGGAAATGACAATGGTCAGTGAAATTCCGAGGCCTCCACCATCAACAGATGTGATTGCAGTGGATCATCTTTGTGTTTGATATGGTAGAGGAGGAGATGGCGAGCATGAAAGTGCTTCTCTCAGATCTGCAGTAATGATGAGACGCAGTGATGACAACACAACGCAGCAGCTCCAACAGTTTATAGCAGCAACAGTGTTATGAACTGATCAAACAGTTTGTTTAAAAATGGGGCTGAATCTGATCAGGTAGAAGAGGACCTGCAGTGGGAATCAGCGGAACTGAGTGACTTTGACATTTCATTTATATGGTGTTGTTTCTGTTGCAGTACAAAGTTTATTTTTGCTCACAAGTGAGCTTCACATAAATGTAAAATGTCCATATAAAATGAGTGCACTTTAATTACAAGGCCATTCAACATGCACAGTCTGGTCTTGCACCTACAAATTACAGTAATATGTAGTTAATAGTCAACATCGTCTGGCTCAATTGCATTTCACGCACATTCAAGTGGAGCGTCTTCTGATTTTTTCTCATGGTAGAGAAGTGTTAAGCCAAAATGGCCCTTCAAACTAAGTGTTATAAGATATTTCCCAGCATAACCAAAACCAAAGAAACACCTAAATCTAATCATGATAGATGTCCTTAGAACATATCCTAATCTGTCCTTTACTTTTTTCAGTTCTGATGCTCAAAAGACAAATGCAGCCAAAAACACGACCTCCTTGGCAGAGTCTAAAATAGATGATAATTTGATGTCAATGAAGCTTTTCAAATGCATGTGAGTAGGAGGGAAACGGTCAGATGTGGGTCATTGATTCAGATCAGACCAAGAGTTTCACAGGTTAGAGAGAGTCTGTATTAATAAAGATTTCCAGGGGTGCAGGCAGGTCCAGAATTAGATGATAAGTTCTAGGTGATTATGACTCACCAAAAGATTTGAGAAGATTTGGCTGGGCTCTAACACCATTGAGGCTCAATCTGGCAGTGAGTGGAAGAGTGCAGCGGGCTTAATTACTGAGGTAGAGAAACCCCACCATGCCTTTCTGCAATTAGGCACACAATAGTGAGTGCAAAACAGGAAGTGATAACACTAAAATGAAAGCATTAAAAAGGAAATGACCTGGAGTCATGGGGGTGAAACTGCGACACAATGGGAATTAATAACTGGTTAGAATGTTAGAATGTTAGACATATGCATTCAGCAACAGAGTATATCACCAGTTCTCTATTTTATGTAAATCTTCACAATGTGTGCTGTGACATTTTTGGTGGATTTTTTCCCCCTCTTTGCCTTCAACATTTAAATCTCACATTTCACCATACAACCAAATGGAACAATATCTTTCAATATATAATTCCAGAGAGACTTTCTGAAAATGAGATGCTATGTCTACTATTAGTTACCCACTTTGGGATATAACAGGCATTAATGAAAACATTCCTCTTCTTACATGGTTGGACAACATGACCTAGTTCTCTTCCAGCATATTCCAAGGGAACTAAAAATATTATATAAGTTAAAGAAAAAGAAAAACATCTAAAAGTAATGAAAGTATACAGGAAGAACATCTTTTGTGGTTGGTTTTGTATGTATATAGTGCTTTTCCAGTCCTGATGAGCACTCAAAGCTGCTGTACATTTTATAAAAATATTCTAAACTAAAAAATCTAAAAGATACTTTTAGAAGCACTTTCATGTTAAAATATTATACAGTATAGTTCAACTTTATTTGTTCACAGAGAAAGCAAATTTACAAAACCTGCAAAACCATATTTTGCAAGCAGGTTTGTGCGCTAACGTAATTGTTGCTTTTGGGACAAAATTGCCTTCAGACTATCTTGTATTAGCTTATGAGCATTTTTATGTGTTGACGTGTTTAGACTTCAGCATGTCAGCGAGCCTGATACTGGATGATCAGTGCATATTTTCATGTTCTGTCTAAAAATGTCATCAAGACACAACATTTTTAATTTCTTCTTCTGAAATCGTGTCACGTTTGGAGCGCTGCAAAAAAGACAGTTAATCTCAGGGTGTGTGCAGAAAATCGGGAATGCATAGTACAAGTTATGAATATGAATATGGAATCAAGTCCTGTCTTTGAAAATAGAGCGAGTGTAGACAATTTGCACATTTTGACATGTCACCTTGCACAAACAAACAAGTGTCAGTAGTCATTGGTCTCCAATTTATTTATGAAGCACATTTTAAAACGGCACAGTTGCTGTAAGAATGCAATACATGATTCACAAAAAAAACACAAACAGAGCAGTGTTTGTATATAACTTCCTGTGTGAAGCGCAGTGATGTCACCAGGCAACATGAGATTAATAGCTATACTGAGAAACACAGAGAGGGTCATGTGTAGCTCATAGGCTTAATCCGTATTTTTTCTATTTAACTAATTTGACGATAACTTGAACAGAACAGACAATTTCTTTATATTAACATTTTATGCACTGCAGCTTTAATTATCTACATTTGGCTACACATGCACCAAAATTATTAATTCTGCTTCATGGTTATACATCATTTCAACTGACAATTAGAATAAAAAGCATGGCATGAATAATTTACTGTCACTTTTTGAGAAATCAGGAAACAAATGATTTCTGCAGCTGGACTCACAGATTTGTATTTCTTTAACCACAAGTTAACCAGTTTTGACAGAAATCAATTTTCAGACTCTTTATTCATTTTGCATGTGAATATTAAAAAAATAGTAATTTGCACGTCTTCAGTCAGAGAATTGAACTCAGGGGAAGCTCTTATCACAGGAAACCTGGTAATATGTTCACAATTGTTATCATTATTAACTGTGATTAGCTAAATCATTTCATTAATGTGAATGAATAAGCTGTGCCTGGGAGGGGGAGTGGTTCTGTAAAAAAGTCCATATTTATTTGTGAGTAGCAATGTTGAAATTCCGTTTAACATAATTCCCTCATGCAATAGCATTGTCACGCAGTGTCCAAATGTGTCATGGTATATGTAAGTTCCAGCAAAATATCCTTCCCATCTGTACTAATAATGGAAAAATCCATAATGGGAATCAGTGTGTTTTGTGTGAAAAACATTGCACTCATCAATGTGTGTTGACTGTTCATCGTAGCAATCTAGGAAGTCTTACTGCATCCACCACACGTTGCACACTGATTATACTGTGTTATGTCCTGTTTGTGGTATAACATGTACATGGATTTTGTCATGAAATGTCAAATTTAAAATAAAGTTGTAAGACTTTGCATGTGTGTCTATTGTTTCTAATGGAAATGAAGCTTCAGAGTAAGTTCAGTGAGGAAGACTTCTCTGAGCACACTGTTACTTTATGGGGTTGATACGACCATGATCAGCTGCAGCTGCTGATGAGTAAAATTGTTGTGCCAGGGTTGTGGATTAAAATTCTTCCTTTTCATTTTTTAAAAGGGGCAACAAAGTCCAGAACAGATAGACATGTTTGGTTAAAATTAGAGACCAGCTCCTCTGGGTTAACATTTTGATCGAGAGCACTAAGAACTGGAAATGAAGGGCGGTGGGTATTTCAAAAATTCAACAGGAAATGGTGATTATAACAAGATTATAACAAGATTATAACAATCTCAGAATCGTATACAGTAGATTAGTTGTAATCTACTAGTTTCTTTTTAGGGAACAAGGTGATTTCAAGTGCAATGTAAAAAGAAAAAGTTGAGAAAACTGAGAACATTTCAAGGCAAATTACTGCAGTAAAGTTTTGAATTTACAGCCCAACAAAGATCTTGAGTTTTTAAAAAGTTCCACCGACTAATATTAGTTTGTTAGACAAACTTGTACATTAGCGTTGTGCCAACTTAACAATATGTTGTCAAACAGTTTAGCTAATCATTTCAGATACACTTTTATTGGGCTGTAAACTCAAAAATTTATTTCAGCAAATTGCCTTGAAATTTTCAGTTTTATTTTTTTTTTACAGTGTGTGAGTGGTGAATTATGACACAAACACAGCATAAATCTCTCTTTCACTTGGTAAGATCACTTTAACTGCCAGTGATGTAACTTGAATAGGCAACATTTACAGAAAAAAAAAATGTTTGAACTCAAGAAATTCAAGAAACTTCATTTGTTTGTGATTGAATTTGTAGTCTGTAAATTCAAATACAATTGTGACTCGATTGATACTGGCTTCAATGGAACACATTTCCGTAATATCCGATGATACATCATGGTCATTTTTGACTTTATACAATGTTTTACATACAGTAAATTATAAAGAACATTTCTAAAATCTCCCAAGGGATTCACCTGGGTAATGACCGAAGAAAACCTCTCAGTTAATGATAAATCTCCTTAAAGCCAGGTGGAGAGTATGTGACGACCTCTCCACGTCTCCAGAGACTGTGTCTTCCAGTGGGTTCGACATGGCTAAATGGCTCACTATTTAAATGTAATCCACCAATTACAGCCAGGCCTGTGACGCCAACAAGTAATATTCTGCAGGGAATGAAAATTGTGTTAAAGATAATAGGCCACAAGCTCCAAAATACCTGAGAAATTAAGCATATATATTAAAAAAATATGCCAGAATGAGCCAGTGATGAATGAAGCTGTACATACATTTGGCAGATTTTCACTGCATTATCTGGGAGCGGATCTGAATGTTTTACAAGTAGCACTGAATTACAGAATTATAAATATTACAATGATCTGATTTGATTAATAAATCATGCAAAAATAAATATGAATTCAGATTAAATGTAGAAAAAGACACGAGCTGGCAAATTACACTTTTGGTGGAATATGTTAATGATGAAGAGAGGATAGGGAGTCATCTGTGCTTTTCCAATCCTTAAACCATGTGTCATATTGATGTTTTACAGAGTTATGTTTCAACATAGAATAGAAAGATTTGACCATTATTTTTCAGTCTAAACATTAAATGTTGCTTTTTCACAACAAGACCAAAGAGTCGTTTTATTTACTTGCTCTCGGCTGAAATAATTACTATTATTAAATTAAATTAAATTAAATTAAATTAAATTAAATTAAATTAAATTAAATTAAATTAAATTAAATTAAATTAAATTAAATTAAATTATTAATTTGCAACTATTTTGATAATTGATTAATCGGTTTCAGTGTTTTGTAAATAATCAATTCAAGTTTTCAGATTTCTCAGCTTCTTAAATATGAATGGTTTGTGGACAAAACAACGATCATCAGGTTTGAAAAGCACTGATCAACATTTGTCAACATTTCCTGACATTTTATGGACCAAACAATTACTTGATTAATTGATTCATTTGTCAAACTCTTTAATTCTTTAGGGGTTTTATCTCTAGATGAAAAATAAAAGGCCTTTTCCTTGCACATCTTTGGATTACTATGTTCAGCATACTGTCTATTTTAAGGTTTCAAGTCCCACACATGCATGACTGGCACTTAAAGGTACAGTGTGCACAATTCATGTTGTGGGTTGGAGAACTGATGTAGTCTTCAGTCATCGTCAAAACTCGGATGATGTTTAGTTTTATGTTTTGTGAGCCTCTGTAGAACTGGCCCGGGTTTTCATGCAGTGTGATCTCTATCTACAAATCTATTTAGAAATGCAAGGACCCTCTCTCTCTGACTGTTAAAACCACTTATCTGTCAAAGTGATCACTTGACCGGCTTCCAACAGGCTTCAGACTCTGGGCACCATGCAGCGCCGACTTTGACACTGTTTGGATAGTAAATGCAATGAACATCTGTCTGTCAGTGACCATTCAAACAAAAAACAAAAAACACATATTGAACAGCCTCATTCGAGCGTTATGAAAAACAGTGACTCATTCAGTCGTGACATTTATGGAACAATTATCTTCAATTCCTGCCAAATGACAATAATTTCAACAAACTCATTTTTTTTTTCGTTTTTTTAAAGATTCAATTTAGTCATGCAAATGCATATCTGATGCACTGATTGAGATCAACATTTGAGGTCATTAATAAAAAGTTATGGTACTTAATACATATATATATATATATATCACCAGAGATTGCATGATCTCTGGTGACTGAGAGTGTGCTGCCCTCAAGTGGTGATTTTTGGGAAACAGCACATGTTTGGACAACTGCAGAAACTGTGAACACATGCTTCTGTTTTTCTCTACATGTTATCCTTGTAAATCCTGAGTTACAAGGATGCAGCGTTGTTTTGTCGGGGGCCCTGCCGAAATATGTTCTACGTCAGTATTACAAAGCATGACAAAAACAACAATTACTGGAGAGGCAGTGTGGCCCCATTTCACCAGTGCCCCAACAAAATAGGGACCAGCCGTGGAAAACCGGGAACAAGTAAGCTGAGGGATATTTTGAGTTACTTACGGATTCTGAAAGTGTGATTTCTAAGCTCTCCATCAATGTCAAACACGTGGAAATATTTGAAGATGTGGCCATTTGAATGTAGGCACTCCTCAAACTGCTTTAGGGAGAATTTGAGCCTCAAATATGTACACTTATCTGGGAGCCAAGAGACAGAATCATGACATTTACATAGCACATAGTCCTTCCTGGTCTACCTGTCAATGAAACTACACCTCGCTGTATGAGCGACTTCTCATCACAGAAACTGGAGCACAGAAACTATTTTGTGAGCTACACTGCTACACAGAACAATACATTCATAGACATGAAAAGTCATATTTCCATCATCTGTTTTTGTTGTTGTTGTTGTTTCTTTTTATTAAATAACAGTTTACAGTGCAGTTGCATTAAACTACAGTTTCATCATTGCATAGTCCATTTTAGTCATGAGGCTACCTTTAATTGTAATATTTCACTTTTAGATTGTATAACCTGGCCATGCTCATTGCATCTGTCTGTTTCAAAGATGTCAGCCCACTACCCCAGTCCTGAAGGCCTCAAAATCTGCCACCAAGGCCTACAACACACAATCATAATTTGTTATTCATATTAATAGCAGATGCCCACATGATCTGATCGAACACAAGTTTTGATGTGCATGGCATTTGCATTTTAAAACAACAATACTGAGCTAGCCAAATCTCAGTAGTATTAAAAAAGCTGCAATTCAAATTCAGCGTATAGGGCCCCATAAATGCTTGGGCCGGCCCTGGAGCTAGTTAATAATGTCGCCACATAACGTTCTGAAACGCAGTGGATTATTAAAAGATAGTGTCTAGCATGAAAAAAAAAATGTTTTACAGACACACAGGACAAGTGAACAGCATATTGGTGAATTATTGTGAACATTTACATACACGTTATGACTAACTAACTAAATCAGAAAGACATGTTTCAGCTGATTAACTTGGTCAGTGTCACCAAATCAACATGTGGTGCGATTATAAGAATGTAACGTTTAGATTTTTTTAAGTAAAGACAAGCATGATAATGTGATTATTAATTAATTAATAAAACAATAAATACACAGAAATACTGAGGATCGAATATACTGTATATGTTTTACTCGAGTGTAATCAACTTTCCCAAATGTTAGTGTTGTCTCTGTTGTCTCTCTGTCTCACTCTCGACTTTTCCTTTCTTCAGCTGAATAATTAAATAAATAAAAACTGTATGCACATGGGCCTCTGGGTGGCGCCATTGCTATTTGACTGAGCTCCTGCAGCACCTTCAGCAATCCCACAACATGAATGTTAGGAAATCTGTGATTGTATTTTTTTTTAGACCTCTTACTCTGAAATGCCCTCATTTTACACATGAAGGAATTAGTTTTCATTCGTTTTTTACTGTCAGGGAATTCATCTTTAGCTGTTATTTCAGGAGACGTCAGGCCAGTGGGAAAAGTGGCATATATATAGCTTATGAACTTAATTTCAAATAAATATTTCCTTATTATTCAGTATATCTGAACCCTCAACCCTAACACTCAATTCTTTGAGGTGACAGAACATACAGATTGTCTACTTGTCAGTACAAAAATGTTAAAGCCTGAATTTTAATTGAACAATTGATTTTTTTTTTGACAGCGTTTTCTTCTTCCTCTTTGTTCTTCTATTATTTTTATTATTACGTGTAGCACATGTGCAGAGCAGTTTAAGTCAGACTCTTGTCCGACTGAATACATGCAGTAGTTGCTTGACTCCTTATCTGGGTCTATCAGTCTGACTATGAGGAATCTGATTCACTATAATTCTAGTTTGACTAGTTTTGAGACACACTTTATTCAGACAAATGCTATAATTTGTGTTTTCTGATCCCATGTGAACATACTGAGCGGCGAGTCTGCTGTAGGCGCCAGTGGCTGACGATAAAAGTTGATGCAGGAAGCAGCAGTGGCTTCACAGCTGTCTTGGTCGTGGCCACAGCCGTAGCAGAGGAGGAGAAGTGCTGTCAGGACGGTAAGCAACAGATAAAATACAGGGTTTTAATTATTATTATTATTATTTTTTGAAAGATGTGGGCCAACAGGTGGAAGAGTGAAAGGGTTGAGAGGGAGTTTCTGGCAGATTTTGGCTACACTTACATATTCGATCTGATTTGCTGGCTGACATTTATAGCTTCAAGTCTATTTCCTATGACTTTGGTGTGAAACCAGTGCAAAACTAACGGGAAAAAAAGAAAGGTAGAGGAGTCTTTTCTTCCAGCTAATGTGAACAGACTTTTCTTCCTTGCATGTTTGGCCCCTCCCCCACTCTGCCAGATGGACTATTTTCATTATCGGAGTGTCTTTTGTAATTAGACCTAATGAGATTCATTCTTCCAATAAGTTTCATTTCCAATAAGCTGCACACTAAGAGGTGCAATGCTGCCTTCCACAGTTTGAGGTCCTCTCACATTTTGAAGTGTTAGTCCAAAATCACAGATCGAAGTTGCCCGTCATTCTCATCCTCATTCTCACCCCATTCCTTAATCCTTTTAGAATCTAATCCGATGAGCTTTCTAGTATTTGACAAACTTTTAAATTCTGATGTTGTAAACTCACGTCCTGCGGAACAAGGATCACCATTCCTCGAAAAGACATTCCTTCATTCACTGTGGGGGACACACATACGCCAATTAACCTTTTTTTTTTTTTTTACTCAGGAAATCAATAAATAAGCACGGCTTATGTAGAGTAATAGTACAAGGAGTGGACAGAAGTATGGATGCAGCAAACCAACCACAATGTTTCTCAGGCAAAGCTACTGACACTCCAGGATCAGGTGTATCAGAGCTGCTGATCAAGCACCTGTAAGGCAACAAACACTCAGAGAGAGGGGACGGTCATCACACACAGGTTTTCCTGTTAAAATGAAAAGAAACTGTACTTTTTTCTCTCCACTGATGCATTGTGTGAATTGTTGGGTTTCTCCGCTATCTATAATGCTGTGATTTGGGCGCTATCCATCCATCCATCCATTAACCCCAGAGGGTCGTGGGGGGGTGCTGTGCCTATCTCAGCTGACATTGGGCGATAGGCGGGGTACACCCTGGACAGTTTGCCAGTCCATCGCAGGACCACATATAGAGACAAACAACCATTCACTTTCACTCGCATATCTACGGTCCAATTTACAGTGACCAGTTCACCTAATCCCCATATCGCATGTTTTTGGACTGTGGTAGGAAGCCAGAGAACCTGGAGAAAACCCACGCACACACGGGGAGAACATGCAAACTCCTTGCAGAAAGGCCTTTGTTCCGAAGTTGTTCCAAACGGGGCTCGAACCCAGGAACCGCAATACAAATAAAATTGAATTGAATATTGAATTCTACCACTTTATCCTGCAAATGAGGGTCGCTGGGGATGCTGGTGCCAATCCCTGCTGACATAGGGTGAAAGGCGCGGTACACCCGGGACAGGTCGCCAGTCCATCACAGGGCCACATAGAGAGAAACATTTCAACTACTTTCATTTTCGAAAGCCTGCATGACCTTTGCTAAAGTAAAATGATAGACTGATAAAGAGAAAAAGAGAAGGAGAGCAAAACACTCACCTGCAGTAACTATAAAATCATAAGCACACTGTATTTCATCCCAGACATCCATAAAGCATTCTATTCTATTCTATTCTATTCTATTCTATTCACAACAGCAGGCAATTGAGACCATATGTCAATGGTATATAAGCATAAGCAATCTAAATGGAGTGGAGGGATACATTAAAAGGTCAGCTGTGGTGTTAACAGGATTATTGATTTACATTTTATTTATTTATTCATACATGTGGAACCAGTAGAGGAAAAATATGGATGAATAAATCATAGACGTGATCCCCAGCATTGGAGCAGACACTTCACAGCTAGGCATGATAAACAACAGTATGGTTTTGATAAGGAGGTTTAAGTAAATTGCTCAAAAGTGGAGGATTACGTGGTGTGAAATGAGGAAGGACAGAGAAAGAGAGAGAGAGAGAGAGAGAGAGAGAGAGCAACATGGTGATAAAGAGAGTGGGGTGAGCAGGGAAGAGGAGAGAGAGCATGAATAATCCACGGGAGAATCACGACGGGATTAAGACAAGATGGGCGCCAAAAATATCTCCAGCCAAGGCAGCTTGGTGCAATAATGCTGCAACGGAGCTCGACATGACAGCAGGTGCTCCTGCTGCCAGTCTCTGTCAGTTCAGGAAGTAAAACATCAGGGGATTGAAAAAAATAAATAAAGTTGCTATGATGTACAGCGAAACTGCCGTTTTCATTCCATATGAAGCTCGGATACACAGCAGTTTTTCCATTTTCTCTGCAGCCTGTGTAAAACACATACTTAAAGTGGAGTCCTCTGCTTGGCAGCGTAAGTCTAACTACTCCATTTGAATGGAACGGCATATACGCACAGAAATTAAAGGTGCCATATGTAAGAATGTGGCCAAAAACGGTTACTACATTCAAATTCAAAATACCGAGGTCTTTTAGATTTCGATTTCTGGCGTAACTGGCAACCCATGGTTGCTCGGCAGCTGAGGCTCTACTGACTGCAATGATTGGTAGACGGCGGCAGGTGGCGCCACATGCCAAAACATGATTTCAAAACATAAACATGATTTGCAGTCTGCAACATATTTTTTTTAATGCAAATATTTTGGCTGGCTTTATGGCCAGTTGCATTAGACTTATTACATAATGCACCTTTAAATATAAGCCAGAGACTTTTATTCCGACCAGTTGTCGTTGAGGGGGAACTTAGACGATTTAAGGTAAAATTAGCTATTAAAATTTCTGATATATAGATGAAAATGTTTACAATGTCTTTTAGTAGTTTGTGTTTAAGTGTTGTGAAGGGACACATCTGTCCTCGATAATAAAGTAAAAACACGCAAACTCAACTGTCAGTAGCTAATCTCATCACAGGAGATCATACACGAGGCCTTCAGCTCGTTTCTAAAATGTCTTAAATGTCAAATATTTGTAATGCTTGTTTTATACTTCTTCTGTGCTGCATGATTTTAGTTGTAATGTTGTTATGCTGTGTGTCGAGCCACGCTGGAGAACATTTTCTGTTACGGCAAACAATAAAGTTTTCTGATTCTGATTCTCAATGTGGAGCACTGCTGCATCCCTCTATGCACAGCCTCTGCTAAATGATATAATGTGTCACTAAACACTTTTGGTAACACCAACATCGCTGCCTCGTTGCAGGAAACAGTTGGGCTGACTTACGAACCAGGAAAAGTCGTCTCTGAAAAAAAAGAGAGCCTCACTTGATTTATGTCGTCAATAAACATTTTCCTGTGGAGTTAATGGTCTCAATCGCTTGTTTCGAGTCTTCTTTAATCGAGTACAATGTCACTTTTGTAGTTTGTTCCCATTTAGAGGGAATTAGAAGACAAGAGACGAGGTGCTTGTTTGCAAGTGGACATCTATGAACTTCAGACTTCAAAAACTGACATGCATGGTTTATTTTTTGCAATGTATGGTCATGGTCATATTGCAATCCTACAAAAAAAGCCATTTAACCATCTCACTTTGGGGGAGGCAGGATACATTTGGGGTCATTGTTCAACGATTGTACAGTAAATCAACTACTCTGAGAGAGAACCACACTATTCTACGTTCCCTCTCTGCTTTCCTCCCTTGGTTTTTGTAAAATTTGGGTCCATGACAGGGGATTTCCACAAATCATGGCAGTTCAGAGTGAGAGAAGAGAGAGAGAGAGAGGGCACTCTGTTTGGCAGGTCTACTAAGCCCCTCTGCATATGGTGGAAAAATGTTTTACCGCAGCATTGGCAATGACTGCCTACACTACAACATATACAACCTAGTCTAAACGAGCTGGACCTTCTGCAGCTGTGGCCTTTGCACAGCAGCTATTACGCACAGGTGGATACAATCAGATTAATGATGGGTGAGTTCTATTTAGCTTACCCAGTTTCAGGCTGTGTGCCAGATCACTATCAGACTAAGAATGGCTGCTTTACGAAGGGTCCATTTTAGCAGAGGAACCTTTGTAATGAGCTGGGAGCAGAGGAGTGTCATGCTGTGGCCATAATGTGAATTAACCAGGATTAGTTTAATGAAAAACAGGATTATTGGAAGTGTAGGAGCCAGTGTTTTTGAAGCTTGGCACGTAGTAGCTTCACCATTTTTTTTTTTTTTTCAAAAAGCAATTTCTCACAAATCCATCAACATTTACTGCAGTGCAATATCAACATGCTAGAGCTTTTATGTTTCAAGAAGTCATAAAATAAGACCTGATTCATAGTGGCATTGAAATTAACCTGATTTTAGACAATGACCCCAACAATACAATGAAACATGCTGAGTCAGCGAGGGGCTGTTGACATGCCGCAGCAGGTGTGCACAGATGAGAGCGTGGTGGTTTTTACAACTTCTGCAACTTCTGTCATCTCTGCAGTTTTCAGGGTTTCGTTGCGACAGAAGCACAACTCGATGACGGCCTTCCTCCACAAGTTTTTCAAGTTCTTTTAAGATGCAACACGAACAGACCCCTAATACATTTTTACCTGAACAAGAGACTTGAAATGAATGCAGTGCTGCATTCGCTTTTAATTCATATTCACCTCCATTCCCTGCATTATCAGCATCCTTGCTAGTGAAGTCTTCTCAAAGTTAAACAAGCGCTTACCTCCTGCCTTGTTGACATCCCTTTTTCCTGAATCTCTTCCTTCTTCCAACATTTCTCTCATCCTTGAGAGTTTAAATCTTCAGGCTGGTAAAAGGCATAGATTAGCTCAGTTATTATAAGTTATTTGTTTAGCTTATATCGCTATACAGATAAAACACTTGCATGTCATGGACATGGTAACACAAACTCAGCACAGCTTATACAAACTCATCACTCATGTCGTATTTCTCACTCCAGTGCACATTTGCATGTGTATGAAATATAGTCATGCAGAACCGAACACTGGTCTAACAACTGAGATACATTAGCCTTTACTGTGCATACATTAAAGAGCATTAACGGTAACAGTATTAAAAGGATGAAAAGTGGTTTACAATGTTAACACAGTGATATCATGTTCACAGTAATTTGTGGACCTAAATATTAATGCTTTGATGGTGGGTTTGCCCGATGCTTGGTTGTGGATAGCAAAGCAGTCTCTCAATATGTGGGGAAATTTGGTCTGAACTGCCAAATTTCAAAACAAAACTGGGCGTAAGTTACCTGGCTGAAGAAGGGGGAGTTTACAGTAGGATAATGTTGGTGAAAGCTATGTCAAGAGATGCTCCATCCACATTCAATACAAAGACTTTATGCACTTTGTTCACCATGTTGTGACTAAATAGAGAAATCATGCATTTTTAGCGTTTTGTTTCCTTCGGTTAGACATAGAGTACTGTGCAGAAATCTTAATCCACCATTAGATTTGTTGTTTTAGCAATGCTATAACGACAATAGAGGATCATTATTTCTATTTCACTTTACTGGTACACATCCAGAAAATATAAATGCAGTTTTTTGCAAGCATATTTCTACGGAGCCCCCGAAGTGACATGAGAAAATTATTATTTTTTTTCATCATTTTTCTTTTTTCTCATGTCACTTCGGGGGCTCTGTATATTTCATAAAAAAAAACAAAAAAAACATCCTCGACAGCTGTCAAGTATTTAGCGTGATCTACTCTTACATGTGAACAATAACACAGCTCTGTTGATACTGGAGTGGGACCTTAATTAATGTTACTGGTAAATCCTGTGTTTGTCCTACTATTTAACTTAAAGAAAATATCTGCTGTAATACACCAGGTTTATTCAAGGCATGCTTGAGCATTACATACACATGTAGCAGGAGTTAAACTCATTGACAACTCGCTAATATATAAGACCAGCTTTAAGTCACATCACTCCATTCCAAGTGCCAATGATCGCAGGATTTGACAGACAGAAAAAAACAACAGAGCTGATGGTGCTCTGAAACTTTTGCACAGTACTGTATATCACAATGTATTGCAATATGATTGTGACAGAATCATTGTATGCTAGTATCATTGGTATCGTGGACCATGTATCGTGTGTCTGCTTTTGTTGAGTGTTTTTTGTCCAACAACATTGGCAATACTTCCCAATACTAGGGTGAATTCCAATTCCTTGCTTAACCCTCAATCTCAACATTTATTTTTATTTTACAATCTTTTGTCAATAGCCGGCCGGTGCGGGCAATCGATCGTTTGCTATCGTTTACTTTTCAATAAGCCGTGGTGTGTGGTAACTGTCAGCTGAATATGTCCGTGGTTGTGGTATTTGTATGAGTATCATCTTATAACTAACTGACAACCTAATAACTTGACTGACAAACAGATCGTAATAAATAATCCTGACGTAAATGTGTTCTTCTTCTTCTTTTTTGGAGTTGACAGACTGGACGCAGCTTTGGCGTTATTCTGCCCCCTACAGTCTGAAGACGTATCTGCATTTAAGGGGTGTCCCATTTCTAAGTGACAAAATAATCCTCAACACTTGGTTTTGAGGGCCAGTTAAGATTAAGGGTTGAGCTTGAGGGTTAAGATTGAAGGTTAAGATAGGAATTGGAATTGGCCCCTAGACTCCAGAAAGTTACATCACACAACACGGCAGATCATTTATTCGCTTCACTTGGTTGTAGTATGACTTTATTGCAGTGTGGATTTATTCTGATGTCATAATGACCTGTTCAAAGAAATCTGCAGTGTCAAAAGCAGTTTGACTTTTTCCATTGGAGAGGTGCGATATGTGTTCAAGTTAAGATCATTGAGTGATTAGCTTCCCCAAAGAAAAAATCCCAATTTTTACCTGCAATTTTTAGTGACTACCAGATTCATGCACTTATGGGTTAAACATTATTTTGCATGGTTCCTTACTAGAAACCTATTTTCTTTTCTCGTAGGTTACCGAAGCTAAACTAGTTCCACGCTCTTTAACCAAAGCTCACCTGTTGCTGTGTTTATGTAGAGTTTTAGTCTAGTGCATTCATTTAGAGATGAAGGAAACAAGCACATCGGTGTCGACATTTTTCAACATATTAGGATCAAGAATTTCCACTTTCAGCCATGGTGCATTTTGAATCGATGTCAAAAATTGTATTCACCGTATAGATCTGCTGCCGCAAGCGACGCCACATTAAATAACTACAGAACCCAACTGTTTATCATTTAGCCTTTTTAATGATAAATGATATTTAATAATGAATAAAACAAAAAAAACAAACAAAAAAAAGGGAAACCATTTACCTTGGTCTGTGTGCCAAGGCAAGGTGGTTTGGGTATTTTCAAGGGATTTGTTGACAGCAAGAAAGTGTTGAATAATAACTCATTCTTTATAGTGGGTTTTCATTTTCTTTGGTGAAAATGAAACAGAGTGTGTTTCAAATATAAGACATGACATGCTCTTTCAATAATCTAGAGGTAAACCCTTTCTGCGTAGCTTATTCATAATAATATTTTCTATTCATGACTATGCATTTCTAATGAGTTCAAATTACACGATAGCCTAACCAGACAGCATTTGGTATTGGGAATGATGCTAATTGTAAAGTAGCTGAACATTGGCAAGTGTTCTTAGGCAATCGCTTTCAAGCCAGCAATAAGTAAGACACCAGTATCTAAGGATGATGTTACAGAAGAGTGAACAATATTGCTAAATGCTGAATTTCAGAGCTGAGAAGCTTGACCTGCCATATAACAAAGTGTAGTCAACTTTATTCAGGACATAAATTGGTGATTCCATCTAAATTGTGTAAATTCCTAACGTGCACTTTTGTTGAAAATGATCAATACAAAGCCTGATAGACTATTGTGTTGTTTTACAAAAGGGCTGCTGAGAACTGAATGCTATCTTTTAATGTCACGGGCCAAGTCGATGTTGTAAAGAGGTCAAGACACAAAAGAAAAAAATGGTGGCAACAGTTTCCCCACATAAAAATGTGAATCATCAACAAACACTGACACTGTAGTTTGCAAGGAATAAGATCTAGTATACTAGTAACATTCCACTGTTTGTTACTGGCCTACTGTGTTCAACTTTTTTTTTTTATTTCTTTTTTTCTTTTTTTAAGAAAATTCAGTCATTAAAAATCTTTCTATAGCATTTTTTCTTATAAAATATAGAAAAGATTCATTTACAGGTATTTTACAGATGAATATCCTCTGGCTTTTGTTTTGGAACAGATAGTCATTTTGTTCTTTTGCAGCACATGGTGTTACAATACATCCATTGAAACAATGAACTGAAATCACCACAGTGGAGCAAAATAAAAAAATACGCAGACTCCATACAGAAAAATAAATACATGCATACATACGTACAATACAGTGCCATGCAAACAGTCCATTTTTGGGAAGTAAATTGTAAAAGATTTGCATTTCTTTCCCATTTTTCAAAGATTTCATGCCTTCTTGCTATACGTACATACATGACATAGCTTTTACATTATGCAACGTTCACTGCAGCTGCTTCAGGAAGTAGCCTGCCATAAATCCTTATTTCTCTAAGTAAGGTAATATCTGGGTGATGAAATGTATAGAGGTCATTACAATTCAATATTATGAATTACTTTTCCGAGTTCCACAAAAGTTGGACATTATTTTTTTTTTTAGCTTTTTACTTCTCATTTGCATGACTGATTTAAGTTTAACCAGGGAGGTTCACCAGCCTCTTTCATAATTTGTCATATGGAAATATGCCTTCCTTTATCAAACATGTACAACACATACATTTCATTGATATTTGCAGAGAGTAAGCTAAGAAATAGGCGTCCACACAACGACAGCTTTGAAAGGATGAGTCATTCCTGACAAGGTCAAAGATCTGCCAGTCAGAGAGTGGTTTCAAATTTGTTGGGCTTTGTTTTCTGACTAACACTAGTTACCAACTTTAGACTGACCATTAAACAAGGGAATTTTAAAACATTTTTTAAATGATGGAATGCAAATTGAGGTAACTGAGAAAACTGTCATTGTCATTCTTTTTTTTTTTTTCAATTCTGGGATTGTTTGCCTTTGTGTTTTGTGTTCATACACTCAACAAGCACTGGGACACCTGTGCACACATCTGTTATCTTTAGCTCGTCTGGCATGTTTACACTGGAAATACACTAGGGCTGTCACCTTTTTCCTAAATATCAAGTTTGAATGACTATTACACGGCACTGGTATTTGGATATTTCTCTTGCCATCATACACACACATGTGACATTATTATGCTAAGTCTTTCATCTTTATGTCATTTGAGATTGAATATGAGCCTGGTAAGGGTGTAAGTCACCTCCCAACAGGTGTGATCAACGGACATAGATCAAAATACCTCTGCACACAAAGACTTACAACGAATCAGGCCGACGGTCCGTCAGCAACACATCAACAAATGTGCTTGTTGTAGTTTTCAAGGAGTGATGGCGATCTACTAATGGTGTTTAACAGCTTAATGTAATGACAGCCACGTTGGACATATACAAAAGCTGCTAGATGTTGCTTCTCTGTCGCCATTGCGCTTATTTCACCTCTAATGCTCCAGGAGAAACGACCCATTGGTGATTGGTTTTCATTTTTTAGTAGATTCTGTCGTTGACCAAAACATTGTGTCTGCAGAGGGACATTTAATCGCTGGCATACTCGGCCGGGTTCGCCAAGGCTAATTTACTATTCATCTACACAAGATTTAACACTTGTGTTTCTTGCCTGTGATGCCTCCTTTTTGCTTCACTCTGGTGGAGCTAACAGCTAAGCGAACAGGTGAGATTTGCTCTTGGTACTTTGCCAAATCAAAATACTTTTAACTTTCACCTAAGCTTTCACAGTTTGAAAGGATATCTGAATTTCAGATAAAAAAAAAAAAGTGATTAGATAGATAGAATCTTTATGGTCACTGAGATAATCGACTCATTAGAAGTGTGGGGTGGAGAAAGGTGGGCTTCAACAGGTAACACACGTCAACTTAGGTATGATTCAACCAATAACGACAATGCGAGGCAGACTCTTCAACACTGGACAACTGACAAATCGCAGCCTGTTCTGGTGAATCTGGATTTCCGATGTGTAGTTAAGATCTAAAATCTGGACTTCACCACACAAATCCATATTTATGCCTTTTGTGGCCACAGTTTATTATCTTCTAATGGAGTGACTTGAAACACAATAATTCTCCATGTCCCGAAAATAAAAATGGTCTAGATCTGGTTTTACAAGCATGGCAGTGAGGATGTAGATTTAGGGTCAAAGGAGTTGGGTGCGTGGGATGAAAG
Source organism: Microchirus variegatus (assembly GCF_963457635.1). NCBI lineage: Eukaryota > Metazoa > Chordata > Actinopteri > Pleuronectiformes > Soleidae > Microchirus > Microchirus variegatus. The sequence goes on along the minus strand of NC_139813.1, from coordinate 6,512,971 downwards.
CATTAGGGTTGAGAGATGGAGAAGTTAGAGTTGAAGGAGGAAAGAATTAGATGAAGGATTTAGGGTTGATGGATGAAGGAGTTAGGGTGGAGGGGTGAAGGTGATGGCTCAGTGGCACAGCAAGTCATCCCCCCAACTAAATGGTTAAGAGTTTGATTCATGATTGTGAGAGTGAATGAGCGATACGGAATAACTGGTACAAAGTGCTTTGAGTGGTCATCGAGAATAAAAAAGCAAGGGATGGAGGGTAGAGAGCTAAGGTGGGTGAGACAAAGGGAGACAGAGAGGGTTGACCAGGAATATAAAGGCTTTGCTGGTGATTAGCGGTGTGATTGAGGCGTGGCCATGCTCCTAAAGTGTAGTTCATCAATTAACTAAGGTTCAATAACTTCCATCCAACTTGATTGGAACAAAATTCAATGATTCAATATGATAGCATTAACATAAATACATTCTTACACAGCAAGTAGTCAATCTCTTAAGAGGAGAAGAGCAGAGGACAAATTGTATTAATTAAAGCAGCATTGTTGTTTTTTTGTTGTTTTTTTGGCTATGTGGTGTCAGCAGAACTAAACAAAACAATTCATCACATTTTTAACATTTGTCTTAGCATGTGTGTTTGTAAAAACACACAAACTCCCTATATATCCACATTCAACAGATACAGGCCAACGTCAGCATTCATTTCAAGTACAATGCTCATATTACTTCAAACTCTGATTTGGATTCCATAAACTCCCTAGAAAATGTCAAGCTCTGTTCACTTTTCTGCTTGTGGTTTCATTTGATTGCCATTTGAGTGCAGAGTGGGAAACACAGGAATGCATCGATAAAGCTTTTTGCTGAAATAAAAGCTGCTGCAAATGTTGTTGATGACAGTTATGAATGAAAACATTTAAAGCTGCTGTCAGTGAGATACTGTGATTAAATGAATGTCAAATAGGGCTTTATTCTGACAGCTATCACTGATTGAGTGTTTACACAGTAACGTGAGTCTCTCAGCAACAAACAGGACGTTAGTCAAAGGCTGGCATGACTGACAGCAGCTTTACATTGTGGGTGGAACAATTAAAAAAATGAGATGAAAAGGCGAAACAATTCTGCGCAGCTGGAAAAAACGGCAAGGAATGTGGATGTTTCTCTTTGACCATGCATGATCAACCCCAATTTTACAATTGTTCCACTTGAAATATCCACATCAGTATAGAGGCTGATAAAAGAAATCCTTGAAGAATATAATCACAAAACAAAACAAAAGATGCACTGCCTATTATAACACACCATTTCAACCTGCCCTTACTTAAACACAGGGCTGAACTTTAAGTGTGTTTAAATGTCAGTATAATCGCAAATGTAATTTGAATATAACGTATAGTTGTTGATTTTGATCTCAAAACCTTTTACTTTGAAAAAAAAAAAAATAAAGAAAAGAAAAAACCCAAGTGCCTCACTGCTTCATTTAAAACCTGTTACATAATTTGCTTCAAAAACCTGAACAACACCGAACAGCAATCATTGAAATGAGCTAGGACAAAGTTCAAATGTATTGGGATAGTTTTTTTTTTGTTTGTTTGTTTGTTTTTATACAAATCTGACAGACATAAGCTGGTGTGCACCATTTGGCACCGTTTCTAGTATTGAATCACATTCAGACCCTCCAATTACCAGTGTCATGCGAGCGAACTCCTGTGAGTCGATCACAGAGATATTTGTTCTCTCACAGAAATGTTTCAGTCTGCCAGACAGTCTGATATTCACTCTTAACGTTTGACTTTACTGGTCTGCACGAACAATTTGGAATTAACTCTTACACGAGTACTCATATGTACTCAGGTTTGCTGCCTTTTAAATGCTGCTGTACAACAGCACAACACTATCTCTCCAAACGTTAATTCCGCCATCGTCTAAGACTGTACATGACTTCTGGAATGAAGAAGAAATATTTGACTCCTGCTTACATGAACCTTGACATAAAGCAATGTTCAAGATAATTCTTCATAGTAGACACAGTGTATGCCATCTGCCCAGTTCAGCTGTTAAGCTATTTTTCATGTTGTGATTTAAGCATGCAGTGTGCTTCCAGGTCCACAGTTTCATTCTCTTACCACATAATTCGTCTTTTTGTTTACTTTTGCAGTTCTCCTATTTGAGGAGTGAGGTGCGTTCACTGTTATATGCACAACTTCACAACAATCTGTGCACTTTTGTATCGTAACTCGACTCACTTTTACCAACGTGTACACACATACTTTATTTAACAGACTGCGTCCATCCTCACTCACTGTCTTTTGTGATAAGGGTTGCATGAGAACATAGAATCGCTAATATTGAAATGGACTAGCATACTGTACTTTTAGAATATACCTACAGATTTAGCAAGCATAGGTTCTGCCAACTTACTTCTTTTTTTTTTTTATTCCAAATAGCTGGGAAAGAGCTTTAGAACCGAGAGCATGTTACAGTTTGTGCAAATGAGATACACTGTCCAGACTGACTGACCAGTGGCGCTGCACTCTACTCTGGCCAGCTTAGCTGCTGTTGGTTGGGAGTGACAGGTGTCCACTCTACAGGGGATACATCCACTTCCCCCTGCATTTCCAGAGGTTTCTCACAGTTGGAGAACACCTCACATTAACCAGTAACTGACCCACTGATATGCACTGCTAACATCTCTTCAAACATTTGTCACATGATCTGGATTCTCTCTGACCTCAATGCATTCTATCTCCTCCCTTTCCCTTTCCCTCTCCCGCTCCCGCTCTCTCTCGCGCTCTTTCCGCTTGGCCCGTTTCTTTTTCTTGTGTCTCTTTTTGGATGGCGGGAAGAAGGTCAGGAAGACCGGCAGGATGACGAAGCAGTGCAGCACAGTACAGCCTGCGGTGAGGAGGGAGCACTTGAACAGTGTGTAGGTCAGATTGGAAGGCACAAACACCAGGGGCATTATCCCAATCACAAAGCAGGATGTGTTCTGCAGGATGGCAGCCCCGTGCTCCTCCAGTGCCAACTTAATGCACTGCGTCCTAGTGTGCTCAGTGGCCAGCACAAAAGTGTACAAGTGTGGTGCACAGTGATCCATTGCAAAGTTGAGGGTATAAATAAGGCACAGGATTGAGATGCTGTCCATGCCAACGTTCCAAAGGGTCATCAAACCCAAGACGCCCAGTTCCACAGATGTCACTGTGAGGATGAGCCAGAAGTTCCCTAAGGGATTGATGACCAGGAAGAAAGTGAGGATGAGGATGGTGAGTACACTGAAGCCTGAGGTCAGGATGGGGGAAATGACGGAGGAGCTATAGCGGTCCATGAACACAAATGTGGGATTAAAGGCAATGAACTTGATGCTATTGATGAGCATCAATGGACGGAGCTTTTCCAGAAGCTCCACCACCTCCTCACGCTTCTTCTCAGTTGTCCGTGCCACCAGGTACATCCGTGAGGCGATTATGTCATACTCATCGGTGTCACGGTTTTTTGAAAAGATGATGTCCTCAGTGAAGTGCTGGTACTCTGGGCTACGCAGGAAGGAGCCTTTTAGGATGTTGATGAAGTCGCCCTTTGTTGACGCACTGACATTCACCACCCGCAGGTAGTGAAAGAAATTGTCCATCCACGAAATCTTGTTGAAACCATGACTTAGAGTTTTCAGGTGCTCCTGTACCGTGGAGTTCCAGTACTCAATGGGCTCATAAATGTAAAATCCGATCACAGGACTGTAGTTGCTGAAGTATTTCTGCTGAGTCAGCGCATAAGAAACACTCGGGGAGTTACTAGCTAACAGGTTAACTATATTCGATCCGTCACTGATTTGTAAACATCCCATAAACGAAAAAGAGGCATAGATGAGATACAGAATTACCACAAAGGGCTTGACATAAGTGTTTGTTATCCACTCTGTGTAGTGTTCTCGCAGGAAGTGCTGGATGAAGTGATTCTGGTATGGAACACTGTCATGGTGCGTAGACAGGTCATGTCCATCACTCATCATAGTTTTAAACCACGTGGGCTGGCGGTCCAGATACTCCACCGAGGGGATTTTACAACAGAAAACACTGTGGTAGCGGTTCTGCTCCAGCTGTCCAGCAAACACCAGACAGGAGCCATAGAAAGAGAACACGTAAAAGTAGTTGACCAGTATAGCAACGCACATGCTCTGGCAGAAAATTTTCACCGACTCGATGTTTGTGAAGGGGCTAGCTCCCATCCCGAAGGTGATGATGTAGAGTGAGCTGGTCATGGTGTAGCAAACCATCACGTCAGCAAAAGCGTCCGCCACGCGCTCCTTGAAGGGTAGGTTTTCCCTCGTTCTCCTCCAGCCTGCTAGCAGCTCGAACACTCCTTTGGTTCCATGGCCTGGATGAAGTGAAAGAGAGAAAGAGTGATGTGTTAATGCCGTCTGTAAATTACAAATGACACAGTCCGAAATGGGAGAATGAGTTTGTTATCATTTAAAGCATAATTATTTAAAACAACCATGTTTCTGACTATCCTCTACATCACGTGTCACACTCAAGACCCGGGGGCCATCATTTTATGTGGCCCTCGAGGTCTATGCTGCTTTAAGGGATGTGTTGACCATAAACTACATTTCCCACAATGCATGTCGATTGTGTTACCCGTGAAGTGACGGCATCCCGTCACTAGTTTGCAGTGTATCATTGTATATGCATCATGGGGCGAATTAAATTGAGATTGAAATATCCACAAATAATCCCAAAATGTCCAGGAAGAGAAAGATTGATGCAGATTGGAAGGCAGTTTCAAGAAAAATGGGAAGCCGAATACATGTTTGTGCTTCAATGAGAAAAAATGTGTATGTGTATGTTTGTGTTATAAGGCGGTGTCGGTCATTTGTCGTTTGTCCTCCTGCATGTGTTTTGGGTCGTTGCAGTGTGTTTGCCCCTCTCGGCCACCGTAGGACCCAGCTCTTTTAGTCATATATCTGTTGCATATTCGGCACTACACACACCAGTTCCCTTAGTATGTCACCTGTTAGGATTGAAGACTGTCAAGCAAACTTTTCGAAAGATATGTGATTTACAGCCCAATATCCGTCCGTGCTAAGCGTATAGTGTGAACTGCATATTTTTTTGTGCATTTCAGTCTTTTAAGTCTTTCAAAGAAATTTCAAATGTGCATGAAATTATCCTGGGTGAATTCAAAATATAATAATCAGTTTTATTTGTGTGGCACCTTCAAAAACACCAGTTTACAAAGTGCTTTGACAAACAAAGCAAAAACAGAATTAATACTCAGGGACAGAAACAAGATAAACACAAAGGTAAAGCCACAAAATTCTGAACAGCAAATGTCACCGTAAATAAAAGCAAAAGACAAATAAAACCAAGAACACAATGTCATGCAAGAGCAAGTATAAACTGATAAGGAAATATACATACATAAAAGGGATTAAAAAAATGGGGTAACAAGAGATAAAATGTGAGGTAGAAATAAATATTCACGGTATATAAGACATAGTTACCAATCAACCACTTGCTCACTCACTGACCAACCAACGCAACCCAATGTAGCAGTGATTTACTGTGGCATCATTATGGCGCAGCCCACATCCCAGGTTCATGTGATCACAGCACATATGCAGTATGTCTACAGCTGTGATGTTGCATGAAGCTCAAGAATGTGATAACTTTCAACTCTAAAAAATACCTGCTGCTTTTTTCTCTCCCTTGCATTGAATATTACTTTCTGTTTTTTATTCTGTTTCACGTCCCACTACCAGTACAAGTTCAAGAATCAAAGAGTTCTGCAACTACGAATTATAAATAAATATTTTTCTGTTACCTCATTTTTGAAAAAATGTGTAATGATAAAATGAAAATATAAATGTTGGATGTCAACCTCCAAATAATTTCACCAAGATTATTATTTGATGGTACATGCACTTACAGCAGGGTGAATGGCACCTCTGTCAAAGCCCGAGCAGGTCTACATCGCCCGCATTGGCACTTTCCTCTGCTGCAGCTTTTATTTATGCCGCTCACAGACTTAATCTGCAGCTACAGCAGCCAGAGCTCAGGAGTTTAGCATGAAGAAGTAAATCACTGTTTCACTGCCAGGGAGGGTGAACATCACGCAACTTCCAATTTGCATAACATATTTTACATAGGATTTTGACATGTTTTGTTTGCTGCTTGGTACATTTCACGGTACGGGCAATTGGCAAAGTGACAATTGTAGTGACAAGACTGATCCACGTGCATTTGAAAAATGGAAGTTGCTGGTCAGGGAGATTGTCTTATAAATCCATGGACACGACAATTAATTTAATGTTGCTCCACTATGTAAATAATTCACTGACAGAGACAAATGGGTTTGGCCCCTCTGTGTGTTTCTTTGCTACCATCAGCTTTAAATATTCCTTTCAGAGGTGGAGAGGAGAGTGAGAAAGGTCTACTACTCTTGACAATATGATAAATTTCCCTTTGTTTGACACAGAAGGGAAAAAAAGTTAATTAACTATAAAGGATCAGGCCAATGTAATGAGTGGGCTAGATGACACTTTCTGCTTTTAGTTTTATTAAGATGTCCTACAAGTCGGTCAATTAGTTAGTGTCAGTTGGTTTGGAGTGTGGATAGATGGGGGGAGGGGTGAATAATAATTGCTGGTGAAGGTGGATAAAAAACAATGAGCAATCAGGGTGTGTTTGTGCGTGTGTTCCTCCAGACTGAGTGGTGCAGCGTCGTCTTTCAACTGGGGTTCAATTCAGGCCTACACTTCCCCAGGCAATGCACTGTATGAATGTGTGAGTGTTAATCATTGTTATTTATAGATCTATAAAATAAAGATAGATATATGAACCTTATGTGCAGGGTTAGGGTTAAAAAAAAAAAAGAAGAGTAAAATAATACAGAAATCCATAATTCTATTCAAAGTCATGGTCGCCTTTTAATGACGTTAACCCACTTTGTCCTTCTCTACTATAACTCCACGAGCAAACCCTCTGCAAAGTGTGTCAGAGCGAGGAAGGAAATATTTGGAACTACTAGTTATCCAGTGTGTTGTCTTTCATTTCTTTCATTCTGGGTCACGACTACCTCTTGCATTCTTCAGATTAAATCCTTTTCCGTTAAAAGCAAAAACACAGGGTAACAAGACAAGAATTCCCATGATCCCCCACTCTGCTTCCTGACTTCATTAAACAAGGTCTTTTGTTATTGTTTTGATTGAGAGATCCCTGCCCAGCAAAAAAAAAATACATATTGTGCACTTAAAAGCATTTCACCCGAGAGACAAATCAAGCAAAACTAGCACAGTTGGTGCAGAGAGTGCAGGAGCATTAATGAGTGAAACAAGGGAAAAGGCGGAGGAGGCAGAAAAGCACATGGCTGGGAGCATGACTGAAGCTCAATGCTAATCATCTTTGGAACAAATCCAAAGTCTGCTCAGTGAACGCTGTAGAACTGAACATCTGGAAGGGTCACACAGTTGTGCAGTGTCTCACAGCGACAGCGGTTTGATCAAGGGCCTTGTGGAGTTTGCCTGCTCTCCACATGTGTGGGGGTTCACTGCGGGTACTCCAGATACCTCCAAAAGTCCAAAAAACATGCAGATTATGTTAATTAGGCACTAAATTGACCATAGGTGTGAATAATGAGTGGATGGTTTTTCATCTTGTTGGCCCTGCAGTGGACCGCCAACCTGTCCAGGGTGCACCCCACCTTCCGCCTTGTCAGCTCGATTGGACCCTGCGACCTTCAAGTGGAAAATAAAACGGCAGAAAATGAACAAATAAACACCCCGGAAATTTACAATAGCTTCCTAACTGAGGCTGACCGAGAAACTGCTGCATTCCCAACAGCGACTGTTATTGCTGTGGTAAAACTGTCCTCTAAACAGTGTAGCACACACTCATGCATGTGCACACCCACGCGCAGTATATGACTTCCATTTCAGAATATTATTGCTTCTACTATGAGCCTTCAGGGAAGACCAGACTCATTTACTGTCTCGCCCACACACTAACACACTCTGGAGGAAACTTTTGCATAGACTTTGCCTCTATTTTTCCCTCCCTTCTCTCCTCTGAGACTGCAAGTTTTGACAGCTGCAGTGAACAACTTCAGCACTTCAGCCGTGTGCAGATGTCTGGAAATAACAGCTCGCTACTAGCGATGTCAACCTGGAAAAGAAAAACATAATTAATATGCACCTTTAAAGCCGTCTAGTTTAGCCGCGTCTTATATTGCAAAACCAGAAAAATCCATGCTAATTTTTTTGGTGATTTCAGTTCTTCCACTAAATCTAATTTGATTGAAGCCTCGTCTGATGCGGCTCTTTCCTGTTTCCTTCAGGGATCAGTCCTTGGGTCCCCAGTTATTCTCTACTTACTTACATTCTGTTGCTCTCCAAACGTGTCTATTCATAAACAACATGTAGAATAAGTGAAATTCTGAAAATGTTGCAATCACACTGATCATATCAAATTTTACATGCATTGTATGAATTGTGTTGGAAAAATACAATGTGATTATGGCTCCAACATCAAAATAAACACTTACACCAACACTTTCTCTTTCAATAAAATGTATTTCTACTGTAAAGTAATATCATCATCTTAACATCTGTAATCCAACTGTTTCTGTTTCTGTTTTGTTTTTTTCCCGGAAATTCAAGATCTATACTTTTTTTCAAAATTATATATTTTTTTTCATTTTTTTTTGGGAAACTACGAATTTGAAACTCGAGATTTCAATATCCAATTATTATTTTTTTTCCTCATTTTTTCTTTTCTCATGTCACTTCGGGGGCCCCGTAATATTAAAAAATATCACAATAAAATTCAAAAAAATAAATAAAAGGATGGATTTAGCTGCTGACTGAAAGTTGATGAATTAGTTGTTAAGCAGATAATAATTTCCCAAGCATGAGGCAAAATCATACATTACAAAAGTATATATATATTAGAACTAGAAATTATATTAAAGGGTAAATCAGCCATTGTTACAACCGTAAACAGCACAACTACAGAGCTGAAATGGAAAAGCTTGAGAGGCACGAGGCTCTGTGTGCTGCACTTAAGTCTCAGCGCGCAATTAGACTAATGACCTCTGCCATTTCTTACCTCCTTACATGCACCGAGACAGCAGCCGCAAAGCACAACTCACATCCCCTGCAACCTTTTACTGAATTACCTATTACACATTCCTTTTTGCTGGGATGTAGCCTGTGTTGTGTGCCAGCCACTGCAGCAGTGTGTCAGAAAACAGGGATGGATGCGGAGAGGAAGAAAGATATGAAGCTGTAGCTCAGACTGGAGAGACAGAGAGGCAAATGGCTTTGTATCTGAAGCACCTGCAAGATGCACATACAAGCCTGAATGGATTTTAAGAGGGCACTTTGTCACTGGCTGTCCTGTGGACTATTTTCTGCCTAAAAGAGAAGATGGGGGTTGGGGGTGAAAAAAAACCAGCCTTATCGTGTCACAGCCTGACCACAGTGATGCTATAATGGAGGCTCTGGTTGGACAAACCTTCCCCTTTTCCCCTGACCTGCATGAAAAGTCACAGAGTGATTAAACTAAAGTCCTGTTTTGAACTAAACTTGTAGACCACAGAAATCAAGCCACCATGTGTCGAGATGACATGTCAAGATACTCCTGCCCGCAGTGGATTGCTCCAATCAGGATATTTGTCAACAAATTCCTGCTAGGGATGGACAGCATACTGATTTTTTAAAAATCATATTGATATACTGCTGTAAAACTAAGTTTCCTCATTTATATAATGAAACACAATTGGAGGCCAAATACAATTCATACACAGCATAACATATGAACCCCATTCTCTTGTGCTTTTTTATTCTAACAGCTATGAATGAAATTTGGACAACATATACATTACATATAATACATAAACTATTCTATATTTCTACAATTCTTATATTTGCCAGCGTGGCTGACTGTAACAACAAATCCATAATGTTCATTTAGCAGCTATAAGAGAGAATAGATCATGGTCTGAAGATCACTGATGTTTGAACGTACACATTTTTTTTTCATTTAATGCTAACCTGCTGGTGCTAATGTGCATTCACATTAAATGGTTGAAAATTATCTGGGCAATTCAAAGCCAATGCAATGTGAATCCCACTTCAGTCACTGGAGTTGAAATATTGAATACTGTAGCAAAAGATTCGCATGGCGCAATGTCACAAAAGCCAAATCGGCATTTAGATTCTCGTCTCTGTGGAGAGAGCACCCCCTGCGACACTCATATGGAGGATAAAGCGGTATAGAAGATGGATGGATCACTGTCATCACTGACATGTTATTTCTTAAAACTGGTATAATTATGTATATGTGGATTTGATTTCCTGGGTTTCTTGTCATGGCATAGAGGAATGTAAAACCATATATCACTGAACTTTGCATCATAAGGTTAAAAAAAAAAAAATTAAATAAAATACTGCTCCATTGCTTTTAATATTCCACATACAGTGACATTGGCACACTCCCTCCTGCAGTTCAGTGGCATCATTAACTTGCATTTTCAGTAGGAGTCTGACAGAGTTTGAAACTGCAATTACCTCCAAGTGTGAAACAGCAAATTTGGTCATTTGCATTTGTAAGTTATTTTCTTGTGGAAACTTCAAAAGTTTTTAATAGTTGTTTCTTTCTGCAGTATGTACGTTTTAACTTGTACTGTACTTGTACTTCTTTTACTCATCCTGCTCTTGCAGCAGTTATTATTAACCAACATTCTAATGAAGTAGCTTCTTTTGGTTTTTGTGACCACCCACACACACGTAACACCACAAATTGGTGCCCATAATTCTTATTCCACCGCGAGACACTCTGGCGGAGCTCGTCTCTCAATATCAAACCTGTAGTGTAATGACGAATTAAACCTGTAGATGACAGTACTGCTCTTTTTGGATGAGCGATCAGCATAGATCATAAGAAGAAGGACTCCAAAAAAGGACCTGGGGTGACGCGGTGAGAGCCGCATTTCTCCTTTTGCGTGTAGTCGTGTGTAGTCTCAACTGAGAATCTTGTAAATAAGTTATTGTTTTGCCATCAAAAGCCCTTTCTGAGTGTTGAGAACACACACACACACACACACAAACACACATGAACGTACATACATACTAAAAATGTTTTTTGTCAGATGTAAAAATTGTTTTGCCATCAAAAGTCCATTATGAGTGTCGAATTTGTTGTTTTATAGAAGGAAAACATTGTTCAGATGTTTGAGGTGTCACTAAGGCTACGTTTACATTAGCTGGTTTTTAAAAACTGATATTGTTCTCCCTTCGTTTTCCAAAATAACTGTGCACAAATCATTTTGCCGGAATTTTTTAGAAAGAATCGTTTTCAGAGGTGAAATCGCAGTTTGTGTGTAAACTGAAGGCACAAACAAAGGGGAAAGTCTCTGTTTTGTAAAATACCCGTGCTAGTGTAAATGTAGCATAAAGCAAAAAATATTTGCCCCAAAGTCACCAATCTGCTTGAAATGCTTGTTTTCACAAAAAGCTAGTTTTCTCAATTTTTTTGGTCAAAAACTGTGTTTTTGGTGAAATCAGCCTATTTTCAGCCATTCACCATGTTGACTTTCAATGCCTGACATTTTGCCTGGTAAATGCTGCCAGTTACATATGTATATGAACGTGAACAAGGCCACTTCCTGCCAAAATGGTGTAACTTGGGTTGTGTGACGTCCGCTATGAGAGCTTTATTAACTTAAGTTGTGATGTAGGATATTCATGCCAGATTTATGGGATTTTGGGTTTTTGGCTGAATTCTGACTTATTGATGTATACATAGATGAACAATGGATGTTGGTCTGCATTAATGTGTTACCTGCCACCGTGCAGACATCAATCCAGCCCGAAAGCAGGCAACAATACACACAGCCACCAAATACATCAACATCTCTCTCAGATTCTACAGTTTCCTCTGGTGATTTGTTTTCAATTTTTTATATAAATGTCGCTGAAAAAACAGTCATGCTCAAACATTGCTGTCCCGGTCCAACCTTTGATGTGACTTCATAAGAAAGTGAGTGACACTCAAAAATATCACAACAGACCAAACTATGGAGCCGGCGAGGATGATGCACGTTTAATAAAAGTTTGCTCTTGAGCTATTAAAATTTCAAGACCCTTTGATGCCATACTTAGCTCTGTTAAGAGGCGTCCTCTCAGAACCCTGCACCTCCTGCTGAATGTTTCATTAAAAATGGATTAGCCTCCTAACACACCTGCTCACTGGCTCTCATCAGTAAAAGTGTCTGCAGTCCTGGTCGATATCAACACACTGACACAAATGCCAAATCTGCAAAGAGGGTGGTATAGTGTTTCCTGTTCTAATTAATTATGATTCTGTTTCATAATCTTAAGTTTTAAACAAGTATGTGTGAACATACAAGTAGACATGGATAGATTTCTGAATACAAATCAAAATATACTGATTTTAAGATTCTTGGAAATTGCAAATGCAAAGGTGTATCTTCTCTTTCGGATTCTCTCGCTCACCACAGCGGATGATCCGCATATCTGAGTTGGCAGATATTTTACTTCCTGATGCAACCCTCCCATTAATCTGGGATGGGGGACTAGGCCACCCTCTGGTAATATGGGCCAATATCAAACAATTTCATCAGTACTGTAGATAAATAATCCACTCATGGGGCATGTTTCTCTTAGGTGCCCAAAACTGTGACGCACCTATTGGTCAAATGCTGTATCTAATTGCTAATCACTTTGTATAATCAATTCTGGTCAATTTTAAACACTAAACACGAGAGTGTCGGGTCAATCGTGTTCGCTATATCATCGTCACACATCAGTGAAGAACTGCTCGGCTCTCTGGTTAGTAATGCTGATCTGGTGCTGTGGCACACTACTACACACTGGTCAATCAATAGAACCACACAATTAAAACAAAATATTTTCTACTAAATTGGTTACCAATAGGAGAGAAAAGCTCAGAGTTGCTCGCATGTAAATACTCAACTCTCTGACGCTAAATGTGTGACCCATGTTTCTCACCAATTTGGTGGTCAGCACCTACCTCCAAATTCAAGTTTGACCACAGTTAGCCAGTCTTTAGGCTACAAACACTGCTGCCCCCAAAACTATATAATGATTTACCCCTTCAAATAAAATCTGCCCAGACTATTGGACATTTTAAATCACTTTTAAAGAGCCAACCTCTTCCCCTGGTCTCCAATTCAGGATAGAACATGTAACTAAATTGTGTTTTAACATTTGTCATTTTGTATTGCATTATGTTTTGTACCTTGTTGTTGTACCTCTCACTTTATAAAGTACATCGCTCAAACCTGGTTGTTTTTAAATGCTTTTTTTTTTCCATCACAGAACCGACAGCAATGTGATTATCAATACACAGGGAGCCACACGTGACACGTATACAGTATAAATGCACTCTCAAACACATGTGCACAAACGCACTCATGGAAAAGCTAAATAAATCAGTACAGATCCAGGGATTGAGGCCAGGAATAATGTCTCGCTCCTGTATCAAATCTGTCTTTCTCTCGTTGCCCACAGCAACATTCAATTTCTAATTTGGACACATCAGACACAGTGTATTTTACAGTTTGGTACCATATAGTCATGGAGACCATGTTAATGAATGTATATAGTCCTGGTTTATTATTCCTCTCTGCGGTCCTCAAAAAAATGACTGTGAAGCTGTCATACCACCATCAGCCCAGAGACACTCGCTGCAATAATCTCTGGCTCCATCATCAGTCTTCCAGCGCTGTTTATTGAAACAGGCAGGAATTCCCAGTGGACTTTTCACCATCTGTGGATCTATTTTGTTCGAAAATCAATCTGCAAAAATATCACTCTCGATAATGATGTCACAATACAGAAAGCGGGGATATAATGACCCCTCCTTACGCCCAACCAAATATATACTGGAAATACAGCATTACGTGTTTTTTTTTTCATTTGGATAAATGCGCTAATCATTTTCCAAATGGACTGACACACTGGGGGAAATTAAGTGTCTTTACAGAAACATATTCTCCCCGGAGCAGAGTGCCATATATTTTCACTAAGCAGATGATACTTTACTAAATATTTGATGGACACCCTCAAACCAAACCATTCCCAGGAACTGAGAAGATGAATGACCAATATTCAGCATGTATCACAGTTTAAATGTAAAGCTGTTTAATACTGCCAAAGTGTCCTACTTTAGTTTGAAATCACCACTGCTTTCTCTCTCAACTACCATGTCATGGTTACAACCTTTTCATTTTTGCAGATGTGCAGAGCATAAAGCGCCCTTTACCTCACCCTCAAAATGTTCATCTGGACAATTTGCTTGATTTACCATAAAAGGACCAGAGGATGTCCTGTAACTAAGTGGTTTTGTCCATTTCCAATAAACTTCCAATATCTGGCAGCTATGTACAATTTACTGCATGTTAAAATACCATTTACCACAAAAAATGAAGAAAAACAAAAAGGTTTATTTAGAAGAACACTGCAGTTGTAAATGAACAACAGATTGTGTTTGTTAAATTTGAAATTGTAGTCACCTTCCACTTTCAAAAGACGTGACCAACTGACATAGATCTAAATGGCTCCATATGCATCATGGATAGACCTACAACCAATCAGACCAATGATCGCGATGACTTATGCAGAGCAACAAAAAAACGTGTCAACAAACATGCTTGTTGTCGTTTTCTAGAAGTGATGGCTGTAATGCTGTCTAGGGGTTTGTGAGTATATACTGTACATTATTTAAACTGTATTTTTAATGCAGGTTTACCCAAGTGCACTTTACATTCTGCCCAGTACCAACAGCCTGTTTACAAAATGACCCACTTTTAACTCCTGATTCATACATCCCATGCCTCACTACTGTCGTCGGTGGTGATACCACTTTGTGTCCACATCAGATGACTTGAGTATTGCTCTGACCACAAAGTCATGACTTTGGGGGAAGCCATTTGTAGTCTGACTTTCTACTTAAAGCTCACATAGAGTGGTCCTGTTGCACATATATGTTAGTTATGGAGGTCTACTTACATACATGAACTTGTTTTTATGGTCAAAAACCTCCTAGTTGCTGTAAACGAGCCAAAATAAATCCTCTTTTCTGACGCTGTTCCCCAGCCGCGATGGTTCAGACTCAACACTCACACTCGGAAGACAGAGTGTGTTGTGATTGGCCAGTACCCGGAAGTGACATATTCAGCACACCCACTCTCAGAAACGGTGGATGCACTGCTACTCATTATCAAAACATTGTTTTAACAGTGTTTAAAAATAGCTTCTTCACGACTCCCCCCCACAGTCCCTTTTATGACTTTGACCCAGAGTCAGGAGACACTGTCGCTCATGAAACACCTCCACAACGGACGTTATTCTTCTTCTGCGGTTCAATGTACGCAACCGGATGTGTCCGGACTAGTGCCCGGAGCAGGAGGATCTGCTGTTCCGGAGAACCGTTGTTTGCGTAACCGGACCGGGTTTTTTCAGAGATCTCGCTGAGCCCGAGATTACAATACAACACAGCGTTCTCAGCAGTGGCTGAACTGTTTGTTTAGAACCTTCAGGGCTTCTTAAACAAGGTAATGACGCAGATACACACTAAAAAACAGCGTTAATTGGAACTTCTAGGTCCGCTTTAAAGTAAAACACCTACACATCTGCATGATGGGAGCAGCCGAGGCCTGGTGGAAAGGAACCCTGGCTTGTAACCAGAGGTTTGTCTCTTCAAATTCTGACAGGACACAGGCTGGGGTACCCCTGAGCAAGGTGCCCAATCAATCATTGCTAATCATTAATTGGGTTTCGCACACTCAACTATTTACTCTATTCTCTCATTGTGAGTAAGATACGAAATTAAATTACAGCTTGGAATCCCAGAGTACCATCATGTCCCAGTAGTGCGTTGAGTAAAATAGTAGACACTTTGGGAAGGTCAGTATACCTGAGTTGATTTGGACGCCCGGCAGAGGCGTCACTTCTTCTGTAAAGTCACAGCATGCATGTTTCATGAGTCCTCCTCTGCTTTCTTTCCCGCTCGTCCACCGCCTGCCTGTTTTCACACTTCTAACAGCCCATCATAAATCCGGGGAGAGAACAAAGTGACAAGCTCAGCTCGGCAGTAATTGGCCAGCTCAAAGATGACACGACAGATAGACGCGAGGGAGACGTGCAAGAGGAGAAGCTGCTCCATATTAAACAAAAGGTCCACCGACGATGCGGCGGCACCTGCCCAGTGCCAGGTTTCCTCCTCTACACGATTCAAAGGCCAGAGATGACATTGGTTGGAATGTTCAGAGAGAATAATTGATTAGTTCTTCTGCAATCTGGGCGATAAAGGGAAACCATGACACATTTTTTTATATTTGAAGCCGTTGTCAGTGAAATAAGTTAGTTAATGTTGAATATACAGCTGACAGCTATCAATGATCTTGAGTGTTTGCTCCATGACACCAGTCTCTAAATCTCACAGCTCCAAGAGTAAGACATCATTCAGACCTGGTATTAACATTCATCCAGAGTCATCCAATCACGTGCAGATGACACTAAGTACACGTCTAAAACACTCCCTGTCCTTCTTGAATGTGTCCTCAGACCCAATGACAAAAAACACATTAGGAGGTGGTCTGAGGACAAGCGTCACCTCCTCAGCTGACGTGTTTTTAAACCACTGTACTCTCACGCCATTACTCAACTCAATTAGCTGCATTCACTTATAGCCACCTGCACAATCTCAACATTGTTTGCCAAGTGGTTTCTTAATTTCTAATGGTTAAAATTGTATTTCATGTTACAGCAGTGTGAGCAGTGTTTCAATTCCCATATATTTGTCTCTTCCTTCTCAATGTGCAAACACACACACACACACACAAGGCTGGTCCTGGATAGATTTACGCCCTGGGCGAAACATCCCTAGACACCCCCCCCCCCCCCGCAAAAGAAAAATACCCCCAATCCCTGCCACCAACACGACAAAAATGATTTGTATTATTTTATTATATATAATCTCAAATACAAAAAGGTAACAAGAACAGAGAAAAAACAAGATAAATAAATGAAATACAGTACATAAACTCCAACGTTAATTGCACAAATCCACACAGGATCTAATGAACATGCTTGAAAATTCCCTGAAGAAAGCTACACATAATAATAATAATAATAATAATAATAATAATAATAATAATAATAAATAAATAAATAAATAAAAGATTCCTGCAGTAAACTACCTAAAACTTGACATTTCTCGCCTTCTTTCACTCATAGAAATCTGCATACCTTTATCTTTTGCAAGATTCTCCTCTTCTTCTTCTTTTTCTAAACTGGGCACCTGACAGCTTCTTTGGTCTTTTATCCATGACAATTAGGATGAAGTCTCGACATCATTAACTTTTTCTCGCATTACCTTTGCCAACACCGTCCGTCTGCCCGTCAATCAAGCGGAGTCACGTGAGTCACGTAGATGACTGCACAGATGTTTTTTTTTTTTTCATTTTTCACATCACCCAATTAATTACATGTAGGTATATGGATCTATGTTCATTTTAGGAATGAAATACCATTTATTTGGAAGCCGTTTGTGTTGTGTGGTCTGGCCCAGGATCAGTCTATCCCTCGCCCCTCTCCTCCATGCCAACCTCTGCAGACTGCAGTCGCAAGTCTTTTTACTTTAAAAAAACTGTGTGTATTTAATAAAGGGTGAGGAGACCGTGCTCTTGTAAAAAACCACAAATGGGATTTTCCACAGCTGGAAGCAGGTGAAGTGTGTCAAGAACTGCGGCCAAAAATAATCCTGGGAAGCCATCTGTGTTTATGCTGATGCTGTTTATGATATAACTTCACAAAAATGTTTAAACTTCAATGGATGGAGGTTTTAGTTGTTCTACACCCTTTTTTTTTTACTTCAGTATCAGTGCAACTTTGCTTTATTGCATCACAACAATGAAATAAGGCAATTCTCTCCTGATCTGTACCTCTATTTGACCTATTTATGATAGATAGATAGATAGATAGATAGATAGATAGATAGATAGATAGATAGATAGATAGATAGATAGATACTTTATTCATCTCACAGAGAAATTCATTTTTTTTCCTATTTTTTGCCTTTATAGAGCATTTTAAGGCATTTTAAGGAGTCAAATAGAATATAGCACTGTTCCAAGCGAAACAGGTATTTTTATTTAAAATATTTAGTTTATAAATAATATTTTATACACTCTTTCTCTATTTTGTAGTGCCCAATTTTGTTGTTATAATGGAGGAGGTCAAGGACCTTGCAAAAACTCTAATACCAGCCCAATATTTCCCTTTTCTGGTTAAGTCTTACTGTCATATTCAAGCTACCTGTTCAAAATAATGAATGCTGCCACATTTGAAGAATTCATGCAGAGGGTTTTCAACCATATCAGTTGACAGTTACTGTGCACGACATGTGTATGAACTGACTGCCTTTAGCAAAGGTAGTTGCAGCAGCGACTGTAACAGACAGTGCAGCGTATCTTTGCCGTTGCCGCTGCTGAACCATTTCAACATCGCACCAGACAGGAAGTCCGACACAGAATCAAAGTAAAACACTTCTTCCTCCCTTTCAAAATAAAACACAATACGCAGGTCATATAGCCTATCGCAACTTCACATCAACATTACGTCGTAACCGGTGCTGCCAGGTCAACAGTCAATTGATCAGAGGGTCTCGGAGAGTCATAATGTACGACGAGAGACTGATTGTTGAAGTGGAGAAACACCAGATCAACTCCGAACTGTCCGTTCGGGATTATCGCATGATCTTCTGTGAATACCGCTGGCTCCCAAGGCACCGCACCGCTGCTGTAACGCGCCCGGTTGGAAATCCGCCTCAACTTGGCGATGCATCACATAAGAGCAGGGCTGCAACTAAGGATTATTCCCTCAATTAATCGAGTAATCGGGTCGTCCATAACATTTCGGAAAATGTTTATCATTGTTTTCCAAACCTGGAAATGATAGTCTTGTTTTGTCCACAAACCAAAATGATTCAGTTTTAATGATTTATTTGTTATATGAAAAAAAAAAGCAGAATATTCACATTCAAGAAGCCAAAAAATCTGAAAACTTGTTTCATTATTATTATTATTATTATTATTTATTATTATTAATAATAATATAATCATAAGATTAGTGATTATCAAAATAGTTAATTACTAATTTGGTAATCAATTAATCAAGTAGTTGTTTCAGCCCTACATGAGAGAGACTCTCTGGTGCAAGTAACCGCAGCTCTCTGAGAGCTCCCTCATAAATGTCTGTATGTGCCAGGAGCATCTGTAAATAAAAAGAGAGTTAGTCTTGATCCTGATCAGGTTGAAGGGAAATAAAATGAGGAGTTGGGTCGTTTGCAGCAGATTAAAACGGAAACTGTAAACACAGTCGTCCACTTTAAAGCAGGGGTCTATGGCTCTTGAGAAGCTTGCAATAGCAGTATCAGTTTCAGTAGCGTTCGCCTCTCAGGCTTGTTGAGAATGTGCACCTGCTGTGAGAGTACAAGCAGGATACATAAATTAGGGCTGTAATTCTTTTTTTCAAAAAATAAAGTTTGAATTAATATTACACGTACGCCAATCCTTTGAAGATATTCAGATATATCCCACCCTCCGCCCACACACACAAACATGATGAGACTATGTGTTATTACACTTACTATTAGTCACACGAGGTTGATCACTGCCTGTCTGGGATGGTTTTTTTCTGCTGCTTCACACACATAACATTATTTTTTTTTTATCTCCAGTGTAGAACCCAAAATACTTCAAGCTGCCTCTTTTCAGATGCATTGGTTTTTACGATTGTCCGCTCACAGCAAAACTTAAAGTCAAGGTGTTAACCCCACTACACATAACATTACATGAGTCCTCCTCTGGACTCATGTAATGTTATACAATACAAAATAACAACAGATTTGTCTTCAACAGACATTCAGATAAAGTAACAGTCCTGCAATAACCCATGTTTTAGAGTCAGTGCAGCCTACTGCATGACAACACGTGGATACATTTGCAATAAAGGCAAAATTAAAGGTGTATTTCAGCATTTTTGGGTATTAATAAAAATAAACAATGATCCATCCATTATCTACGGCTTTATCCTCCACCAGAGGATCTCAGCTGACATAGGGCGATAGGCGGGGTGCAAGGCCACATATAGAGACATTTCTAAATATAGAAATTTAGAGTGACCTATTTACCTAATCCACATATTGTATGTTTTTGGACTGTGGGAGGAAGCTGTAGAACCCGAAAAAACCTACGCATACACGGGGAGAACATGCAAACTCCATGCAGAAAGGCCATTGTTCCAACCAGGGCTTGGGGTCTTCTTGCTGCAAAGGCATGAGCACTGACCACTACACCAACTGTGTGGCCCTAAACAATGATGTACTGGTAATTTCCTTTTCTACAAAGCAAAAGTGACAGAATGGTGACACAACTATAAGGATTTTAAATAGCAGCACACAATGATCCCAAGTGTTACTGTAGCCTCCACACAGAGGAGATAAAGGAGAGAGAAGTGAGAAACCACAGGACTATATTCAGGCAAAAGATAATTAGGTCTATGGTGTATTTCACAGTCACATGAATGAATCATGGAAATGTGCAGAGAGAGACTCGGAGGAGTCTGAGAATCACAGTTTCAGCAAAGATGTTTGTTAGCATGTGGCTAAGAGATAGCCAGAAGCTGCGAGCTGACTCATTAACGTTAAATAACAAACGGAAAAAAAAATTGCATATCACCTGTGTTATTATTATTTTTTAAACCATTGACTTAGTTCTTAATCGTTTTAATCCTTGTAATAGTGCTTGATTGATTTCTGTTATTTGTTTTTAATTATGTATTTTAAAGTTCCACTGTGTAAAATGTAGGCCAACTTATTTTCATTCAGATGAAATCTTAAATAAAATAATTCCACCTAATTGTGTGTAATTTTTGTGTAAAATGTTATTTTTCTTTACTCCACAATGAGCCTTTTCTATTCGAATCAGAGTTGTGTTGGCTCTAAAGGCCCTCTATACCCACCAGGGTGTCATCAACGCGGAGGCATACAGCCCAGATTTTGGATACACGTACAAAGAGTGGGTGGACAGCCCATGCACTAGCTGGATTTCTGCCCCACCAGTAGGTGGAGTATTAAGCCCCTTTCACGAAGCAGAAGAAAAATAAACAACATTCTGACAACAGAAGAGGTAGTCGCCAAGAAGTACTTGCTGAGACACCAACTCCCCTGCCCGATGGGCCTTTCAGCTGTAGCATCGTTCTATTCTTCTTTGGTAGGTATGCGTCCTATTCCCAGCGCCAAAACTTGTACCGCCACCCGATGGTAAAGTGGGATACAACAGGACCCTGACATGCGAGTATAACAGGGTCTGCGATATTTGGCGCACAATGTGACGTGCACGGCATGTATACCAGGGCTTAAGGAGGCTGCCATTTGGATCACCATGTTTTTAGAGTAGTGGACAAACATCTTTTGAGCGTTGATGCTAACCGAAGGCTACATAGATTCTCCAACACATTTGGAAGGGAAGGGTGAGGTGAAGTATAGGATGCAAATGTTTTGGAATTTGAAAATGGGCGCAAACAAAGTGACTTTACTTGATTTGACAAATTGAAAGAGAAAACCCAACGACTGAACTGAAACTGGGGTCTGGCCACCTGTGAGGGTGTTTAAGAACATGTATGGATATGGTGACGGCGATCGACAGGTGGAATTCCTCCTGGTGGTGTTGATTGTGAGAGGGAGAGACGCGCAGAGGAAGGTGAGCTCAGTGAGACCGACAAATCATTCACCAGGCAATGACACAAAACCTACTCACACTGTCGATCTACTCCACACAGTGCTGCCGAGATGCATCCTAACATGATTGAGTTCCTCATTCTTAGGCATGAATGTCCATAGTTTTATTTTGAAAAGCATGTATTTTTTTGGCTTTGATGGTGTCATGTTTTTCCTAGTGGCTGAAACCCCAATATTTTGGTTGTTTATTACAACTATGTCAAACAAAGTATTAAGGTCAATTTGGAAAAGTTGACATTTGAAAATGCTTTGTTTTGTCAGAAAATACACATAATAACAAACAGCCTTCATGTTGGGTTAAGTTTAAGAACAGAGGCAGCCAATTTATAAAAAGAGAAAAATTAGATAAGAATTAAAATTCCATTTCATACAAGTTGCCATTTGAATAATCAAAATAACCTTCACTAATGACCTCTCAACAGGGGGCGCCTCACTGACATAATTGGGCATCAGTATCCGCTTCCATTTTCAGCGTCTGCTCTGATTTGTCATTGATATAGTGATAGGGGTGTGTCTCAGTCAGAACCTCCCAAGAGGAGGGTGGACATCTGCTGCCTCTGAGGTCCTGTCACATGAAATCACAGACTTAATCAAGTCCTCTCCATCTCCTTGGCCCTTCTCCACCTCCTGCTTCCTGTATTCCTCTCTCTCTCTCTGGCTCTTTTTCTACACCCTATTTCTTTATATCTCACATTTTCTCTTTGACATTGCTTTTCAGCCTGTCCTCTCCTCGAAGTCATGTGTTAATCCAGCCACCTGCTTCTAAGCATTACTTAAACTTCATTTGTGTCCTCGGGTCTGACTCTGCAGCAGTGTGGTAACAAACCCCCAGGGATGCTGTGACCTTATGAATGCACAGGGAGGGAATGTGACATGCAGTGTAGTGAAATCTATATGTTCAGTATAACTGAAACTGTATAGGAAGGAACAAAGTAGACAACAACTGAAGTCACTCATCTCAACATTTAGTATTTTTAAACATGAATGAACTGAATAAGAAAGGAATATTGTTATGCATCAGTAGTGATGATGTAGAGTATTTATGTTCAGGTTATTTCTTTGAGATTTATAGCAACTGTTATGTTTATTTCAGAAGCTATAATCACAAATGTTGCTTTATTTATTTTATTTTATTTATATTATATATATAAATAACTCAAAATGATTAATTGATTGTCCAAATGTTGGTGGTGATTATAGTAAAAAAAAAAATGTGACTAAATTATTTGAATTTACATTAAAATCATACATAGCGTTTATTTAGGATAATTGGATAATATTAAATACTTAATGGCAAAGTTATTTCCAGTACTGAAAACTTAAATGTCATCGGTGCCCTGACAGTACATTTGAGGACAGTGAGGTTATGCCCGTTTTCACTTTCCCCTTAAAAAAAAAAGAAAAAAAGAAAGAATTAATGACTTGTGTCTTTTATGTCAAAGGGACTTTGTGTCATATCTTATTACTTTGAAGTCTATAGCACTGAAGGGTTTAAAAAAATAATTACAGCCCGACCCAACCTAGCTTTCCGTATCATGCGCCCCTTTTAATTTCCTTAACAACACGGTTGAGAACATTGATGTCTCCTAGGAATGAAGTAGATGAGTCCATGAGAATTTGTATTTGGATCAACCGAAGTTTTTTTGTACATTTCACTGCACTATGGTAACTTCTCTTTAAAGTGTGTGTAAAGCAAATTAAGATGCAGATTTCACACATTCTGTGTAGTATGTTAGGAAATAGTGGCTCATCCAGTCTACGTACATGCTGAAATGTACATGTTTCCTTGGGTGAAATACTTAAGTCATCTGCTGTGTGTGTGTGTGTGTGTGTGTGTGTGTATGCATGAACTTTAATAACCTGCAGTAGAATTCTGCAAGTCCATTTGCTACTGATTAAAGTAAATGTGGAGGGAAATATGACCAGAGACTATGCAGACATGTTGCCATCATGATGAATTCCATCAGTATGCTTCTCTGGGACTCTGATGTATGATAGTGTTGCCTCTCATTGTCTGAGAAGATTACATCACTTAAGGACTACTATACATGCATACACACAAACCCCGAAAAACTGCCAGACAAAAGAATGTGCTGCACAAGTCCATCTGCAGACACACACACACACACACACACACACACACACACACACACACACACACACACACACACACACACAGAGAGAAAAACACAAAAATGCCAAGAACAACAATGAACTGCTGGGATTCCCTGTGAGGAAAAGCCCAACACAATTCTGCTAATCCTTTACCCCAATCAACCCTCTGTGAGTGTTGAACCCAGATAAGCCCCTTAACTAAACACACACACATACACAACCATTCACGAGTCCCACTCCCACTCACCCATGGCAAAGAACGGGATTCCCAGCAGCGTAGAATTAAACTTCCCATCCGATATAAAGAAGATCCCCGCAGCCGTCACGTTGGCGATGCAGATAGTCAGTACGCCGAGGAGGCCAAGGAACGGCTTCCCTCTCAGACAGTCCCGCATGGAGCTGGAGATGGTGGCGGCCAAGAGCACCAGCACCAGACTGACCAGCACTTCGCCCTTGGCCAGCACGCCTGTCTGGTGGAAATCCCGCCACAGGCTGAAGGAAGTGAGTGACTGGATATGGAGCTGGTCAGGCGCATTAGGAGCCTCTGACGTGGACAGCCGGCTGACCAGGGCGCAGAACTCGTTCTCCCAGCGCTCGGCGATGGCATCCTGCACCACGGGTCCATGATTGCGGAGGTAGTAGGTGATCTGAACGGCACGGGCGAACTTGACCTGCTGATCCCGGCTGTTGGGCGAATAGGACACACCGCCCAGCTGGTGGCCGATGAAGGACACGCGACCATCCTGCAGAGGATTCAGAGACAGATGATGATACAGTGTTTGTAAAAATACATCATTCCAACATTTTTAACACTTTAAAGCTTGTGGGGCTGCAACAATTCATCGATTATTAACCAGCTACCGAATTAACAGTCAACTATTTTGAAAATCTATTTATCAGTTTGTGTATTTTTATTAATTGATAGATTAATTGAAGTTCTCTAAATAGTCTTTAATAAAGAAGTAATTAAATGTGAATGATTTTGGACAAATCAAGACTTTTGAGAACACAATTTTGCTTCAGTCAGTATTTTCTGACATTTTATGGACTAAGGTTATTCTAATTATAATTTCAATACAAGCCAAAATCCCCAGATTGGATATCAGAAAAAAGATATAATACTGAAGGCCAACAGTGACAAATACAGTACAATGTTTAATTTAATGAGTCACTAAGAACAGGCAAAGAGAGACGTCCACCAATGTCAAGTGACCAGGATGTGAGTAAATGTCTCCACATAGTACATATAGCAGTATGTTTTTTAAATGGTTGAAATATATGGGTCATACATGCATCAGCATAAAATATGTCTCATTAACAGCTAAGTTTTTTTAAAAGGCTGCATCAGACTGATGACTGAGCCCACGGTTGGTTTAGTGGTTAGAGCTCTCGCCTTTGCAGCAAGGGTTCGAGCCCCGGTTGGAACAAGGGCCTTTCTGCAAGGAGTTTGCATGTTCTCCCCGTGTGTGCATGGGTTTTCGCTGGGTTCTCTGGCTTCCTCCCACAGTTTCGAAAAAAAAGAAACATACAATGAATGAATGGTTGTTCGTCTCTATATATAATCGTGGTGGAGGGGTGGTTTGGCCCACATTGGCAGCCACGCTTACCACCAGTAAGAATGTGTTAATGGGTAATTTGTACGCGCTTTAGGTGTAATAAAAATGTAATGAATAATAATAATAATAATATTAATGTGTGTAAGGCAAGTTTCCATTGGGACAATTAAGTCTGTCTTCTCTTATCTCATCAGTAGGTACTTAAGGTTGTGATATTAGAGTTGTATTGGACACAAAAAGCATCATCAGAGAGGGTGCTCTGTCAGTGTTTCTATGAAGCAGCGCTGTTTACACGTCCATTTGATATAAAAATCATTGGCTTCATGGGCAACACATGCCTTCTAAAAAACATCTAAGAAAGGAAAAAGTCAGTAAAAACAAGTGTAGTGTTTCAGAGCTGTCTTGTCCTCCAAGAGGACACAAGAAAAAAACTTAT
Organism: Microchirus variegatus; assembly: GCF_963457635.1. NCBI lineage: Eukaryota > Metazoa > Chordata > Actinopteri > Pleuronectiformes > Soleidae > Microchirus > Microchirus variegatus. The sequence continues at coordinate 6,487,043 of NC_139813.1, read as the reverse complement.
TTTAGTCACACAAAAGGCTCACCTCAAAAATTCTACTCCTGATTAACGGTAGATAAAACATTTTTTATTTAATGTTGGCAATCATTTGCCCGGAATGACCTAACTAACACAAATGTATCAAACAAAGCATTAGTTGACCAGCAGGTCTTGAATCCCCACGAGCATAAAACGCTGATTTTCTTGATAGACTTTGGTTCAGGGAGTAGGTAGTTGACTAACTTCACTTTCCAGCTAGTAAAGGCTGTCTAATGGTGAAATCATATTTTATTCTTTTATTGGGTAAACCTTCTGATAGGTGGCTAAAATGTGCATTTTCATGTGCACTTGCTGGGTGCACAGCTCACTGACTACGTCTCAGTAACTTCTCGCTCTCAAGGGGTCGCTACAGCAGTTGAGTTGCAATCTTAATTTTTACATCGGATACCCATCCTGATGCAACCCTCCCATGTATCTGGGCTTGTGGCTCCCCCTATGGCTAGGACCAATTTAGAGTGTCTAATTAACAGTTGGGATTGACCTAGCTGGAATTCTACCTGGCAACCCGCCGGGCACAAGCTCAATTCCCCTCTGCTCAGCCATGGGCTGCCCCATGTGTCATTACCACATATAACTACATTAAAGCAGACTTGCACTATCATTTTAATAGCCTTTGTGGGCTGAAACTGAAGAGTTATGTACTTTTCAGACAGCACATGTGTTCTCTGATATCAGTGATTAGTAAACAACCAACTGTGGAACCTGCTAGAAACGTCCATCCCCAGAGATTGTTGCACAAGTATAACACTTACTGTTGATTTACAATTCAATCTCCTGATTGGGCTGTGGATAAAACAGGTGAAGTGGAGCTCCATAGCAAGCTTAAAGTGATATAATTATACTGCAAAATAAAGAGGTCTTCACATTGTCTAAGCATTTGGTGATAATGTAATTGTGCAATAACAACTCAGCAGAGCAGTGAGGAGTTCAGTGAGACAGTCAGGACAATGAACGTGGGTGGCATTATTCTGTCAGGAAGAAATAAGAGCGGTTATTTCTGGCGTAACCTTTGTCATGTTTAATATAAACATGTTATGTACAGCATTCACGTGTTGCCGTGGCTGGTAATTGGAAGCTGTCTGTGCAGCAGGGAACAAGAGAACAGCGCTGATGATAATCCTGTCTCAACGAACAGTGGATACAATTGATCTCTGCGATGATTATGACTCATCATTTACTATCAGTTTCCCTCCAACTATGCTGTATGCAAATTTTGATATTGTGCACAAAATAATTGGAGATCCAACCTCAAACCTACAACTTGATCCATTAAGTATTATGGCGAGGTACTTTTCATAGTACAATATAAAGCAGTGTATTGAGATCTTGACGTAATACTATTATCACCAATGTTAAAATACATGGTGTAATGGTGTAAATAGGTTGAGCAAAGTCAGCTACAAACATTTCTTATTCCCAATGAGATCATTATACTTCAGACACTGGTATCGTGAAATTAGACTCAAGTCATATTCACACCGAGACTGGGGACTTGGTTCGATTGGGGGTTGCAACATTCAGCCGGTCCGAGTTTGCTTTCACACTGCACTTTAATAAAACGAACCAAACATTTTAAATAACATATTCCCCTCCTCGCCTGAGGTGGAGCTGCATCAATAATTACTGAAGGAGAAGACAAGACAACAATGAACAAGAGAACTAGCTCATCTGTTGGTTAATGGGACAATCATTGAACATATGACACATATACTGCAACAATGGGCTCAGACATTTCTGCCAGCTATCGTTCTACAAGCTCATATGTTGTGGTTGTGTTTACCCACAATGCCCTGCATTGTAGTCCACCTCCTGCATTTGGTTCACTTGAAGCTAGACCTATGTAGGGCCGTAGGATTTCCAGGTTAACAGAATCGTGGACGGAATCGTGGAATTGGCCAATAAAAATTAAATCTACTGTTAATGTGACTGAAATGCTGTCATCGTGAGGAGAAGCAATGTTTGTCTGTGGGACAAATAGACAACCCGCCAGGCTAAGTGTTGGTTGTCTATTTATTTTAAATTGATTTTTTTTATACACCACAGATTTTTCTAAACCAGGGGACAAGGGCGCTGCGCTCCCACGTAAACGTTGAGCATCCCCTTGTCCAGGTGCTGATTGAAACCCAAGTCACACCATTAAATATGTCATTATTACGGTTGCATTGTTCTTGTCAATAAAGATATTTAGGGATGCACCGATAATTTGGCGGCCGAAACACAGCGAGGACACTGTGGAACAGCACCTATTAAATGCTGGAAACTCTCTTTGCGCAAAAGCAAACCTTGGCTACATATGGTGCAGATTATGAACTCCCTGCGACATTCACTTCACAACAGAGAACATGCTCTGGATGTAGGGATAGAGCTGAGAGTTCCACGATACCCACGGTACACTGTGGTGCCAAATCTTAACGGTTCCTACGATACTAGAAATTCTACACGACAGTAATACCGCGGATTACGATATACCGGTACCACTTTCCGCTACATATCGGCCGCGTCTACTCTACTCCCGGCCTCCCGACTTCCCACTGCATGTATGCTACTCCCTTGTAAACAAACCCACATTGCAACAACTGCAACCGAACTACACAGCTGCTGAATGATTGGCTGTTTGCCTGTTACTGGTGATGTCCGGGGATATGATAGACTGATTCCGCACACTGGGTCCGCCCGTCTGTTAGCTGATTGGATGTTTATGTGTTTCTGCCGGCAAGAACGAACTCCATCAAGACAGCTCCGCTTCGAATGAAATTCGCTTCAAAACAAACAACAAGCTAAAGTCCTGTCTCGCTCGGGCGTGCACGGTTTACAGTCACAAACACGAGACAGCACACTCACCATGGCAGAAGCACCGGGCAACATTGCTCCAAAAGTCACAGTTGGAACCATTTTGGCTTTAAACAAGGCACAGACAGTAAAGCAATAAACGACGGCCGTCCACTGTGCAGGCGCTGCCACCTAGCTATAGGAGCCAAAGGAGGGAACACCTCCAGTCTCATAAAACACCTGCAGTCGTCACCCAGATACCCACTTGGAGACGGAGAAGCGCACCGCGCAGGGGAACCCTCAGTTGGCATGAACTCCACCCGACATGAGTGTTGTTGTTGTAACAATGTCAATGTTGGCTTATTGCCGATATTATCTTGTTATGAACCAACTAATCCACCACAGTTAAACAGCCACAATATGCTGTTTCAAAACGGGGGGCCTTGATATTTTATTTTACCTTTATTTAACCAGGGAAGAATCACATTGAGATAGATATCTCTTTTACAAGTGAGCCCTGGCCAAGGCAGCAGCACACAATTGAGATATAAATCTCAACCCTCTGGATAGACTGATTCCTGTGATTGGTTACTGAAATTTCTCTAAGCAGTGTACTGCAGTGACACAAAGAAAATGATGTTTTACTCTGCTCTGGCATTATGAGTATTTTGATTTGATTGTAAGGTCCATTTTGTAAGGTTTGTTTTGGAAGTTTCATTGGCAGAAATTGAATTTACCACACAAAAGTATGTTTGTATCAGTGTATACTTGCTTTAAAATCAAAATAATATGGTTTCTGTAGCCTTTGAATAAGCCTTTTATGGCGGCGTGTCGCAGCACAGCACTGCACAGTTTAGGTTGTGTTTCTACTAGAAAATAGCACCTACTCAACGTGGGCAGAGTCAACACTGCACAGCCGCATGAAACTGTGGTGACTTTGTTTTATACACGACAGACAGAAATGAGTGACTCGTGACTTGTACACAGTGGTGGAATGTAACGAAGTACAAGCAAAATCTAGTAATATATGCAGATTGTATTTGCGATATATTAGCACTCAGTGCTTCTAAATTGTCTCCTCATGAATACACTGCTACACAACTAAACTGCAAAAACAAAAACAAAAATGTAAGTGCAAATGGTGCAGCGTTGCAGACAAGCAGTGCTTTATTATCATTATATTTTAGGTCAATCTTTAAATAAAACTCTATAAACTTCTTCCAGGGATGAATGCGATCCATTGGTGTGTTTGTTAACACATTTATTGACCCAAAAGTACATTGACTTCAATTAATTTGAGAGGAAACAAATTGTCATGAGATCCCACAAAAGTATGTTTTTTTATCCAAATGTATGTCACTTATATCCACAATAACAGACACACATAGGGTGTTTTTGGCAAGATTACTGGGTATAATCACTTTTTAGTTATCATTGTGGAAGTGAAGAGGGAAAGTAGTCAAATTAAGTCAAAAAAGTGCCTGGTTAAGAAAACAACATTTCCCTGTCTCCTAGTGTCAAAATCCTCTCCATAAAACACACCAGAATATCCTCATAACACAGCAACAAATCCCCCTCATAATAACACAACAAATCTTCATTAAAGAGCACCAAAATAAAACAGTTTCTCCGTAAAAACACTGCTGCAACAGTCTGCAACACATCTTCAAATGGAGCTGATGGCGACATTGAGTGTCAAACTGTGGTTTGACACCAAACGCGCCTCCCTCCAGTGAGAGATTTGCCACTTACACTTGTGAACTATGTCACTATTGGTGAGAAAGTGTGTCATAAACAAATGGTAGAGAATGTGTGTGAAAATTGAACGAGTATGCAGTTATTGTACATATGAGCAGCTGTTGATGAGAGCAGTGCTTCTCAAATGGGAGTCTGTGGCACAAAAGTCTCTACATACATCCATTAAAATGTATCAATATTTTTAATTCTCTTTTCTTATAAAAAGCTTGAGCATAATGAATAGAAAGTCAAGTGATTTATTCTCTAACATTCATCCTTGTGCATTGAGGGAGCTGGAGCCAATCCCATTGGGTGTGAGGTGGGATATACCATCTAGAGGTCACCAGCCTATTACAGGGCCATTAACACAAACACACATGCAAGCAGTATGTAATCTGATATCGACCCAGTTGATAAATTGTTCATTACAAAATAAATCTATTATTAAATTATTCCAAGGTAAACATTGAGGGTGATCAGTGGAATATTGTTTTCCTTGTAGGGGGTTATTAAAGGTGCTGTACATGATTCAGGAAAAGCCACCATGATTTATTTTGAAAAGCTTCAACCATCAACTCCTGCCACCTTCCTTCAGTGCTCTCGCAAAAACAGCTCCCCCAAGATCCCGAATGGGCAAATGACTGCACAGCACGGTCAGTCACAGATCAGAGCGGTACCTCGGGGACTCCCTGAACCGCAAATTTCTAGGGCATCATGACTGACTCACCTGTGAAAAAGTGAAAATTCATCATACAGTTGCCTTTTAATTGTACTGACACGCAGCTAGCATGTTTGCATGTAAGATAGTTGATGTTAAATTATTTGTTTTTGAGCTGCAATTTTGTATTGTATTGTTAAGTTTGTCACTAATATCTTTATTCAACTAGTTCCAGTAAGTGAGCAGCCATAGATGTTGAGATGTTCTACAATCAGTGTTTGCAGAAGTTACCAAGAGCATTTTGTGAAGAACTATAGAAGCAGAGGCTACAGCAGAGCTCTGGTGTTGTGCCCTCACAACTACTAAAAGACAATGTAAACATTTTTGATCAATATCAGATGTTTTTAGTGCTAATGTTACCATACAAAGTCCAAGTTTCTCCTTAGCAACAACTTATCAAAAGTTAAGGAGCTATTATACCATATATTTTAGTTGTAGTTGTGATGCTCTGTGCATCTATAAAGCAAGTTGTGCCTGTCTGTCTGTCCGTGTGTCTGTGACAGGCATATCTCGCTGACCTTTAGTCAGATCGACTTTGAATATGGGTTGAGCATGGCCCGATGGTCTGCATCCTTGATTTTCAAATTCGCTGCAATATGCTGCAGGCAGTAGCTCATCAGCAGCAGCTGCGCTGTCTGGAGTGGGGAGGTGGGAGTGAAGAGGCTGTCCTCAAAGTGGGTGAGACATTCTCACACGGTTCACCGCAGAACATGGTGTTATACTGAAATGATGAAGACACCGAAGTCGGTGTCCATTCATCAATTGGCGAGCACATATTTATTTTGCATTTGCATTCTTCTACTTTGCAGCTAACTTGAAAAACGTGTTCCCCAAGGTTAGCAAGCGAGGCTACGATTAGCATTAGATGTAGGGCTAACATAATACAAACACTGTGCAACCTCATTAGGCACAACGCAAATGTTTTAAAGCTCACATAGAGTGGTCCTGTTGCACATATATGCTAGTTACATACATTAACTTGTTTTTTATGGTCCAAAACCTCCTAGTTGCTGTAAACGAGTCGATAGAAATCTGTTCTTATTGAAGCTCTTGTCAGCCGCGTTGTTTCAGACAGAAATCTTGCCACGAGAAGACTGTGTTGTGATTGGCCAGCCAGCGCAGAATCTCCCAACTGTCTTGTGATTGGCCAATACCCGGAAGTGACATATTTGCACACCAGCTCTCAGAAGCGCAGGAACGGTGGATGCACTGCTACTCATTATGAAAACATTGTTTTAACTATGTTCAAAAATAGTTTAGTCACGACTCAGAGTCAGACCCAGAGTCAGAAGCATGTATTACCATTCCTGAAAAATCATCTTCAGCTCCAATACATACATACTTCCTAAGTGCACTGCACTAGTAGTCAATTAATAAATCATCTGAGTGTTGTTTCTTGTTGTGATTTGTGTGAGGTTCTAGTACACATCCAAACCAAACGGAATTGATTCCCTTCACTGCAGTTGCTTAGTTCCTGAGTATCACTGAAGAGAAACAACAATGATGAAACTGACAATGAAGTGAAATACAAAGTGTTAACAGAGCTTTTCATTTGCAGATGACAGTCAAGTTTTGGCTGAGAACCAATCAGGAAGTGAATGTTGGTGACTGCATCATTGTTTCCAAGAGCCTGTGATTTTGTCCGTCTCTACTAAAATGCAGCCAGGACGTTTTCAAATGAATTTTTAATCCTCTCTGTTTTTGGGACTCTATTACGTCAGGAAAATAGAGATGACAAGCATATCAGGGGCTGAATTCATGCATTTTTTAAACGGAGAAAACAGGGCACAGCCTCGAAAGACAAAATGAAGTGTAGTGTTCAGTGCTGTTGTGCGTGAGAGAAGGAACGACAGAGAGAGAGTAGGTGGTGATGGGGCACCCGACAAAGACGTGTACGTGTGCAGTATGTGTGAGGAGCTGAGTGATGTGTGAAAAGGGAGGATGTGACACCTCTTGAGGTTTCTAACAAAAGATGGATGTGACTTGAAGGAGAAGTGTTTACAGGCTTTCTAAATAAAAACATAGAAATTAATCAGTTCAGGAATGCTAATCAATTATTACAGTTTTTTCTTCGTTTTTTGAGTTGAGACCCAATCAGCAGGCAAATTACCAATTATACTCAACAAAAATATAAACGCACAAACGGTGCACAAAAGAATGCCATTTGCTCAGATTCTTGATGCATTTGTTTATGGAATGATTTGTTTTGCTCAAACCCAGTAGTCCAGTGTCACTTGGCCACTCCTATTGACTACAATCTCAGATTGAGTATTTCAACTCACGAGAGACATGGAGCATGGCAGAGTGGTGGTCAATATGCGTGACCAGTACACAGACACTTCTGGTCTGGTCTGGTCAATAAAAGGGCACACCAAAATGTGGACTTTATGCCACAGATGTGACAAATCATGAGTGAGTGAGTGAGAGTGCTGGGTTGAGCGTTACAGCTGTGGCAACACAACTGAATGTGCATCATTCCGCTGTCAGCCGCCTGTGGACTCGCTTCAGAGAGACTGGAACAACAGCGAACCGGGTTCCAGTTCCCCAGAACGGCGGCCAACTTCATGGGGCTCTGCAGGAGGAATGGGAAAACATCCCCCAGGCCACGATCGACAACTGGTGATGTCAATGCGTCACTGGTGTACCGCTCTGCCTGAGGCCAATGGTGGACACATAAGTTATTGAAGTTTGTGAACTTGGATCATCGACCCCCATTGTGTTCTTCCTGCCATTACTCCAGGACTTTGGTTTTGAAATCGATCCTAATGCTCGCAAATTAAAGCCACTTTATTGATAAAGTTGCACTGTTATTTTTGGATAGTTACTCTGTTTTGTCACATAACAATATCTAAGTTTTTCTTTGTGCGTTTATATTTTTGTTGAGTGTAGCAATGGGGACTTCCATTAAGGATAGAAGATATTGGTGCAAGGAGCTCAAAGTTTCATAGCTGTTTGTGACCTTTGGAGGAAAATAATCCAGAGGCTTAACCTCTTCTTCACGGTTGCCCCCAAATTGACCAAGGTAAGCCAGAGCTATGGCGCTGCGTAACTGAAGACGCTGCAGATTCACAGAGTTGTTAATACGCACCGCACAGGGAGCATCCATTTACAGCGAGTCATAATACCTTTTTTTTTTTTTCAAAACAAGTTATTTTTAGACCAATGGTGACATGTTAATTACATTAAATGGGGTTTAATGATTTGGTACCTATGAAATCTCAAATGGCACAGATGGTGCCAAACTGTGCCAAAAGAGAGAACGCCTAGACATCTCTTTACTAAAACCTCTGTCATTTTACTTTACTTCACTTCAGCAGCATCAGCTCATGTCCACATGTTGTTACATGACCTCCATGTGTTTTTAAGCTCCTACTGCATATTTTAAAGATATTTGCTTTAAAATGCAATATTTTTTTAGGCGATAGAAAATATCCTTCATTTATGCTGGGTTCCATGTACATTTACTCTGACACAGTGGCATCTACAGTTAAACTTACTAATAATCCACATAGAGCTTGTAACTGCAGAGATTTACTCTATTTAGTTTGGGCATGTAATTTTAGAGCAGGGACTCCAAAAAGAGGGTCAGGGAAGAAGAGGTTAAATAGCCTTTGTGTGCCTATTTACATACATTTCTACATTTAATAAATAACTATTTTTTTACAAATCCGGACCGACATGTTGATCCTGTCAAGTCCCAACTGGCTTTGGTCGGGTAGCCATGCCCTTATTAAAGTCTAGGAACTACATCCACATTTATTTTTAGAAATAGTGTTTTTTTTCACTAAAAAAATTAAAAAAACTCTCCATATCGACTGGTTACAACCAATGCCTGCTAAGAATCCAGCCTTTCTGGCCCCAAAATCATATTCCGTCTCTTGCCAGTTTATGCATTGGGTTCAATGCATAAATGTTTGCAAAGCCATTCTTCCTGGTTCACATAGTTAGCTTCCATTAAAAAAAAATAAAAATACAAATGCATGCTCTGGCTAGTTTGTCCACTTGGGCTGCTGTAGAAACAAGGTAACCCATGATAGGTCGACTCAATTAAAGCAGGAACCTTGGCTATACATTTAAAATCCTTATTCTTACCTAAAATATATATTTTAAAGCAATTATACTGTAAACTGCTGCCAATAAACCCCCTTAAGGGATAATATGAGTGAACAAGTACATCATAGACAAAATGGTGGTGCCAACACATGAAATTTAAATCTCATTGGTTGTGCAGGCACTTAGTTTAATTTTGATGATAAGCGAGGAAAAATACCCATGTTAATATCCTTACACAAATTTCAGTATCTATTTAAGCATTTTCAACTCTAAAATGCGTAATTGGGGTTCTTAATCTAGTTTTAGGAGACACCTGAGGACACTATCGACTGATTTTTTATTGCCCAGTTCCCAAGTGCACCCGAGGGCGAGTCATTTATTGACACACACATGCGTAACCTCATCAGCCAGTTGCTGTGCCGTGTCTCTTCTACCCGTCCTCCAATCACGTCGGTTCTCCTGCAGCCGGACTCTAAGTGCCACAGCCCTGCTCCAGCATATCAACTTTCCCCGCAGCCACACCATTGTCGCTCTCACCTTCAGTTTTATGATTTATTAAATCCAACTGGGGTGTAAAACAAACATTGACCTTGGCTTGACATTGCCATATTGCATATGACCCAAACTGATGAATAACTTTATCCAATCCAGCACTCCATTTCACTGTCCTCTCATGAATGTATCAAGGCGCTTTGTCTGGCCTAACACAATATTATTGGTGTTAGGATGAATGTAATTCAGAACTGGCTGACCTTCATGTGTTTATATGAATTAGTTTTGAACACCAGAGCTCTGTGAGAGCCCAGAGAAGCCAATGTTGCTTTGTTGGCCTTACTATCCTGATATAGAACATATTTATTTAGAGATACAAGAGAAGAGTAAAAAACGTCTATTACGTCAGGTTGATTCAAGACATGCTTGAACACATATTGCATGAGTTAAACTAATTGACAGCTCGCTAATAAATTTAAAGCTCGTCTTATATATAAGACCAGCTTTACAACAACGCATTGTGTAATACGCTAACACGTTAGCATAAAGATTGCTAGCTAAAAATGCTAACAAGTCCACTAACATAGCAGAAGTGAGATCAGTGTCTGTCTCAATCTTTGTTAAGAAGTACAGCCACAATTTAGTTCTTCTGTAATTTTTCCTTGTCCATCTTCATTCAACGGTGAACACACACACACACACTCACTCACTCTCTCACACACACACTGCAGCAGCAGCAGCAGCTCCTGCCAAACGGCTTTGTGCATATTAAGTAGCCATGTGTATTCTCCGTGACCGTCAGCTGATTGGTCGAAAAAACAGCCCTGGAATGTGATATCACCACACCTTAACTAGGAATCGATTCACAGCTATCAAACAACCTTAATTCAAATACAAAGTTTATGGTTTTAAGACCCACAATACTGTGATTTGAAGCATGTAGTGGCTTTTAACAAACTTGTACTTGAACAATTTAAAAAAAGACGAAAATCCCTCATTTTCGCTCGCTTGTGTGGCGGCCGAGCTGAACATGTTGATTGCAAGGTATGTTTTTGAAGACATGCTACCCATGTCCACTGGGGAGTCTGAGTCATTCAGAGCTCTCCTTGATAAAATACCAACACGAGGAGGAAGGGGGGTTACCCCATGCCATACATTTGTGTGTATTTGAATGTGAAGTGTGAATTTTATTTTCAATATTTAGTTTTTATATATTTTTATTTCTATGCAAGTTAAATTTTAATCTATTTAAATAAGTTTAAATACATACCAAATGTTCTAAAATACTATATATAGTGTTTTTATTCTTCATTCAGTTATTATAAACATCTTTGACGTTATATATAGGATGTTATAGAATGTAATAGCGCTGTAGAACATTAAAAAATAACGTTGGTTACTTTGTTGAGTAACTAATTACTAGCTACTTTTTTGGGAGAAGTAATTTGTAACTATAACTAATTACTTTTTTAACGTAAGATGCCCAACTCTGTCTAAAGGTGGTGAAGTGACATTTGGAATAAATTATGAATTATTCCAAAATTATTAATTATTCATATTCAACATTTCATCACCAAATGTATGGATAATCCCAACACAACTTAATCAAACATTTGAAGCCGTGTCACGTAAAAGAACACAAAGGAAAAGAAGGACCAACTGCAGCCACAGTGACGCTGACGTAGTTCCCTGTGTCTCGTTTGCATTTAAAGAGACAGGCACTCAAAAGCGTATGTTCTGAACAGGGCTGTTTTGGCAGGGTGGAACTCGGTTAACTTGGAGAAATAGGCTTTAATTATGTCTACTTTAGCAGCAGCACTTAAGTTTTATTAAAGGAATTTATTTCTGGATTTCTTTAGTTAAGTTGCTATTGCTGTTGCTACTGTTTTATACTGTTTAATTTAAAAATATAAATGGCCTTAATTTGCTGTATTCATTCATGTTTTTAGGCCTCACCACAGTGATAATCATATTAAAGTCATGGAGGTGTATAAAGATTTAAAAAAAAAAAAGAAAAGAATGACAATTATAACACATTGGTATCGGTACTCAGTATCGGCCGATACCCACAGCACTAGTATCGTAATTGGTATCGGGAGGGAAAAAATGGTATCGGAACATCGAGTTATTACGTAATTCGTTGTTACACAGCTTTAAGTGGCATCACTTCATTACAAATTCCAATGATCACAGAATTTGACTGACAGAAAAAACAACAAAGCTGGTGGTGCCCAGAAACATTTGCACAGAACTGTAATTGGCGTAAATAACATTTAGTGATTCAAGCAAGTGCTATCGCAAACTGATTTTTCACCGACTGATAATGACATCGACTGGCACAGGTCTTCTCTTCTGACCTGTAGGAGTAAAACACCAACCCCACAGGCATATAATGCCAATTAAGGAGACCACTATAATTAGGCTGACTAAAGAGGTGAAGCAAAATGGCAATTTAGTCTGACGGGCTGGCTCTTGGAACGTCCAATTAACTTTGCTCTGTGTACACAGAAGAGACAATCAGAATGGATCAGGTGAAGCAGACTTCAGTATAAAGGATTAAAAAATGACAGTGCATTTTCTTGATTTCAATGTGACTGTTGTGTGATCTGTGTACAGATTGTCCAATATTTTATTTTTTTTTAAAGTGGACCTAGATCGGAAGTTCCAATTACCGCTGTTTTTAAGTGTGTATCTGCGTCATTACCTCGTTTACGAAGTCCTGAAGTTTTGAAACAAACAGTTCAGCCATTGCTGAGAACGCTGTGTTTTATTGTAATCTCGGGCTCAACAAGATCTCCCTTCTGGTTACGTAAACAGCATTTCTCCTGGTCTGGGCACTAGTCCGGGTACATCCGGTTGCGTACATTGAACCGCAGAAGAAGAATAACGTCCGTTGTGGAGGTGTTTCACGAGCGACAGTGTCTTAAGTCATAAAAGGGACTTAAGACACATGCGAGGAGACGTGACAAAGCCTTTTTTAAAACAATGTTTTGATATTGAGTAGCAGTACATTCACCGTTCCAGAGGGGGGAGCTGCGCTTCTGAGAGCTGGTGTGCTAATTATGTCACTTCCGGGGAATTGGCCAATCACAAGACAGTTGGGAAGGCTCTACGCTGGCTGGCCAATCACAACACAGTCTGTCTTCTGGGTGTAAGATTTATGTCTGAACCAACGCATCTGAGGACAGCGTCAGTAAGGAGGTGATTTCTATCGGCCCATTCACAACAACTAGGAGGTTTTTGACCATAAAAACAAGTTAATGTATGTAAGTAGACCTCCATAACTAACATATATGTGCAACAGGACCACTCTATGTGAGCTTTAATGGTGATGTCAATCTAAAGAAATAAGAGGATGGCTGATATACAGTATGATCATCTTTTTTGGGGTTACATGTAGGGCACACTTTCTTGTTTTCATCCATTTGATAAAATACTAATAGTTATTTGTCCATCTCCCCATTAATCACATAAATATCCAACAGGTCAAGACACCAGTGTGTGCAATGCAAATTTCGACATGGTTTGGATATCAAATGCAAGATATTGGTAGAAATGTGACAGATATAAAAAAAGATGAGCCGCTTCCACCCCCTCACATACACAAAACCAAACAAATAAGGCACATACAATATTGAACGAGTACTGCACTAGTGAGAACTAATGATACACAAAATTCGGAAAGATAACATTTGCTGAACAACACTCAACACTTAAGCACAATCTGCATTTTCTGTTTGACCTGAAGAATGTTTCAGTTTTAGTGCATTTTGCAGCATTTATTTTCAGAACAAAAATCTAAATAACCTCACAACTCACAATCACATTGTCATAGAATGACAATCTATCAATGCCATCCTCCATCTATCCATTTTCTACAGCTCCATCCACTGAACAGTCCATATCAGCGCCACATGATATGAGAGAAACAGAGACAAACAATGATTCAACTATTCACTCTCACACCTACGGTCAATTTAGAGTGTCCAATTTAATCTAATCCCCACACTGCATGTTTTTGGACTGTGAGAGGAAGCCGGAGAACCCGGAGAAAACCCACTCACACACGGAGAGAACATAAAAAATTTGGCCAACAAATGAATGCCTTCCTTCTGCAAATATAATAAGTCCTCCTACCTAGATGAACAAAATGTCACTGGATTCCAAAACAACCCAGCATTTTGCAAACTATCATCACTTTAAGTTGCATATCACATTGAATTGAATGAGTGCATGAACCTCCATGTGGAGGAGTTTAGATGAGAACACTACTACTTAGAGATAATAAGAAAACAACATGGTCATTATGCAAAAAAATGATAACGGTGGTTTTACATCAGAGTCAGATTTGTATCCCCAACCTCCCATTCCAATGCACATGCTTCTTCACAGCACTGTAATAACATTACACCCAACCTTGTTTGATGATGAATCAATATCTCCATTACACAGAGGCATAGAGTTTTTTCAACTGTAAATGTCAAGCCCATGTTATTTCTTAACTGCTAAAAAAACAATGAATCTTGAATAAAAATGCTTGTTTGCACAGTATTTACTCAGTTTGTAGAATCTACTTTATGAATAGAAATCTAGAATAATATCATACCAAATAAATAATAATTTTTATCATATTTTCTTTTTCATTATTCTGATATCGTTTTGAATCGACAAATAGACCTGATTGTGAAAAGAACCAAAAGCTAAATGTTGTGTATTTAACACATTTCCAGTCATAATGACCACTCAAATTTGCTTTACCCTACAGGTTTTTTCATTCACACGCATTCATACGTTCACACGCTGCCAGCACAGGGACACACCAGCGTATACAGTAGCAAAGCTGGGAATCAAACCCTCAACTTCAAAGTATGACCTACTCTACCTCTACAACCGTATCACCATTACCCACAACCTAACAAGTCGTGATCAACGCAGTGAGGCTGCACTGAGGAAATATGAAGCCGCTGTAGTTAGCGCTGAGGCTAAAGCTGTGTTCCATTAACATCAGACACATGGGTGTGACGTTACCTCCAAATTCACCAAGTTCCAGTTGATGCAATGCAAATGTGTCTCAGGCTAGCCACTGTTAACAATACCAATGAATAACAACACTCAGTGTTTTGGTGCACACAAATAGCAACACAACTTGTCTACAGTTAAATATGTAACAGTACTATGCGACTGAAACAAAAACAACCAAAGTGCTATTTACAGTAAAAGCAGCAGTATCACCAACCCAGAGAAGGGTTGGATGCATATGTAAGTAGCCTACAGAATAGAAATTTTCAGAAAAGTTGGGACAAATTCTCAAAATCGCAATCAAAATTAATATCTGTAATTTGTTGAATCACTCGAACCTATACTTTACATATTAAAGTACCTGTCTGTATTGTTAAACTCATTTTGAGTAGATATAAAACATGTTGTGAAAATATAGTCATGGAGTAATGATGTTCCTGAAGGTTCCACAATTTAGATTAACTGGTCACACGTGAGAGTGTTAAAATATGGGTTTAAAAGGATCATCCACCAAAGGTCTGTTCAGGCAAGGATTGGGTCATTGCTCACCATTTTGTGACAAACTTCCTGAGATAATTCACAGTTAGTTCAAAAACTTTTAGGTTCTTTCATCATCTGCAGCTCATAATAGTGTGAACAGATTCAGGGAGTCAGGGGAAATATCGGTGTATAAATGACTAAGGGCAGTAACTGCTGTTGAATATGTGGGAACATCGAACCCCCAGGACAAACTGTATGAGAAGCCGTCATGCTGCCATGATGGACAATGCCACATGTGCTCAGGAGTACCTCGGATAATCATTGTCACTTCACACGGTCTGCTGTGTTGCATCAAGAAATGCAGTCAAAAATGTTATTAAATGAAAAGAAATACTGAATTCTTTGGGCCCAAACTTCTCTGAGACGAACTGAGAGTTAGTAGGAACATGTTTTGTGGTCAAACGAGTCCAGGTTTTAGCTTGTCTTTGGGAAGAATGGATGCAACTCTACTTGGCAAAGATAAAAAAGAAACATATCCAGACTACAATCAACAAAACATCCAAAACCCAAGATGCATGATGGTATGGGGGGCATGAGTGATCTTATAGCTTATATTGAAATTGTATCAACATATATCAAGACGATGTCTTTTACAAGGAACTCTATGATTGCCTCATTCTGCATGAGTTACAACAGCATGGCTTCATAGACAGTGTGTTTGCCATAAAAGGTGATTTGAACCATGTGGTAAACTTCCCTCTGGCCCATTCTTTTATTTGTGTGTGTTTTCATTGCATTTTAAGCTTATAGCTATTTTAATAATTATCTTTTGTAATGCACTGCCCCTACTGTTCATATATATATACATATATATTTCTATATACTGTGTATTTTAAGCGGTTTCTCCTGGGAAAAGAACTAAACTTCCGTGCACCAAAAAGTAGGACTTTTACAAAGCGTGTGTCTGTACAACAAGCACAGAAATAAAACCCCTAGCTGTGTCTTCAAAGAGCAGGATGAGATATAAGAAGTCAGGCAAATGGAATAAGCCCAGACAGCCTGTCAGACAGGCAGGCAGTCGGGGGGAGAAAAAAAAATGATTCAGGGACATTGAGAGAAACAGAAATCCTGATACAGAGTGAGGAGAACAGCAGAGGAAAGAGGTCACACACCAGCCTCCAAGAGTGAATTACTGCCCTTCATGTTGCACACAGGCTGCAATTAATGTGCATATGTGACTCGGTCCAT
The DNA here is from genome assembly GCF_963457635.1 of Microchirus variegatus. Lineage (NCBI taxonomy): Eukaryota > Metazoa > Chordata > Actinopteri > Pleuronectiformes > Soleidae > Microchirus > Microchirus variegatus. Next base: position 6,470,491 of record NC_139813.1, on the reverse strand, counting down.
ACTTGTAGAAAAACAGGCGCAATTTGTGCATAACTGGAAAGGGCAATACAAGTAAATGCTTTAATTAAATTCGACGTTGTGGACTGTAAAGAAAGCAACTTTCTTGCTCATTCAATCACAGATATATCAGCGTCATTGTTTGTCAATCAAGATGTTGATTAAGAGAACTGCTGCGTCTTTTCAATAGGACTATGAGCTGGGTTCTGTTTTAAATACAGAACTGCAGGTTCTATAAGGTTGGAACTACTTCCTGCTAAGGAATGTACACAATCTTGAAAACTATCACGACAAACAATACTCACTGGACCTCAAGCTGCAATAGAATGCCAGAGAGAGATTCTGTGAGAAAATGTTTTCAGTTTAAAATTAAATTGAAATTATTGACCTCCGCCAGGAGGTATATGTTTTCGCCAGAGTTTGGTTGTCTGTTTGTCTTTATGTCTATCTGTCTGTCTGTCTGTTAGCAACATAACCCGAAAAGTCGCGGAAAGATTTGGATTAAATTTTCAGGAAATGTAGGCAATGGGACCAGGAAAAAGTGATTAAATTGGGCATGATCCGTAGATGCTCTCACTATTTCTATCGCTATTTGTAGTTGTAGTTATTATTATTTTCTGATGCTCAAAAAAGTTGCATCCTTCAAGAAGGAATATACAGTAAGAAAACACAAAGAACAGAATTAAAAAACTTAACCCTAACCCAACTTAATTTAGCTAAGAGTATTTACAGTGTATTGCACTGATATTAAGGTTTACAATGAATTTGCACATAGATCCTGATTTAGGGTTTGTTTAGGATATTAAATGCAAATTACTCTAAAGAGGTTTTAAAGTTTTCAAAGTGTCGCAGCTTTTTGTTTGAAAGTATGCAGTGTTGCCTTGGATTCACTGTTAACCATGACAGTGAGTGGCTTTTGCAGACACTGGACGAAAAAAAACTCCAGACAAACAAAAACAGTTTTGTTACAAAGAAAACACCGCTTATGGCCCAGAAAAAAACAATCTAAACACAAATTACATTTTAAATATAGGAAACGGAATTCAATTACAACTGGAAATCTTTTATTGCAAAAGCCTGGCCGGTTCTTGGCTCATTTATCTGCCCATTTAAGCGAAGTTTGCAAGGCTGCCATACTGGGACAACATTTCACAACTATCTTTATTTTAAAAGGAAGCACTTTGCAATGTGTGTGTGTGTAGCAGATGTTGATGGCAAGTGTTTGATATATTGTGCAGCTTAACTCTAAATAGTCTGCCAGAAGATTATAGTTCATATTCAGGATACAGGTTTGTACTTTACTTTAAGTTGGAGGGACTGTTCTTCTTTAGCCTGGGTAAATTCAGCCGAGACTGCCAGTGATTTGATTTCGCTCTGCAGAAACCTCTGAATCCCCTAAAGAAGCGAACCAATCACAAACCCCTGGTGCGTTAGAGGGCGGATTTAATATGATGATGACAGAGAAGTGACATCTAGCAGCTTTTGTATATCAAACTTGACGGCAACTGAAGAGGAGCTGTCTTTCGGTCGGACTGTTCCATTTTGGCAACTTGCTCCATGAAGCTCCCTGGGCAAAAGTCGGTAGATACCATCCATTTTTCTCCATCTGGATTATTGGTCTGAATGGTTGTAGGTCTATCCAATTGTGTGCAGAGGCACCTCTTGAAAGTGGGAGGTGACTACACCCTTTACAGACTTGAAATGCAGTCGAGCATTAGCCGGGCTAGTTCTTCTTCTTACAGTCAGTGGTGTGCACAGCTGGAGGGGGAAGGCCCAATTGTTGAAAAAAGTGTGCTAAAGTGCTCTCTGGTGGCAAATTGTACGCTAAAGTGTCCTCTTTCGAACCAAAACACGTGCTAAAGTGTCCTCTTTCGAACCAAAACACGTGCTAAAGTGCCCTCTTGGGAGCCAAAAAGCGCTCTAAAGTGCCCTATTGGGAAACAAAAACACGTGCCTTTTTTTTTCTTTTCGCCCCTGCCCTTCAAAAAGTCTGTGCACAACACTGGTTACAGGGTTCCCACACCTTGGATCAAGGGCTTTTCAAACAGAATGTGCTATTTGTGCTGACACAGCTTAAGATCGTAGGGCACTTTGAGAGAGCCGCTTCACCCACGGCATCCACTTTTATTGATTTGTAGCAACATTCTGCATCTGGACAAGTGATTGTCCTTGGGATCTTTGGCAAGCCAGTCTTTGTAATTTCTATTGCTGAGCCAGAGATCTAGGAATTTCTTATTTCCTAGTCATCACGTAATTTGCAATCTCTTGCTTAATGTTACTCGCTCTTTGTTCTGCATGGACTCTCACGTCAACCGCAGCGAGAGACAGTGTACACAATACCGCTAGTAATTATGACAGTTTGTTCTGCGTAGGCCTAGTCTACGTACTTCAAGCAATGCAGGGCATGAAACAGGTGGCACCATAACACAGGAGGGAGACATTTACATTTAGGTATCAACTGAACTTCTTTCTTGCACAAAATTCATACACTTTCAATGAACCATGTCTATTTATGGTGACTTGAAATTCGTATTACAAATTCACAAACTTTCAAGGATTTCAAGGACCTGTGGGAAATGTGTTTGTTTTTGAAAGTACAGGTCTACATAACAGACCTGTATTCCATGCTTCTCTAAAACAGCCTGATGGAACAGAAGCATGAATCTCTTGGCGACACTACACAGCCTAAGCCTTCTTAGATAATACACTCTCTGCTGAGTTATGATTTTGAGCGCAGGTTATCAATGTGAATTTGCCAACTAAGCATATTGCCTATGCGGATGCCAAAACACTTGTAGGAACGGACTTGTTGGATTGCAGCACACACTGGCCTCATTTTGCTCGAAGAGCTGCAACACCAGAAGATTGTATAACCACTCTAATTGCCCGATTGTCCAGTATTAAAGCCTCACATCTACGTTGTTGAACCGTTCAGCACGAGCACGAGCATGAACTGCAGCTTTCTGCGTGTTATGCCGCACAACTAGATGAAGACATAAATCCTCATCAAAGCTACTGTGAAAACTGTGTATCTCGTAAATATTAACTTTCTGTAGTAAAAAAAAAAAGAAGAAGCAGAAGGAGAAGGATGATGAATGGTCTCACTGCTCCACTCGGACACTGATACAGCATGAATAGGGGGCGCTGATGTTGCAGCATTCAGTGGAAGTTACAGCCTGCCACGCTGGAGTCCAGGCTTGTCACACAATGAATATGCGATTGTGACACGTTGAGCCTACGTTTGCAGAAGCTACAGTGGCGTGTGCCTCACATGCTATTTGCATTTGATGAATAAGCTAATTGCTACAGTGGCTGTGTCCACTTTCTGTCAGAGCTGTGGAGTAGGTTTGCACAATACATGGAAAATGTATCATTATCACAAGAGCAACATGTGCAACACACATATCACAAAAGATACTTTACATATTGCCTGCAATACTACAATAAATGTAGTTTTCCATTGTATCCCTAAATTATTCTTTACCTATTTTAACCTGTAACGTGTACAATTTGTAAGATTAAATAAGATTTATGGGTGAAGTTCCATGTCACAGCTGAATATCCCTCCCTATCCTTTCTTTTTTTGTGTGCGAGAACCTATGTAGGTTTCGGTTAGCATCACAACTTGTTTAATTTAATTTGTCCATTGTGGGCTACTGTAAAAACATGGTGGTCCAAAATGGCAGCCTCTTCAGAGCGGAACCAGCTCCTGATGGAAATATAAAAGGCTCAATCTGATTTATAATGCAAAATAGCAATTCATACAATCAGGTGAATGTACACTTATACATATAAAAATGTATCTTCAATTTCTGCCAAATTAAAATAATTTTCTCAACATTTTGCAGACTGGACCTTTAAATACTCCTCTTATACAGCAACAGTCTCATATGGAGCTAGTAAAAGGGGACATTGAAAAATAAGGAAACTTTTCTTGCGATGTTATGCGACACTGCAGGTGGTGTTGTTGCTGTTGTTGTACCGTAAATACTTAAATTTGTGGAAACTGCAGGCTCGACTGAATGGCTGGACTCTTTTATTTAGATATGCAACACTAATAATACATTGCACTGACTTTTACAACTACTGATAGTGGTATTTATGTAAACGTGTTTGTTGCCTTTCAGACTAACAGCCACCTAAAATAATTACTCTCTTTAGATTACAGTAACACCTTATAATTCAGTTTTTGTTCATTATAAAATTTTTATTGCAAAGTCATTTGATTGCAATTTTCAACAACTATATCATATATTGCATGTTTCCCTAATATATTGCAGCCCTACTGTACAGTGAATGTCATCGATCCTAAAGCATCATAGAGCTGAAGCCAAATAAACCCATAACATTCATACTGCAACTGCACTGGGGCTGGACGTTTAATTATTTTCAAATCACAATTTAAAACAATGCAATTAGTAACTCTCAAAGCCTGCAACTTAATGGTTATATGTTTTTATTGCTCTGTGTTCTTGCACTGGCGTATAGAGGTTAAACGTTGTGCCATGTTTTCAGTGTGAACTCGGGTTTGACATCGAAAAACATATTTATTGCTGACAATTAAAATAACAGTCAGATTTTTATTATTATTATTCCTCGAAGCACAAAAAGCTATGGGCAAACAATCGTTTTTCAGTTTAAAGAGGCAGCAGGCAACCTCTTTGCCCATTGCAGTTTCACTGTGTATTGTTGTCTGATCACAGTCATGAGGATGCTGCAGTAGCACGACACCAGTACGGAGGCAGGTACTTTTCTTTTTTTCGAAGACAGTGTTGTGTTGTGCCATAGAAAGAACCCCTGCATGAAAATGACCCCAGTCACGGAGGAGGAAAAGACAGATATGAGGTGAATATATATACTCTTCATTGTTTAAAGTGCTGTAAAATGAAGCTCCTTTAAAATTTGAAATGTTTCAGCAAATAATGCACCTTCTCGTCCAAGGAATAAAACCGGTTTACAAAACAGTTTAGCCATCGCAGTGCATCTATATGTAGCATTTCTCGATCACACACTGCCCACAAACACAATGACAAGTTTAAGCCAAAATGTCAGTTATTTCGTTTGCTTTAAAATGACTATTATCATGTGAAATGTTGATTGAATAAAATGACTAATAAATAACACCATTGGCTATATGCTGTGCTGTCTGCCATGTGAATGGAGGATTGATTTACGGCACAAAGGACACTTTGCTATTGTGCAAGGGCAGTTTTCTCATATTATCATCTGGAAGTGAATGTGGCAGACACAGTATCAATATGGACATTTTTTGACAGTGGTTTTGGATTCATGGTTCATGCACCTTTTCCAAGTTCAAGTTTATTCTTCATGCATTTCTAGCACTGTGCAGCTGTGGGAAATGAATATGAATTACACATACATGGTTATTTCATGTTATATTAAAAAAGACAGAATCTTGCTTTTTTTGGTATATATTAAAAGAAAACTGCTGAGCCAATAATAAGCCGTCCAACGTAAACCCTGGCTTAGAGGAGTGTGATTTTCATTGTTTTTATGCCGCTGTCAGTACTGTTCTACTAATCGAGCAGGCATTTTAAAACGGTGATGGCTGGGATTACGTCGGCTGCAGGAGGTTACGGAGCTGATCTTCCTGGTTTTTACGCCTGGTCAATAATGCTCGCCTGCTAGCTGGGTGTAAACTGTGGAATGGAACGATGCGTGCATCATTACGCCGCGTCTCATTGAGACATGCCTCCGTTCAACCCATTCCACTTTTTACAGCCAGCTAGCAGAGCAGACAGTGAATCGCTTGAGGAGACATTTCAGCAGACAATATGAAAGCACAAGACGGATCGGAAATTTCCGAATTCCGTGAATTAAATGTGTATCGACACTCGATATCGATACTGGATCGGATCAGCCCCATCCCTAGCTTAATGTAAGGCTACAAAAACCAAACATTTTTTATTCTAAAGCAATTATACACATAAACAAACATCTGTATTCTATGGGTAATGGTATGTTCAAGTTCTGCAAATAAATCCTCATTAATTTAACACATTGGACCTTGGACCACAAATCCCACCACGCAACATGCTCACGAGGACCATATCAGAAAAAATGGCGCCTATCTCAATTTGCACCTGATGTGTTTGTGGGTCTATTGCATTGGTTCTCAAAGTGCAGCCCGGGGGCCAATGGCGGCGGTGGTGGTTTCTATATGGTGAATTTTAGTGTATTATTGGGTTATAAGCTGATAATAAGCAGGTAGCTACAGCCTCCAATTTCTATTTACCCAGTAAATATATGGTAACAGAAATGTGTTACTTGGTATTAACCTGTAATTATAAGGTAAGCACAATGGCCAAAATACTGGGCAATTACCCAGTAAATTATAAAGCTTTATTATATTAATGCTTAAATTACATTATATTAACGCTTATATTACTTAAGGCTAAACTGTAGAACTGCAATCTGGTCATTACAATTATTACAAATCAGATTTCTTTCTGGTTTTTTTCCTTTGGCGGCCCTCAGTCCAATGTTGGGTTCCTAACTTAGCCCTCAGGTATCAAAACTTTGAGAACCCCTGGTCTATTGAATGAGCACCTGCTTGTCTGCATTCAACATATTGAAATACACTTGGGGGAACTTGGAAATCTAAAAAAGAGCCTAAAGTGCATCAGACCATTTGTCGAATGCTGCGTGGTCCAGCAGAGGATGCTGTGAGCATGGCTTGGCCTACAATTTAACATGAATGTCCTCATGGACCATCAGAAAAATAAGACTGACGTTGGCTTGCTGTGAAAATGAACACCATGGGGCTAAATGATCCTGCTGAAAGTGGTGTGTGGTCCTATTTCAGATTCTTTGTCACAGATGGGAACGCGAGGAACAAAATCTGCGGACTCACATGTTAGCAAAGCCGTAAGTGGTGCAGTGGCAGAGTGTTCAACCTTGCGTATCTAATATCCAGAGTGATATTAAATCACGTTTGTGTATGTGCTGGAGGAGGAAATATATCGTCCAAGGAACGGCGTGCCACAGAACATTCACTCGAGCTTGATTTTTTTTGGAAAATTGCTAGCTCCTGTACTACAAGCAGCATACTGACATTTTAACAGTTTTGTGTGCAACTAATACATCTGCGATGAGTGCAGTGAGATTCCCAGTTTAGCAACAGAGAGGAAGACATGAGGCGAGTGTAGCCACAGTAGCCTTGTCATTGTAAAGCATGTGCAGGCAGGAAAAAAGCCAGAGGGAGACACTGCATTAAAAAAAAAAGAGAGGATATCCCCATACGTGTGTGAGGGAGAGGGGAGAGTGTGTTGCATGTGTGTGGTGTAGCAGAGTGCAACAGTCAGGGGGGCTGTATGCGGGCAGCCAATCAATTCACCTGCACCAACAAGGGAGGTGGAAAACTGCAAACCGGCCGTCTGTGTGTTGTGAGGAGGGTTTCCCTCTCTGGCTGCTGCTGCTGCTGCTGCTGCATGTAACAATCTGCAGCCCTCCCTCCCCTTCCCTCCCCCCCCCAGCACAAGCCCGCTGTGTTCATTCAGAAATTATGGCAAGCTCCAATAAGGGCCAGCTATATTCTACATGCTGACTGATGCTGCACTGTCACCGTCAGTGTGTGTGTATGTGTGTGTGTGTGGGGTGGGATGTTGCACGCATGCTTTGGTTGTTGTGCATCTGTAAAGAGGAGCTGCAGTGTCAAAAATAAATGAAGAGGGAGGAGGAGGAGGGGGAGGGGGGGGAAACTCCTCACCTTTAATGTGGTGTTGGGGTAGCTCACTGGCACCTTATGGAAAGTGCTGTTGGACAGCACCGCCTGCCTGATGTCCTCGAAGATGGTGATGATATCATCCAGCAGGCAGCGCTTGTCCCTGTAGCTCAGGACGCAGAGGTGCGCGAACGTGTAATTGAACCCTTTGTAACTGACGCGTAAATCCAACACCTGCTTGTGGACCTGCAGGACCTGGTCGGCCAGCTCCAGGATGTTCCCCCCGGACTTGGCGAGCAGGATGAGCCTGCCATATCTGCCCGGCGTGTGCAAATCCGAGTACAGCTTGTGCTTCGACTGGTCGATGGAGAACAGGCTGTTAGCGAGACTCCGCTCGATCTTGGCGAGGCTGTGCGTCGGGGCGACCAGCACCTCCAGGTCCGTCTCCGGCTTGAAGCGGCTCAGGACGGTAGATCCAAAAATGATGGTGAGGACCGCGGGGACAGTGAGGAAGAAAACGGGGTGCCTGCTAACGAATAAGCCCAGCCAGTAGAACGAAGCCTTGAGCCCTCTGTGGATCACTTGCCGCAGCATCCTCCACAAAATCCTGCTTGCAGATGCCCCGTTTCCCCCGATGAAGCACATGTGACATCAGACTCTGTTCCCCCGGTTTATAGTCCAATTCGTAAGAGAATAACACCAGGCAACAACATCAGCACCATGCACACACACACACACACACACACACACTCACTCACTCACACACTCACACGCACGCACGCACACACACATACACTCTCACATGCGCACGCACGCACCACAACACCTGGAAAAACAGCACTGCAGCAATCCGCGAGCCACACACACGCAAGAGACAGTCAATGGATCACCATCGTGCATCGGCCGATGGAGACGCGTCCTCCGCCGTGTGCCTCATCCTGTCACGCTATTCCGCCTCCATGTGTGTGAAATTCATAAAAAATTCAAATAAATAAACAGCAACAGCCGCGCGCCCCCCTTCCTTCGCTGCACCGGCTGCAGCCGCAGCGACGATGAGCCGCGGCGGTGTGATGTGCATGTGTGCGCTCCGACTCCTGTCTGTCTGCCTCTGCACAACTCCTCTCACGGCGGCGGCGGCGGCGGTGGTGGTGGCGCCTGATTTATGTACTTAACTGTAACCATGTGTGCTGCAGGGAGGTCTGCGAGGAAAGGAGGAAGGATGGAAGGAAGGATGGCTGGAGGAGGAGGAGTGGGAGGTGTGTGTGTGTGTGAGAGAGAGAGAGGTTGGGGGGGTGACTGGTTATTTTAGGAATAGTGGAGGCAACAGGCAAAGATGAGAGTTGTAAAAATGTTCCTGCAGGTGGCTGGAGGAGCAGAAGCACTTGCAGGGATGAGTCAGTGTTGGCTTCATGAATGGGGAAAACCCAGCATTGCTGAGTGTTTTATGCAGGCCAGACAGGGAGCTGTGGCTTAACCATCTCTCTCTCTCTTTCACACACGCACATGCATGCACACATGGACATTTTGACACAGCACTGACTTCTATTCATTTAATATAAGCCCATGTCCGTGTGTAGGTCTGCGTGTGGTATATTTCAACATCTGCCCATTTCTGCAGTAGCACATGCGTGGGTAAAATATGGCTCCTTGGCTGGACTACCTCAAGTTGACTCTTGCTCAGCTCAGTTGACTTGATTTATTCATTGTCTTCCACTTTATCCTCCACATGAGGGTCAGAGGGAGCTGGAGCCAATCCCAACTGACATGGGGTGAAAGTTGGGGGACAGTTTGTCAATCCATCACAGGGCCAAACACCCATTCAGTCTCACAATCACCCCATGGTCAATTTTAAGTGTCCAGTTTTGGGACTGTGGGAGGAAGCTGGACTACGTGGACAAAGCCCACACACACACAGAAAGGACACCGGTCAAACAAGAGTTCGTTCAAAGCTGATATAATGAGACGTGAATTATAAATGCATCACTTTCTAGTCTTTGATGACCACTCAAAGCTGGTTTACGCAACGTCCGTTGTGGAGGTGTTTCACGAGCAACAGTGTCTTCTGACTCTGGGTCTGACTCCGGGTCAAAGTCATAAAAGGGACTGCGGCTGGGAGTCGTGAAGAAGCTATTTTTAAACATTGTTAAAACAATGTTTTGATATTGGGTAGCAGTGCATCCACCGTTCCAGAGGGGGGAGCTGTGCTTCTGAGAGCGGGTGTGCTGAATATACTGGCCAATCACAAGACTCTGTCTTCTGGGTGAGAGAGTTGAGTCTCAAATCTCGCGGCTGGGAAACACCGTCAGAAAAGAGGATTTCTATCGGCTTGTTTACAACAACTAGGAGGTTTTTGACCAACAGGACCACTCTATGTGAGCTTTAATGCTAACATGGTGATGTGAGGTGCACTTTGTCTGACAAAAAAAAAACATTGGCAACAAGGAGAACAACCTTGTCCAAGAGCTCCATTTTAGCCTTGTAGTGTTTTAGATGAACAGTAAAACATTTGATTTGATTGGCTGACTTTCTTCTTTCTAATGAGGAGGCATCCAACTCTCCATAGTGTTATTTACCTTTACTCAGTAGTGTTCTGTAAAGCACAATGAAAGTGTCAAGAAAGCAACAATACACCAGGAGTGTAGTAAGTAATATCCCTATGGTGCTCTTCAGTTTGGGGATCCAAAAGATCTGAAACAACTTGAGAAATCTGAGGCACTCTAGAAAGTGATAGTTAAAATGCCTTGAATAATTGATGGCCATTGAATAATATAAACAGTAAAAAGATGCCAACACATTTCAGCCATCAAGGACTTCATCCTCTAGAGTCCCTCACATTTCTCAAGTTGTCTCACATTGCAAGTGTGTGTTGTTGTGAGAGAACTGATTCTTAAAAGATTGGACAAAATCCACCTCCAAAAATAAGACTTAATGTTCATATTTAAAAACCCATCTACTCACTGAATTGAAACCCTTTGAATAATAATCACAACCTTAGGTATGTCAGCATTGTCCTTTTAATCAACCAGTCGCTCACTGACTATAGTCACACGGACAAGGATTGAACCTGGTCCTGGTTTAAAATCTTTAAGTAAACATCTCATTACTGAAAAATCCATTACAGTCAAGGATTAGGATTATCCCTTGGCTGTAACATGGTTAATACCATTTGTATAGACTTGGATTTAGAGGATACTATACAAAGTAAGGGTTATAGAAAAATCCCTTTGTGTTGCAGAGTAAAATGTCACTGTTGTTGTCCCAATACCTTATCAGAGCCTGATTTTGCAAGCAGCGCCTCTTAAAGAGAGAGTGGTGAGGCGGCATAAAAAGTAGGACACAAACAGTCACTAATTCTGCACCTGAGTAACATCTTGGCACGAGTAAAGTCTGCTCACAAACAGCCTCCTGAGAAAAAGATTCAACAGCAGATCCACTTGTTCTATTTGTTCCTTGTGATAGTTTGAAACAGTTTCAATGTACCTTGTGTTTTAAATGGCTGGGATATGTTATACATTCGTATATTCTAGGTAGCGTGTATGCCTCAGAGACGGGCGCTGCAGAGAGACGGGCGCTGCTCTTCCGGTAGCGACCAGCAGCAGGAATGTTTGCTTGTCCGCGTTTGTCTTGTTCTTACTTTTGCTTTTATTGCCTGGATATGGGGGCATCAGCCTTAGAGACTAGAACAACCTCAGCCATATTGTAAAGGTGGCTGGTAAGTTGATTGGTTGCCCACAAGTTTCCTTGATGAATATTTATGAGAAACATGTTATGCGGAAAACAAATCCTATACTGAACTGTGTAAATCACACCCTTCACTGTTCATCTGAGGTCCTTCCCTCAGGCCGGAGATTTAGAATCCACCTGTTTTAAGTCCAACAGGACAAAGAACTCTTTTATTCCCAGTGCAATACGTTTGTTAAATTTGCACAACTCTTTGCACAACCCTGTAAATCTCATTGAATTAGTAGATTAAGAAAGTAGGATAGTGTTTTTAACTTTAAAGGTGAAGTAAGTAGTTTATAGTGCCATCTAGAGGAGAGGCTGAAATTTACAACAAAGAACTGCTCCTCTGCTCACCCCCTCCCTTCCCTGAGCGCTACGGTATCCTCAGCCGGTCCTCGTTGTCTTTCTCCGTGTCAGCAGATGAGGTTCGTGAGGCGAGGGAGAGGGCGGAGCTACCGCGGCCGTAGCAGACGAAGCGGAGAGAGTAGAGGCGGGACTTCCACTACAAGTAAAGCGACGCTTGATTTGTTCTCTCGCGTGTGTCTATACAGGCTCCCGTAGAAACATGACGTCGTGGCAATGCAGTAGTGGCCCGCGACCATGTTATTTTACATGACTTTTTGAAACACTACGAAAATGAAACAAAGAATATTATACAGCGACTAGACAATGCAGGAGCACATAATATGTATAAAAAAGTGGATTATGGGTTATATAAACCCATAAATAATACACAATGTCCCTTTAACTTATATTAGCTAGTTAATCTCTCTGTTGTTGTATCCTTTGTGTATCTTTGTGCTATCTGTGTGTACCTGACTGCAAGACAAGTTTCCCTTTTGGGACAATAAACTAAACTGAACTGAACTGAATTCTATACAAAATGAATAGTTTCAGTGTTACATTTTGGACCATGACCCCCGAGATACCTAAACTCCTCCACTTGACGCAACAACCTCTCGCCGATGGTCCAGAGTGGGAAATCCACTCTTTTCTGGCTGAGAACCATAACCTCAGATTTGGAGGTGCTGATCCTCATCCCAACCGCTTCACACTCGTCTGTAAACCTCCCCAACAAGAGCTGGAAGGTCGTAGTTCTCAAGTGGAGTAATTTAAGTATCCCGGGGTCTTGTTGAGTAAGGAAAGGATTAAAAAAAAGGGAGATCGACAGGCGGATCAGGGCAGCTTCTGCAGTGATGTGGACTTCTGTTGTAGTGAAGCTATTTGGAGCAGCATATTCAGTTAATGAAGGCAGAAATAGTGGGGCAAGTTATTTCAGAGCTGCTTTTATATCTAATGTTTTACCCTTTCAGGGATAATCACTTTAAATTCAACCAATCATTGCCAAGCCATTATGCACTAACATGCATTGCTTCAGCATGAATCCTCATCTATACGCATAGTTTGAGGTACCATGAATGATTTATGGATTACTGGCTTTACTCAGTGAGAAAATATTACAGTATGTAGTCATTATTTTCTCTTCCCAGAACCGTAAATCCTCCTGTCTGGATGGACTTAATTAAAGGCCATACAATGACCACATTCCATTTAGCCTCTGATTGGATGCCAAGTGCTTCCCTTTAGAAACCAAAATCTATGCGTCAGTAAGGTTAGTGTCGCCAGTGGCAACCTGAGTAAACCAATGTAAACCAGTGTGTGCATAATATATTTATATCTTTTTAAGTGTAATAGAATGCTTATAGAATGCTTATTATTTACAATACATGCGTTTTTCTGTGGAGCTGCTTTTTGCACCAAGCTAATATAATTATTCTAAATAAAAATGAAAGGGGGGATAGTTTTCGTAGTCCAGTAGTAACCAAAATTAGAAGAGCGTCTGTATCCTGCGTGTTTGCATATTCACCTGCAATCATTCACATAATTTGTCAGGGTTTACTGTCGATCCCATGGTGTCAATGTTCCAGTACACGTCCTATGTATACTCTAAATTGGACCATAATGCACAAAATGGAAATCATGCTGGAAAACAGTAGTGTCACCCTGTGATGTTCATACAAGAGAATACAGGTATTAACAACACAGACAAACACACGTGAGACACTTCATATTTGTCCATATTGGAGCTCAGGGCTCATTGTTTCCATTGAACCGAACAGATTAACCTGATGGTTAAACTCTCGCTCAGTGTTGCACCATCTCACTGAAGGCAACTGAGATGTGAGCTGACTCTTCATTAGTTTGACTCGCTGCATAAACACAAATCTCTGTCTGTGGCAAATTAACAGGCCAATGTAGGACAACTGCAATAACAGACAGTGAGGAAAATAATAAAATAAAATAAAAAAAAAGCTAAATGACCCCAGGCTGTGCTGTAGGAGTAAACAAATGATGGCATATCGTAACAAAAAAAACTAGAAAAATGCTTGTTTCTCTTATATACCAGCCATTCTTTTTTATAATATCATATAACTTGTCCTATTTAATTGAACAAAAACAACATCAGCATTTGATTCTGGAATGAAAAGCAAACATCTACTGCTTAAAATAGCTTGCAGTCAGCTCAAGGAACATCAGCAGTGTCACTCGTATCCCAAAATACCTGTGCATATTGAGGCCATGTGTTGCTATTTCTGTCTCTGCCTCGTCAATAACATTTTTGAACACTGACAGGTGAGGACTGTGCCCTTCTTCCTGCATGGCAGCATGTCTGAATCTGTTTGGTGCATGGCGTACATAAGCAAGGGATGCTTTATGGGCTGATTGACTCCGTTAATAACTCCTATAAAATACACAATGACGTGGGTGATGCTTAATTATGCTTAATTATGTCCAGACCTTAAACACAGGCATCCTGTTTCAGTTACTATGGTCTTATTCACTTCAGCTCAACCTGTAATGAGCTTAAAGGTTTTTAAGCATAGCTATTTTTAGCAGCGTGTATTTTCTTCCTCATCTTTCTATTTATCTGACTTGTATTTGCGGGGTGTTTGCTAAATGAGCATTGGGGAGCGAATGCCACTGATTGATTCAGCTTGTACTCCACTGTTCCCCATAGACCAGGCTCTAATGAGTCCTCACTGTTCATGCTAAGCCCATTTAACCCAGATTGGCTGTCATTAAATGACCATCATGCTGAGCTCTCACAGACTAAAGTAATTACCTATAGCTTCTTGTTTTTTATGTAACAAAAAAGAAACATATATATATATATATATATGTTGTAGGGTTTTGTAGCTCATGTCTGACTTATTTTACATGAATATTTATCCAATATCTATTACTTCGGTCCCTCATTCAAAACTGATGCTAGAATAAAGAATTTGTTAACAATGTCTTTGAGCACTGTCGAAACATACAAAATCAGGTCCACCTAAAACATGCATGGCTAACAGTTGTACTAACAGCAAGGGAATTAATGAGCATCTTAGTGTAAGTGCCTTGGAAATGATGCTGAAATTTGCATCACTGCCAAAATGAAGGAGGAGAAAGGCAATTAGAAAATTCACCTGGTTACTGCGTGTTCATTAATGCAGATTAGAGATGAAGCCATTGAGAACCCATGTGCATTGGCAGAGTCGTTTGACATGGACCTAAATGACGATTAAACTTTTTTCACAATGAAAATGAAGTATTATTGACATCTAATGAAGCACTTATCGTGAATAATCGTGGCCTTTGTATACTAGAAAGGATACCATTCCCATTTTAGTACCCAGTAAGCTCCTTTCCAAAATGCACAGTTCGGGAGTTTTGTCTTTTCAGGCTGCTGTAAAAACACGGCACAAGATGACGGCCTCTCTTGCCTAATAAAAGGCTTGTTCTAAAGCCCAATTTATACTTCTGCGTAAAGCCCTCTGTGTCGACGCAGAGCCTGTCGCAGAGTCGTCTCCGACTGCACGAAATATTTGTGAAGAAGTGTAAGTCACTCCGTCAAGGGACAACGGAGACGACAAGAGCTGCGATTGGTCCTCAGGAAAGGCCGAGCTAAGCTGCTCTGTGCCGGCCACAGTGTGCACCGAGCGTCCACAGAGGCGGAGCTGATCACCGCCGACAACATCGCTGCCATAACATCGCTGTCATATCTTAATACACAAACCACATGTCTAGACACTAAATTGACAATTCCTCGTCTCAAATTATCTTAAAACTGCGTTCCGTGACACATAAAACTGAGAAAAGGCGCCATTGCTCACTGTAGCCATAAGCACAACAACCTTGAGCAGCGACCCCTACTGATCGGGCGGGAAATTGCAGCGCGAATCCGTACACGACGCAGAGGTATGAAGGCTTGAGGGGGCTCCGTGGTTAAGCAGTCGGGTAACGTATTACGCAGTCATAGAAGCATAATGTGGCCTTAAGCTACAAAAACAAAAAAAGAAGTTATACACTTAGCGATCGAGATACACAGCGGAAGGGGTTGTGATTCGGCTCACGATGGTCGCTTTCAACAGTGCTTTCAAAAGTGCTGTCGCTGAGATGATCTATAGTTTGGCATTATTTGGCATTAGCCTCCAGTGACGAAACTCTCTGCCAATCAGTGTAGCTGAGCCGATATTAAAATATTGATACTAAAGTATCTGCTCACCTTGCTTGGAACCTCGCCAGAGCAGATATAATAAAAGAAAAGAACCAGGTACCAGGTACTATCCCTAATGGAAAAGCAAAAAAAAACGAGACGAGTCAAGTTGAGCCACGCTGGAACTGTGTAATGGAAAGGTGCCATGTAAACATCCCGCAACAATTGATCAATTATGCCGACTTTAAGGGTAACAAGAAAGTTTTCTTGTCAAAACCAGAAAGGTCTGGGTTCTTTTTTGTCTCTCCTGTGGCAGTTCTACACTTCTGTACAGTGCATACATAACTATGGGTGGTTAATTCAGTTTCTGCCATTATACTCTCTTGTCTGTGAAGGTTCTCAGTCACGCGGGTCATCTTCAGAAGTTAGCTGTATGTTGAAGCGTAGGTGACTTTAACCTTTCACATTCGATACAGTCGGTGAACGGAATGCATTCCAGAATGTATAGCAACATGTCTCCAGTTAGTAATACTCTTCAGGGTTTAAGATCACACTCCGTTTAATGTGAAGTGCCTCTTGTATTGTTTGTATCAATTTGTGTACCTGCTAACTTGCTAAATTGTTATCTTAGACTGTGGCATTAAATCCTTAGTACTTGAGCACTGATTACAGCCTTGTAGCCCAATTCAACCCATGGCTACATGAGTCATTGTTGAGCGAGGTGGAAATTAGGGGCCTGAAATTGCAAGGCAAGAAATGATTCTGCTTAAAATTATGTCTCTAAAATCAGCTTTTATTTACAGCAGCATTTTTTATCCGTTTTCAATTTTAAAGTTTATTTTAATTTATATTAATTCAATATTGTCTCTCTCTCTCGCTTGCGAGAAACCACTTTTCTTGTTTTTGCTCAGGAAAAAAAATGTGAAACCGCAAATGTACGCTGTTAATAATTAAAGGGAAGATGCATATGAACATGTAGTATAGTGCGAAGCATGTTTTATGGATTTTCAGCAGCAGTGCGTAACAATCATCTGCAAGAGTAAAGTTGCATATGGGGAAGTGCAAGAGCGTGATAGAGAGAGTCCTCTGGTTTTCTTCCCCCCTCTCACCTACATGAAAATGACTTTTATTCCACGGAGACAGAGCAGTCAGAGTAAGAGGAGGTAGATGATAGAAGTCGAGCACTGCTTTGTGGGGGATGGAGAGCACCCTGTGCAGAGTTAGCATCTTTATGGCCTCTGAGCGTCAGCAGCGCCCTCACACATCACTTTGCCTGCAGGGAGATAAGAAAGCATTGAGCAATGTCCTTATAAGTAGTAGTAGGAGTAGAAGAATGAAGGTAGCAGACCTCAATTCTCAGCTTGATTAAAAAAAATTAAAATAAAAAAAATAACACTCCCTAAGAGCTGACTGCCCTCACCATCTGTTCTGGTGAGTCCGTGAATGGAAGGCCCGTCACCTCTTTCCTCTCGCAGATGTGCTGACACAAACAGACGCACGCATCATGAATCACCTCAGTCTGTCAGTGCGTCCACCCATTTTATTGTACACTCCAGTTGGCCAGTATGTCTTTTCTTATTGATGATAAGCCTCTTGAACGGCCACTCCATTCATTGCAGAAAAAATGGGAATGAGAAAAATAGCCAACAAGGACAAATTCTCAGCCTTAACAGATGTAAAATATGTTCTAAATTTGCTAGCTAAATACCCAATATGGCTGATTATAACAGCTTAGTCTATCTACATTGCTATTATCCTCTATTTCACATCATGGGGAATGTTGCATATGACCTCCTCCCTCCGCCACATTAATTATGAACATTTCTGAAATCATGGGTGGTGGCAAATGGTTTTATTCAAACATTTCTCAGTATTTGAGGCAGGATTCCATAAAAAATATGGATGAAGTCTTCCAGTTGGAAATCAAGCTCACGTTTCGAATCTTCGAGATTTGACAGGTGGCTATGACAGTTGTATTTTAAAGCTGTCAATCACAAATGCATATAAGTATAGCTGTCCAAGTATAAAGATAATGCATTATCATCTATTATCCTCTTAATAGCAAGATAATTTAAAGCGTTGCTATTACCTGTTTTGAGATCAACATTTATACGATTTATTACAATATATCAAGTTCCAGTGTGTTTTTAAAGAGAGACTGTTGCGATGCTATGAGCCTTAACCAAGGTTTACTCAAATATCCCTTTTTTTTCTGACAGTCATTTCGGGAAATGCATCATTATGTTGTCACAAATGGTTAAAATGCAATAACATTGTTATGCACTTCCAATAAGTAATGTATTTGTTGGCTCAGAAACATGAGCTCACGCTGATCTGTGGCTTGCAGAAATGAACACTCATCAGTTACAATGGCTTGTGTCTGCAAACAGTGAAAATAAGCAATCACCAAGGTAACAGGAGTGTCAGACAGGGTAAAACTAGTGCAAAGGGCTTGGATCAGAAATAACAGAATGTCTGTATTTGTAGCATCATAAGGTACTGATTTTGTAGAAGACCCGATGTGGGAGTTTATGTTTAAGTCTGACTACATAATGACACTGAGATTTCTGACTTGGTTTTTCATGTTGAGGGTTCAGCAGCTTTATAAGAAGCCTTGTAAGTGGTCCAGAGGGAGTAATACTCACACACCACTGACCCACAGTTCCCCAGTCAGTGAAGGGGGTTCAACTACAGCCATAATTCATAATCTTTATCCTCCTGGCAACTGCACAAGTTTAGCTCTGCTGCTTTGATATCGTACGACTATTTGGGATAAACAACACATTTTTACATCTGTGAAAACGGGAGTTTACGGTAATTGGAAGACTGTAAAATTTAAAATTCTTACCTGAAGCTGAACATACTTTAATGGTAAAATTGTAGCTTTGAGACTCCTCCACTGTCCAAAGCACTAATATTGCCCTCACTAGAAAACAGCTCATTACTATCCGGTAAAAACATGAACATACTGTATAGTCAGTATTTTACCATGCACAATAAAGCCAAGCTATGTTTGTAGCAACTATGCCATTTTATTATTATTTTTTATTATTATTATTATTTTAAATGTGATCTCCTTGTCTACTAGTTCAAAAATCAATGTGTACATGCAAGATTAATTTGGCTCCCAATCACTTGTAATAATTCAATTCTGTCAACATTCAGACTGAGATGATGTACAAACACTGCAGTTTATTCTCTCTACAAATTGCGTGAGATACAAAATGGAAATAATCCCCAGAGGCTCAATGGTAGAGCGAGTGGGGTTTGATTCCCAGCTCTGCTAGGAATGGGTATGAAATATTTGAAAGACGACACGGAAGACTAGAAAACGGCTATAAGGGAGCAGTCAGTCAAAACAGCAACGTTCCCTTCCAAATGTTCTTGGATAAACCAATCAGCGGTTTATAACAACATCTACTGAGAAAGAAGATTTGAATTGTAAAAGGTCAAGACTGAAGTTTGAATCCTAACTGGGATGGATGTCTTCATTTTACTGCTAGGTCACAGCACGGCTACTTTAGTGGAGACTAAACAATGCACTTCCCTTCGGTCGTCATGAGTTGATTTTCAGTTGATTTTCACATTCGCGATCTTTATCAGTTTTTGTTAAAGGTCCAGTTTTGAAAACAGAAGCTTACTACACAAACATGTTTTCTAATTTATGGAGGCCACCATAGAACCTTCTCATGGACTCATCTGTTACACATTTTTACACTGGACCTTTAAAGTGCCACAGGATTTCAACCATAAATCTCCAAGATTATCTTGATGGGTAAGCTGGCATTGCCTCCATTGGCTTTATGTAATTTATGGTATAGGGTCAATACCACAAAAAGGACTACAACATTGTATGCTACGGCATACGCCACAGAGGGCGCAAATCTTACATAGTGTTACTTTAAATGTCGGGTTTATACTTGACTTTAACTTTATTTCAAATAGAAACACTTGTCAAAAGGCAATTAACAGGGTGAGCTGACATAAGGGAAAACAACACCATATAGATGTCATGGTGGTGTCAACTCTGTACACAAATGAATGCCACTGAGCATTTGGAAATTTTTTTGTTCTGCCACTAGCTGCTACAGTAGCTTTGGTTACCATAGATCTGCTGGATGAAAGATTGTCTGCTGCATCACCAGTAAATATGATGATCATGGCCATATATATAAAAGAGGCAAATCCAATCAAAATAAAACACAAATTAATTATGTAAAAGCTTGTCTGCTGAGATGTTTAATGTGAAGGGACGTCAATGATCGTTGTGATTTTGCTGCCCTAAGCTTCTTAGGCATCGAGTAAAACCCTAAGAGCATGGATGGCAAAGTCCCAATTACCCCTGCACTTCTTTTCTTTTTTTTCCTCACAAGACTTTGAACTTGCCAGAATCAGGATGCAGAGCTGCTTTATTAAGAGTCACCAGTTGTGAAAGCTAAGCCTGCATAGCATGCACATTTTTACTTAACCGATATTATTCCTATATTGTATAAATGGCCCTTTGTGATGTTGTGGTATGAAATTGTAGAACATGTACTGTATATAATGTGCTACATATGGAGAGGACATTTCGGGTCAGTCAGTCAATTAATTATGTCAGTTACATAATGAGTGACGGGGGGGGGGAGGCTAGTATACTTCCATGCACATGCCGTGGACACTGGGATACTCGCGGTACAAGTCTGGAACCTGGGAATAGGACACATTCATACCAAAGAAGAAGAGAATAATGTTACAGCTCCCTCGCACATGTCTGGTTCAAGCGGCTCACAGCTGACAGGTAGGGGAGTCGGGGTCATAACTAGAGAACTAGGGAGACACAAATTGTGTTTGTCTTCTCCCTAAAATATTGTTTGGTCTCTGCATTACTATGTAAAGTACCTTGAGGTTATGTCGCAATTTGCTTCCTATACAAATACAATTTGATGTGATTTGATACTGTACACCTTATCCCCGCGCCCTGAATGTCCATTACTAAAAGACTAACTTGGCCTCACAGTCGCTGGACTTATCCCATTAACTGGCCATTGGCTTTTTGGCACAGTTTCTACGACATCATCATTGAGACGATGTTGCCAATTGAGCACCTTTCTCGTTAGATTTACAGACTTATCAGACACTTTTATTGCCTTTTATTTAAGACACAAGAAGTGACAATTCTAGTGAGGTTTTGGACAAACCTCTGCAGAAATCAGCAGCTCTCTCTCTCTCTATGTAACCTGTAAGCCATTGCTTCTCAAAGTGCGGCCCGCAGAAAAATTTCTGGCGGCCCGCAATGAATTACAGTTGATAGTTTTAATCCAGGAGGTACTAAGCTTGTTAAATGTTTATTGGACATACTGAATACAGACCAATAAGTGTAAACAAAAATACTGGGTATTTACCTGGTTTCTATATGGAGAATTTTAGTTTAATATTGTGTTATAAGCTGGTAATAAGCAGGTAGTTACAGCCCCCAATTACTAGCTATTTACCCAGTAAATATATGGTAACAGAAATGTGTTACTTGGTATTAACCTGTAATTAGAAGGTAAGAACAATTGGCCAAAATACTGTAATTACCCAGTAAATTATAAAGCGTTATTATATTAATGCTTAAATTACATTATATTAACGCTTATATTGCTTAACGCTAAACTGTAGAACTGCAATCTGGTCATTAAAATGATTACAAATGGGATTGCTTTCTGGTTGTTTTTCCTTTTTTTTTTCTTTGGCGGGCCGCAGTTCAATGTTGGGTTCCTAAATTGGCCCTCAGGTGTCAAAACTTTGAGAACCCCTGCTCTAAACTCTATAAAAAGAACCACGCTATACTAAGTGAAAATGTTGATTCAGTCATGAAACCATATGTTTAACAATGAAATAAGAGTACAATGCTGTAATCGGTAACAAAAAAAAAACGCAATTATCTTGTAGACGTGGCATTTAATTTCCACCATCTTATACATTTTCAGGAGGTGTTTAAAATCTGTAGTGAAGTCAGGTGACCTCACACTGAAGGGGAGCCGTGCAATAGGGCTTAAATTATTCATGTTGCAGGATTTCCTGTGCTCGCCCGACATACAAGGTGCCAGTGTCTGCACACAGGGTTTCTTATTGCCTATGAAATGCACTGTAAAGCAGTCGGCGTCAGAAAATATAGCCACGTTAAATGATGTCGGAGCAGTCATTCATAACCTCATTAATCACTGGCACTCAACACAAATGCTTTTTGCCACCATGCTGACAAAGCATCTCTGGGAATATACAGCCCTCCAGACTATACAGGGATGCGTACAGGCATCCTCAATCTTCGATGCATGTCTTCCATCAGTCAATTTTTTTTTTTTTCACCCGCTCACCTGCTCTAACCCCTGCTCACATGTTTATCTCGTCCTCTCTCCTGCACTCTTCCTTGAGTTCCCACATTTACACTCTCTTTCCTCTCCCTCCGAAAGCTTTCATTCGCTGGAACACAATCTCTGTTCATCCGTCAGCATCAACCACTGCCATCAGCCAAAAAAAAAACAAGTGGGGAATGTCGATTCTAAAACGAATGAAAAGCTCCTCTGCTGCTGCACTGTTTTGTTTCAAAAAAAATGAGTAGTCCTCATACAGACCAAACCCTCCTAATGAGGAGGAATCACATTTCTGAAGAACTGGTTAAGTACAGGTCTTGCAGATAGGTTAATTGGATAACAGAGCCAAACTCTGGCCTATCATGCTGACACCTCAGCTTGAGATGATTATACATGCTTTTCTCATCTCACCTTGACTGTTCCAAGTCTCTTTTTATCTTTTTGCACGCCATTCAGAACAAAACTGCAAAAATTCCGAACAAAGCCCTCAAATAGTTCCCATGTTACCCCCGATTCTTAAATCTGCACTCTGGCTTCCTGTCCAATGTGGAACACAATATCATATTGTTAGAATATAGCCTAGAACCCTACATGGTCAAGCGACCACCGTATGGACACATTCAGACCTGATTTTACTCATCTATCCTCAATGATACAATTGGGCACCCTCAAGTAGGACTGTTCACACCTGGCATTAAAATGTGTCCTGGATGCAACTGCTATGATCACATAATTGTATAATCAGATCCGGCATTCACACCTTTTATTCAAATACACAGTGATGTCATGACGTTGTGTCAAAGACAATGAGTCTAATAATACAGATGTGTCTGCTGTCAGCGTGTTTGTGTGTGCTGTGTGTACATGAGCAAGTGACAAAGCACGCATGCTGCTGTAACATGAAAGCGATCAGTGTTGAGACTGTGGCAGTGGCTGCAAATAAATTAAATCATAAGTGGTGACTGGTGTTAAAAAAAACAACCTGAAACTTATCAGAGGACATGATCTAACGAGACGTTCTCTTATCCATCCTGAGGACAGTGTGTTAATGCAGTTTTAGGAATGCAACTTTGAATGAGATTTATCTGTCATCGGATCTGAGGATGCAGACCTGTCCTAGCACAATCAGGTCATTTAGGACGGACGATAAAGGTCCAGTGTGTAAGAATTTATAAAATCTATTAATGAGTCTGCAGATCGCGTGGAAATCTGGTGTTTCACATATCACATACCAGAAAGGATGTAAACACTCACATCTCTCGGTTTATACTTTGGGTTCATGCCGGCAGAATAGTTCTTCCTTTGCATCCTCAGCTAAATGTTACATACTTGACCTTTAATACCAGGCCTAAACAGGTGCTATGTTGTTGTTGTTACATGTTACACAGCAGTGGAGTACAAGTAAAATCAACCTCTCTCCCCAGAGGTTTTAGAGTCATATTTACACACAAGTGTATGCAACAAAACTGTGTGTGTGTGTGTGTGTGTGTGTGTGTGTGTGTTGACGACCAACTGTATCAGTTCTTGGGTCACCCTGACTGTGCTGAATATGCTGACATTTGGTTTATTTTATCAGTCAGTCACCAACTGTCCTAGCCTCTGACCTTGTCTAACTTACTTTTGCTACCACACAGTCCTCCATTTTTTGGGTTTAAACCCACATGCAAGGTGCGAGTGTATGAGATGTGGCGTGTAGGAGATGGATGGATGGATGCAAGTGTTGTAAAAGTAAAGCTATTACAATAGCTAGTTACAATAGCCTTCTATCACCAGGACGTATGTGCTTTTCAATTATACAGTTAGTTTTATTTTGCTTGTACAATGCAAGTGTACGATTACAATCGTAACCCTGGATTTCCACTGGACACGTTACAGCCGCGGCACGTCAGCGGCGCGGTCGCCGTTGCAAATCGCTTCCATTCTAATCAATGAGAGCATTTCCACTGGCCGTTGCTGCACGTCTCAGCAGCGTCCCAGAAGCGGCTCGCCGCGCCACATCGCTATCGATAGGTAGCAGTTCTATTTTTGCCGTTGCCGCTGCTGAACCGCGTAAATTCCAACAGAGCAGATCCCACCGGACAGGAAGTGCGACACAGAATCAAAGTAAAACATATCCAGCCCCCTTTCAAAATAAAACACAATACGCAGGTCATACAGCCTGTCACAACTTCACATCAACATTACGTCGTGACCGGTGATGCCAGGTCAACAGTCAATTGATCAGAGCGTCTCGGAGAGTCATAATGTACGACGAGAGACTGATTGTTGAAGTGGAGAAACATAAAATCATTTATGACACCAGATCAACAGTTCTTCCACGTCGGACAATGAAAAGAAGCTGTTGTTGTTGTTGTTTCCTTTATATACACAGTATATCGCGGGATCTCGCGTCCGTTCGTGATTATCGCGCGATCTTCCGTGAATACCGCTGGCTCCCAAGGCACCGCGGCGCTGCTTTTGCGCCCCCGGTGGGGATTGACGCTGGGCAGAGGACGAAGCAGAAAGGCTTAAAACTTAAGACTTAAAAGTCTTCTGACCAAGGCTTGCTCACCCCATTCACGCAACAAGCCTCTGGCACCCTCTATTGGTCATGGTGGCAAATGCAAGTGCAGAAGCACAGACAGACACACAGAGCCACCAAAAACAACATTTCACTCCCACTGCGTGACAAGATGTTTTTTTTATGGTTGTAGATTTTACAATTTTGAATGCTCCTCCTTTGGATCTGTAGACACTGCTAATGTTTTTTTTTTATAAAAAGCATTTAAAAAGCACAATAACCAATTGCTTGGGTATGCTTAAGTGCATTGCTTTTGTTTTGTTGATTTCAGGGTTAGGGTCAGGCTGTTGTACGTTATACTAAACTAGGCTCATTTCATACTCAATTTCCATACAACATACCTTTGAGAACTGTGTAGGATTTAGTGGGACGCATTTCCTCAGCCAAGAAATCTGTATTTTCTCTTTCTCATTTAGTTTATTTTGTCTCTCTTTAATTTGCTTCATGGTTCCCAGTGCTCTCTTCAATGTTCACCCTCCACCTCTGCTGGTATCCCTCCTCCCCTTCAACACATCCCCCCCATCATCACCATGCAGGAAGCTGCTAATTAATTGACTCAGGGGTTTCCTGGGAGGATTTTCCCTTCCTCTCTGACGGGGAATCGTGGAAAAGCACTAATGGAAAAAGGTTTTTTTTTTTTATATATCCCTATACCAATCTTCCTATAATTGTACTGTATCTCACACACTTGCCCTTCTCTTTTTCTCCCCAGTGTCTTTAAACAACCCTGCGGCCTCTGCCTTGTCTCTCTGGCGGAGGTGAATGTTTGTGGCTGGTGTAGATCATAGAGCTGAAACAATCTGTCAGGGTGAAGGTCATTTCATTGTCTCCAGAGAAGTCATGGCAAGGAAGAGGAGGAGGGAGAAAAAAAAGAGGAGGACCGAGTGATCATAGAGTGGATAACCTTTGCTGGGGCTCACAGCATCATAAATCCGTGGCTAAGGCAGGAGCAAGACACTTATAAAAGAATGGATTGTCTCTTAAATGGAAGTGCTTCTTGGGAAAGAGACACATGGAAAATTCACAAAACGAAAGTTCACACTGTAAAGATGAACTTTAAAAATAGTATTTTAGCAACCTGTGTTTATTTGCTGATTTGGCCCAGTGAGTTTGCCTACCGTGCTTTTCTTACTGGCCAAGGTCAAGGATTCAAACATGTACAGAAAATACTGTACAGCTCCATCTAGTTATGCAGACCAGAGATTATCACACTCCTGCTCTCTCTGTCCCAGGTTCGATAACTATATGTAAACTGACCAGTAAAAGAACTTTACACTACAGCTTTGTCATACATTCATATGACATATGCAGTGCTTTTGTTGCCACATGAATCACACACTGCTTACACAGTTGTCAGGAGTAATTTGGGATATCACCCAGGGAGACATCAGCAGACAGCGGAGATGGGAGTCAAACCCCTGCCCTTCTAATTAAAAGACAACCCGTTCCACTCACTGATCCACAGTTGTGTGTATTAACATCTTAGGGTGAATTCTTCTCTGTGAGGGTATGAACAGACCCACAAAAACAGCAATGGTCTGCTGACATCCATCAATGGTTTAGAGCAGGGGTCTCAAACTCAAATGACCTGCATGGGGCCATAATGAGCAAGTCTAATCAGGAGGGGTCCATGAAAAAAAAGGTCCAACTGTGTGAAGCAATGTGGGGGAAAAACAACTTTTCAGTACAGAGGTGGTCAATGTGAGCTCAAAACTGTATTGATTGGACGATATTTCACATCATTTTAAAATGAAAATGTTAGTTCTGATAGGTATATTAAAGCGGACCTAGAACAGAAGTTCCAATTAACGCGTTTTTTTGTGTGTGTATCTGCGCCATTACCTCGTTTATGAAGCCCTGAATGTTCGGGAACAAACAGTTCAGCCACTACTGAGAATGCTGTGTTGTATTGTAATCTCAGGCTCAATGAGATTTCTGAAAAAACCCGATTCGGTTACGTAAATAGCATAATTCCTGAGCAGTGGATCCTCCTGGCCCAGGCACTAGCCCAGGCACATCCGGTTATGTACATTGTACCGCAGAAGAAGAAGAATGTCCGTTGTGGAGGTGTTTCGCTTACGACCAGAGGTTGCGCTAGACTTTTTTGTTGTCTGTCATTTTGACTGACAGGGTCATAAAAATCCTGTCATAAGCTATTTTTACCGGTCACTTTAATTTTTTAAATGATAATAAATATTCAATTGCATTTCATTTTAATTCATTTTTAATTCATATTCAGTCCAACAAAGCTGAACAAATAATCCACACCGTGGATACACACATCAAGCAGAATATGAAGAATATGTAACTTTTTCTCCGCAGTAACAAAAACATCTGACTGTGTGGCCCAAGTAGCTACATATGAACAATGAATAGTGAAATATGAGCGTAGGGATGCACCGATAGCCATTTTTGGGGCTGA
This sequence comes from Microchirus variegatus, assembly GCF_963457635.1. Classification (NCBI taxonomy): domain Eukaryota; kingdom Metazoa; phylum Chordata; class Actinopteri; order Pleuronectiformes; family Soleidae; genus Microchirus; species Microchirus variegatus. The sequence goes on along the minus strand of NC_139813.1, from coordinate 6,443,287 downwards.
TTCCGATTTCTGATTTTTCAAGAAGTTTGACCTGCCGATACCGATATAAGCCGATTCCGATTTCAATTTTTAAAACCACTTTAGAGCATACAGAAAGATATATATTTTTGCATATTTTCTTTAATAGAACATTTTAGAGTACAATCAGTTCGTTATTGGGCTTTTTAAAGAAACTTCCGACACTCAACTGCCGTGACATTTTTCTTCTTTTCTACTTTTCTTCTTCTACAAGTGCCAATTACTGTAACATGCGCTTCTCCACCAAGTGGTCAGGGGTGTGAATTGCAATCTGTCAAAATGACGGATGGCCCTCAGATTTTCCCGTCGCCGTTTTAAAAAAAAAACGGTCAATGACGGAAAATATTCGGTTAACGCGACCCCTGGTATGTGTCATATATGGATGTGTGGATAAAACTGCGCATAGATAAATGATCTATTCAGCGTTGGACACGAGAGCGCTTGGAGCTGCGCACAATGCAGGAGAGAGAGGAGCAGAGTCAGCAGGGGCAGTGCAAAGAAAAAAAAGGCCCACACCAGATGAGGGGCACCCTCTAGAATTGCGATGTCTTGACTTTAGTTTTGTAAGTACATACAGTCCCAGTCATAACAAAAACATTTATTATATTATTATTATTAAAATACAATGTTACAGAATTGGCCTCACCCAGACTCTAACTCATGCGGCCCCCAGGCAAATTGAGTTTGAGACCCCTGCTCTAGGCAAATAAATATTACCTCTGATTTTACTTCTTGTGTTCTGTCTGCATTTCGAGTCCAACCTAATCCCATAGACGTCTCTCTTTAAGAGAGACATAACAGTTTCCAGCAATTAGGAGGAAGTTAATGTATAGTAGACCTCCATATCTCACATATATGTGTGATAGGACCACTCTATGGGAGCCTTAAGTTCACAAAAAACATATTTATGATGTAAAATTAATCTATAACCATCAAAAAAGAAAGTGGTCAAGTTTTAAACCCCTGGATTAGAGGCATGAATCCTGCAAAGGCATTGTTTTCTGAACTAACTTGACCCCATTACCCTATCGAATTGAGTCATTGATGATTGACATGACTCTGAGGAACCTTTTTTTTTGTGGGCACTTCTTGGCATTTTTAGCCACATTCCAACTATTTGCCACTTTATTATGTGGAAAATGTATAATGGTATGTGTGCTGTGCAGAAATATCAGCTGCCGACATTAAAACAATACACAGCTATACTGAGAAACACACGAGACTTGTGTAGAGCTGATGGACTAAATGAGCAGTGTGTGTGAACTCATTAATGGGTATCAATTGATACTGACAAGTTACACACTACAGCTTCAAACATAACAGCAGCTCGGCATGCAATCCTAGCATTATTGTTTGTGCACATACAGTAGTTGAGCGAATATGTGGGTCCAGCCATGTTGTGTCTGTGTGAATTTGCATAAACAGTGGCTGACTTGAATAACACTTCGTTTAGGCTATGCAAATACACATAATTCAATGCAGAGTCCAAGAGGAATAGCTGTGCAAATCTGTGTGTGTGATTTGCATTCATAACTTGAAAAAAAAAAGAGAAAGAGAGACTGAGTTTTTCATCTGGACACTCCAGAGAAAACAAGGCAAAAATATACAATGACGTTTAAAAAAAGTCAGTCAATCAAGTCATTAAATCACAAGCAGAAACCCAATATAGGCAAGAAAATTTTGCACTAGAAAAATTGAACTTTGTCTTCATAAGATATTACTTTTTTTAAAAAACTATTGAAACTTTTCTGCCACTGAATGTGTGAGGGGCACAGATCAAAGACAAATTAAATTCCATTGCCCAGGATCAAAGGCAACAACAAGAGTACTGAGCAATCCCCAACTGCATGTTTGCAGGAGATCCACATCTTCTTTACAGCACATTAGCATTTTGGATCTTTTGAACTGTCATTTCAGACTTCAAAATGTAATGGGAACTTTGCAGCATTGCAGATCTCAGTGTGCAGCGTGCCAGAACCCAGTAGAAGAAGTTTCACATTTGCCTTTTTCAGATTATATGGAAATTTTGTTAAAATTACATTTGGGGACAAACTAAAATGTCACTATCATTGTGTCAGAATACGTCAAAATACACAAAACGTCACAATGTTTGCATATTAACTTGAAGAAGGTGGCTTAATTGAATTAACTAATTATATATTTTTGTTATAATATAGAGGCCCAGCTGTAGCGTACTTTGATTGGATGGCAGTAACAGAAGCTGACTGTCTTTAACTGCGGGACTTCAAGGCCTGTAGTCTGAGGCAGCTTTAGCATTGTAAACTATTGTTTAAGACCAGGTCTCGGTGAAAACCCGATTGCAATGAGAATGTGGAGACTTCCTCTTCCCAACTCTCAAGGAACCACCAGCAAAACACTAAACAAAAGATTTGAAAGGTTATTAAAAACAAGTTCAACATGTCTGCTGGCAGTGAGTGGTTTCGAGGAAGTCCACTGCAGCTACAACCTGTGCAGGACCAATCAGCTTCCAGGATCCACTGAGACACTCACAAACACGACATTTAATCAAGCATGCACACAGATCACACTCACATGCAGACACACACAGGGAAAAAGCAGTCACGAAAAATTATTTTATGTATCAAAAATTGAAGCTAATTAAAAAAGCAGGATGATTGACACACATAGATCCTCGTGCTGCAGCTCAGCACTAATATTGTCTTTTCATAACAAACTCTGTGCCGTGTTGTCTTCCTGACGTCTGACGCCAGCTGTGAAATCAATGACACACCCAGCTGAGTTCGACTCACATGTCAGCAATCATTTCATCAGAAATGTTGAAATACAGAATAAGGGACTAATGTCTCTCTCAGTGTGCATCTGTCTGTTTTTTTCCCCTGCTCTATCCCAGTTTTGCTGTCTTGAGTTTTTGTTCCTGTTCATCACCTCCTTCCTGTTCCGCCGTTGTAGAGGAGGCAGCCTTTGATTGCAAAATGGCACCAAGCACAGATGGTGAAATTGTCAGGAAGTTTTCTGTGGGGTGAAAATGAAATGGCTGCTTTGATGAAAGAGCTGGATGGGGAACTAATCATGAGTCATTTTACTAATGAGGCTATTCACCAGCACTGCTAGTGCATATAGCACCTGGGAATTACTTAATGCGAGAGGAAAAATACATAAGATATGCCAATGCATCTCTAAATTTTATTTCTTTATTACGTTGACACCACTTGTATTTGTGTGGAAAAAACCCATTGAATGTGCCGAGGGAGATGAGCCTCTCAATAACTCACACCTCAATCTTTCTGTATGTCCGCCGCCACTTTTGAAAACTTATTTCCCCGGATAGCCCCTCAAATCAAACCGCAGTGCTCCAGTGAGTGAAGCCATGCACCTGTCACTCTCCATTTTCTAGCTACAGGGATACACCAGCAAAGTACAGCCGGAAGGCTCTGTCTGTCTGTCTTTTTAGTATTAATGGGCCTTAAGAAAGCCAATGGTTACGTTTGAATGCAGTAGCTGGTGTTTGACCAGAGAGGCAGTAGATTTTTACTTCTTCAGGATACTATTGCACTCGCCTGCACTCTCACGTTTTTTTAGGGACAAAACGGAGCACCGCACGACAATAATTCCCGGAATGTCTAGTTGTGACAAAGCAATGCGTGTGGAAGTCAACATTGCGCATTTTATCTCCTGTACTGAGACTGAGGTGGACCACAAAAACATGATTGATTCTTTTTTCACACTTTGACTACTCATAGAGAGTCCCAAATATAATATTATATATATATATATATATATATATAACATTTGTATGAGTATCATCTTATAACTAACTGACAACCTAATAACTTGACTGACAAACTGATCGTAATAAATAATAGTGATGTAAATGTGTTCTTCTTCTGTTTTGGAGTTGACAGACTGTACGCAGCTTTCTCGTTATTCTGCCCCCCACAGTCTGAAGACGTATCTGCATTTAAGGGGTGTCCCATTTCTAAGTGACAAAATAACCCTCAACACTTGGTTTTGAGGGCCAGTAAAGATTAAGGGTTGAGCTTGAGGGTTAAGATTGAGGGTTAAGATAGGAATTGGAATTGGCCCTAAGACTATATAAAAAAGTTATACAGAGTAGAATGCATATTGTACAATTTCTAGAATATATACAGTATGGACTAGATATTTACATTATATTGTAAAATAGCAGTATATTGCGCATGGGATGAGGAGCCATGTGTGGTCTACTGAGAGCAGTGCTTGTTGTACAGTCTAACAGCTGCAGGGAGGAACGATCTGCGATAAAGCTTCTTCAGACATTGAGGATGTTTCAGTCTGTTACTGAAGGAGCTGCCCAATGCTGTGATGGTGTCCTGCAGGGGGTGAGAGAGATTGTCCATCAGAGATGATAACGGTAGCCGTTCTCCTCTCTCCCACCAACTCCACTGGGTCAAGTGGACATCCAAGGACAGAGCTGGCTCTTTTAATCAGTCTGTCCAGCCTGTTCTTGTCCACAGCTGTGATGCTACTGCTCCAGCAGACCACTCCATAAAAGATGGCTGATGCCACTACTGAGTCATAGACGGTCTCACCGTGTACTCCAAAAGACCTCAGTCTCCTCAACAGGTAGAGTCTGCTCTGACCCTTCCTGTAGAGCGCAGCAGCATGATCTGACCAGTCCAGTTCATTGTTAATGTGAACACCCAGGTATTTGTAAGATGTTACCATCTCAACGTCCATTTCCTGGATGTTCACAGGTGACGGAGGAGAGTGACGTCTCCTGCGGAAGTCCACCACCAGCTCCTTAGTTTTCCCCACATTGATCTGGAGGCGGTTCCGCAGGGACGTCCACAAAGTCCTGTACAAGTTCTCTGTTCTCTCTGTCGTCATCATCTGTGATGAGGCCGACAATCACAGAGTCATCAGAGAACTCCTGCAGGTGACAGGAGGAGGAGCACTACTCCTCTTGGCTCCTGCTCCCGGCGGCAGTCTGCGACACAGTGGAAACTGGCACCGTATTCAGCGGCTACTGTGCTCAGGCTGTGACTAGCAGAGACAACCATGTTGCTGCTAATCAGTGTGCTTGCAGCAGCAGGGCATTATAATGAATTACTTGTGTTGGCCCCGCCCATCAAGTGCTGTTGAATTCGCAACCAAAACTTTCAAAGTTGCAAACAAGGAGGACTGATTTGCAAACATAACTTTATAACTCGCAAGCAAAGAGGACTGATTTATAAGCAAAATGGTCGTACGTTTTTACTTACAAACATTATTTTTGATTGAATTTCAAAAAATATGTTCTCTCATATTTTTTCTTCAATTGCAACCTTTTAATCTCCCCTTACAGTTTTTTGCTCTCAAATCTTTTTTTTGGTATCAAATCTATTCTATTTGATTGAATAATAAAGGAACACAATTCTCTGACTCTCCTGCACCAAAGTCCACAGAGAAAAATCAGCTCGACTTTCGCTCAAGGTTGTTGGTCTACTTGAAACAAAGACAGAGTAACTTGCTTGTATTTCCTCCGCGTGTCTGACAGTGAGGTAAGAGCTCCCTGCACAGACAGACAGAAGCTCAATGAGAATCAATATGAAGCTGCTCAGACACGAGGCTCTGTGGACAGAGGCAACTTTGGCAGCTGACAGAGAGAGGCACCATGCTGGGATACAGTGCAGTTTGTGTGATAATAGACAGAGAGAGTCACAGAGTCTCGTTCAGGGAGAGTGATGAAATAAAAAGAAACTGAGCAATATAAGAGAAATGTCATAATTGCCCTCAATGATACACACATCCGGAACCCTTTTTTCTCCACCTGTTCAAAAGAAACACTGTATGCTGTAAGGTCGATTTGTCATGTTTGTCTGCATATTGATTATCAAAGGCAGCACAATAGACCCTCTAATGTAAACCCTCTAAAAGTAAAAATATCAAATCCTCACAAATATTATCCTCTGAGATAATAGTATAGTCTATAGTCTATGTGAACCTTTGGCAGCTGTCTGTCTGCCAAAGGTTTTTGTTTGGTCTGCAAGACCTATAGTAAAACAGAAGATCTAATATCACTATGTATGCTCTTCTCTTTAAGCATAAAAGCAGAGCACAGTATATTACAGTATTACACTAGGGTTCACACTGAATTGCTATTGGTCATTTAGTGGAAGGCAGAAAATGAGCAGCAAATGTCAACATATGTAGTTCGCATTCAGATTATTTCAAACTAGGATTTCCACATTTCACTGCTTAGTGCCCTGAGCCGATAGGGGGGTTTCGGCTTTCAGAATCCTCTGTAATATACTTTCAGAATCCTCTGTAATAGTTAATGCAATGTATTGAGGTACAAATCAAGTTCAGCTTTGGGCAGCCCTGAAGCTCATTAATAACAATGCAGCCACACTCAGGGCCACAAACAGCCTGAGGGCTGTTTTTACTGAAATGTGCAGTGACCATTCGCATCCCCGTCCCCCTTAAACAACAATGGGCCATTTGCTATGACTCATCTCAGTAGGAAACCTCCCTAAAGGGGCCCCGAGTCAATCGCATGATCCCACCTCACGTTAACCTGTGTTAAAAAAAAAAAAAAGTTTGAAATGAAGCTGAAGGAAAATGAAGAGGAGTTCACTCAGGTAGTGAAAAGAAGAAGAAAAAAGAGGATGAAGATAAAAGAAAGAAAGACGGTTTCAGTGGCACTGCTGTCGCAGATAATGATATAATCATAACATTAACAGTAAATGACTGCTGTTATTGAACTGTTACTTTGTCTAACTTTAACACAAACTTGAACAGCAGCTAACATTAGTGTCAGAATGCTAGCTGACACTAATGCTAACTAGTAGAAGCAGTGCTAAGTTTATATATTTTATAAAAAGCTATTGACAGTATTTTATTGCTCTTTACATTTATATTTTCACATACTTTATTTATTTTCAAAATGACAAGTGTTGTCCATGTTATTTCATTCATTTCGAATAAAAAACCTTTTGAATTCTTACATTTTTCAGTGGTGTCAGATTATTTATAACATAATGGTGATGAACACTGGTCGGAAGGGCCCCTTGGGAATTTTAGCTTAGGGCCCCAACAGACGCTAGAATCGCCTCTGCATGTGGTTATTACGGTAATTTCACTTGCGCTGTTGCAGGAAGTCGGAGAATCAGCGTCTTTGTCACCAGAGAGAGAGATGAGAAAATGTCTGTACATAGTTTCCATTTTTGTTGGCCTGTTTTTGGACATTCAGACAAAGACTCAACCGAATGTTATTTTAAATGTGTTGAAATTCAAATTGGACATGCAAAATGTGGTCTACTTGTACAACTACATTACATTTTTTCTAAATAAAACCTTTTGTTTTTATTAACTTTAAACTGTTAATACACTATATTAACATGCAGCACTTTGACTGCCAGATATTGAAAATTATTCTGGAAAAATAGGCAAAAGCACTTAGTTTCAGGGCATTTCTTCGGGCCCTGTTGTGGTTAAAATAACCCAAAAAAAGTCCAGACCGAGATATTGAGGCTTTGGTCCTCACAAAGACATGTGTACGAGCACAAACACACACACATACTTGTGTTTAATGTTTAAATTGTATACATTGCCAGATGGCATTGTCAGGTACAGTGATTGGATTACTTATTCATTAAAGAATACCACATGTTACTATACAACATAATTATGCAGTGTTAAACTGAAGTGAAATGTAGAAATATGAAATAGATTCAGAGTTATAGCTCTCATTAAAGAATAAGATTTCTTTGACCTCATGTAAATATCGACGTGGAATTCTGTCAAGAGTTAGGTAAACTAAAGTTGTCAGCCGCAGACAAGTTTTACCCACTGTGATTAAAGAGAGTCTAAATGTTACTAACTGCTTTCTAATCACCTGGACCAAAGGAGAGAGCCATTGAGTGAGGGCAAAGATGCAATTACATTATTATTGGTGCAAGACGTCTGGGCTGCCAATGTGTCCACAGTAATTTGACTGTGTGTGACAACCTTTCACATCTCAAATAATTGATTGTGACAGCATCTGGGGGGGCATCCAAAAAATGCTGCATTCACGGCTGTGGGTGGCTGTTAGGCTGTTTCCATTTAGTTGCACAGTGAACATCTAAAGATGACACAGATGTAGAAGGACTATGAGAAGAAAGTATTTACTTTATCACGTGTTGTTATTATACAGACCTTAATATTGTTATAGTTAAATGTTACTATTGTGAACAAAATTTGTTGTCTACCACTTTAACCTAATCTCACATTCACGGTCAATTTAGAGTGTGCAATTAACGCTAATCTGCATGTTTTTGGATTGTGCGATAAAACCACCTGTGGTTACTTATAACCCAACCCAACTGGACAAACTGGATATACAATAAATAGGACATTATTATAGTTTGCATGTTCTGGCAACGTATGTTGGCTGTGTATGTGTGTTCTCTGTGTGTGTGTGTGTGTTCTCTCTGGGTTCTTCAATTGTCTTCAGATCAAAGGCAGTACAGTAGCCATGGCAACCCATGAGGAAGAAGAATTGGGAGCAGTTAAAATGTTTTAACAATTATAAATGGAAGGGAAAATTAAACATTTATATGACAAAAGTGATATATATGTATATATAACAATTACAAGCAGTCCATTTATGATTATTCATGCTCATATCGATTTATAAACAATTATGAATGGAAAAAAAAGCGTTTGTAGCGTTTGAAGTGTTGAAATATCGGTGGGTTTTTGAATTTTTGGCAAAGTTTCATGAGTCGAGTTAGAATGACATTAGTTTTAAATATTGCTCTTTGTCCCTTCTTCTTCCTCTAATAAGCCTCAGTCTAGTTAAGACAACCACATATCTTTACTGCCATTCTCTTTTGAATCAGCCACATGAAAATGAAGCATGATCAGGTTGCTCTGGATACACCAGCACCGGAGAGGAGAGACCTGACACATCCAATTACAGCTTCATATGTGTGAAAGATCTAATTTATGCTGTTACACTTCAAAGGTTCAAAGGCTATTAAAAGTCCAGTAAGTCTACATGATACAGGGCAGAGGAAGAAGAAGAAATTATATTTAAGAATATGAAGTGGGCTTGGTCAAGTTTTGTTACAGCAAGGGGCAGTTATATGCCTAGCTGTGTTTACAAAAAGATGAGTTTCGATTAAGGTGAGGAAAAGAGTTAGAGATGGGTATGAAGCCACGCAGACATACAACATGCTAGATGTACTTTGGAGATACAACAAGGCCAGTGATGAAGTTCAGGAAATTATGTGCAGCATCAATAGCAGCAGCATGGTATTTCTTCAGGTTATATTAATCATGTATGTGTCAAAGGCCTTTTGCACGTGACTTAAAAGTGATGGCGTGAACTGGATTAACCCTAACCCTAACCCCACGTGCAACTTCTGGTGGTTGCACGTGCCAGAAGTTGAGAAATGTTCAACCTTCCAAGCGTCACTGCAAACGTTAGCCAATCAAACACTACACAGTTTCTCAAACAAGGTTGTTTTCCGAATGTTTTTTGTCCGACAACGTTAACCTCACAACGGCGTACATTGCAGACATCACCATCACTGTATCAACATTAACCCTCTGTGTCTAAAGAGAACTATACTGGCATCATGACCTATCTTACAGCTGGCCAATTGTCTGTGCAATTCAATTATGGTCTTGTTACTCTACAATAAATCTCCTAAGAGAGATGCTATTCACTGCTTAAGGCGTCCAATAATGCAAAACTTAACATCCAAGGAAACTACCAGGTTAGAAGTTCATATAAGTTTGTAGCATTTCTGCAATAATCAAATGTAATAACTCACTTTGAATGTTTTTTTCGGTTGTTTGAATGTGTTTAATGACAACTGCCATTCTTTGATAATGCGTTGTTGACTCTCTACTTCAAATCAACAAGTATTCAGCATCGTGTTGACAGATAATCATTTCTTCACACTGGTGTTAAAAACCGTTTTTCACATTAATGTGATGATCCTGATTACACATGTAAGTGTCATATTGTTTGACACTGATTAATGGTTGAAGAGATAAGCAACTAAGGGCCAATTCCAATTCCTATCTTAACCCTCAAGCTCAACCCTTAATCTTAACTGGCCCTCAAAACCAAGTGGTGAGGGTTATTTTGTCACTTAAAAATGGGACACCCCTTAAATGCAGATACATCTTCCAGACTGTGGGGGGCAGAATAACGCGAAAGCTGCGTCCAGTCTGTCAACTCCAAAAAAGAAGAACACATTATCTCACGATTATTTATTACGATCCGTTTGTCAGTCAAGTTATTAGGTTGTCAGTTTATAACAATAAGATGATACTCATACAAATACCACAACCATATTCAGCTGACAGTTACCACACATCGGAAAATCTCAATATTGAGGGTGAAACAGCCCTTAAACTTGGCTCTGTTCTGGAGTCTCAGAACATTGGTGCTTTCTGGCCAACATCCCATGTTCACATCAATTTGGAGGAAGTGGGAAGTCATTACTCAGGTGGAAGTAAAAACAGCACCGGCACTTCCCACTTGTCTTCACAACCCAGATGACAAGGACAAGGATGGACCAACTATTTTTTGGTTACAGCTGAGAACCAATCTTTCAGGTTCTGAACCAAATTCTTTTTGGTTTGAATCAAATTTAGGTTTGGGTACTGGAACTAACGTAGAGCCCTGTCAGTGTGAAAGGGCTATGAGAGGTGTAATGATGCCATCCACAGTTCGAAGGTATGTTCCTTCACATTCCTCCACACAAACTAGCCAGAAGAAATGCCAACTTGCCCAAATGGCAAGACAAAGATTCCTCTCAATACCAAATACCGAAGGAAAATATGTAAGCCCCAGGTCAGACTTCAGGTCCGCTTCATAATTGACTACAAAATGTGAAAGGACTTCTTTATGCCATTACATATAAGATGGTTAGACGTCTCATTGTGACATCACATAGAATCTTATCACACGCTAGACTTTGAAGTCTGCCCATTCAAAAAACTTCAGAGGCATTTACAAGTTCAGCTGTGAGGAGTCAAGTAAGTGAGGATCAGACCAGATTGCGACATAGAAGAAACGCATCACGATTTGAAAGGTGTCTCTCAGCCAACTTCAGAAATACCAAAGCAGAGATAGTGACTCAACGAGAAGGCACACCTCTCAGTGTACAATCTGCCATGAATCATAAGGAGAAACAAAAACGAGAAGAAGGCAGTAATGCAAAATTACCAATACCAACTGCTGTTTAACGTAGAGAAAAGCAGCATAAGGATGAAAAACATGAATAACTCGCATGTATTTTCTGTACAGTCCAAGCCACCTTCCATGTCAACAGTACCATCGACTGTGTGGCCGCCCACGGCTGGTGATCAAGCGAAAATCATGGGTCACAGCACATCGACGAAAAACATGAACGCACATTTCTTTTCTGTACAGCCCAAACCAGCTACCATGTCATCGGTACAATCACCTGTGTGGCCTTGCACGCCTGCTAATCAAGGGAACATGTTGCAACACAGAACTTCGGGGAAAAATGTGAATAACACACATGCATTTTCTGTACAGTCCAAACCAGCTATCATGTCAAGAGTACCATCAACTGTGTGGCCACCCACAGCTGGTGATCAAGTGAAAATAATGGGTCAGAGCACGTCAACAAAAAACACGAACAACGCACATTTCTTTACAGCACAGCCCAAAGCAGCAGCCACTGTGTCATCAGTACAATCACCTGCGTGGCCTTCCATGGCTGCCAATCAAGGGAATATGTTGCAACGGAGAAGTTCGGGGAAAAATGTGAATAACACACATGCATTTTCTGTACAGTCCAAACCAGCTAGTGTGTCTTCAGTGCCATCAACTGTGTGGCCATCCATGGCTCCTGATCAAGTAAAAATGGATTGGAGCATGTCGTCTACAATGCAACACATGCTAGATGAACTCAGGAGATACAATGTGGCCAGTGATGATGTTCAGGAAATGATGTGGGAGCCATACCCAGCTGACTACTTTAAACCATCTTTTAGCAAAACCATTAAGGGGTGTTTGAGGCAGAATGGAATTTCTCCAAGTTACCCTAAACATGTTAGGTTTGCTGAACAGGTGGAGATGAAATACATAGATGGTGATTACCTGTAAATCCACATGGTTGTAGTCCATGCTGTCATCAATATTTCCAGTTGCCCCCAGAATACTCTATTTTTAGTCCGTTTTACTTTTTAATGGATTAAGCCAGATGGCTCATTCCTTATCCATTTCTGTCAATGCTTATACATCAGTTTTACAGACACTGAACTATAGCAAATGGTAGAATACTAAGAGCCATTAAAAAGATAACAAGAAATAGACAAAGGAGGTAGTAAGGCAACATTACAGATGGCAACTGCTCTAAAACAGCAAAGAAAGAAAACGATTACATGTTTATGATTGGTGAAATAAATGTAATTGATTTCAAATTAAATGTCACTGTAATATTACAGCTTTTCAACCAACAACTGTATATCTTCTGGATTCAGGACACTTTCTGGATATGTATAGAACTGTACCTGCTTATAGCTATTACTATTGTTCATAAGCCTGACACGATTCACCCTGATCTGTTGACATGATTCTAAGATGAACACATCTGAATTTAAGTTGGGACTTACCATGTTAAATTACATTGCTGCCAAATCTGTAATCTGGATTCAGTCTGGATGAAACTTTGTCTGATTCCTCATACATGCTCCAAATAGACATGGGGTTTTCTTGAAAATAAAAAAAAGGAAAATAATAATCAGTTGATACATTCTTACCAATATTTAAATGGAACATACTTGGGTGATCACCTACCCATCACAAAAAAATGCATACATAATTTTCATGATTGTCCTTCATGAATCATTGGTTGTTTGGATAAGAAATTTCAGTTAAATATATGATAAAGGAGACAAACAAAGTGATAATTGAGAAGTGAAATAAAGTTTACATGATTTACAGAAAGTGTGCAAGAATTATTAAAACAAAATTAGGCATGTGCATACATTTAGGCACCCTTGTCATTTTATTGATTTCAATACCTTTAGCACTAATTATTGGAACTCAAAATTGGTTTGGTAACCTCGATTACTGAAAGGCTTCCAAAGCTCACAAAGCCAAATAGCTCATGAGACTAAGACTCAAGTTCCTGAGATTAGTGTGAGTATGGGTTCAAATCTTGCATGGACTGATTTTTAAATACAATATACAACCAAAAAGAGTAAATAGGATTTCGAAAAACCAAAGCAAGAGTCTGGAGTTAGCTCAACTGCTTATGGAGCAGTTATCAGCATCCTGGTTGTGGGTTCAATCCTTGGTTCCTGTGAGTATGGGTTTGAATCTTACATGGACTGAATTTTAAATACAATATTCAACCACAAACACTAAATAGGAGTTCGAAAAAAGTAAGAATGCGTGTGGAATTAGCTCAACTGGTTAAGGAGTAGTCATCGGGATCTTGAGGTTCTGGGTTCAACTCCCTTATACTCCAACATTTAAGGTTCCACAGTGATCACTGAAAAGCACCAATCGCTCCTAAGTCTCTCATGGATGTGTGGCGTAGTGGTTCATTCACAACAGTAAGGTTGTGCCAGTCCGGTGGTGGCTGGTTCGATTCCAGAGAAAATGAACGGAAAGGCTTATGCCATTTTATTTCACACATTTTTCACCACCAACCCACCACAATAAATCAGTGTGGGTGTGTCACCCCAACAACCCAACAAACAACAAAATAAATTAATAGTTCAGTCCACTAGACAAACTTTCAATATTGTACGAAAAAAGTCACTCCATCCAAGATTCAAACCCTTGCCCAAAAATTGTCAAAAACGTCATAGTATAGTATGTCGTCCAAAAACGGCATAGTATAGTATGTCGTCCAAAAAGTCATAGTATAACATGTCGTCCAAAAATGGTCAAAAACGTCATCGTATAGTATGTCGTCCAAAAGTGGTCAAAAACAGCAGAGTATAGTATGTCGTCCAAAAAGTTATAATAAAGTATGTCGGCCAAAAATGGTCAAAAACGTCATAGTATAGGATGTCGTCCAAAAATGGTCAAATACCTCATAGTATAGTATGTCCTCCAAAAGTGGTCAAAAACAGCATAGTATAGTATGTCGTCCAAAAGTGGTCAAAAACAACCTAGTAGAGTATATCTTCCAAAAATGGTCAAAAACTTCATAGTATAGCATGTCGTCCAAAAATGGTCAAAAACTTCATAATATAGTATGTCGTGCAAAAATGGTCAAAAACTTCATAGTATAGTTTGTCGTCCAAAAATGGTCAAAAACGTCATAGTACAGCATGTCGTCCAAAAATTGTCAAAAACGTCATAGTATATTATGTGGTCCAAAAATGGTCAAAAATGTCATAGTATAGCATGTCGTCCAAAAATTGTCAAAACGTCATAGTATATTATGTGGTCCAAAAATGGTCAAAAACGTCATAGTATAGCATGTCGTCCAAAAATGGTCAAAAACGTCACAGTATAGTATGTTGTCCAAAAATGGTCAAAAACCTCATAGTATAGTATGTCGTCCAAAAGTGGTCAAAAACGTCATAGTATAGCATGTTGTCCAAAAGTTGTCAAAAACGTCATAGTATAGCATGTCGTCCAAAAATGATCAAAAACGGCATAGTATAGTATGTCGTCCAAAAACGGCATAGTAAAGTATGTCGCAAAAAAATGGTCAAAAAACGTCATAGTATAGCATGTCGTCCAAAAATGGTCAAAAACTTCATATAGTATGTCGTCCAAAAATGGTCAAAAACGTGATAGTAGAGCATGTCGTCCAAAAATGGTCAAAAACGTCATAGCATAGTATGTCGGCCAAAAATGGTCAAAAACGTCATAGTACAGTATGTCGTCCAAAAACGTCATAGTATAGTATGTCATCCAAAAACGTCATAGTATAGAAGGTCGTCCAAAAATGGTCAAAAACCTCATAGTATAGTATGTCGTTCAAAAACAGCATAGTATTGTATGTCGTTCAAAAGTGGTGAAAAACAGCATAGTATAGTATGTCATCCGAAAATGGTCAAAAACGTCATAGTATAGTATGTCGTCCAAACGTCATAGTATAGTATGTCGTCCAAAAGTGGTCAAAAACAGCATTGTACAGTATTTCGTCTGAAAATGGTCAAAAACGTCATTGTATAGTATGTCGTCCAAAAATGTCATAGTATAGTATGACGTCCAAAAACGGTATAGTATATAGTTTGTCGTCCAAAAACGTCATAGTATAGTATGTTGTCTAAAAATGGTCAAAAACAGCGTAGTATAGTGTCGTCCAAAAACGGCATAGTAAAGTATGTCGCCAAAAAATGGTCAAAAAACGTCATAGTATAGCATGTCGTCCAAAAATGGTCAAAAACTTCATATAGTATGTCATCCAAAAATGGTCAAAAACGTCATAGTATAGTATGTGGTCCAAAAATGGTCAAAAACATCATAGTATAGTATGTCGTCCAAAAACGGTATAGTATATAGTATGTCGTCCAAAAATGGTCAAAAACCTCATAGTATAGTATGTTGTCCAAAAATGGTCAAAAACAGCATAGTTTACTATTTTGTCCGAAAATGGTCAAAAACAGCATAGTATAGTATGTTGTCCAAAAATGGTCAAAAACAGCATAGTATAGTATGTTGTCCAAAAATGATCAAAATCTTCATAGTATAGTTTGTCGTCCAAAAAGTCATAGTATAGTATGTCGTCCAAAAATGGTCAAAAACGTCATAGTATATGCTGTCGTCCAAAAATGGTCAAAAACATCATAGTATAGTCTGGGTCCAAAAATGGTCAAAAACCTCATAGTATAGTATGTCGTCCAAAAGTGGTCAAAAACGTCATAGTATAGCATGTCGTCCAAAACTGGTCAAAAACGTCATAGTATAGCATGTCGTCCAAAAGTGGTCAAAAACGTCATGGTATAGTATGTCGTCCAAAAACGTCATAGAATAGTATGTCATTCAAAAACATCATAGTATAGTAGGTCGTCAAAAAATGGTCAAAAACCTCATAGTATAGTATGTCGTTCAAAAACAGCATAGTATTGTATGTCGTCCAAAAGTGGTGAAAAACAGCATAGTATAGTATGTCATCCGAAAATGGGCAAAAACGTCATAGTATAGTATGTCGTCCAAAAGTTGTCAAAAACAGCATTGTATAGTATTTCGTCCGAAAATGGTCAAAAACGTCATAGTATAGTATGTCGTCCAAAAAGTCATAGTATAGTATGTCGTCCAAAAATGGTCAAAAACGTCATAGTATAGGCTGTCGTCCAAAAATGGTCAAAAACATCATAGTATAGTCTGGGTCCAAAAATGGTCAAAAACCTCATAGTATAGTATGTCGTCCAAAAGTGGTCAAAAACCTCATAGTATAGTATGTTGTCCAAAAGTAGTCAAAAACAGCATAGTATAGGATGTCATGCAAAAATTGTCAAAAACAGCATTGTATAGTATGTCGTCCAAAAATGATCAAAATCTTCATAGTATAGTTTGTCGTCCAAAAAGTCATAGTATAGTATGTCGTCCAAAAATGGTCAAAAACGTCATAGTATAGTATGTCGTCCAAAAATGGTCAAAAACCTCATAGTATAGTATGTTGTCCAAAAGTAGTCAAAAACAGCATAGTATAGGATGTCATGCAAAAATTGTCAAAAACAGCATAGTATAGTATGTCGTCCAAAAATGATCAAAATCTTCATAGTATAGTTTGTCGTCCAAAAAGTCATAGTATAGTATGTCGTCCAAAAATGGTCAAAAACATCATAGTATAGTCTGGGTCCAAAAATGGTCAAAAACCTCATAGTATAGTATGTCGTCCAAAAGTGGTCAAAAACGTCATAGTATAGCATGTCGTCCAAAAAGTCATAGTATAGTATGTCGTCCAAAAATGGTCAAAAACGTCATAGTATAGGCTGTCGTCCAAAAATGGTCAAAAACATCATAGTATAGTCTGGGTCCAAAAATGGTCAAAAACCTCATAGTATAGTATGTCGTCCAAAAGTGGTCAAAAACCTCATAGTATAGTATGTTGTCCAAAAGTAGTCAAAAACGTCATAGTATAGGATGTCATGCAAAAATTGTCAAAAACAGCATTGTATAGTATGTCGTCCAAAAATGATCAAAATCTTCATAGTATAGTTTGTCGTCCAAAAAGTCATAGTATAGTATGTCGTCCAAAAATGGTCAAAAACGTCATAGTATAGTATGTCGTCCAAAAATGGTCAAAAACCTCATAGTATAGTATGTTGTCCAAAAGTAGTCAAAAACAGCATAGTATAGGATGTCATGCAAAAATTGTCAAAAACAGCATAGTATAGTATGTCGTCCAAAAATGATCAAAATCTTCATAGTATAGTTTGTCGTCCAAAAAGTCATAGTATAGTATGTCGTCCAAAAATGGTCAAAAACATCATAGTATAGTCTGGGTCCAAAAATGGTCAAAAACCTCATAGTATAGTATGTCGTCCAAAAGTGGTCAAAAACGTCATAGTATAGCATGTCGTCCAAAACTGGTCAAAAACGTCATAGTATAGCATGTCGTCCAAAAGTGGTCAAAAACGTCATGGTATAGTATGTCGTCCAAAAACGTCATAGAATAGTATGTCATCCAAAAACATCATCGTATAGTAGGTCGTCAAAAAATTGTCAAAAACCTCATAGTATAGTGTGTCGTTCAAAAACAGCATAGTATTGTATGTCGTCCAAAAGTGGTGAAAAACAGCATAGTATAGTATGTCATCCGAAAATGGTCAAAAACGTCATAGTATAGTATGTCGTCCAAAAACGGTATAGTATATAGTATGTCGTCCAAAAATGGTCAAAAACCTCATAGTATAGTATGTTGTCCAAAAGTAGTCAAAAACAGCATAGTATAGGACGTCGTCCAAAAATTGTCAAAAACAGCATAGTATAGTATGTCGTCCAAAAATGATCAAAATCTTCATAGTATAGTTTGTCGTCCAAAAAGTCATAGTATAGTATGTCGTCCAAAAATGGTCAAAAACGTCATAGTATAGGCTGTCGTCCAAAAATGGTCAAAAACATCATAGTATAGTCTGGGTCCAAAAATGGTCAAAAACCTCATAGTATAGTATGTCGTCCAAAACTGGTCAAAAACGTCATAGTATAGCATGTCGTCCAAAACTGGTCAAAAACGTCATAGTATAGCATGTCGTTCAAAAGTGGTGAAAAACAGCATAGTATAGTATGTCATCCGAAAATGGTCAAAAACGTCATAGTATAGTATGTCGTCCAAAAGTGGTCAAAAACAGCATTGTACAGTATTTCGTCTGAAAATGGTCAAAAACTTCATCATATAGTATGTCGTCCAAAAATGTCATTGTATAGTATGATGTCCAAAAACAGTATAGTATATAGTTTGTCGTCCAAAAACGTCATAGTATAGTATGTTGTCTAAAAATGGTCAAAAACAGCGAAGTATAGTGTCGTCCAAAAACGGCATAGTAAAGTATGTCGCCAAAAAATGGTCAAAAAACGTCAAAGTATAGCATGTCGTCCAAAAATGGTCAAAAACTTCATATAGTATGTCATCCAAAAATGGTCAAAAACGTCATAGTATAGTATGTGGTCCAAAAATGGTCAAAAACATCATAGTATAGTATGTCGTCCAAAAACGGTATAGTATATAGTATGTCGTCCAAAAATGGTCAAAAACCTCATAGTATAGTATGTTGTCCAAAAGTAGTCAAAAACAGCATAGTATAGGATGTCATGCAAAAATTGTCAAAAACAGCATAGTATAGTATGTCGTCCAAGAATGATCAAAATCTTCATAGTATAGTTTGTCGTCCAAAAAGTCATAGTATAGTATGTCGTCCAAAAATGGTCAAAAACGTCATAGTATAGGCTGTCGTCCAAAAATGGTCAAAAACATCATAGTATAGTCTGGGTCCAAAAATAGTCAAAAACCTCATAGTATAGTATGTCGTCCAAAAGTGGTCAAAAACGTCATAGTATAGCATGTCGTCCAAAACTGGTCAAAAACGTCATAGTATAGCATGTCGTCCAAAACTGGTCAAAAACGTCATAGTATAGCATGTCGTCCAAAAGTGGTCAAAAACGTCATGGTATAGTATGTCGTCCAAAAACGTCATAGAATAGTATGTCATCCAAAAACATCATAGTATAGTAGGTCGTCAAAAAATTGTCAAAAACCTCATAGTATAGTATGTCGTCCAAAAGTGGTGAAAAACAGCATAGTATAGTATGTCATCCGAAAATGGTCAAAAACGTCATAGTATAGTATGTCGTCCAAAAGTTGTCAAAAACAGCATTGTATAGTATTTCGTCCGAAAATGGTCAAAAACGTCATAGTATAGTATGTCGTCCAAAAATGTCATAGTATACTATGACGTCCAAAAATGGTCAAAAACGTCATAGTATATTATGTCATCCAAAAACGTCATAGTATAGTATGTTGTCCAAAAATGGTCAAAAACAGCATAGTATAGTATGTCGTCCAAAAATGGTCAAAAACAGCATGGTATAGGATGTCGTCCAAAAATGGTCAAAAACAGCATAGTATAGTATGTTGTCCAAAAATGGTCAAAAACAGCATAGTATAGTATGTTGTCCAAAAATGGTCAAAAACAGCATAGTATAGTATGTTGTCCAAAAATGGTCAAAAACAGCATAGTATAGTATGTTGTCCAAAAATGGTCAAAAACCTCATAGTATAGTATGTCGTTCAAAAACAGCATAGTATTGTATGTCATCCGAAAATGGTAAAAAACGTCATAGTATAGTATGTCGTCCAAAAATGTCATAGTATAGTATGACGTCCAAAAATGGTCAAAAACGTCATAGTATATTATGTCGTCCAAAAACGTCATAGTATAGTATGTTGTCCAAAAATGGTCAAAAACAGCAGAGTATAGTATGTTGTCCAAAAATGGTCAAAAACAGCATAGTATAGTATGTCGTCCAAAAATGGTCAAAAAAAGCATAGTATAGTATGTTGTCCAAAAATGGTCAAAAACAGCATAGTTTACTATTTTGTCCGAAAATGGTCAAAAACAGCATAGTATAGTATGTTGTCCAAAAATGGTCAAAAACAGCATAGTATAGTATGTTGTCCAAAAATGGTCAAAAACGTCATGGTATAGTATGTCGTCCAAAAACGTGTGAGTATGGGTTCAAATCTTGCATGGACTGATTTTTAAATACAATATACAACCAAAAAGAGTAAATAGGATTTCGAAAAATCAAAGCAAGAGTCTGGAGTTAGCTCAACTGCTTATGGAGCAGTTATCAGCATCCTGAGGTTGTGGGTTCAATCCTTGGTTCCTGTGAGTATGGGTTTGAATCTTACATGGACTGAATTTTAAATACAATATTCAACCACAAACACTAAATAGGAGTTCGAAAAATGAAAGAACGAGTGTGGAGATAGCTCAACTGGTTAAGGAGCAGTCATCAGGATCTTGAGGCTCTGGGTTCAACTCCCTTATACTCCAACATTTAAGGTTCCACATCCAAAGTGAACACTGAAAAGCACCAAGCACTCCTAAATCTCTCAGGAATGTGTGGCGAAGTGGTTTCATTCACAACAGTAAGATTGTGCCAGTCCCGTGGTGGCTGGTTCGATTCCACCTCGTGGTCCCAAGAGATTAGTCGGTGGTGCGGAGTGGCAGTAAAGCGGTGGTGTTGGTGTGACCGAGGGGGGGCATCAGTGCCTCCCCTGAAGGTCCAGAGAAAATGAATGGAAGAGGTTATGCCATTTTATTTCACACCTTTTTCACCACCCCACCCCACACAGTAAATCAGTGTGGGTGTGTCACACCC
Organism: Microchirus variegatus; assembly: GCF_963457635.1. Classification (NCBI taxonomy): domain Eukaryota; kingdom Metazoa; phylum Chordata; class Actinopteri; order Pleuronectiformes; family Soleidae; genus Microchirus; species Microchirus variegatus. The sequence continues at coordinate 6,422,496 of NC_139813.1, read as the reverse complement.
TACCAAAATTAATTAATAGTTCAGTCCACTAGATGGTGCCCAGTGCTCACTTTCACTTGCACTAACGCAATATATGATTTTTATCGTGATAAATCTGATGATTTTTTAAAAATATATAAAACAAGTATGGATGCATTCTTTGTCGTTCTGTGACAAACAGAAAACAACATCATTTGTATGTGAAGACAAATGAAATGAAAAGTGTTTGTTTACTGTGGAGCAGTGATGTCACATTAGCATTAGCAGCTTCTGTGTTTCTTTGTTAACATGTGTTGATTGGCATTAAAAAATCGCAATATATACGATATTATCGTGATGAATCGTATCTGATGATATAAAAAAAATAATAATAATAATAACAATAAAACAAGTAGGGATGCAATATAAGTACTGATGGTTCTTTAATTGTTTTATTTTATTACACATTTTGAACATTTTCTGCTTTCTTTGTTCCTTATAACAAAGAAATAATTAGAACAGAATAAAAAAAAAGAAGACATTTGAGAATCATCAATTCCAGGTATGAGAAACATTGATGAACATTTTTTGAACATTTCCTGGATTCTTTGTCTTTCTGTAACACACAGAAAACAACATTACTGTCACATTAGCATTAGCCGGTGGCATGTGAACACCTGTGATCAGATCACGGATGTTAACAACAGTTGTTAACACCAATAGAACATCTAAGAAATGTGTGGATCCTTTTTAAGCAGCAGTTACCACGTTTGTCCCCGTTGCCCCTCTTCCTCCACCCGGTTGTCTCCTCCTGCTCCTGCTTGCTCCAAATGGCAAACAGGAAGTGGAAGATTCCAGATGGATTTATGTAAACTGCCCTCCGGTGGACAAACGTGATATAAGATTAATAGCTGCTTAACTGTTGAAACTGCCCTCCTGTGGACAAACGTTCAATATTGTACTTAAAAAGTCACTCCATCCAAGATTTGAACCCTTGCCCACAGTACCTCCAGTCATTCTCTTAGTCCCATGAGCTATTTGTCCTCGTGAGGGTTTTCCTAAAATTTCGAAACCATCAATTATCGAACCCATGATGTCACAGTATTAAAATATTAATAATATGTAAGAATGTCCGACATTGACAGCCAAATAGTTGGTTTAATGGTTAAGACCCTTGGAGTACACACACACTGATTAATGTTGTCCACATTTTGACAATTTGATTTCATCACATATTCGTTTTTGTGATTTTACACACCTCACTACAAACCCTCATAGTAATTAAGTGGACCAAAATCACATCAACACGTCATAGTTTAATGTCATCCAAAAATTGTCAAAAAAGTCATAGTATAGTATGTCGTCCAAAAGTAGTCAAAAACAGCATAGTATAGTATGCCACTCGAAAATGGTTAAAAACAGCATAGTATAGTATGTCGTCCAAAAATGGTCAAAAACGTCATAGTGTAGTATGTCGTCCAAAAGTGGTCAAAAACAGCATAGTATAGTATGTTTTCCAAAAATTGTCAAAAACGCCATAGTATAGTATGTCTTCCAAAAATGGTCAAAAACGTCATAGTATAGTATGTGTCCAAAAATGGTCAAAACGTCATAGTGTAGTATGTCGTCCGAAAGTGGTCAAAAACAGCATAGTATAGTATGTTTTCCAAAAATTGTCAAAAACGCCATAGTATAGTATGTCTTCCAAAAATGGTCAAAAACCTCATAGTATAGTATGTCGTCCGAAAACGTCATAGTATAGTATGTCGTCGAAAAACATCATAGTATCGTATGTCGTCCAAAAACAGCATAGTATAGTATGTCGTCCAAAAATTGTCAAAAACGTCATAGTATAGGATGTCGTCCAAAAATTGTCAAAAACTTCATAGTATAGTATGTTGTCCAAAAAGTCATAGTATAGTATGTCGTCCAAAAATTGATAAAAAACTTCATAGTATAGCATGTCGTCCAAAAATGGTCAAAAAGGTCATAGTATAGTATGTTGTCCAAAAAGTCATAGTAAAGTATGTCGTCCAAAAATTGATAAAAAACTTCATAGTATAGCATGTCGTCCAAAAACAGCATAGTATAGTATGTCGTCCAAAAGTGGTCAAAAACAGCATAGTATAGTATGTCTTTCACAAACGGCATAGTATAGTATGTCGTCCAAAAGTGGTCAAAAACGTCATAGTAGAGTATGTCATCCGAAAATGGTCAAAAACGTCATAGTATAGTATGTCGTCCAAAAGTTGTCAAAAACAGCATTGTATAGTATTTCGTCCGAAAATGGTCAAAAACGTCATAGTATAGTATGTCGTCCAAAAATGTCATAGTATACTATGACGTCCAAAAATGGTCAAAAACGTCATAGTATATTATGTCATCCAAAAACGTCATAGTATAGTATGTTGTCCAAAAATGGTCAAAAACAGCATAGTATAGTATGTCGTCCAAAAATGGTCAAAAACAGCATGGTATAGGATGTCGTCCAAAAATGGTCAAAAACAGCATAGTATAGTATGTTGTCCAAAAATGGTCAAAAACAGCATAGTATAGTATGTTGTCCAAAAATGGTCAAAAACAGCATAGTATAGTATGTTGTCCAAAAATGGTCAAAAACAGCATAGTATAGTATGTTGTCCAAAAATGGTCAAAAACCTCATAGTATAGTATGTCGTTCAAAAACAGCATAGTATTGTATGTCATCCGAAAATGGTAAAAAACGTCATAGTATAGTATGTCGTCCAAAAATGTCATAGTATAGTATGACGTCCAAAAATGGTCAAAAACGTCATAGTATATTATGTCGTCCAAAAACGTCATAGTATAGTATGTTGTCCAAAAATGGTCAAAAACAGCAGAGTATAGTATGTTGTCCAAAAATGGTCAAAAACAGCATAGTATAGTATGTCGTCCAAAAATGGTCAAAAAAAGCATAGTATAGTATGTTGTCCAAAAATGGTCAAAAACAGCATAGTTTACTATTTTGTCCGAAAATGGTCAAAAACAGCATAGTATAGTATGTTGTCCAAAAATGGTCAAAAACAGCATAGTATAGTATGTTGTCCAAAAATGGTCAAAAACGTCATGGTATAGTATGTCGTCCAAAAACGTGTGAGTATGGGTTCAAATCTTGCATGGACTGATTTTTAAATACAATATACAACCAAAAAGAGTAAATAGGATTTCGAAAAATCAAAGCAAGAGTCTGGAGTTAGCTCAACTGCTTATGGAGCAGTTATCAGCATCCTGAGGTTGTGGGTTCAATCCTTGGTTCCTGTGAGTATGGGTTTGAATCTTACATGGACTGAATTTTAAATACAATATTCAACCACAAACACTAAATAGGAGTTCGAAAAATGAAAGAACGAGTGTGGAGATAGCTCAACTGGTTAAGGAGCAGTCATCAGGATCTTGAGGCTCTGGGTTCAACTCCCTTATACTCCAACATTTAAGGTTCCACATCCAAAGTGAACACTGAAAAGCACCAAGCACTCCTAAATCTCTCAGGAATGTGTGGCGAAGTGGTTTCATTCACAACAGTAAGATTGTGCCAGTCCCGTGGTGGCTGGTTCGATTCCACCTCGTGGTCCCAAGAGATTAGTCGGTGGTGCGGAGTGGCAGTCAAGCGGTGGTGTTGGTGTGACCGAGGGGGGGCATCAGTGCCTCCCCTGAAGGTCCAGAGAAAATGAATGGAAGAGGTTATGCCATTTTATTTCACACCTTTTTCACCACCCCACCCCACACAGTAAATCAGTGTGGGTGTGTCACACCCTACCAAAATTAATTAATAGTTCAGTCCACTAGATGGTGCCCAGTGCTCACTTTCACTTGCACTAACGCAATATATGATTTTTATCGTGATAAATCTGATGATTTTTTAAAAATATATAAAACAAGTATGGATGCATTCTTTGTCGTTCTGTGACAAACAGAAAACAACATCATTTGTATGTGAAGACAAATGAAATGAAAAGTGTTTGTTTACTGTGGAGCAGTGATGTCACATTAGCATTAGCAGCTTCTGTGTTTCTTTGTTAACATGTGTTGATTGGCATTAAAAAATCGCAATATATACGATATTATCGTGATGAATCGTATCTGATGATATAAAAAAAATAATAATAATAATAACAATAAAACAAGTAGGGATGCAATATAAGTACTGATGGTTCTTTAATTGTTTTATTTTATTACACATTTTGAACATTTTCTGCTTTCTTTGTTCCTTATAACAAAGAAATAATTAGAACAGAATAAAAAAAAAGAAGACATTTGAGAATCATCAATTCCAGGTATGAGAAACATTGATGAACATTTTTTGAACATTTCCTGGATTCTTTGTCTTTCTGTAACACACAGAAAACAACATTACTGTCACATTAGCATTAGCCGGTGGCATGTGAACACCTGTGATCAGATCACGGATGTTAACAACAGTTGTTAACACCAATAGAACATCTAAGAAATGTGTGGATCCTTTTTAAGCAGCAGTTACCACGTTTGTCCCCGTTGCCCCTCTTCCTCCACCCGGTTGTCTCCTCCTGCTCCTGCTTGCTCCAAATGGCAAACAGGAAGTGGAAGATTCCAGATGGATTTATGTAAACTGCCCTCCGGTGGACAAACGTGATATAAGATTAATAGCTGCTTAACTGTTGAAACTGCCCTCCTGTGGACAAACGTTCAATATTGTACTTAAAAAGTCACTCCATCCAAGATTTGAACCCTTGCCCACAGTACCTCCAGTCATTCTCTTAGTCCCATGAGCTATTTGTCCTCGTGAGGGTTTTCCTAAAATTTCGAAACCATCAATTATCGAACCCATGATGTCACAGTATTAAAATATTAATAATATGTAAGAATGTCCGACATTGACAGCCAAATAGTTGGTTTAATGGTTAAGACCCTTGGAGTACACACACACTGATTAATGTTGTCCACATTTTGACAATTTGATTTCATCACATATTCGTTTTTGTGATTTTACACACCTCACTACAAACCCTCATAGTAATTAAGTGGACCAAAATCACATCAACACGTCATAGTTTAATGTCATCCAAAAATTGTCAAAAAAGTCATAGTATAGTATGTCGTCCAAAAGTAGTCAAAAACAGCATAGTATAGTATGCCACTCGAAAATGGTTAAAAACAGCATAGTATAGTATGTCGTCCAAAAATGGTCAAAAACGTCATAGTGTAGTATGTCGTCCAAAAGTGGTCAAAAACAGCATAGTATAGTATGTTTTCCAAAAATTGTCAAAAACGCCATAGTATAGTATGTCTTCCAAAAATGGTCAAAAACGTCATAGTATAGTATGTGTCCAAAAATGGTCAAAACGTCATAGTGTAGTATGTCGTCCGAAAGTGGTCAAAAACAGCATAGTATAGTATGTTTTCCAAAAATTGTCAAAAACGCCATAGTATAGTATGTCTTCCAAAAATGGTCAAAAACCTCATAGTATAGTATGTCGTCCGAAAACGTCATAGTATAGTATGTCGTCGAAAAACATCATAGTATCGTATGTCGTCCAAAAACAGCATAGTATAGTATGTCGTCCAAAAATTGTCAAAAACGTCATAGTATAGGATGTCGTCCAAAAATTGTCAAAAACTTCATAGTATAGTATGTTGTCCAAAAAGTCATAGTATAGTATGTCGTCCAAAAATTGATAAAAAACTTCATAGTATAGCATGTCGTCCAAAAATGGTCAAAAAGGTCATAGTATAGTATGTTGTCCAAAAAGTCATAGTAAAGTATGTCGTCCAAAAATTGATAAAAAACTTCATAGTATAGCATGTCGTCCAAAAACAGCATAGTATAGTATGTCGTCCAAAAGTGGTCAAAAACAGCATAGTATAGTATGTCTTTCACAAACGGCATAGTATAGTATGTCGTCCAAAAGTGGTCAAAAACGTCATAGTAGAGTATGTCGTCCAAAAATGGTCAAAAACAGCATAGTATAGTATGTCCTCCAAAAAGTCATAGTATAGTATGTCGTCCAAAAATGGATAAAAAACTTCATAGTATAGCATGTCGTCCAAAAACAGCATAGTATAGTATGTCGTCCAAAAGTGGTAAAAAACAGCATAGTATAGAATGCCACTCGAAAATGGTCAAAAACGTCATAGTATAGCATGTCGTCCAAAAGTGGTCAAAAACAGCATAGTACAGTATGACGTCCAAAAATGGTTAAGAACAGCATAGTATAGTATGTCGTCCAAAAATGGTCAAAAATGTCATAGTGTAGTATGTCTTCCAAAAGTGGTCAAAAACAGCATAGTATAGTTTGTTTTCCAAAAATGGTCAAAAACGCCATAGTATAGTATGTCTTCCAAAAATGGTCAAAAACGTCATAGTATAGTATGTCGTCCGTAAATGGTCAAAAACGTCATAGTATAGTATGTCGTCCAAAAGTGGTCAAAAACAGCATAGTATAGGATGTCGTCCAAAAGTGGTCAAAAACAGCATAGTATAGTATGTCGTTCCAAAATATAGTATGTCGTCCAAAAGTGGTCAAAAACGTCATAGTATAGTATGTTGTCCAAAAATGGTCAAAAACGTCATAGTAGAGTATGTCGTCCAAAAATGGTCAAAAACAGCATAGTATAGTATGTCCTCCAAAAAGTCATAGTATAGTATGTCATCCAAAAATGGATAAAAAACTTCATAGCATGTCGTCCAAAAACAGCGTAGTATAGTATGTCGTCCAAAAGAGGTCAAAAACAGCATAGTATAGTATGCCACTCCAAAATGGTCGATCGTCATAGTAAAGTATGTCGTCCAAAAGTGGTCAAAAACAGCATAGTATAGTATGTTGTCCAAAAATGGTCAAAAACGTCATAGTATAGCATGTCGTCCAAAAACAGCATAGTATAGTATGTCGTCCAAAAGTGGTCAAAAACAGCATAGTATAGTATGCCACTCGAAAATGGTCAAAAACGTCATAGTATAGCATGTCGTCCAAAAGTGGTCAAAAACAGCATAGTATAGTATGACGTCCAAAAATGGTTAAGAACAGCATAGTATAGTATGTCGTCCAAAAATCGTCAAAAATGTCATAGTGTAGTATGTCTTCCAAAAGTGGTCAAAAACAGCATGGTATAGTATGTCTTCCAAAAATGGTCAAAAATTTCATAGTATAGTATGTCTTCCAAAAAAGGTCAAAAACGTCATAGTATAGTATGTCGTCTGAAAACTTCATAGTATAGTATGTCGTCCAAAAACAGCATAGTGTAGCATGTCGTCCAAAAATTGTCAAAAACGTCATAGTATAGGATGCCGTCCAAAGATGGTCAAAAACTTCATAGTATAGCATGTCGTCCAAATATGGTCAAAAACAGCATAGTATAGTATGTTGTCCAAAAATGGTCAAAAACGTCATAGTATAGTATGTTGTCCAAAAATGGTCAAAAACGTCATAGTATAGTATGTTGTCCAAAAATGGTCAAAATCTTCATAGTATAGTATGTTGTCCAAAAGTGGTCAAAAACGTCATAGTATAATATGTCGTCCAAAAATGGTCAATAACAGCATAGTATAGTATGTCGTCCAAAATGGTCAAAAACGTCATAGTATAGTATGTCGTCCAAAAGTGGTCAAAAACAGCGTAAGTTTCTATTTTAAACACATTCTGAAATGACCTGCACACCCGACTGTTATATCCCAAATTTGACTGCAGAGGACAGATTACCCAAGTGATTTTGTGTGCATTACAATGTTTCTCAAGGTTTTCTCAAGTTTTGCCAGGTTTAGCCTCAGTTATTGATTAAAATGTGTTTATTGGACATTACTGGATACAGACCAAAACCGTAGAACTGCAATATGGTCATTAAAATTATTATAAATGGGATTTCTTTGTGTTTAGTTTTTTTTTCCTTTGGCGGCCCTTAGTCCAATGTGGGGTTCCTAAATTGGCCCTCAGGTATAAAAACTTTGAGAACCCCTGATCTAAATGTATATTATATAATCAATATTTATTTATGTAATTTACATAAACCGGAAAAAACAAAACACCAAACATCACAAGGTCTGCCGAAGGGATTCCCCGAGCTGAGCACATCAGGTGCCATGTTGACCATCTGCCTGCTCAGAGTAGGGAGTGAATAAACATGGACTGCACAGAAGAGAAGAAAACAGCTCTTTTAAAAGAATAAATAAATAAGTAAAATACAGTTACTGTGAACTACACCTTGAAATAGAACGTTATGATGCAACCCAGTTCCTCTGGCTTCACATGATGGAATGATTCTGCTTTACCTCTGAACCAAAGAACCGCTGTCGGAGAGAAATCCATATTAAAGATGGAATCCTCTGAATGTCAAATTTTCTGAAATCTGTGGTGAACTGACAGCAGCAAACAACTGGATTTGATTTTCAGCCTCTACGTATACAGAGTCCTCAATATTTGTAGTTTCTCACAAGCAACTAAGTTTATAGGGAGCAGAGTCTGACGTGGAAACATATTTTCTGTGACAGAGCAGGTGTTTTTTGTGCATGTGTGAGAGGCAATGTAACAAATGGTCCACGGAAAAACTGAGGCACTAAAATTTCTCTATGTACCACATCAGGACTCACGCTGAGAAGCAATTATATCTGCGCATGTTGTCCCCATTGGGTCATAGTATTGGTTTGTACAGTGCGGTGCGTCCTACAATAACAGCAACTGCTCCATTCCTTTCACTCAGTGAGACCGACTCCAGCTTTTATTTGGATTAAAAACTGGAGTCAGTCTTAAAACAATATATACAAACCACCCACCTCCTGCAGGACACCTTCACAATACTGGGCAGCTCCTTCAGTAACAGACTAAAATATCAAAAATGCCCGAAGGAGCAGTTACTCTTTTCTGCTATGGACTGTACAAAAACCACTGCTCTCAGTATTGCACATTCATAGATGTAAAAATTATTTTTTTTCAATACTGCAAGACTGTAAATTTTCCTTTATAAAGGGTATTTTGCAAAATTCTTTGTATTTGTTTTACCAATGCTTTCTTCATCACTTTATCATAATAAAATCCAGAAAGTACAGGACACATGTATGCAGTTTTAAAATAACAAATATGTCAGGAAAAAAAGCTTAGGTTATTTAGTTTGACCTAAACTTACACTTTAAACCCTTACAACAGCAAGACAGTGACTCTCTTAAACCTGATGTGGACCCTATATGTTATTGGTAAAAGATGCGCTTGTCCTATTTAATATTAGCTAGTGTAAGATATTGTATTTGAACTCAATAACAGCTGACTGGACCTGGTTTCTCCTGTCACTTATGTTCTGTTGATGTCATTATAATGGCGTGTTTCCGCCGAGTGGAACAGTTTGGTTCTGTGCGGTACTCGTTTTTGCATTTCCATTAGGAATAGTACCAAAATAACTGGCCCCAAATGTTCCATATTAAAAGCTTACAGGTGGAGGGTACATGTGGAGCTAGACCCATGACAGTCAACTAACTGGGTGACAGAAAATCGCTTCCGACCAGTGTTTCTTCAACGCCAGCAGTCTATTTTCATATGAAGCTTGATGTCTTGTTGAGACAGCCACAAACGGAGAAGAAGGTACACAGGTACAACTTCATGACACTTATCTCACGGACACCGCTATTGGGCACAACACACACCGTGCCTACCAAGTAAAGTTATTGGTCTCAGTCGAAACACGAGCCAGACCCAGGGCTTTACCGTTCCGAACCGTACATACTGTACCATGATGGAAACACGGCTTAACTGCAATCTTTAAAAGTCAATAAACCAAAAAAAAAAAATGTCTGGAATCATAGCATTTATATTTCACATGATCAGTGTTGGGAAGATTACTTTGGAAATGTAGTTGGTTACAATTACAAGTTACCCTGTTGAAAATGTAATAGTAGTGTATTTATTTCAATTACTTTCTCAAAGTAATGTAACTAATTACATTTGATTACATTTTGATTACTTTTCTTAATTTTGAATGAAATCTCTCAACTGTTAACCATTTTCACATTTTAAGACCTATAGTGTGATAAACCTTTCAGCAGTACTTAAGACTATATAAAAACAACATAATAAAAGACTCTTTTTAACCATATATTATGAGTCTGACATTAGGTCTGTACTGTGAAGGAGGCTCACTTCCTCACTAAATGGAGCGACAATGGGCTGATTTCAGTCAAGAGGAGCAGGTTATTTTAATGGAGAGAGTATGAGCGATACAAAAAAGCCTGAAGCAACAGTGTTGCTGCAAATATGACAAGAGGCGGATTTTAATTTCTGACAGGTCTACATTGAGCTGCTTTTAAATATGAACCTTTAGAGCAACAACAACAAGTTTTATATTGTTTTCATATATTTCACTGATCACAATTATAAAATGCCATTGTGTGTTTTATTGAAAGCGAGGCTGGGTGTGCGTATGAAAATAGGTTACGGTACAAGCAAATCTCATGTTGTCTCTGTACAAAGACCTTTTTAAATGTGAGAAAACAGAGTAGACCTACTCAAGATTTGTGTTTGGGCAACACATAACAGGCGAAACAATTAATTTATTCATGGCCACATTAAGTTAAATTATCTGTCTTGCTGCGAGCGCACAACTTCTTTCAGTGGTGACTGACTATATAAAGGTAAATAGGCTACAGCCTAATAAATGACCTCCTGACGCTGAGCCTGCAGATCTCAGCTGAAGATCTGTAGGCGGACACGCTCAGAGAGAAAGTAAATTTCCAAAAGCAACTGTAATTTAATCACATATTTTCCAGTAATGTAACTGATTACAATTACGTAAATTTTGTAATTAAATTACGTAACGTCGTTACATGTAATTCGTTACTCCCCAACAGTGCACATGATAACAGGGGAGAGGAGTCCTGAGGAAATACCTTTCCTAACACAGCCACATCGCTGAGTCACCGCACCATCTGCTCTGATAACGGCGCCTGGTGGTGTGCCAGTCAGCCTGGCTAAGCAAAAACCCACTGATGGCACAGCTTTGTGTTGCATGAAGGAAAGCTCATTATATGAAGGTCAGACTCATAGTGAGGAACCTGAGCTAAAATGACACTATACAGTCACAGAGTCAATTAAGATTTAGGAGCTAGAGAAACTTGCAGGGAGAATGTATTCAGATGGGAACTTTGCCCTCTTCTCAAAGAGGAGAAGGTCATATGGAGCTGGAGTCCCCGCTGTTAAATAAGGGTAATTGAACGCTCAAATTGGGGTGTGAATAATGTAAGAGTAAATGGTTGTTCGTCTGGCCTGCAACGGACAGGTGACCTGTACAGGGTGTACCCCCCTGCTCCACGTTAGATGGGATTGACTCCAGCCCCTTGTGACCCTAATGTGGAGGATAGTAAGTGAATGAATGAGAAACTTGTATGTAAAAGGTAACCAATGAGTTCTATCAATGACAGCTTTGCATCTACTCACTTGTAATTTCAATGAAATTCATGTTTTCCTAATACGTTTTAACATCAACAACTAAATCAGAAAAATAATTACAGTCCCCCACAGCCCTCGTGTGGAGGATATAGCAGTAGAAGATAGATAGATGGTTGGAGCTACTTATCTGGTATCTCTAAAGCAGGGCCTGGTTCAGTATTAATACAATACATCCATCCATCTTGTACTGCTATATCCTCCACCTGAGGGTCACGGAGGGAGCTGTGCCAATCTCAGCTGACATAGGGCGATATAGAGACAATAGATCATTCACTCTCACACTCACACCTATGGTCAATTTGGAGTGTCCAATTTACCTAATCCCCATATTGCATGTTTTTGGACTGTGGGAGGAAGCCAGAGAACCTGGAGAATCCCCATGCACACACGGGGAGAACATGCAAACTCCATGCAGAAAAGCCCTTTTCCGACCGGGTCGTAAACCCAGGTCTTCTTGCTGCAAAAGCAAGAGTGCTAAACACATGTGTTTACATAAACTGCAACATGTTATTATTATTATTCATTACATTTCTATAGCGTTTTTCTATACACCCATCTATTATTCATTAACACATTCTCACTGGTGGTGGTAAGTAATGTCTGTAGCCACAGCTGCTCTAGAGCAGACTGACAGAAGCGTGGCTGCCAAGGTGCGACAAACGGCCCCTCCGACCACCACAATCATTCATACACATGCTGTAAAGAGACAAACAACAAAATTTTTTTTTTACATACTTGGATTGCCATTGGATTTGTTGTTGTTTTTATTTAATTCTGTGATCATTTGCATTTTGCATTGAACGATGTGACTGAAAGTCATACCACATGCGTATGGTCTTGAATAGTGCTGTCAAACGATTCAAATATTTAATCGCGATTAATTGCATTAATGTCACAGTTAACTCGCAATTAATCGCACATTTTTTGTCTATTCTAAATGTCCCTTGATTTCTTTTTGTACCATTATTTTTCCTCATTTTTATACTCTTATCAACATAGAAAAGTGGATTGGCTTGCTTTGTGTAAATGTTTTGGCATATACTGTAGTGTATGGTTGAACAATTAATCGAAATGTATCTAAATTGCAATACAGCTTACTGCAATTTCAAGACATAATATTTATAACATATTTGTTCAAGCCAAAATCAAATTTTAGATGAATTATTATTACACATCTTATTATACCGACTGAATCACGCTGTCAGACAAACTAATCTATGTGACAGACTAAACCATGGTGTGTGTAACTTGTGAGTGTGAGAGGAGCTGTGTGTGTGTGCTGTCGGAAGTATGAGACGGTAGGTGAAGCAGGAAGTAATGTGTTCCGTGTGTTTACATTACCGAGCCGCAGGTGAATATCTCCATCACTCATTCAGTTCTTCCTCTTATTGTGAGAGCCGCACAATAATAACAGAGGATGTGTATCACCCCACAGTTCTGTGAATAAAGAGACGTTCTTCAACGCAGACGAGGTCGAGTTGTTTAATGTGTTGTTGCCGTAACGAGCTAATACGAGCTGAAGGAGCTAGCGGAGAAGCGCACATCGCTCGCCATCCACTCAAAACGGAATGTTTACTCTTACGTGTGTCTGTTGTTTTGTCTCCGGTCTAGCTAGATCCGGTGTGGTGTTGTAGTTGTTCTAACGTTACTAGTTGAGGCAACAGCATGTGAAATAAAACTACAAAGTTTGCTTGGTCAAAAGGAGCGTTCTTCGCGTGATAAAAAACATTTACGCCGTTAATATGGGTTCACGTTAACGCTTAAATTAACGCATTTAACTGACAGCACTAGTCTTGAATAAACCTGGCATAATAGACTTTTTTCCCGGCCGGTATTTCTCAACATGAAATAGTAGGACAAGCACGGGTTTAACCAATAATGACATGTTCCTCTCCTATTTAAAGAGAGCAAAGGTTGTCGTATTGCTAGTGTTAGTGTAGGTTACACTAAATATCTGACTCTAGAAACTGTTTTTTTATGGAAAAAAAAATAATTTTAGCATGAATATTTTCTGTATTAATTATACTGTATCCATAAAACAACAAATCTAATGGTGGCCTATGACTTTTGCACTATACTATATTATTGGTTTTGTGGTTTACTTTCTGGTATCACTATGACAAGGTCTTTGCTCATGACGGAGGGCAGTCATTTCTGTGGTGGTACTATGGCAATATCGATCGCGGCATTCGTCTCACTCTGATGATGTGGGTAGCCAGGCCTGTTGATGCATTTCGATATCAGCCATGTAATACGACTGGATAAGGTAGCTAATACAGCTTGTGAAGTGCCAGATATATGGATAGCTTCCCCTGAGCTGGCCCCAAGGTTGCCAGGGTTGTTCTTTCTGACCAATGAGCTGTGCAAATGGTCATTAAGCCCTCCAAACCCCTGTGGGTTTCTTTATTTGCTTTCTCATTTCTTGTTCACCCATACTTTTCGTTCTCTTAATCTTACATTTTCGCTCCTTCATTCATCAATCTCTCTCTATTTTTGTCCGAATAAGTCCACATCTCTATCTCCTCTCTTCTCCATCTATCTCCCTCCCTGGCTAAAAATAAATGGCATCTGGATAATAGTTCTTTCCACTCCTCTCCCCTTATGTGATTTATGCCTGTAACCAAACCAGCCTGCCAGTACAGAAGATCAGCAGAACACCAGATCTAACGGTTTGGAGCCCAGTGATCATTTCATGCTTGGTCAGCTTGTGAATGGAGCATGACACCAACTGAGGGTTACAGGGGAGCAAGGTCAGCTGAGGTTGATAAGCTGCCAGTGAGGCAGGTTGCTCAGTAAGAGGTCACCTAAAGGCTAGTTTTGCGGATGTATAATTGTCAGCTAAACCAGAATAAATAAACAAAAATAATTGTAGTAGCTGGTGGATGTGCACTGACATATGCGACAGTTGTATATGCAAAATTAAGTTTAGATATGTGTATTTTAAACTAAACTAAAAACTGATTGCTTTGTTTAGCCTTGGAATACGCCTATACTACTTTACTACTATGCAAGGGTCTTGCTTTATGGAGGCCACCATCTTATGCTGCCATGTTTCTACAGGAGCCTTAACTCACAAACCAACCAGAACATGCATGATTCATTTTAAAGTGGCAGCTTATACACACATGAAGAAGAATGATGTTCTTGTTGGTATGCAATGCCACCATAGTTCACCAATTTGCTTGGGAAAAAGAGGGCCACATGGAGTAGTCCACCATTTTTGAGTCCCCCAAGGTGCACAACAGCCTCAATATTTGTAAAATGGAAGGCAAATTGAATTACTAAGGCTGCAACTACTGAATGGGACCTCACACCCCACCATGCATGTGGGGGTGTGGGGCCACCGATAATTTGTAGTACAATGCAGACCAAACCATGAATGTTTCATGTTAATGAAATAATGTTTGTTACTGAAGGCAAAGCTAGTTTTTAGCTATGTGGCACAAAAACTGGCTTTATCATCATTTGCCCTAAAAAAAGATGATGAAAATAATATACTGCACAGAAGCCTGTTGCATCCTATGCTTTCATCTTCCTCCTATAAGTTATGCACACAGTTTGTCTGTCTGAATTCAATGTCCTTCAGTCCCTCTCAAAGTTCTCCATCCAACTGCTTCCTCAAACTTACAGTACTTTTGGCCACTGCATTCAAAGGATCTCCCTAAAACTTGGTCATATTGCAATTTCTGCAGGTCCTGATGTGCTCACCACGTTTGGTGAGTTTTCATACATGGCAAGGCCATTATTGAGCAGATACAATAGGGCTTCCACAGTTGGTGCTCAACTAGTAGCCTTTAAGCCTCGTCATGAGTGAGACTGAGCTACAAACATAAATCTTGACTTCACTTGATTCATTGAAGCCTGGTATACACCTGTCTGTCCCAGATAAATTGCCCAAATGTCTTTGATCGTGGTCCTACATCATAAAAAAAAGTATTAAAAGAAGTCTCATGACCACAGATAACTGGTAAAATTTCACTTTTCTGATGCCAACATAAATCTAAGAAGAACTTGAGCTGCTAATCTTTGTCTACTGAGTAGCCAATGAAAATGCAGTCCCGAATGATGCATTAAACAATGCAATACACATATACAAACAGGATATTAGTATGTGGAATCCATCACCTCTTCTTTAGATTTTCCTCTGCACACATAAAGAGAACAACTGCCAGAGTGTGATTCATCTTCTTCTGCTACCACTAACTCATTCTAATGACGTTACCAACCTGCGTCACAACTGTTGACGTAGCTGATGACTTGCATCGTGGCAATTCATTAGGTTTCAGCATCAAACTGTCTTCCTGTCCTAGTAAAGTTTATCAGATCAATGTCACACAGTGTGATTTTAAATGGTTGAAGAAGATTACTGGAATCTCAAAATCCATAGAAGGTATTGTAAGAGAAGATAGTCCTTCATCGCGACAGTGACATAGAAACCAAAAGTCTCTGCAACTTCAGAAGTCCTGTGTACCATCTCAGCAGCACTGCACCAATCTGAAAGGTTTATATTTATAGAATATAGTATTGATCAAAGCTTTTTCAGACATTTTTAAACATGAACTGTCTGGAAAAAAGGTCAAGAAATTATCCAGAGTTTGCTGTTCACATGTGTTGAACACGGCGGGGGATTGTTGGAGTCAGATGCATTCACCACAGCGGGAGAAAGTCCAGAACATTCAAGAGAGAGGGTGGTGTCTGGCTTGAGCATGCAGGAGGGCAGTACACTCTTCCACTCTCTCACTGTGAATTATCCAGAGCTTTTCCTGCTTTGTTCTCTCATGGGCTCCCTCAAAAAGGACTTGACTGGAGCTGGCAGGAGAAATTCAGAAGTAGCCTTTGCTGTCATCTGCACTTTCTCTATCAGACAATTTCAGATAATATCAGACTTCAGTCCATATCAAGCAACTGCAGTAAACTTTACTTCTACATTACATTATCTCCTGCTTCACTGGTCCCTCAAATATGACATTTTCTGTTGTTGTTGAGGCATGTAAAAGATGTGCATGCCTTGTTGATTGACAGGGCAGTCACTTTCAGAAGAAAATGCTTGTAATTATGATTGTGAACCATCAAATGTAAGCCTTAATGAGTCGGTTGATCTGAATGTAGCCCAGATTAATACTGTTCTTTCACTTATGCATTTATGCATTAATTCCTTCCTGGCGTCATAACCAGGGTTGGGTACCGTTCATAAATGAACCGATACAGTACCTGTATTGGTATCTAGAATTTGGTACCGGTACCAAAAATTACCTTACTTTTACCTTAAAAAATTCAATTGTAAAACAAAGTCTACACTTCTCAGTTTCAGTTGTTTTACTAAGAATATTTAACAACAGTAAATAAATAAACATAAATAATTGTTAGTTAGGAATAAATATAGAACAAGACCTCTCTCTTCCACAACCAACGCTACTTCTTTTTTTTCTGTCCTTTATCTCTTGTCACAAACAAGTGTCTACACACTCAGCTGTGGACTGTGAGCTAACAGGTCGAAAGTAAGCCACACGGCTAGGGTTGCCACCCGTCCCGTAAAATACGTAATCGTCCTTTATTTGGCAATTAAATGTTGCGTTTGTTCTGTATTTCCTTAAATATCCAATCCACATGTCTGTCACACACACATCAACACTAAAGATAGAGATGAAAATAAAACACAGGGAATAATAAGGCCAGCAAACTTGTCGTGGCGGGATCTACGCAGGATCCCAGCCGCCCCGGCTCCGGTCCTCTGTGCGCGTGCTGCTGTCACGGTTGCCTAGCAACAGACGCCACACATCGGTGCTGCTCACAGTTAACTAAAGACATCAGCTCATCTGATTAATCGGTTATTCCCTTAATTACAACTAAACTAAAGCTCTTCTACAAAAAGATTGAGACCACGGAGTGAAAACAATGAAAAGTGCGCTGTTAAGAGTTGTCGTCATCGCACGTCATCGCGACTGTACCGATCCTCGTCATAAAGATTATTATCGGATGTAAAGATAAAACTGCGTGTAGAGAAATAATCCAGTCTGTGCTGATACGGAAAGACCGCTTGGAGGAAAAGCGCAGAGCGCAGCAGCGACGCACAACACAGCAGAGAGAGAGAGAGAAACCACAGTGCAGGTGCGGTGAGCAAAAAAAAAGGCCCGTCTGCACCAGATGAGGGGGCGCACTCTATAATATAATATACTATAATTGCAATACCTTGACTTTAGTGAGGTAAGCACACACAGTCCCTGCCATAACAACATTAGAAAAAAAAAAACAATGTTACAGAATTAGCACAATAACTTATTTCGGTTTTTCCGTTTCGGCCAACTGTTTCCTGATTTTCGGTGCATCCCTAGTTATATTGCTCTTGCCAATAAAGACATTTCTTATTAATGTGTTCCCCCAGCTGCTTCCCAAAGTAGATGTTTTCTGTAATACAGAGTTCTGTAATGTTTTGAGTTACTTGGCCTTACTTCATGAGTCATCATAATGGTCCTTCAAAAAGCCTCAGAATACCCCATTTTTACCTCAAATTTTCAAATGCTCCACACCAACCCGCGTCCTCTCGGTCGCTCCGCTCCCTCGCCATGTACTCTCCATAGTGAAATTTTACTAGAAAAACCCCCGACACCCTTACAACACACGTACCTAGATGTTCTAGATTAGTCAGCCATGGCCCCGAGGAGCCGTGGTGGGGCGTCCCTTATTTTCATTTCTGAAAGGTGGCAACCCTACACACGGCTAATGCTAGCCACAGACGGCAGGCTAACGACAAGCAAACACGAGTCAGAGGCTGACCCTTCGACTTGAATGAGACATGCAACGGCTCTCTCTGCAATTATATGGGGCCACAAAAAAAAGACACACACTGTTTTTTTTTGTTTTTTTTAAAAGACACACTCATCAGGCTTGAGGTGTTTCCCCGGCCCGCCTTGCATTTTGTGTCACAAATAATTACATTGAGCACCACTTTTGGCTCGCCATAATTGCTGTTGTGTTCTCATAGTGCGTAGCAACGCATAGCTCTCACTTTCTCATGCACTCTCCCAGACATTTCAAGTGCCGGCATTTGGCACAGATTCTTTAAAAGTGAACCAATACTCGAATCGGTACCAAATACTAAAAGTACTGGCTTTCGTTACCCAACCATAGTCATAACAAACATCCCCAGACAATTTAATAAAAATTCACCCTTTACTTTTTGAGTTATGCTGCACAGAATGAGATAAATACCAAAAATCAATGATGCAATAAAATACAATTCCCACATGGTATATCACATTTAATTGAGTAAAATTACTTAGTATTTCTTGGATGTGATGTGTAAATGTATGACGATGTCACAGTCGGGCTGATGTTGAAAGCCTGTAAATCATCCCTCCTGACACTGACAGTCTCTGGGGAGCTGGACAGCATGAGTGATGTAGTGTTAAGTTAAAATCCACTGGTGCAGTGAGACGTGAGTACAGGAGAGAGGAATGAGATTCAGTAATTCATTGACAGGAGAAGTGTACACACGGTTCGACCTGTCCGGTCAGGTCTCCAGAGAATAGGACGTAGGCAGAATTGAGGTCAAAGGTCCAATGAGTGGCACTGACCTCGGGTTGACACCCATCTAGACTTCAGCACTCACACTGATAAAAACCCAGGGAGCACTTTTAAAGTATTGCACATTTGAAGCACTGCAATTTGAAGCACTGCACTTTATCAGCAGATCAGTGATGTACATGAGAACAAGCAGGAGCCATGACTCAGCAATGTAGTTTCAGACACATAAGTTTGTTCTTTTCCTAATTTATTCTTCAATTTGACCATTTGAACTTCTAAAACAGTGATTCTTTTAAAGGGAGCAGACTCAACGACAGGCTTCAGGAGTGACACATGGATGGTGGGGTGTATGTTGAGGGACTTGGGAAGTTTCAGGCGGAAGGAGGTGGGGTTGATGATGCGGTCAACCGTGAATTGACCGACGAAGCGAGGAGACAGTTTTTCGGGCTTCCACCTGGAGAGGGAGGTCCTTGGACGAAAGCCACACCTTTTGTCCAGGTTGGTAGTCAGGTGCGGGGATCCGATGTCAGTTAGCTTGCTTCTGAGACTGCACCGAGGCCTGTTGAAGGGAGGCCCGCACCTGACGCCAGACCTCCTGACAGTGGCGGAGACAGTTCGCCTGAACCGAAGGCACAGTGTTTTCGACCTCTTGGAAGACGAAAAGTGGGGGTTGGTAGCCGAGGGAAGCAATAAACGGAGAGACTCCAGTGGAAGCAGAGGTGAGCGAGGAAGGAGCTCCAGTCGGTGGGATGACAGGCGGTGACGTGTCGCAGAGCACTCTCCATGCTCTGGTTCGCTCTCTCCGTCTGGCCGTTTGACTGTGGATGGTAGCCGGAGGAAAGGCTGACCGAGGCGCCCAGAGCGGTACAGAAGGCTTTCCACACTTAAGATGAGAACTGGGGGCCTCAGTCGGAAACAATGCCATGGAGTCTGAAAACATGGCTCACCAATAGGTCCCCGGTCTCTGCAGCAGATGGCAGCTTAGAAAGGGGGATGAAGTTGACGGCCTTCGAGAACCGCTCGACCACGGTGAGGACAGTGGTGTTGCCATGGATGTTGGGAGCCCAGTGATGGAGACGAGACCTGTAGATGGGGCGTAATGAAGCACAGCGGAGACAGCGTCTCGTATGGAGGAGACGAGACGTGCAGCTGGAGCACCGATGAAGCGCAGGTGGAGGCAGCGGCTCGACAGGAGAAGGCGAGACGTGTAGCTGGAACGCCGCGGAGGCACAGGTGGAGACAACGTCTCGGCAGGAGAAGGCGCGACGAACCAGGAAGTGAAGCGGCAGTTCCACTGGAGACGAGGATAGCCAGAGTGAGAAGACGGAAGGGCGGAAGTGATCCCGGGAGATGGTGGAATCCACTGGAGCTCCGTGAATCTCGAACGGCAGGAGTAGTGGTGACCTGCAGGAGCGCATGGGTAAGTATCGTGGGAGTCAACGATAGTTTCGAGTAGCAAGGTAAGTAGGTCTTTACCGGCTGAGTTGAAACAACGGACTGACACTGGTGAGAGGGATGACTCCGCCTTAAGAGTCCTCCTGATCGCTGATGACGAGCAGGTGCGGGCGGAGTCGCACAGGTGGCCTCAATCACCAGCGTCCTCTGGAAGTAGGTCAACCACGCCTCCTGCATAGAGAGAGAGAGGAGAAACAGAGAGCAGCAGGGAAAACAGCAGAAAGCAGTGGAATGTGAGTGGAGTGTGGATCGTGACACTTTTGTTCCTTTTACACTTTTGTTCCATTCTTTACCTAATCTTTATGTTTTTATTTTCATGTTTATGTGTGTCCCCTAGCATTGTTTCTCAATTCAAAGTGTAATAATGCTCTAAAATTGCATTTTGAGACAACATTATTTTTCTTAATAAATACAGTGGTAGCCATTCAAAAGTTTCCATTCCAATTGAATCCCAGCTGAATTCCAGTGGCTGGAATGTGTCTATTTTGTCTATTAATGTTACATGTTCTAATTTAACGTTACTATTTTCAATGAATAATTATGTTGAGGCGCTCTTTTTTTCAAAATGAGAGCTCATAAGCCCCTGCTCCTGAAATCTCACGTCGCATTGTGTAACATCAAGCTTATTGAATGTCTTTTGATGTGAAATTATGCAATCAATCTGTAAGTCGAGATTTTTAAGTAACTGTCTTTGCATTATCTGTTTCCACAAGTCAAGATACACTGGTAAAAGTAGGTTGACCTTGTTAATACAGACTTATAAACTGATGTGAATATCACATTAATACGACTTTTAACATGATAAAAAATGCCATTAACTGTGATTAACTATTGAACTTCTACTACTTGAACTTCAAGCAACTGACCATCCTTATACTATAATCTATAGGGAAATGTCCTGATGTTGCACAGTTTACTTTCAGTGGCCCAGGAGAGTTTCATTTGTGATAGAATGCTTCAACATCACACAGACGTCTAAGGTCAAGGTGAAATGACTGCAATTGTATTTGCATAAATCACGGTGCCTTTTGAATTAATAGCATGTTTGTGCCGTCACTGGAAAGTGCTGCATGTTGGTGCTTAAATCGTGGACATTAGCGTACATGAGTAAGGATCAGTATTCACATAAGCCGTTTCTTCAACTTACCCGGTAAACAGCAGAACGGCAAAGCGGCTGACCTTGAGGTGATGACCTATGTTCGTGTGTGTCTCTGCAACGTCCTTAAAGATCTTCTACAATCTGTAAAGGTGTAGCCAATAACATATTAGATCAGTTTAACTCTTACAGAAGTCGTGAAGGGTAGACATACAACATAAGTACAAAATATGAATAGATTAAAGGACTCAAACCCTATTTCAACCTAGTTCCCTGGTGGCCTAATGTATATGTCTGATCCCAGAGGATCGGGCAGCTAACAGCAGTTAGCATTTGGAAAATGGCACATTGCCATCACATATAAAATGTATTCACTGGACATGTAAATCCTCTGAGACTGGAAGTTTGTGTAGAACTCTGTGCTGCACTGCGCAGCCAAGAATAGAATACGTTGAGGACTTAAGATTTCCGCACAATACTGTATATATTTAATTTTTATGTGTATATAATATATATACATATATATGTATATGTATATATAAACACCATGCATTGCACACCTTTTATTGCATAAATTAAAGATGAGAAAGTGAAGCAGCACAGGATTATCACAAAGATTATAATGAACGACTGGATGAATTGTTGAACTGCTGCAGATATAAATCTCTGCTAAAGGATTGGAAGAAAAGTCATCAGATTTATTCATCGTCCCAAAATTATCTCCTGCAACCCATCTGGATTCATATCTGTCTTCAGGACTGACTGTCAGAAGCCATCATTTTAAATCAGCATCATCATTTACACGTGTGCTACACTGCTCCCGGGGCCACACTGAGAATGTGACACATAACAACAGCTGTTAGTCACGTGAATATGCACAACAACAACAACAACACAGAGCTGAAGGTGGAAGGTTTTTCCATGAAGGACGGGGACTAGAGGCAGCACCGTGTTACAGATGTTCCTCAGCGCAGCACCTGAGACAGAGTCTAGACGATCCGTCTCAGAGGACGTCTGTTCTTCCAGATTTAGGTCGGTTTGCTCTGTATCCAGACATGTGGGTTGGCAATTAATAGACACTGTCCTTCTTTCTGAATCCTTAGCAGGGAGGCACAATGCCGAGTCAAAACCTCCGAGCTGATTCGGCTCTGTGCTGCCTAAAAATAGGCCAGCAAAAGGTGACTCCTCAAACTTTGAAAATATGAATTGGTCTTATTGCTTCACTTTTAAAGAAACAATGCCTGTAAATGTAAATATATATATATATAATATATAAAAGCAAGATAATTATCTGACGAAAGTGCATAAAAGTGGCCCAGTAAATAAACCATTTAAGTATCAAATTGATATGCAAATGTTCAGTTTTTACATATTAGCAACTTTAAATAACATTCAAATCACTGTCAAATCAGTTCTCACAATGCCGATGAAGCCTCTCACCTCCACCTGATCTTGTGTTGTCATTCCCATGCTGCACACAGGAAGTGACTGATGTCACAGAAAAAAAGTTTCAGAAGTTGTTTCAACTGCTTGAAAAAACCCCCACAGTTGTTCAGTAGTTTGACAGGAAAAACACTCCATATCCCCACCCATCTCTGCAATGTGGGTGTATAACACAAACGCTCCCTCAGTCAGGTCTGACAGTATTTCTTGACAGAGCTTGTTTTTAGATACTTCATTTTCATAGTTTCTGTTCATGAAGGCTGGCAAACAGAGACAGACAAACAAAAGTACTTCATATATCTTGTGTATGCAGTGCAATATTTTCGGAATCCAATGAAATTGAAATCATAAACTGCTAATAGAAAATAAGGATTTTATACTACATCAAAATGATAACCCTAATTTTTGTTGCAAAATGTGAACTTTGACCCTGGATTACTACAAAAGTATACAGTAAAAGTACTTCATATTTCTTGTGTATGAGTCCAATCAAAGTGAAATCATAAACTGCTAATACAAATTAGGGATTTTATACTTTATAATTTATGATTATCCTAATCTTTGTTGCAAAAAGGGAACTTTGACTCTGCATTACTCCAAAAGTGTACAGTAAAAGTATGTCATAGTACTAGTATATGAAGTGGTACTGAGTACAAAGTGAAATCCTAAACTACTAATAAAAATGTTTTGATTGCATAAACAAATTGATTATTGTTATCTAAATGATAATATTGACGACAGAGAAATCACCAAAGGTTACGTTACACATGTAACCTTAAAGCTAACAAAATTAGATTTAAGTCTTCAAAATGGGACCAAATCATGAACCAAATTATGCCATAATAATTATTATGTCACAGTGCGTCACCACTTGATACAGACTAAAACACTGCAGCAGTTTTCAAACTCAAATTACAGGGATTTGAAAACTGGTACTAAGAGTAGTGCAGATGGCACATGTAGCAACAACAGATGCATTTGGATATAAAAATGTAGCTTGAGTTTGGCTGTAGCCTCAGAATACCTATTCACATCGTCCATATTTAGTCATTATGAAATCCTGTGGCCAAATTAGCTGCCCTGTATGATGCCAGCTCGAGACATATACATCATTGGAAATGCATATTTTGAAGGTTTCCCTCTAAAATATGTGTTTTATGTATGGCTAGTCCATCAGTTTCATTAGGCAGGGTGTGTTTTCCTCCGCTCTGCGCTCTATCCTCAACCTGCCCTCTATCTCCCCCTCACCCCAACTCCACCCCCTCAGTGGCTCCCAAGTGAAATGATGATAGAGCACCGCCTTTCTCTATGAGCAGTTCATGAGAAACAAAGCTTGTTATAACATGTAATTTGGTGAATGGAAATCTCAAATGAATCGTGCTAATCCAGGCTGACATGATCCTCTTTCACCATGTCTCTGAGCACCAATACAATTATAACAGAAGACGAAGAAGAAGAAAAAATTAAAGAGAGGATTATAGCTACGTCCAGAAAACAGAGGCACTGGTTAAGTGCAAGCATGCAGGTCATCTGGAATTCATTTCATTGTCCTGTAGCGTATAAAGGGAAAACAGGGGCTACAATTACCTCTGCGTCTTATTCAGATCAACTGCAACTCATAAAGTAATGCCATAAACATATTGAGATATGTATAAAAATACAAAATGAAATGCACAGAGCTTAAATAACTCAAGACACGGAGGTTATATCTGTTAATTACAGGGTTAATGGTCTGCTTCCTTCATCCAGAGGAATGCAGTTTAAATGAAGGTTTAAATAAACTGAGAGAAGATTACATATGTTTTTTCTACTTCAATTATACTGTTATGCTAATAAAATGTAAAATTATATTGTCTAAAATTGAATGCCGTAATTTAGTCATTGTTTCAGGACCACGGACAGTGCTGTTTGTTGTATTTACTGTTTTCTTGTGACATGTAGGTAACTAATATATTTGCTTTTAAAAGCAAATACTGATAATCCAAATCTGTTTAATGATGAAAAAAAAAATGACATGTCCAAAACTCTTTAAATATGACTGTAAGTAAGTGAGAAAACGTGTGTGTCTAAATTAGTGTGTTTATTCTCAGGAGTGAGCCGATTATCGCCTGACACTCTAATCACTGGGTCGGATATTTTGCACATTATCGGCAGTTCATTTCTCCTTCAAGGGAGAAGAATATTTGTTGCTTCATAGTTGAAAAAGTTCAAAATGACCACAGTATCTTACTGATATCGATTAGTATTGGTCACAAAAAATATATATATTGTGCCATCCCTTTTCATGGTAATATTAAGTACAATCTTTTCATAGGTCCATATTCTAGTAATCAGTCAGTTCATTAGTTGTACAGTGCCACCTTTTTCTATGTAATACAAGTCTACACGTAAAAAAAAAAAAAAAAATTCGAACAATTATAAAGGTTTGGTCATAATATTGAAAAACAGGATTCTGAAGGAGTACACCATCTTATCACAGTAAACAAAAAACATAAGTTTATGGATGGTTATTACATGCAAGCTGGTTTTGACTGAAAAGCTTTGCTCACTTAAGAATCTTGATTTTTTTTTTTTTTGTAATAACCTAATTAGTGTGTGTGTGCTTGTGAGTGTGTGTGTGTGTGTGTTCATTTGAATAATGCAGCCCCAGCACTCAGATCAATTGCACCAGGCTGCATCTCAAATGAGGCTTAAAATAGCAGCAGCTATGATAGCGAGGATGTTACCTGCTAATTGCTTCACTCGTAGACGGAGTGCTAATGAAAGAGGAACTGGGGGAAAAGTGTTAAAGAGCAAATACAAAGATGAAGGTGAGAGATAGGGTTTCATAAATCACTGAATCCACATTTTTGTGCCCTTTTGTAACACTTTTGTAACAAATCCTTAGTCAAACTTTAATGTGTCTTTATGTTTTGATCCTGAAGGAAAACGGAGTGATCACATCACACCTTTCAGCCATGACAAAGCCAAACAATATATACATCATTATCACCAACATGAGCCACCTTGCATTTCCTACCAATTACTGCTTTCATAGGTGTCAAAGCTGATGTGCCAACATGTGCAAATCCCAGAATAAACACAGTTTGACAGCGACGTAAGGCAACGCTGCACTTGCATGTACGTGTTGCTTTTAACGCTTGGAGCTGGAGGACGGCTGGTTAACAGAGCAGTGTCGGTCTGACTTAATGCATAGCAAGAGTTGCTAATGTTGCTCGTGAAGTGATAGAGATGTGATGTTTTGACAAAAAAAAAAATGTGCAAACTGAAAACTCCATTTGGGCCTCACTTTTTTACAAAAATCAATGTAATACCCCTTTGCACGACCATCACTGCTACCGTAATACACCACGAACATCACAGTTTTTATTATTTCATTAACTATAGGAATAATTCTTGTCTTATTGACAGTGCTGCTTGTACTACAGCAATATTTTGTAATCCTGGTCCTTTGTGACCCCTGCCCTGCAAGGTTTAGATGTTGGAGAAGGCTCCAGCAGCTTAAATGTAATAATGATCTAGAATAAAATAGAATTGATAGTCATGGCAAATGGCATCATTTCTGATATAATTTGCCAGAAACACATCATAAACACTATTTTCCTCAGAGGGCTTTACAGCCTGCACGGTAAACCCTCTGTGCTGAGACCCTCACATCAAGCGAGGAAAAACTCCCAAAAACCCTTGTACAGGGGAAACATTGGAAAATGTCTAATGCATACAACCTGAAGCAGCAGACTCACAATGCAGTTTGACAACATTCCACTGTCTATGTGCGAGTCAGCCATAAGAGCCTCTTCATCAAGTACACAGTGACATCACAGACGTGAATATCATGCAATTTAAAATCTTTGTCATGGCTACCCTTGTCTTTTGTGTATCAATGTGTAGACAACTCCCTGTGGACACAGGAATAAGACCACACTGCACAGTAGCATAGCAATGCTACACAATTACCTAATACAGGGGGTCTGCAACCTTTAGAATGAAAAGAGCCATTTTATCACTTCTCCACCCAAGTACAATTAATCTGGAGCCACAAAAAACCTTGAATCTTAAAATTAAGTTAATATCATGTATAAAGTTTTACACATACACTATATTTAAAGAACTACAGTTTGTCCCATTTATGACATTTTAGAACTACAAAAAGAAAACTCTTCAATAGACTTTGAAATGAAATAAAATGATTTTATGTAGTTTATGACTGAGAAAACCTGCATGGCATACGTACCATATTTTCCGCACTATAAGGCTCACTTAAAAGCCTTTAATTTTCTCAAAAAACGACAGTGCGCCTTATAATCCGGAGCGCCTTATATAAGGATTAATTGGTAAAGTTTGACTTTATCTGTTTTGTTTGACGTTCCCTATAGCACAGCTCCATCTAGTGGATGCATAACGCAACCCCAGTCAAACGTTTGACTGCAATATCTTCTATTTTATGCGCCTTATAATCCGGTGCGCCCTATATATGAAAACAGTTCTAAAATAGGACATTCGTTGAAGGTGCGCCTTATAGTGCAAAAAAAAGGAAAATACGGTACTTGGATCTAAAAATGCACAGGACCCCAAATGTGTACTTCTTCATGTACACATTACTTTAATGTAATGGCTTTCAGGGAGGTTTTTCAATATCGCATTGGAATGTAATGCACAAAATATCAAAACACTTTTATATACACCTTTATCTCTACAATAAAGTGTCAAAAAATATGAAAATAAAATGGAAAATAAAACCATTGTTTTTTTCTTCAAAGCAACAACGAGCCACTGCAGAGGGGCTGAAGAGCCGCATGAGGCTCTGGAGCCGCAGGTTAGAGACCCCTGACCTAATACATCCATTCAGAAAACAAAAGAAAAGAATAAAATTGTCTAGTCCAATATCTAGTCCAATTAAACAAGATTTCAAAACAGGAAACACACAATAATAAATAAGCATAAGCTAGTAATAAAGTAAAAAACATACTCACAATGTGCTTATTGTATTAGTATTATTTTTGTAATAATAAATGGATGGATGGGCTGCACAAAAAGGCTCTCAAACACAAATCTGCTCTTGCTGCCGATGATGAACATGGTTGGATCCAAAAATCAATAGATGTACAGTATGATAAGGGATGGCTGCAATGAGCGGAGAGCATATGAATGACATTTGTCCTTCATGTGGCCTTGCTGTAGACGTCCAATCATCTTTTCTTCCTGGTGAATTATATCCCCCGTCTTCATATTCATGTACCTATTCATTCGACCGCCATCCCAAAAAAACACAGGTTTTTGTGGTTGACGGAAGGGAGACGGCAGAAGTCAAGGCTGGACGCTGGGATGTCTGAATCTCAAGGATGCGGGTGTCATCAGACTGTTTGAATATGCAGTGTGCTTCAAATTAAAGTTTTTTTTCTGACATAAATTAGAAAGGATAAGGAAAAGTAAATTGTTTTTGGAGACGTTAACGTTTGCCTTCTTGTGTTCATACATTTTACAGTTTCACTGTTGGCTCTCACTTAGAAAACCAAGAAAATTGAGGGATGTTTTTGGATAAATTACTTGTGTAAGACTTCCCTCCATAGATACATAATACAAATTAATGTTGTGCTTTTTGTGTTCAGAGTACAAGATACAAACTTAAAGTAAGACAAGCCAAGGAATTATTTGCACTAAAAAAAAAAAGTTATATATGTATTGTTAAATGTATACATTTGTTGGGTTTATGCTGTGTAATTTTCCCTGAAGCATGCATATTTCGCCGGGCGAAACCTTCTCACTGTCGTAATGATATGTAGTTTCAGGACCATGGACAGCACCATTTGAAGCCTTTATAGACCGCTTATATCATTGCATGTAATCTTCAAAATAAACTCTCACATTGAAGCCTTGATATTCACAATCTGACAATTTGGTACATGACAGTTTTTGAAAGTTGGTGTCAATCACACCTGTATCTCAGGCTTTATCATCTGTTTTCCTCTAAACGGGAACATCATTTCCAAAATCCACTGAAGAAGATCTAATTGTAGCAAATGAGACATCAACTCCTCTGGAAAATATGTAATGATGTTATAAATCAAGTGAGAAGTGAACTCGTTTTTTCCATAAACTTCAATTCAAACAAGCAAAGTTGCTTAAAATCAGGTTGGGTTTCAGGCAGAAAACCACAAGACTGAGTCCATTTTTCATGGTATATGACATACAGATATATGGTTGGACTGATCTGTAGTTTCAGGACATTGACCAGCACCTCTTGTTTACTGTGATGACGGGGTATTATTTTGTTTTGATGTTACTTGCTATTGATTCCACCACTGAAAACTACAAACTGGTTAAATAAAAGGCTGCATAGACGTACTTATGTTGGGCCATTGGTTCGACTGCAGCACAAAATAATTCAATATGAGCATGACGCATTTCACTAACTACAACAGTAACCTACTTATTTATTGTTGCTGACATGAGAAGCTGAGCAGGGTGAGATTGCTCAATGGATTTCATCTTATAGCCGCACTTTTAAGACCTTACATCTGTCGGCTGCCTGTGAAATTGTGCCATTGAAATAACCAATTTGGCTCGGTTCAGCACACACGGTAATGGTTGCACTCTGCATTGATGGCACCGTGCTTTGATTGCACTGTCATCTTGTTGTTATTTTGTTTTCATCAAACAAATGGCAATTTAAGTTGCAGGATTGCTTATGAGATTGTCTTGACATGCCTTCTTGTCTCGTCCTATAGTTCTTTCTCCATTGTTTGCCGTTTTTTCTTTTTTCTTTGTGCGATTTAATGAGGATCATTTGTACCAGCAAACAAAAACTGGAGCTCGTTCTTGTACCATCACTGCTGTCACTTCATTAGCATGTGTTTGTTCTCTTTGTATCTTTGTGCCGTCTATAATTAGACTACGATGCTTTGAGGACAAGTTGAAGGTTTCCAATGTCAAGTTAGAGCTTTTTATTGATTATTTGTTTTATACCTTTTATGTTTGTGTGCCTTTAACTGTGTCAATGTGCTCTATAAATAAAGTTGGCTTGATTTGACTTTAAATATATATATATATTGAAGCCACAAAAACACATGTAAGGTTTGTCAGAGACACCACTTAAGTTTGTCACAAAAAAACATTTAAAGGTGTTTTTTCCAGTTACATAGTGTCAAGCTCATATGAACTAAAGTCATACATTAGGGGGTCTTTAAAACAACCATTATATAATACAACATTTTACTTTAAGAAACAATATTGGAATTGAGATGTATTTTTTGCACTCATTTTATCATTGAATTACTTAAAATGTGTGCTATGCATTTACAATAAATGCTTTTTTTGGACCAATTTTTGGACTTAATGTAATCATGTATTTTATTAGGCTCACCTAATACAATCTTAGCTAACTTAAGTGTTCACGATCTTAAGAATATGTTCACCAGTTTCCAGCTGGACACTGAAGTTGAAGTGCTCATGCCACACACCAAAGTCCATATAAAACAAAATCTGTCATTTGATATCATGGCACAGAGGAGCTGTTGCTGTTACTTTGTGATTTCTGTATTTGATATACTTTGTTTGATTGTGACATAAACTGACCAAATGAGGCAGCAGTAAAAACATCAGCTCTCATGTTCCTGTGAGCCAAAAGTGCCATAGTTTCTAAATTGATTTTATTGCGGGAGAGAGTGACACACATGCTTCAGAAAGAATCTACCAACAATGGCATGGCTTTTATTTGCTGACTCATCTGTTAAAGCTAGAGTTTTATTAGTTTCTGAAATCCTCTTCGCATCCATCTAGCCATTAAAAAAACAAGTGGAAAAAAGAATATCTGCCTGCAAATCAATCCAATTGGACAATCTGTTTTTCCTGAGACTTAATGAGGTCAGTTTCTCTGTTGTTTCTGCTTTTCCCACTGGCAGCCATGGTGTCATCCAGAGTGTGCAATTCTTGTGTGGATTCTAGCTGGGCTCATGCACAGTTCAGTCATCTGGATACAACATGCTGACTGTTCTAACCCTTTTTATATATATAAAAAAAAAATCAGCACCAGGTTCTCACTAGATGTGACGTAACATCAAGTGAGCGTTCTTCAAAATTTACCTTTAAATTACGCATGTCGTTGTTGATGTGCAAAGGCCTGTAGAATTGAATATTGTTTGTTTTTTTATATGTACGGATCTAACAATCTCTTCTTCTGGTTTGCCGACCCTGCTGCCTCTCCATGGTGATGTGCATAAAGCCCTTCAAGCCCCGCAGTGAAGGCTTTAAAAACATGCTGCTCTCAGATGCAAGCACCTGCTGACTGTGAGGCCTGACGGGCCATGTTGAGGAGATGGATTTGGGTAATGGTCCAGCAACAGTCTGGGCATTAAGCTTTCGCACAGAGGAACTCACAGAGACAATGGGATAGGGGACAGGACTTGGGAACTCCCACAGACCTTTGAATTGGAAGAGGACTGATTTTACTGATGGATGCTGAGAAAACATTCAGTGAGATAAAGGCTTTGTCTCAGTTCAAATATAACATTTATACTCAGTGATCCGGTAGATGAACACTATGTTGACCCGTGTAATACAAATGTGTGGTGTAACTGAATAAATAAAGTTTTAATGTTATAATGAAAGCAATATAAGATAGACTCTTTTGTCCGAATGGGAAATTTGCCCTGGACTTAACTGCAGCGTTTAAAAGGCAGTACATGATGCAATTTCTATGCCCATGTGGGACAAGGCAACTACATATACAGAGGTGGTGTTGAAGCTTAAGTAGACATGAGGACATTGGAGTTTTTTTATACAGTTGTATCCAATTAAGAGATTGTCTACTGTACCTCTGGAACTGAAAAGAAAGCGTGAAAGACATGGGTTGGGTCTGGAATGATCATTGTCTTTGTCCGATTATAGTTTGTTGGAATAGCTTGAAGGCTGGGGTGCTAATGGACTTTCAAACTTCATGAGTGGTCTTGAAGAATCTGTCAAACTCGGGCCCCTGACTAAACTATCAAGTTTCCAAACCACAGAAATCACACATAGCACAGTAGGCTTTCCACTAAATACTCACTGAGCGCTGCCAGGGAGCGCTCTGCTGTTTCTCTCAAGATTACACATACTGTAGGTCTACTTTCAACAGATGTGTGTCCTCAACACTTTTTGTCAATAAGTAAATCAATAAGTAAAGCAGACCATCACAACGGCAGCCGCGGCTGCTTTTTAGTCCCAGTCCATCCCTGGTTTCATCTGTGTTAATTCAGTCAGCATGAGACAATGCCTTTCAAACGTGCTAATTATAGACGCAAAAATAAGCACCGCAATCAGTTTCAGATGTCGTAAATCACTTTGCCCATGCTAAAATAACATATTTACATTTTCTCCTCCCAGCACATGGAAAATTGCGTGTAAACACCCCACATTGCATTATGCATTAAGTCAAGACCGCTAAATGGATTTCGGCCCATCGGAGAGGCGCAATCCTCGTTGCGCCCTGTTAGTAGATCAGCATCAACGCAAATTTGTGTGTGCAATCCAGTTTGCGCATGTTTTTGCATGCACAAAGCTTTTGTAAATCAGGCCCTAAGAAATGAAAGTACGAGACTGTACCTTTTGCTGTCGCTCCAGTTGTACCTTATCAGGGTACAAGCACTGTACCTTCCTCAGTGTGTACAGGTACATTTTTGTCACTAGGGGTGCAGAAATGTTTCTTAAGAGGTACAAACAAGCAGGTACAAATTTTAAAGGTACAGTGCTGGTACCCTGATAGGGTACAACTGGAGCGACAAAGCATTTGTACCTTTTTAGGTACAATCTCGTACCTTTCATTTCTTAGTGTGTGGAGGAGCTGTCACACACAGTTACACACATGTACTGACCTATTTAAGTGGGCATTCAAGAGAATGGAGAAAATACCAAATACCAAATTGAGCAGCAGTTCACTGGGTGAAAATGCCTCGCTGATGCAAAAGGTCAGAGCAGAACCACTAGACTGGTTTGAGATCATAGAAAGACAACACTTTCTATTTTATAACAGTAACAAATGAACACTTGTTACAACCAAGGTGTGAAGAAAACCATCTCTGACCACACGTCTGATACTTTCTTTGTAAAATGGCTGTTGTGTCAAAGTGAGGATTTCAATTTTCTTATAAATAGAGGACAACGGGAGGACAAAAAAACTAAGGTTATCAGCGTGAGAGCAACAAGGAATATCTGTTCTAGTCCCAGTTAACCATTGACTACCAAACACATTGCACCATAACAATGCAGAACATTTTACAGGTGCACAACATGAGAGGAAAGTGCTGAGTGACACTATCTGTCTCAGCTTTTCAACATTGTCTTGTGCTATTCAAATCAGGTTTGGGCCCTGAGAATCTGGAGTTGTCTTTCCTGGTAATTGAGACCAACTCTACATCCATCAATGTTCCATAATCGTCAGGATCAAGAAGTGGGAGGGAGGCCTAAAATAAACTTATCCTACTCTTATCTTCAACTTGTCCTCGATGTACAAGTTGCCAAATCATTCTTGTATACGTCTTATAGTGATGAGTTGGTTATTTTAGTCAACACGTGCGTAAAGGTGTCCTTCTTTATGCATCTGAAAACCATCTAACAGTCACAGCATTGTGGCATTGTGTTATAATCTGGTCTGATCCGTTACCATGGAAACCTGCTCACTGGTTAATTCTGTTAAGAGTGATGAATCTCACCAAGAGCTGTTAAGGTGTGATGTCACTGAGGAACTCTTCGCTTTAGACTCTTAGAAGAAATTTATTCTCCTAGTCTGACGGCAGAGAAGAGTTTCTTCCTCTGTGTAATGTCACGGGGGTATGGTTCAAACTGCAGAGTTTACTTTGGACGTCGTTGAATATGGCTGTTCTGCTCACTGTTCCATATTCCTTGTTTAGTTTATACTCGGCACACGGAGAACACAAACACTCATGCACCAGTGTGTGGGTGGTGTAATTAATAATATCCCGCTGCTGGTTTCACATAATTCCCATGATTAAAGGAAAGAAACACCTAGAAACAATATAAACAAACAACTGTATGAATGTGCCATGTAAAATTCAGCCAATGTCAAAACTGTGGCAACACATTACGCATTTTTATTTTTATATACATTTTTCTTCTTAATAATACTATTATTATTATGTGTATTAGTAGCAGTAGTGGTGAAGAAGCCCCGAGAGTGAGTGATTAAAGTTTGAAGCATTCATTGAAGACGGCTCACTAACGAGAAGAACAGTTACAACATAGGGTTTAAGACACAGCTGGACGCTACCGCAGATTCTGACAAGCACCTTGCCAGGGTTGATATGTGTAGATAAAACCACTCTATAATCTTTGAAGCACTGCATGAGGTCAAGATGAGCCATGACGTCTCTGCAATAATCTTGGTTTTGTTCTGTCATTATCTAAGGCCCAATGGTGGCGAGTTCTGATTGGCTCTTTACAGGACAAGAGCAACTCACCATCAGTTTCTGTGGAGACAACCTTGAATGGAGCAGAGCTGCTGCATCCAATTATCCTCCTTCAATCAGAGTTTAGGAAACGCACGCAGTGTGTGTGTGTGTGTGAAACACAGTGTGATAATGCAATGTTTTAAGTAAAAGTTGGCTATTTGAATTCATATCAGACACATTTCTAATCTTTGATCATCACTCTGGCTATATGATGATCTGAGATTAGAAATTTGCCTGATTGTGATATATAAATTTTTTTCTGCCTCTTCCTACAATGTATATTCTCTTGTCATCTTTGTCTATTTTATTATGCAAAATGGAGTGATCTCAAACAAGGTGTGCAGGGGTAACATGGTGCATGTTTTAACTGTACACTGTCTCCTTTTAGATAAAATTCCCAGAACAAGAGTGTCTTAGTTTTGAAATGTTTTGAAATAAGAAAAACTCCATATGCAAAAAAAAAAAAAAAACACAATCGAGATTAAATCTCTTGTTTGATGCCACATAGTAAAGCTACTAAACTATAGGCCAACTATAAAAGCTCAGGTATGAGATGAACTATGAGCCATACGTTTGACATCCACGATTACACAGCCTTACCAACAGTAAGCCTGCAACCCTGGCAACTGTTGCTATGCTACCATACATCCACATTTCTGTGGTGAAATTAATTCAACCTTACACTTTGTGTGGATCCGCTGCAAAGCTTAAAGGCTTGTAATACACTGCAGACTGATGCTGTGAAACAACATTAGATATAAATCTCATTGCTGTTTAAGCTTGCTTGGGATTGATTGACATAGCACTCACTGGAAGTGAGAACCAGGTCAAATGTTGGATTTGGACCATGAAAAACACAACTTTGTGTCAAAAGTATGAGCCTGGCTCTATATTTGTTATTTTACAATATTTTATTTTCCTTTCTGTGGTTGTACCAGAATAGTCTGATGTAAATGTACTACAAGACTTAAATTTGCTTCCATAAATTAATGCAGTGGAAAAGTCATATCTTGAGTCTATACTTTAGCAATACCAGCTTTGATATACTTAACCAAGAAGATGTTTTGATTGTGCTGCCGTATAGACATTGCATTTTTCATAATCTGTCAGCATAATTCAAATCAAACTGATCAAAGAGAGAACTACACTTCCACAACTCCTCCGGGCTCCGTTTAAAGCCTCACAGCTAATTCTGTCCCATCGCAAGACAGTTCAGAGGACCAATTCACGGATTAATCAAATACGGAATTAATTAGCAACTCTTGACTACAATCAGTTGAGAGTCTTTTTTTAAACCTAGTGTGATTTCAGCCTATTAAATGTGTAAATGTTCTCTTTCATTGCTCCTCTAAGACAGCAAACTGATTACCTCCCTGTAAATATCGAACATGACCTATGGAACAAAGGACATCATCCTTTTAACATATTGCACCATTTTATAGACCAAACAGTTGATTCATTGACAATTATCAGCAGATTTGTTTGTCCTTGCCTGTTACAGTGTGGACTTATGCGACAGAACTTTGGCTCGATCAGCAGCTGAGTTTTTGCTCGGCACAAAAAGGCCCGTTTCCCTCCACTGAACTGTGAAGTGCAGCAGTTTCTTTTTTTTTTCCCCCACCAAGGCACAATTGCTCATGAACGGGGTGTGAAGATTGTCGCTGATAAATAGGCTTTCCCTCAGTCAACCTGGGCTCTCCTTTTCTGCTCCGTGTTACTACAAGAGCTCTCATATTATCATCACAGCAGGGGATGAAAAAAAAAAAACAAAAGCGCAAGTTTCAGAGGCTTTTTTCAAGCCAGCAGATTTAAATCTATTCAGCGTCTGTTGCTGCACTATATGCATAATGTCCTTGTCTGATATAGAGGTTGTTTATGTGAACTTTTGTGTGTGTGTGTGTGTGTGTGTGTGTAACCTTTTATTGTTGTGTATATTTTCCTGTGGTACTGTGGCGTCGTAGTTTACACAGGTTTTTGTTCAGCTGCCATGAGTTTAGAGCAGGAGGCTTGTGGGACCAAGGCCGCAGAAGCAAAAATCAATAGCTTTGCAAGCAACAACATTTTACCAGCGACAAGTGCATTCATCAAGTAAAGAAACGGAATGATTCAGAGAGTGAATCTCCCTGTATATTGCTCTTCAAAGCTGAAAATGGGTTGTGTTCTAGACTGAAAGAGCCAGCCGGGAGGGGAGGTAGCTCACTCTCTCTTCCACTGTTGTTGTCTTTATGGAACCCTCAGGAATCACACTTACCTTCCAATGAGCATAGATGTGCTTCTAACTGGTGTCATATGTGCTCTACAGTTGTGATGGTGGAATTTAATGAATGCTGCAGGCTCCACGGGGATGTTAGAAGCAGTCGAGGCAGCACCAGCAGGGGCTTCATCTGCAAGACTGTGACACAGATACTGGTACCAGTGTGTGGTACAGATACCAGTATATGTGCTAATGTGGAGGAGTATGCTGTGAAAAAAGTGAGTGGGCAATTTGTGGCTTGTGCATTTTATGAGACAGTTATCATCACACTAAAAACAAACATATTTGGGGCATTTTTTTTTTTTTGCCTTTTTTAATGGAATGTACAGGTTTACGTGGAAGTGTGGAGGGGGCAGACACAGCAAAGGATTTCTGTCAGCAGTACCAAGTACCAAGCTACCTGGCATCCACAATCTGTCAGTTCAATAATCTCTCTGATTGAGAATTGCCTATCACTGCATGAAAAGTGGGATTTGATGTATAGTTTTCGTCCCCGTGAATTGCTGTGAAACTCCCAGTCAATTGGAAGTTTCAGTCAGTTGCCGATAACTGCCAGGAATTGCCGTAAATTTGCAAATTGCATAATTTTTAACATCACAGTATTTGTGATTAACTGCCAATAATTAAGAAGGGAAATCTAATCAGCAGAGGCGTATAAACCCTTGTGTGTCCCTGCAAACAACTGCACTTCCCATAGTGCAACATCAAAGCAGTTCTTTTTCAGACCCAACTGGCCTTGTGTGTAAATGTGTATTTCTTTATAAATGCTACACCTCCTGGGTCTCCTAATTTCTCATCTTTGATGAAACTCAGAGGACACTTTTAAACTGATTTCATAGTAAACGTTCCCACTGACTTCTGAGCAGAACTTGATGAGCTGAAACACCACGATTGTGAAACATTAGATCCTTTTCAGGTTCCATCAGGTCACCATGTGCAGCTGAACATTACTGAACATTGACATCACATCTTTAGGTTGATTAGATTCTCCGTAATTGAACCATTTTTTTTTGTCTGACTGACAGCAATGAGCACTGACTTAATAAACAATTCAGACACTGTATAAGTAGAGAGGGTCTCTGAACCAAACTGTGAGCAGTTCCCACAGGAGAGAATCCCGGTAGCTGAAGGCTCTGCCTCCCATTCTACTTACACAAGTAGGTCTGCACTTTATGGACAAACTGAGTCATTTATGGAGCTATAGGCAATTGCAGGCTTTGAATGTGTAACGTGAGGGTTCAATGTGTGGTGGTTGAGTCACTCTAGATATGAATAAACAGCCAGATGGCGATGGGTATTTTCTTAAGCAGCACTTTACTGTTCTCTCCACTTCAGCAGCTCCACAACAACAGCACTTCCTGTTTCCTTCCTTCTTATGCATCACGTCTCTGAAGCAACCACTGAGAAGCTAGATGGACTTAGACATGTAAATGTGAGTCAGAACTACAGAGGCAGATTCAGCTAATTATTTAAGAATGTTAAACAAGCTGCTGTAACTACAGTATTTGAACATGTAAATATGGAAATAATAATTAGGAATATAAATGTGTAAATAGCTAACTTTTTAGTAATTTAAAGCGGAACTAGACCGGAAGTTCCTATTAACGCTGTTTTTTTGTTGTGTATCTGCGTCATTACCTTGTTTATGAAGCCCTGACGGTTAGAAACAAACAGTTCAGCCACTGCTGAGAACGCTGTGTTTTATTGTAATCTCGGGGCTCAACGAGATCACTGAAAATCCCGTAATAGTTACGTAAGCAGCGGTTCTCCTGAACAACCGATCGTCCTGCTCCGGGCACTAGTCCGGGCAAATCCGGTTGAGTACATTGAACCACAGAAGAAGAATAACGTCTGTTGTGGAGGTGTTTCACGAGCGACAGTGTCTTCTGACTCTGGGTCTGAATCCGGTTTAAAGTCATAAAAGGGACTGCGGCGGGGAGTCGTGAAGAAGCTATTTTTAAACACTGTTAAAACAATGTTTTGATAATGAGGAGCAGTGCATCCACCGTTCCAGAGGGGGGCGCTGCGCTTCTGAGAACGGATGTGCTGGATAGTACTGGCCAATCACAAGACTCTGTCTTCTGGGGGTGAAAGTTCACTCTGAAATCTCGCAGCAGAAAAACAGCGTCAGAAAAGAGGATTTCTATCGGCTCGTTTACAGCAACTAGGAGGTTTTTGACCATAAAAACAAGTTAATATATGTAAGTAGACCTCCATAACTAACATATATGTGCAACAGGACCACTCTATGTGACCTTTAACTAAAATATATAAACTAACGACTTGTAAACCTTACAAATGTAATACAAAACGAAAGATGTTGATGATGGACGTGCCAGGCAGCAGGAAAAGATGAAGACCACAGATAAGTTCCATGGATGTTTTGAGGGGGTATGAGGACAGTTGGTGAAACAGAGGCAGATGATCCAATGTTGTCCAATGTTGGCAGCACACAGACTGAACTGATATAGATACGGTTCATATGTATAAAACACATAAACAGCGGGAGAAATGGTGGGCGTGAGTCTATGTATTTAATAAAATGGAAATGTACTTTTAATCTCATGAATCTGCGACTTTATTTCCTCGTATATTTGACACTTTTAATGTCGTGAATCTGCGACTCCGAGCTGTCACTGAAAACTCAGCAGAGAGCTTCCTAAGGCCCGCCCACTCTAAGCCTTGTTTTCTTATCGATCGATTCGCTCGGCGTGCACAAGTTACAAATCCTTTTGCACCACTTATACCACCTAGCGAGGAGAAAAAGTATCTGAAACTCGTAGAAGCAGATTCGAGCACTTGTATCAATTGACTTGTAGTTGTGTACCTGTAACAAGGATTTGTGTACCTGTAACAAGGATTTGTGTTAACAAGGTATAAACAATTTTTTTACAACTTCAACTTCACGGTTACACATTCGTGACTTTAGTTTGCTCATGTTAAATCTGCAGTTACATGTGCTTGTGACTTTTGCACCAAATATACCTTCATAATTAACCACCTTGAGTGACTTTATGTGCAAGACAGCAACTTAGAGGGTATCTCTAATGGAGGATGTGACCAAAATCCCTAAACAAAACAATTGTATGCCCAGTGAATTTTCAGGAGAAAAAATAGTCCATTTGTAGAGATTAGAAGAAAACAGTAATTATCGCATCATGTCAGCCCATAACCAATGCTGGAGCCACACCGTGAGCCATATGTAGATATCTTAAGTGCGTGATCTAAAGAGGCAGACTGTATTAGGGCATGTCCAACTCCAAATTTGCTATTTGTACATAGCGCATAATATTGGCACAAAGAGAGGTGTGTTTCGCTTCTGATTCATTTGCAGTTATATTTCGGTCGTCGTTTCCTTTAACAGCCAGATGCGTCTGATGGAGAACATAATTATCTGCCTAGGAGACAGATCCGTTTGTCCGCCCTCATGCTCAACCACCTCCGAGTCGGTCAGGCAGTTTGGACAGCAAGCGATGAGGGTCGTTTTTGAGTGAAAAACAAGAGAGACAGGGTGCTGTCTTCAAAGAAATGTGCCAAAGTCAGGTTTAAAAACAAGCCATACAAGGCTACAGTATTACACTTTACACATACTTATCACAGTGACTTGCCATCCACTGAAATAGCCTTGTTTTTACAGCAGGGTTTTATATCACTGCAGGAACTATAGTTTCACCCTTTTGATGGTGTGTCAGCTGTCGACACATCCTTGACATCATCCACTTCCCTGCATATGTCACACACATGCTTTCAGTGTAAACGAGTTCATGCCTCTGACCACTGAGCCCAGAAACTTGCAGATGCCTTTTGTTCCTGGGTGTCGTTTTTATTATGCTCAGTGACTTTATGGCGACCACGTGGAGCGTCAAGGGCGGTCATAATGAACGTTGAGGTTTTAGCATCGTTGCTCTCCCTCTGACTCCGTGGTGAATAATGATAAGGCTCCATGTAGCGTGGACCTCATGTTTAATCTAGCTGCCGTATGGGTGACCTTCAGATGATGCCTGGTCACCGAATCATGCTCCATAAGCGACCACCCTTGTCTAAAGACTGTCGTAGCATTGTCCTGGAAAGGGCACTTTGAGATTAAATTTGTGACATGAGATCACAGTCCTATATGTGCTAACAGCTCTGCTTTAAACAAGTGGTGGTGGACTGAAGCTTTGTAATGGACAGCTCATGTGCAGTTTTATCTTTTAGGTTTTTGGGCACACACAGATGCAACTTGCTTTATAGACAGATATTGATCACTCGCTAAGGAAATAATTGCTCATAGTTTAATCACTGAATTTCATTCACCAACATTTTAAAATATCTTGGTGGTTTTAAGTGTCTATTATTTCACGTATAAAATCTATTATCAGTATTAGTTGATTTAATTTCATATACTTATTTAAATTATTTACTGGGTAAGTTGGTCAATTCAAATCCTATTTTAACAATTAAAGCAATTTATTATGGTTGTAAAATGTAAAAAAATACATGTGCACAGAAGGCTGAACTTGTCACACGACACCCTCCTGCCCATGAAAAAAAAAAAAATAATAATAATTTTCACACATGAAGCATTCATTTCCATTTCAGTACACTGATCAGATTTTTAGAATGTGATTTTTAGAACAAAATGCATTAATCTCATTGACAACTTTGAGTTTATTGCTGGATTAAAAGACAATGTTGACTTAAAAAAAAAAAAGAAAAAAGCAGAAATTGAAGAAAAATCCCAAAAGTTGTGAGGAAAACATTGAATTCAACAATTCCTTCACATTTCACAAAAATCCTCCTCTGATGAGAACTTGACAAGCTTGAAAGCGTCTGACTCTCCTGCTGCTTTCATAGTCACCTCATCCAGCTAAAATATATGAAAGAGATTGTGCGTGATAACAAAAAAAAGATATACTTGTGGTGTGTAACTGCTGCCACTAAAGCACTAGCGAGCCTGCAAAGCTCTCCAAAATAACAACTCAACAGACTCTCCACAGACATGACAACAAAACACTGCTATACTGAGAAACACAGAGGTAGTTTATATGCATTTAAAGGTTACACACTACAGTATTCATGATTTTTTTTTGTATTAAATCAAAATGCAAAACTAACTCTAGCCTCCCACTTTTCCCTCTGTTTTAAAGTCGCAGCAGCGGCTGCAGGCACAGCTAGTCGAGATAAAGCCTCTAACGATGGGCCACCATCTGTCCTGCTCTCTGTGCAGGAGAGCATATGTTAATGCAGCCATTCTTCCGCCTTCATGTGCTGCTGCTGCTAAGTCAAGGACAAAATTAAATTGCTGCAGGAAATTGTTTCTTCCCATATGCTTGGCATTTTGGCGCCATCATGCCCTTTCATATCTGCCCCTGCTCGATAGCTTCCTCCACCTTCTGTTGTGAAATATCATTGTCTGTTGAATTAAAGAATGTTGCATGTGTCCTCATTAACTTACACTTTCTATGATAATTGCTTCAAGGTTTATATTCTCAGGACAGTGTTTGGTGTCGGGTTGCACAAGCGTTGACAGCACAATGTGCACATGAGCAATTGTCACATTCAAATAAAACTGGCACAGTAACACATTCACTATGAATCTTATGAAGTCAGTCTTACAAACCCAGCAGTAGAAAATAACTTACATGAGGAAAAAACAAAAACAAATGCAAAGAAATAGAACATAAATAACACATTGACCTTCTATATCAGACATTTAAAAACAGATTAAAACTGACATTATTTATATGTCTTTTTCAAAAGATTGCATGTTTTGATTTTTTTTGGGGGGAATCACGTCCCTCATTATATTTTCATGTATCCACCAGCATTTTGAGCTGAATTTAATACATAAAAGTTGAAAATTAAAGAATGATCATATGAAAGTATTAATTTACGACTGTTTAGTTCAATGCTGTTTTTCTTTTTTTTACTGACATTCCCTTTTAAAATCACCCCAATCTTTTCGAATGAAGTTCTTCAGAATTCAAATCAACTAGAAATTCCTATAATATCTAATATGTTGCAACAGATTGGCAGAAAGACACAATTTTGCCCTGCTTTCTTTTGGTTTGTCTGTGGTTTTATCGTGGGAGCTGTGTGCCGGCAGAAAAGTGTCATAGCTTCATTATTTTGAAAATGACAGGGCTATCCAAGTCTGATATCACTCCACACACCGTGATCAAACTATTAGACTGGAGTACCTGGAGTAATCAGTGAACCACAGGCAGCGCTGCCATGCCATGAGTCAAGCTCCCAGTATGTGGGTCAAGCACCAATACAAAGCACCATCAGCACAGAGCGAGGGTCGGAAGTGAGGTCAAGGTAACCCTGCAAACATCCGGACAGTGGATGACTATATAATCTGAACAAACATCCTTCACTGCAAAAAAAATGTCCTGTAATGGATCAGAACTAACTGCAACACACAAGACAATTAAAATCAAGTTTCCCTTTATAGCAACACCATAAATGTTGTAAACATCATCATCAGCAGGCCTTTGTATCTGCTCTGCCAAGGTCCATATAGTACTCTATAGCTTCATGCACCCGGGCAACAATCCATCACACAGTAAAGAACAAACCATTGAAACAATGTCTGCAATAACATTACACCCACTGATACAAACACGATGACCCTAATTCATATAATTTAGATCTATTGCACCTTCTGCACTTTCACCCCCTAACACCAGAACAGCCACTGAAAACGTTTGTCGAAAACGTGACAAAGACACTCCAAAGCAGGAGTTCTCAAAGTGTTGATACCTGAGGGCCAATTTAGAATCCCAACATTGGACTGAGGGCCGCCAAAGGAAAAAAAAGGAAAAAAAAACAGAAAGAAATCCCATTTGTAATCATTTTAATGACCAGATTGCAGTTCTACAGTTTATACTTGTTGGTCTGTATCCAGTAATGTCCAATAAACATTTAACAAGCTTAGTAGCTCCTGGATTAAATCTATCAATTGTAATTCCTTGCGGGCCACCAGAAATGTTTCTGCGGGCTGCCATTTTCCCTGCGGGCCGCACTTTGAGAACCAATGCTTTAAAGACTTTAACAAGGCAGCAGTTTTGGACATTCCTATTAGTATTAACTAGTATTTAATAGATTGCAACAGGCCAGGATAAGCT
Source organism: Microchirus variegatus (assembly GCF_963457635.1). Taxonomy (NCBI): domain Eukaryota; kingdom Metazoa; phylum Chordata; class Actinopteri; order Pleuronectiformes; family Soleidae; genus Microchirus; species Microchirus variegatus. The sequence continues at coordinate 6,378,793 of NC_139813.1, read as the reverse complement.
TGTGTTCCCCCAAATCAACAAAAGACGGTCTAACAGGTAAATACACCATGTGTCATGAGGCATGACATGTTAGTGTTTTGGTTATGTTAGTGGTTTTTTGTTTGTGTTGTCTGTTTGTGTTTGTTGGTTTAGAGTCACATTAAGTTCATGTCACGTTTTTGGTGTTGGGCTCAGGGGCAGAGCTGGCGGTGCAAGGGGCGGACAGCTGCCCCGCTACTGTAGAGCCTTGCCCACCCCAGCTGCCCCGCTAACTTTTGTGTTTTAAAAACTTTACTTGTAAAAACATCCGCCACTATGTCCACAAAGTATTGAAACAAACAATAAATTGACCAAGAGTAAATAATTGTAAATATAATTTTAAGCTCCTGACTCGCTTAGCTACGGCCCTGGCTCACACACAGCAAGTCTGCTGCCTGTAGAAAGACTTGTGTTGACTCTCTGTTGTCTTTTGGACCCTCCCCATCAGCAAGAACGCAGCGCGCAGAGCATTCTGGGAGTGCGATGAGCGATAAATAAATTTTTCTGCCTTTCTCGGCCAAGAAGGCACTTTCTTCAAATATTATTTCACGTTTCTACTCCATAAATGACCCATTTTTAATAGACATTCATCTTCCCAGCGGTGAAATATCTCGTTAAGTTGAGTTGAATCGCAATTTCAAGGCAGCAGGTGAACTGACATTTGCCAATTGAACAGACCAGAAATGTTTTACAGTGTACAACTGCTAATCACTGATTTACCGAGAAAGACGCCGTTTGAATGTTGCCAATTTTCAGTCACGAACACTTCACCGGTGATTAAGTCTACAATTTAAATTGACTCCTTTCTGCCAAATGATCCTTCCATTCAATGCAGGGTTGGAATGGGACAAAAATAAATAAAGTAATTCAATTCAATTTGATTCAGTTAAATTTTAGTTGTATTGCGCCAAATAACAACATACAGTGGTATGCAAAAGTTTAGGCACCCCTGTAAATGTTCATGAGTTTCCTTTATAAATCATTGGTCATTTGGATAAGAAATGTCAGTTAAATATATCATAGGAGACAAACACAGTGATAGTTGAGAAGTGAAATAAAGTTTATATGATTTACAGAAAGTGTGCAATAATTATTTAAACACAATTAGGCATGTGCATAAGTTTAGGCACCACAAAAGAAACATTTTGTGCATCCTTCTTTTGCAGAAATAACAGCCTCTAAACGCTTCCTATAGCTTCCAATTAGTTTGCAGCGAGTGTTTACTGATATCTTCTCCCTGGCACCTGCGGGTGGAGAGATTGCAGCTCTACGGGTGTGGCGGGCCATCGCAGCTGCATGTCTACTTTTTCCTCCTGTTTCCCCCCGGTAACCACCAAAACGATGTTTTGTTGACGCACGCAAAAACTGCAGCCAGCATGCGCCTGTTCCAACAAGATGTGAGTACATGGTGGAACAGCACCTACTAAATGCTGGAAAGTCTCTTTGCGCAAAAGTGAAACTTGGCTGCAAACAGCGCAGATTATGAACTCCCCGCGACAGAACTCTCTTCTCTCTCTCTTTGAGTTGTTAACTAAAGAGATCAGCTCATCTGTTATTCCCTTAATTACAGCGCTGAAGCATTTCAACACAAAGATTAAGACCATGGAGTGAAAACAATGAAAAGTGCTCTCTTGAGAATCTGTCAACATGTTTTACTAAGATCTACTCGGATCCCCTGTATTTCATCGTGACTGTGCTCGACCCTAAAGATCATTATGTATGTGTCATATATGGATGTGTGGATATAACTGAACATAGATAAATTATCCATTCTGCGTTGGATACCAGAGCCCACTTGGAGCGATGCACAATGCAGGAGAGAGAGGAGCAGAGTCAGCAGGGGCGGTGTGGAGAAAAAAAAGGCCCGCACCAGATGAGGGGCACCCTCTATAATTGCAATGCCTTGACTTAAGTTTTGTAAGTACACACAGTCCCCGCCATAACAGCACATTTAGATTAAAAAAAACAATGTTACAGATTTTTTTTTTGAGTACTTATACTTGATGCGGCCCAGCCTCACCTGGACTCTAACTCATGCGGCACCCAGACAAATTAAATTTGAGACCCCTGGTTTAACTCCATTTATAACATTAATAAAGATTTTCCCGTGACATTAATGGTATCAATTACTGTAGTTTTGCGTCATCTTCAAGAGAATGTGATGTTATCTTTCGTAAACAGATGATAAATTGTGGCACATAGTTGGCACTGACAGCTGGTGCCGTGCAACAGGTGCTTATGAGATCATGAGGAATTGGTTTTGACCACGTCCACTTTTTAGATACAGACAATGTGAATGATGAAGCTGCCAGATGATCATTTAAGCCATTTAGACCCAGAGCCTAGAGTTTAAATCCAAACCTGCTGACAGATTCACAGACACGGAGATAGAAATGAGTATGTATCTCTGTCAGTATATCCACAAACACACAGAGACATGTGCAGATCTGGTTGTGGGATTCAAACCATCAATATTCCTTTCACTTGCTGCTTCATTGACCTTCAGAGTGACCTTCACTCTGACCAATACATTGAAAATAATGTATCTGTAAATCACATTTAAAGTTTTAATGTATTCATCTGTTCTAGTCATGGAAATGATTATTTGTTTTCTATCCACACACTAATTTCCCCCCACTAAGGTTGTGCTTCTGTGGAAACACAGCAGACGGAGGTGACAAAGCAATTAACCCCTTATTAAGGCCATCTGTGTTCACTGCTCACATCGTAAATCTGAGTGCCAAAATAATACATTCAGATGGATTATGTTTTCTATTAATTAATATTGTAAAGACTGGTTTGATGCACTGCGTAACTAAATGCATTAAGACATTATACTGTACATGTGTGTACTTCTTTTGAGTTCTTTTGGAAATACCATTGGTATAAATGTGGTCTCATTTCTCGCAGACATACATTTAAGTACTCACGAAAACATCTCAATGACAGCCCCCTTTTCAGTTAACAATAAATTCTGATTCACATTCAATAGATTTTGTGGGCATGCTCAGCAACTAATTATTCACATTAGAACGGTATTACCAGGAAACCCCATGTGGTTTTGGAAGTGGCCACATCCATCTCCAGAAACCACAGACACGCACGCTCATTGAGGTGTAAAACAAAGGCTCTGGTGTTTGAAACAAGAATTGCGATCGCGATTGCGAAATGTTCCCAAGACACTGCAGACAAATGCAACCACAGACTATCAATGTTGCATTTGATAAGACTAAGAACCTGTCACAGATCACTACTTTTTAGGGTTCAGAGACTGAGCCTGTATCTGTACAAATATCTGGGTTTCATGTGAGATGAATCTCAACTTCTCACATTCAGCTGTTGGTGAAATGGCTGAAACTGATTTTTTTATTTTATAATCAAGTCCCGTAGCTCTTAAAATGTTGAAAAAAAGAAACATGTTCCTGTAACATTTATGTGTGTGCTGGACAGTAAAGTGATACTAATACTGTTTATCATGGAGTTTTGAGGTTCATCACAAATTTCACTAAGCGCTAATACACAGCATTGCTTGTTGCTTGTGTTGGATGATCTGACTGCACCCACTTCTCCAAACACCAGCATATTCTAAGTCAGGGGTCACCAACCTTTTTGAGACAGAGAGCTACCTTAAGGGTAAAAAATAATATGGAGGGCTACCATATAATATTTTATGCACCATTTTTTATGGTGCATAAAAAAGAGCTACCTTAAGGGTAAAAAATAATGGTGCATTTTATGCACCATTTTTTATGGTGCATAAAATACGTTTACCATTTAAAGGTACAATATGTAGTATTTATGGGTTTATATAACCCAAAATCCACTTTTTTATACATATTATGTGCTCCTGCATTGTCTAGTCGCTTTATAATAGTTTTTGTTTCATTTTCGTAGTGTTTCAAAAAGTCATGTAAAATAACATGGTCGCGGGCCGCGGTTGCATAGCCACTGTTAGCAGCCATGTTTCTACCGGAGCCTGTAAGGACAAACGCTAGAGAATATCAAAGATATTTTCCTGAGCCATCATACGGATACATGCAAGTGAGGTGAAGTGAAGTGAGCCCTCGGGCACTGTATTGGCTGCCTGCGGGCTACCAGGTGCCCGCGGGCACCACGTTGGTGACCCCTGTTCTAAGTTATAAACCAATCTTGGGTCTGCTTCCATCATATCCTCAGATGGACTTGTGTCAGAAACTACAGAGTTAAATAATTCCTATTGCCTGTGCCAAAGGGTAAAACCATCAAAACTGTAAAAAAAACAACAGAAAGCTGTGGGACCATATATACACAACTGTGTATCAGGATTAACCTGAAACGCTGGTGTACATATGAAACACAGACCAACAGAAACAGAAAAGTTAAAATAAGCTATACATCGAAAGTATGAAAAAGAGAAGTAAAAAAAAATGCAAATAAATGCATTATTATACCTTTATTGTATAGTATATTTTGAAGCCCTCGTTGGTGTGTCAAATAGAATGTGAAAAACTTCAGCACAGCATTATGAGAACTGGCACTCCCTGCCTTTTCACTGAAAAGTGCATCTAAAAACTACCAGGCAATTACAACACAGGATGCACAAATTGCAAAGCATATACAACAGGAAAATAATGGTTTTGCTGGCAAAAAAACCACAATCTACCTTTTTGTTGGCATGACTGATGTTCAGCTGAATATAATAACTACACATGGTCTCTTGTTGATCAAGAATTACTTTGATTTCCCTTGAAACGTTGCAGGAAAGCAAAAAATCATTTAGGGAAGCATCTGCAAAGCTGTCAGCTCACATGGAGCCTCAACAAAGGACGGCATATGGTCGACATCACGCTCTGCTGCTTTTAAAATTGCATACAACAATGTGATATTATGCAAAATCATGGAAGTAAATCTGAATCCAGTGATGTAATTTACAGCACACTACAAACTCAGTATAAAGGGTTAGTACCACAAGCTCAAAACGATTTGAGGAGTTCACAATGAATTCCAAAGAAGGGAAATTAATCATTAGAGTCTTCACTTGAAGGATTTTGCTCACACTTGACACGACTTCTGATGACTGATAATCAGAGCCTGTGTCCGTTTGAGTACTCAAAGCTCCAGTGTCGTTTTTGAGGAGAGTACTTCAATCTGAGAGGCACAGAGAGCAGCACAGGGACTGGTATACTGCACATAACTAAGTGGAGCATGTGCACGTAATGTGTCACACGGCAGTTTGTATATGGGAGTCTGTGTGGCAATTGAAAAGATTTCAGTCCTTGAGAAGAGCACTCAGAGAGCGCAGATGTCCGCCAATCCTTAAACACTTTGTCCATTGCGTTTTACATAAATGTTTTATTCAGAAGCATTTCTGGATGTATAGAACTTTACCTTCTTATAGCCATTACCATCTTACAAAAGCATAACAACATTAATCGTGATCGAGATATGCACATCTGCACTTGCTAAATTGGACTTCCCATGCAAATATAAATTGCTATACATCCCTGAAACATTGTGGATAACACAGTGTCTGATCTTGCAGACACTGTTATCACACATTTCGTTCAAATCCAATGAGATATGATCAATTGTTTTTAATTTATTTTTGTACAGTTTTGCCCGTTATAAAAGTTATTATTAGTTATCAAGAATTTCTTGAAAAATCAATCCTATTTTGTGATGTCATAAGTGGGTAGATTCTCACCAAAATCTAATGGGGAACATACGTGAGTGATCACCCACCCATCACAAAATAAATCTGACTCATCGGTCCAAAACTGTAAGTTGCTAGTTGTACAGGAAGTTGCTAAAAGTAGGACAAACTTAAAAATAAACCCATGTCGATAAAAAACATAACCTCCTTGGTGCAGGGAACAGTGTGTCTCTTCACTAGCTGTTGCTGAAAGGCTCACTTCAGGTTTTTAGGAGTGGGGTTATGCAAGGTACTTACACACACACAGCATCTTAATTACAGCTGACTGTGCTCTACGTGCTCCCTGTCAACAGACAGGCAACAGTCTCTGTGAAAACATGGCTACCAGTAGGAATGTTTGGAAAAACTGAAGGGGTCACCTAATGTCCACTCGCTTAAAGTCCGACGTTACTCTTGAAATTAGCTTCTGCTTCTTTAGTTGCAACACTGATTGACATTTAGAGAAGTCCAGTGGAGTCATATGGGGGTGCAGTGAGACCAATAATGCATGCAAATGAGTCCTGCTGCACTGGTACGTGAAAGGAGGAGCAGGCAGGTTTTTGTAATTTTGTTGTGTCTTTTGGTCTGCCTCAGATTGAAGTAAATAATTAACTTTTCAAGGACATTTAAAAAAAATAAATAAATAAAAATAGGCTCATAAATTCAATGATTCAGTCCTGTCTCTGCCTTTACTCACATACATGGACCTGCATGAGAGGGCAATTAAGCGAGACCACAGTGTGTTGAGTGTTTCAAAAGTAACTTTAGTGATTGATGAAGCAAATTATAAGCTATTCCTCTGTCGAGCAATGTCGTCAGACACACAGAGAGATTGTTATTATTTGAGCACTGGTTTTTGATACCTTTTCTTCATGAGAACCAGTAGTCCTGGTGGAGACCAACATATGAGGGGCCGTGTAGGCCATAATTCATTTTTTTACCTCCCACATACACAATTTTACCTCACACATTCACAATTTTACCTCTCACATACAACCGTTTTACCCCTCACATGTAATGTGTAAAACATTTAATGTGTGAGGTAAAAACATTTAATGTGTGAGGTAAAAACATTTAATGTGTGAGGTAAAAACATTTAATGTGTGAGGTTAAAACATTTATTGTGTGAGGTTAAAAACATTTAATGTGTGAGGTAAAAACATTTAATGTGTGAGGTTAAAACATTTAATGTGAGCGGTAAAAAACATTTAATGTGTGAGGTAAAAACATTTAATGTGTGAGGAAAAAACATTTAATGTGTGAGGTAAAAACATTTAATGTGTGAGGAAAAAACATTTAATGTGAGCGGTAAAAACATTTAATGTGTGAGGTAAAAACATTTAATGTGTGAGGTAAAAACATTTAATGTGTGAGGTAAAAACATTTAATGTGAGCGATTAAAACATTTAATGTGAGCGGTAAAAAACATTTAATGTGAGAGGAAGGCCTTCTTTCAGGTCATGTGACGAAAAGCAGGAACTGTGAACAGGTAGCGCATCATGGTGGCTGGGAGAGAACGAGAGCACCTCAGCCAAGCTGCCGCTTTATACTCTGGTATTCCTGCTGCTTTTGTCAGGTGTGAGGCAGTGTAGGTTTGAAGCAATACACAATGCCAGGGAACTACTGAGGAATCACACATTTCACTTAAAGTTGTTTTTACACCTAATAGCACGGTACACTCGGTGCTTCAATTGGAGGTTGCAACATTCCAAGTTTGAGTTTGCTTTCACACATTTGCACTTTAGAGAATCGAACCAAACCGTTCATAGTCTGCTTTCCTGCATTTGGTTCACTTGAAGTGAACCGAGACCTATATGTTTTAGACGGACCAGAGTTCGCTTCGTTGTTGCAGATCAGAGTTCGGTTGCGCATTCACAGCTCTCCAAACGAACCGGACTTTCCAAGCAAACAATCTCGGATTTGAAGGGCTGGTGTGAATGCACACCCTAAGAGGATGCAACTCAATAGCTATAAAAAATCTCAGTGCATTCCAGGACAGAGAAAGATCTAAATCCAATCTGACAATTGGAAAAAAATTATCTTTTCATGTGATTAGATTGTGTATAAGGTGACATAAAGCTACATAGGGCTACATGATTAAAGCACTAAAATGTTCATTTTTATATCAGTATACTGTATTCAGAAAGATAATACTTAATCTCACTATTATCAACTTCCAACTGAAGTTGATGTGTTTTTATGAACAGCTGAGTCTCCTGTTTTTGTACACAGGGCATGTGAGTTGCTGCTTTACTGCTGCCTAATTTGATAAGTCTCTGTAATACTGATAAGTTTGAATATAGGATTTCATATAAGACATAAAATAACACACTGATGCAGCCAGCAGTGGTTCACCAGCTCCTGTGTGCTGTGATGTAAAATAGCCGGTTTTCTCTGTGGACTTTGGTGCAAGGAATAAAGTTTATGCATTCACACAAACTAAAAAGTTCTTCTGTACTTGGGGAGTACAGACCTTAAATTAGTTGAACTGCAGACTTGGAATAACCATAAAGCTTAGATAGTTTGACACAATATTGCAAGGTAACCAGCTGTGACAGTGTCCCTCAGAAGACAATAAAAAAAACAGAAACAGAACAATTCAAGGATTGTGTGCACTTGTTATAATGTGTGACGAAGGGAAAAGAGCAGCCTCAACTGTCTGAGCAGCCAGACAGCCAACTAGACAGATATATGGCCTAATAGGTGAGAGTGTTATAGGCTGTGTTTCTTACCAAGACTGAGACCAGTCCAAGACAACACGTTTAAATTCCTACAGCCTTGCTGCTGTTTGGTTCCCGTCTCCTCTTCCCAACACAACCATTCACTTAAAGATTGAGCTATATTGTATGTGCTCATAGACAGATTGTCACTGTCTGACCAGCCCATGAAACCATGTCTCCTGGATGATCTGAGGATTGACAGTTTGGTGTCAATCCTCCCAAATAATGTGGTGCTGTATCCAGCACCACATTATTTGGGGGAAAATGTGGAAGAGATCCTGTCACTACAAGTGAAAGCAACTTGAGGTGTTTGACAGCCCCGAGTAGAGTCACTCCTCCACTTCACAGCTTTCCTCTTTCACATAGTTGCGGTAATTAATCTCTCTCTACAATATCCTTTGCCCTGTTTCTTTGATTTTGCTGCTTTTTCTTCTTGCTCTCTTACATTTGATAGTCTTGTGCTGCCAACAGACCATCTGTCTTTTCATTTATCTCTGTCACCTGCATAGTTATGATACAACGATACACACACATGCACACACACACACACACACACACACACACACACACACACACACACACACACACACACACACACACACACACACACACACACACACACACACACACACACACACACACACACACACACACTTTGTTTCCCATGTGAACCAAAATAAAGTGTCTTTGAATACTAATTGGAATCCATAACCATAACAAAAACCTTGACCAAAATATAATTAACTCATAAATATATTCCTCAGTTTTGGCATCGAATGTATTACTGTTTCAATAATGAGCGTATTCATTAAATGTGTAGGTTTGGAGTATAAATGGTATTCAATACTATAAAGTACTTCATTTGAAGTGAACAAACCACAACAATGAACAATAGCTGCTGTAGGGAGGGTGATTTAATCAGTATCTACCTGAGCATATTACAACACTTCAATTTGGTGTTTGAGACATTTTCAAGAGCCATTTTCAAGAGCCATTATCTCTAACCAACACCACTTTGTTGTTGCTTCTCTGCAAAATCAGTACAGGTTGCCAGCAAGCCCTCATATCTCCACCATTGCCATGCATGGAGGTGAGATGTGTGTAGATGTCAGTGGCTTTGATTCATCTTTAAGCACAATCCTTATCAGCCATTGCATTTTATGATGGATTTTGTTCCCTTAAAATCACTAAAAGTCCAGGACACTCAAGCTGAGGGGAATATACATAAGACAGAGAAAAAGACAATGGAACTTAACATTGTGTGATCTGGAAAGAGAAAATTTGAAAAATTAGTGATACTGAAACTGGAGTCTTAAGGTATTATAAGACAAAAGGGAAAATTAAATAAGGACTATTTTGAACCGCAGCACTATGCACTAAATGCATTTTTTTAGTTAAGTTAATTTAAAGTGTTTTACTTTTCAAAATATTTCTCTTATCTACATTCTGTTTTATTCAGAGTGACTTTGTCATTCCACCTCAATGTAAAATGTGGCATATAAATTGTTAAAATATTGTTTAATCATCATTTAAAAGTCAGTTACTGACTATATATGTATTTAAGTATATACTGCACTGAATAATTTACAGTGTAAGACATCATGGAGTTCTGGAACTTAGTTTGAGGAAACGTTACACTGTGTGCCAATTAAGTCTACCAGCTTTCCACGACTCTCTCTGTGTTCCTCAGTAAAGCAGTGTCACCCGGCGACATTCACACATTCGCACACGACAAATTGTTCATTTTATGTCAATACAGGCAGAGGAAACAGTCATTCTCCTCCCCTGTGTCAAAACCGACCTCAACACCACCGGGTACTGCAGTCTTCTCGTTAATGTCCTATCTTTCAAAAAAGACAATTCATCTACATCAGTATCTATACCTCATCTCGTCTCAAGGTGTCCCCCAGGGTTTAATGCTTGGTCCACTTCTATTCATTTTCTGTATCCTCCCTTTCAGCGACATAATCGGTCATCATTACCTCAATGTTCACTGCTACACCGACAACATCCAGATATAAGAAGTAGCTTTAAGTTCTCTTGCTTGCATCTTAACACAAGGTCCCAAACAACAACACCAGTTGAACAATTGATGCATTGGCCATCATCCTCTACACTGTGTAAATCCATGGCTGCATGCTCATCAATAACAATCTGTGTTTCAATATCACACATCACACAATCTCATAAATAGTCCATTGTGCAGATAATGCACTTATACAAAGTATAGCCCGCCCCCGCTGGATATATATCATGCAATTATGGTGAGCGTATGGAATAAACACATCAAGCAGGAGGCTCAATCTGACAAAACATTTCACGAGGCACCCTGACAATACATGAGGAATATGAATGAACAATTTATGTGCTTGGAAGAAAAAGGTTCTCAGGGAGATGGGTTTGATGGCTAAATGGGACTTTGTGAATGCCTTAATGCAGCTGTGACAGAGTCATATCCCATAAATAATATACAGGATAATCTCAGTTGTTACACATACAAGGCATGGTAATTTGTTCAATAGGCTCCTGTCAGAGCTGACAGTGAAACACTGTCCATAAATCTATGACTTAAAAAAAAAAAAGTTCTACAGACAACATCCAATGTTTTGAATGGAAAAGACACTATAGGATTCTGGAAGCTTTGTGAATTCTCTGGGGCCTTGTACTCAGAGTGAGGTCATGCAAAGCTGCAAGGCTTGTCCTGATTAGATGGGAAGTTGCATAAAAATTTCAGTGTGCAGAGACACAGATGTCTATTTTTAAGGGGAAAGCTTGAATTGAAAACACTATAGTGAGAGCAGGAAGGCAGAACCAGAGGCGGGCTACTGTTCTTGAATTCTTACAGCATGTTACAGTCATGCGTTTGTGCTGCATTTGGAATTATTTTGCAGAGAGTTTATTAATTTCTGAATGTCCTATGTGTAAGAATTAGCAACATATAATGCTGATAGTGCAGGTTACAAACAGAACTGAGCATCCTTAGCATACTGGAAAGCAAGCAAACACTTTTGCATCTCTCTCCGACTCTATCTGCTGTTTCCTCCTTCCTCCACATTGGGTTCATTGGTTCTTTGTTTGTGTAGCAAGCTTTCTCTTCAAAATGCAAGCAACACAGCTGATGTGTCCATTCAAACTGCTGGAGAGAGCCAGGCTCTGTAAAGCAAAACTATTCAATTTCTGCCAGTAAACCGACCTAAATGTCACGCACTGGACGTTCAGCACAGAGTTAGCATATGCTCATGTCTGGTCAGCAAGAGAGAACAAGTATTTTCACTCTGACAGAACATAATTTTTTAGACTTTATGTAAATGGGAAAGGTGTTTTTATGATGTATTCAAATGGTAAATGGAATATAATTACACTCAGAATGTGACCTTCGCCCAAAGAATCTTTGATATGCAGACTGGAAGACCCCGGGATTGAACCACAAAACACTCTACACTGTACAGTTTGTCCTGAGACACAGTCAACACACATGATACAAGATGAGCTCTAAAGCTACAGGGTACGTCATTTTGTCTAAAACTATTGATAGTTTTAGACAAAATAGCAGATTTTTAGAAATCTGAAGAAAATTCATGGTGTCTGCAATCCTGGAATAAATATGATCGACCGTTATCCATATTTGGACTATATCGGCTGATGTACTGTACTTGCCTGTCACTAACCAACCTGTGCTGACCTGCCTGTGCTCTCAGCGAATTAATTTCGCTCTGCAGACACGTCTGGCAAGGACACTGTTTTGGCTAATCTCCTAAAAAGGGAACAATCACAAATCCCTGGAGCACGAGAGTTGGGCTTAACGAGATGACGACAGAAAAGCAACACCGAGCAGCTTTTGTATACAACATGGCTTCCACCAAAGAGCATTTGGGTTTCGATTCAGCCGTCGCTCCCATTTTAAACAACTTGCTCTACGGATCTCCCTTGGGCAAAATTCCTTGCTATGCTATTACTAGATCACCATCACCCCTATAAAACTGCTACTACTACTAAACACTTGTTTTTATATGTTTCCTCATTGCTCTGCATTCGTCGTCATCCAAGTCATTGGTCTGATTGGTTGCAGGTTATTTTAATCGCATACAGAGGCATTTTCTATTATTATTATTTCTATTATCTACATCCATTTGTCACGCCTTTGTGTGAGGTGACTACACCTTTCCTTTGACTGGTCAGTGGACATAATTCCTGCCTTTTTTTCTTCCTCTACACCTACTCCTATTCCTATGGCTGCCACGTGTGCCGTTAAACATTAATACCAACCAACTGACTTCAAAATATATTTTATATCATCCTTTACGACTTCCTATTCTAGTAATTTTCAAGTTGAGAGTTGTGACATATAAGCAAACCTTCTACATTGCATGTTTAAAATGCCGCAGAGCAACATCTGTGAGAGAAATGTCCAAACCTAGATAAAAGAAAAATAGAAATGTTGATTTAGAGAATATACAAGACCTTGAAGGACTGTAAAGTAAAGCATGTGATGCAATGTTCTGAGAGGCACACACAGCAGATAACTGCAGGCACATTTAATGAAAAATGCATGATTTTACCCCCTCTGCATTATGCAGAACTCTCTGCTAAAATGAGACAAATGTTTCGTAAAATCAGTTTGCAATTTTGATGAAAGTAAGACCTGCATATCCTTTTTCTGCATTTATCAGTATCATCACTCGCATTGCTATGCCACTGTTTAATGTGTAAAAATACTACAAACAAAACATTATTTCAGGTCTCTAAAGCATTATTTCAGGTCTTACCTCATATTCACACATAAGATATAGATAACTCTTTCAACAGTCATTAATACAGCTCAAGTTTTGCATATGCACAAAAATACAGAATAAGTGAAACTTAATATTTCCATAATTAACTTCTATTTCACAGCAAAGTTCCCTGTAGGATTGAACAATTTGGGGGAACATAACCAATTGTGAGTTCTCTGACAGATATTGTAACTTTGATCAGATATGCAATTTAAAAAATCAAGACAGGGTTTAGTTTAATATTCAGTGTGCAATAAAAAAATTTTGCATACAAGATTGTTCAGAAACAGAAGAATAAAAATACGGCTTTTGCATTTTTCTAATTGTGTTGTTTCATATGAAAACAATAGGTCAGCCCTTGTTCCCCATGGATCTACTGCTATACCACATTGCTAACCTGAACCATAGTTTACCATAACATAGTTATCCATATGGCACAAAACCAGAAACATATGGTTGTTTCTCTCAGGATTGTAGGGATTTGTGAGTACAGCATGTTTACTTATGTTATGTTTTCCTTCTTCTACTGTAAAACCACTTTCCAAAAGTGGTTGCAATTATGTGTTAACTTTCTTGACAATTTAGAACGATTCTTTGTTGTGCTTTGGGAGGCTTGTGTGTTGGTTTCCTTGCAGCCTGTGGGACCTATAGAGACATTTACATGTTTACCACATTTCCATCCAAACAGTGTAAACAAAGAAGCAATTACACTGCCTGAATATGCTGAGCGACTAATGCTGAAAAAATTACAACCAAAATTATTATTTTTTAAATTGGGTATTTGTATAATGGAAATCAGGGGTCTTTTTTATTTGATTTTCGAAGAAGAAGAAGATTTAAGAATATAAATGAGGTTTAAACAGAGCAATATTTCCATCCATTGTGAGGAACAGATGAAGAACATGATGTGAACAAATGAAAATGCAGCAGGTCTAGAAGAACTTGACAGAGGAGCGGATGGTCAGCCTCAGGTGATCTGTACTGTATTATTCTGATTCCTGCAGACAGGGAGTAAGACAGATTTGTCTCTATGTCAGATCAATGGCTGCCTCTCCCGTGACACTTTCTCCCTCATTCATCTTCTTGACTTTGATTTCATTGTTGAGCCATAACGGAGGATATCTCTTCATGAACGTAGGAGCTCAGCAGTTTCAGCGCTCATCCAGCTCTGCTGGATTCCCCATTAGTTGTCTTCTTATTTACTTGCTATTGATGTTACCATTGGATGCAAAATGTGCATTTTTTTTTTTTAAGAAGGTCTTTATTTCTGCATTAACATATTCTTTGTCACACGGTTGGTATAGTGGTTAGCACTCTTGCCTTTGCAGCAAGAATCAGAATCAGCTTTATTGGCCAAGTATGAGAACACATACACAGAATTTGACTCCGTTTTTTCTTACATAACATAACATACGTTCAATTCAAAAGAACAAGGACAACAAAGAACAATACGTTAAAAAGAGTGCTTTAAAAATGAAATGAATAGGGAAATTGTACAGCGGTCAAGCCTGTGGGCCTGTGTTTGTGACCCGGTCAGAACAAGGGACTTTCTGCGTAGTTTGCATTACGTAAGAAATGTTGCTGTTTTTTGACAGGAAACATAGTGCACAAGCCCATGCACCTTCCTTTGCGATATGTCAAATGCAATTATAAAATCCACTGGGATGGGCCTTAAGTTCTTTCCAACTGCAGGGAGTGACCTGACCAAGGTAGGCACTTTACCTTTTTTGCTAATGACCAAGAGGAACTATTGTAATGACTTGTGGGCTCATTACCCTATACCAAACCCACTCTGTTACCTGCCAGCTGTTCCCAAAACAATAAAGGTCATTACGTGAGCAGGATTAAGCGTCATCCTTGAGAGGGGCTACAGCCAAGTGCTCATCTTTAATAAACCACAAGACACTGGGCTTACTGCATGGCCATTACTCTCCCACGGGGAGATGGACATAATTATAATGAATAAAGTGTTGTGTTAATGCCAGTTATGTCTTTATTAGTTGTTGCTTCACTGGTCTCACACAAACCACCGAACAGTAAGACCATCAGACTTAGTTATAATGACCTTTCGGGGGGACAGTATCAGCATGTTTCCCTGTCATTGCTCAGTTTCTGTCACCCCTTCTGAAGTCAAAAAAAGATTTCCTCTCTGTGGTGATGAAAACAATGGCTTACGGCTATGTAATTAAATGGAGCCAACGTACAGCTTTATCTCACCACACAGCACAAGGACACCCGTGGCCAAATAGTTACAATCCTCCCAATTTGATTACTGTTCTTTTCAAAATAAGCAGCAAACCAAGATGGATTCATTCATTTAGACACAAACCCTCGGAGGTAGAGCAGATGGTAAGAGAAGTCTATTTCTGAGAGGGCTATTGATCAACTTTTTTTGAAGTTACCAACAAATCAGTAAGACGGAAACACATACTGCCAAAGGGGAATCGGGCAATTACGGGCCTTGCTGTAAGATGTTCATCAGCTCATGTAATGTCAGGACAACTTATATGTAAACCAACTGCCATTTAGAGAGGTGCTGTGCTCATGGGCAGCTGCCAATCAAAGTCGCCCAGAGTCTCACACAGGCAGGGTTGATCCAACCTCTGTGTGGTTCACCACAAGATCCATCAGCTGCCCACAGCCTATAAGCCCAATGACCTTCACTCATCAGGGTTCTATAGGGTCAGGACTCTACACTCTTCAGTATCATTTCACATTTAAATGCTCATTCTGACGAGGCAACTTCAGAATTAAAAAAAATATAATCATGGATGGGCCCAATTGAGAACTGCACATGCACTACACACCTACAACCATGCAGTTTTTGGCCAGCACTCCCTGTCAATCACACACTCCAACAAGACACACCGGAATGTTCTCATGACGCACCAAATCTCAACTCTTTTGAATGCAGTGCATCATTTCATACTTCGGCCAAAGAAGGCGGTCAAACTGGTCAAACTTTACTCTGAATTAAATTTTGAACCATCTTCCAAACGAAGCTCCTGATTTAGTTGATGAATCAAACAGAAAAACTGGGGTGAAGGAAAAGCAGCATTGGCAACATCTTTTATTAAAGCTCCCATAGAACGGAAGTACCAATTTACGCTGTTTTTTTGGTGTGTATCTGCGCCAATTACCTCATTTATGAAGCCCTGAAGGTTCGAAACAAACAGTTCAGTCATTGCTGAGAACGCTGTGTTTTATTGTAATATTGGGCTCAGTGAGATCTCTGAAAAAACCCGTTCTGATTACGTAAACAACATTTCTCCTGAACAGCAGATCCTCCTGCTCCGGGCACTAGTCCGGGCACATCCGGTTACGTACATTGAACCGCTGAAGAAAAAGAATGTCCGTTGTGGAGGTGACAGTGTCTTCTGACTCTGTGTCTGTCTCCGGGTCAAAGAGGTAAAAGGGACTGCGGCGGGGAGATGCGACAAAGCCATTTTTAAACATTGTTAAAATAATGTTTTGATAATGAGGAGCAGTGCATCCACCGTTCCAGAGGGGGGAGCTGCACTTCTGAGAGCTGGTGTGCTAATAATATCACTTCCAGGTACTGGCCAATCACAAGACAGTTGGGAAAGCCCTCGCTGGCCAGCCAATCACAACACAGTCTGTCTTCTGGGTGTGAGATTTCAGTCTGAAACTGACGAGAGCTTCAGTGAGGAGAGATTACTATTGGCTCGTTTCCAGCAACTAGGAGGTTTTTGACCATAAAAACAAGTTAATGTATGTAAGTAGACCTCCATAACTCACATATATGTGCTATAGGACCACTCTATAGGAGATTTAGTTTCATTATTTTTAGTTTAGCGACTTAGTTTTTAGTGACGCTGCAGCAACTTCAGTCATATCTGCATCTCCAAGGTTTTGATTATGTATTAATGATGGAGACAACAGAACATCCTCACAAGTTTAGATGCTACATGTGAATGGCTCCTAATATGGCAATTCTGCAATAAATTTGAACTCCACAAGGTTTGTAATGTAAAGGTATTTATTTTATTCAATATCTGCTATGATACTATTATAGTGCGGGTTGATGAATCACACAGTCTCAGCCCTGTGGTTGAGATATTCCTACCAAGGAGCAACAATATCTTTAATCATATTTATTTGCAAGTCAAATCGCCCTAATGTCTTTCGTTTATTTATCTGTGCTGTATGTAATGGCAGGGAGACTTCTCTGATGTATTGGCCAAAGCTGAGTGGGCAAATCAGATCCATTACACATCCACTAATGCAGGTCTTTCTTATTTTAAGCAGCCATTTATCTCAGCCACCCTCCCTCCTCTAATGCATAACTCAACAGTTTCACCCGCAAAAAAGCCACTGCTTTGGATGGGGTAAAGGTTGGTTACACAAATGTATGTATTATTTTTTGGGATAATAAATATTCAGATGTTACTCATTGTGCCTGAAAGGCAAAAACAACACTTTTGTACAACATGTTGGGAAAAATGTCATTATGTTTTACAAAGGTTGGATGAGATGATTACATATAAGCATATACAGTAGTTAGCAGCCGATCACCCATCAAATAAACAATCCTTTAAAAGAGCTTTTAGTGTCTAAACAGCATTGGGAACATGGCCGCAGACTGGCTTTAAAAAAAAACATTGTCAATAGAGATCTTTATTAAGTTATTTCATACATACAAGTTTAATTTCCTACTGTTTAATTTTACTTTGTAAATAGCCACAGGAAGTGCAAAGTAATCAAAGTACATGCAATGTAATTACCACTTAGCAGAGGTTACATATTTTCAACAATTAATGGTAGAAAAAGGCATAGGAAAAATCCTGATCAAGGCACTCATGCATGGCTTTAAAATATGTTTTGGGTGCAGAGTAGAGCTGCAACTAACGATTATTTTCGTAATCGATTAATCTGTCCATTATTTTCTCGATTAATTGATGAATCGTTTGGTTCATAAAATCAGTGTTTGTCAAACCTGGAAATGACGATGTTCTCGAATGTCTTGTCCACAAAACAAATTGATTCAATTTTAATGATTTCTTTGTTATGTGGAGCAAAGAAACAAAAAAAATATGCACATATAAGAAGCTAAAACAATCAGAAATCTTGTTTTAATAATGAAAAAAGCTTCAAACCGATTAATTGATTATCAATATGGTTGCCGATTAATTTAGTAATCGATTAATCGTTTCAGCTCTACTGCAAAGCATTAAAAAACACACATAAATGCATTTCGACTCATGTCTTGTTGTCAGTATGGATAATTATTTTATTTTTTTATTTTACTTGTATAGCACCAAATCACAAAGGCACTTGTACATTGTGAAGCATTTCAAAATATAAATGTGACACATGTTGAGATTAAAACATTGATGTCTTCCTTTATCGATGTCAGTGTGGCACTCTGGATAACAAAGTTGCCCGACCTTGGTCTAAACCAGTAGTCTCAGACACACGGCCCGCGGGACAATATTTTGTGGCCCCCCACTTGATATCAAAGTTTAATATAAGTGACGATAAAGGAGAGCTGCGCAAGTGGCATTTTATAGTAGCAGCTGCTGATTCAAAACAAAGCAGATAGAAACACACACACACATCTATATCACAACGTCTCAGCTGTCGTCAAGTTACTATAGCAGCCTATATGTTTTCGCTTATACATGCGTCTTCTATATTGAGACCGGAGTGAAAACAATGAAAAGTGCGCTCTTGAGAATCTGTCAACACATTTTACTAAGATCTACTCGGATCTCCTGTATTTCATCGCTACTGTACTCGAACCTCGTCATAAAGATCATTATGTATGTGTCATATATGGATGTGTGGATAAAACTGCACATAGAGAAATAATCCAGTCTGCGTTGGATACAAGAACCCGCTTGGAGCGGCGCACAAAGTAGGAGCGAGAGAAGAGCAGAGTCAGCAGCGGCGGTGCGGAGAAAAGCCCAGCCCAGCCCAGCCTCACCCTGACTCATGCGGCCCCCAGGCAAATTGAGTTTGAGACCCCTGGTCGAAACCAAACCACAAATCCCTCACTTGGCGAACTATCCCATTAAAGGGCATGTGCACGGTAATTTGTGATATACATAACTAAGAACACAAATTAATTTACGTTGGACAAGATTGAGTTTCAGCCTCGAGTTTGACATTATGGCCAGTGCCCTGTTAAGTTTTTATATCAGGAAGAGAGGGTGTCAGCCAGAGTTCACACTCACCTACAATTGCAACCTTACACACATTGCATTGTATTGTCAATCACACCCTTTCCATGCCCTAATTAAAATGCAATGCTTTATTGTCTATTGTTCTCCAAACAGGACTATCATTTACTGTACGAAAGGGATGCCACCCTGTATTGAAGAGGACAGGAAAATAAGGATTGGGAGGATAAACTCCTCAGGAAGTTGCGAGAATGACTTTTTATCTGAGACACAATCTGTTTCATATTGGCTTCATTTTCCAGATACTGAGAAACATCTGCATTTGTTTATCAGAGAACAGTCATTCACAATGATCCACAGTGGCCAGAGGCAAGAGTGTGCAGACTGGAAGTGGCTAAAATCTAATTTAGAAAACCTGCTTCTCTTCTATGCCATTAGCAAGTGGCTGAAATTCAATTGCTATCCTTCACAGATGTCCGATTATCTCCTGATAATATGCTGGTATTTCTTTCAGGCAATCCACAAAGTAAAACCACGAATAAAACACTATTATTATATATTATTATCAAAATAATTGCATACTTATTAATTAATTAACAGCTGAAAGTACAACATGACACAGCAACATGCTAATGTGACGGCCCTCTGCTGTGTTATGGCCTGCGTTGTGTGTTTGTGTGTCCCTCCCTTTCTGTCTGCAGGTATCTCAGTGGGCGGGGCTTGAAACCAGGAGCACCTGGCCAGTCTCCTGCAAGTTTTAAAAGCAGACCGTCTCAGTCGTTCTCGCTCTCTCACACCAGAAGGACCTGGTTATCCTCCGTGGTCATTGTATTGTTTTGTTGGCTGCGGCCTGGTTTTTACACTTTACAACACCCTGCATTCATCACTCACACGCATCCATCGGCAGACACACTGATAACCAAACATTCACACTTCATGGCATTATTTGATTTGTGCACTTTATTTAAATAAATATTGTTAATTGTTACTTTATCCGCGTCTCACTATCTTTTGTCATGGCTTTTTGAGCCGGTTGTGACACTAATTATGACATGAGGCATTCCTTTTTTTCCTGTTTCTCATTCCATGCGTAACAATTTATTTCTTTTTTTTCTCCTACATTTCCTTCCATCCATTCACTTCATGTCTGTGACAGGAAGAGTGTTTCATTTACGTGTCAACATTCACACTTTGCTGGGGAGGACTGAGGATGATGTGTCGCCATGGCAACCCATGTATTAACTCTGCAGATGTTCACATACAGTACGCAAACACGCACAAACACACAAATGCACACACGCACCCCATCTAGTTGTGTGTATGTGTTTGCAGATTCACTTTTGTGTGATGTCCAGTCACGTCAATGGGGAAATTGGTGCCTTATGTTTTTTTTTTCAGGATGCCTCTAACTCAGCTCTCCACTTTTACAGAAACAAATAGCATATGGAATAAAAACTATATGAATTCATCATAGCATTATTTGAATTGGAACATAAAGGGTAATTGAATCTTATTTTGATGCAGCTTCAGCTGTGTTTACATTGCCAAACCCTTGGACTTAAACCAAGATAACTGGTCCACAACTTTCCAATGTTAGGTTTGCATTCTGTTGGGTACCACGTATAGTGGCCCACTGGCAACAAGATTGAGTATGAGTCTGGAACCTCCCATTTTCAAGAGTCAGGACCAATGGACATAGAGCAGTATGGCTCTGTTCACAATTGGATAAACCTACAACCAAACAGACCAATGATCCAGATGATGGATACTAGGATGGAATGGAAAATGTCTATTCAATAATGGCATCTAATGACTTCTGTCGCTTTAAATGGAAGCTACAGCCAAATCAAAAGACAGGCCACCATGTTAGATGTATACAAAAGCTGCTAGTTGTCACCTTTCTGTTGTCTTTTTTAAGCCCTCCTCTAATGTGCGAGGGGTTTGTGATTGAGCCTGGAGCCACAACCCCCCGCCGCACCGAAGCTTGGGAGCGGCTGCCATACCCGCTTCAGTGCTACAGGACGGCAGCCTCCAAAACTGAGGGAACAGTTCAAAACAGAACTCGACAGTCGAGCTATGATGCTAACGTAGCCAATTCTGCATCCGTTTTGAAATTCCTCTCAGCTTTCAACTTTCTCCACCGTTCAAAAGCATGTCCTATATAGACCCTCGCTTTGCCGCAAACTTTATCTTGGCGTTTTTGACATTCATACCGAGGTATGTTAGGTTTCCTTTCGTTTCATTTCAATTGCAGCTACGTAACTGACAACCCATGGTTGCTCAGCAGCTGAGACTCTACTGACTGCAATGATTGGTAGACGGCGGTAGGTGGCGCCTCATGCCAACACATCATTTCAAAACATAAACATACATTTTGCGGTCCGGAAAAAAATTATTTTAATGTGAATATTTTGACTGTACTGTTGTTGTTGGTGAGTTCAGTTTGTTATATGAATATTATTCCTGAGTCTCTGTGACACAGTAGGAGGATTTTATGGCCAGTTGCTTTAGATTTATTACATAATGCACCTTTAATGCTGTCCACCTGTGATTGGATCTGTCAGGACAAATGTTCAAAACAGCTCTGAACAGAGTTAGTCTCTTGTACTATTGTCTATGTAGAAAATGAACAGAAATGTTCAACATTACTGTGTGAAATACAGCCATGTTTGTTTCAGGTTTTAAAGCAACTGAATCACCCCATTTGGGACAATGATTTAGATTGAAAAAAATCCATTACACTGTGGAATTTTAATGGTTTTACAAACATTTTCCAGAGGAGTCATTATGACCTTGAAAAATTGTGTGCAAGTGCAGAAGGCTTTACAATATTTCAGACTGAAAGTATTTTAAGAGGCGAGCCATTGTGCTCAGTTGAAACTGTGATAAACTGTTGATGATGATACTCTCTTCTTCACCTCTCAGTGGCTCCTGAGGTGTCTCATCTGTCTGACACTCTCCTCCTCTTCTACTCCCTCCTCCTGTTCTCCTGCAGATTTAGCCCTAAACCACAGCTACACACACACACACAGAGACATCACATCCAGTGATATTATATAATTGTGTTGCACCAGCCTGATACACACAGGGACACACCTCCAGACCAGTACAATGCAGCTGCAGAAAATTCTTTCCACAGACGCTCAAATAGATGGTGTCCTTGACATGGCTTCTGTGTGAATACACTGAAGTTAGCACAATGTGATTCACAATGACAAATGTTAATGATCATAAAGGTCTGTGCATGAGTTTGAGTCTCCCAGAAACGCTGACTGGAATGTCAGTCTTTCTCCAGGGTCATGTATTTTTTAAAGCCTTCCTAACTTGCTTTTTTTTCACATATGTACAGAAACAGCACAGTGAGAGACAGATGGGGGAAAAAGATAGAGAGAGAGAGAGGGTGAGCTGTCAGCTGGAGGCAGCCATCTTGGACTCGGTTAAAAGCATAATACTGGTCACAGTGTATCAGCAACAGAGGAGAGATAAGGGAGCAAGGGAATGCCAAGGCTGGGAAAGCCCTCTGCAGAGAGAGAGAGAAGGGAGGGAGGGAGGGAGGGAGAGCATGGATACTGCAGATATTGTTGCAGGCAAATGAAAAGCCTGGGTAGGAGGAGAAATAGAGGACAGTCTCTGGGGCCATTCTGGGGTAATATTCACAGTCTCATTATATCTGCATCATCTTTCACACAGAAGACACGTCTAAGTAGATTAATATACAGCAGGGATGCATGGTCCCGTTCCACTACCAGACCAACCGATTGTGTATGTGCAAAGTAAAAGAGAGTTTGCGAGAGGTAAATTAATTGTATGTGAGAGGTAAAATTGTGTATGTGCAAAGTAAAAGAGAGTATGTGAGAGGTAAATTAATTGTATGTGAGAGGTAAAATTGTGTATGTGCAAAGTAAAAGAGAGTTTGTGAGAGGTAAATTAATTGTATGTGAGAGGTAAAATTGTGTATGTGCAAAGTAAAAGAGAGTATGTGAGAGGTAAATTAATTGTATGTGAGAGGTAAAATTGTGTTTGTGCAAAGTAAAAGAGAGTTTGTGAGAGGTAAAAAAAAAAAAATGTATGTAAGAGGTAAAATGTGTATGTGAGAGCTACAATTGTGTATTTGAGAGCCAAAAATAGTGAATGTGAGAGGTAATATTGTGTATGTGTGAGGTAAAAAAGGAATTATGGCCTACAAAGCCCCCCATAGAAGAGATTGCCAGGTCTAAAATATTTACTGAATTTACTGCAGTGACTTTGAGAATTAATGGTTGAGTTAATCTAGCTTCAACATCAGTTGTCCAATATAATCACTACCCTTCCTCTGCACATGACCAAACCATCTCAACCTCGACTCTCTGACTTTATTTCCCAACCGTTCGACCGGAGCAGTCCCTCAGATATGCTTCTTTCAAATCTTCTAACAAACATCATAGCAGGCCTCACTACCTTCCTGTAGACCTTCCCTTTCTATTTAAGACAACACAGTCTGTGTGAGGTCACAGTGACCTCAAGCTTCAGCGACCAAAACTGAATTCAGTGAGCATGTGTGCCAAATTTGAAGACATTTCTGACACTTTTGAGATATTGTGTTCCCAAGTATAGGATGGAGGGACTAAATGAAAACATTATGACTCCAGCCTTGGCTGTGACTGGCAGTGAGAGGAATAAAAAACGTTATTATTCACTCCATGCATCAATATGCTAAATCTGAAGCTTTACCTCACGTTGATATACATTTAGTTTCTCTGACTGTGATCTGGCAAGACTATAATTCTTCATGGATTTTGTGACATGTTCCTACTTCTTGCTTGGTTTTTTACTTCATCTTTAATTCCTCACCTTATCTAACACACCACAACACAACAACCACAGGCAGGATACAATGATTTCTCTTTTCTAATGAGCTGTTTAAGGCCAAGAAATGCCTTCTCTGGCTGATGAGCAACAAAGCGAAAATGGTTTATACTGTCAGCTACAGAGATGATGCTGGTAATGGGACATTTTTGCAGAGAAGAACTGCCCTTGGCCAGAGTCCCTGCAATGCCTAATTAGCTTGCCATTTACTCAGCGGCATCTTTGGTAAGGGTTGGTGTGTGTTGGTTGGACATCAGTTCTTGTTGTAATCAGGAGACAAAAGAAATGTGGTGTACATGTGAAAAAACACAAGGTCCCACAGAGATAAGGATATGTCTGCAGGAGCACACACACAATTGGTGTAAGCGAGTGGTAAACTACTGCTGTTGCTCTTGCATTTCCTAGACTTGTCACTACAGTAAACTGCGTGTGTGACAGAAGCAGAAGTTAGCTGTGATCGTTTTTGTTTTCCACTCCTATTTCAGGAATTCGAGGCCCATATCCTGTGTTCCATTTTTAAACCACCTTCTTCCCTCGTTCATCTTCCTGCTGCTACTTTTTACTTTTTCTCATTCAAACGATGCAGATTGCAGACCTACAACGTGATGCAAGCAGGTCAGGTTTCACGGCGATGTTTGTGTGCCTTTTTCTTCTTTTGTTTGAATAAAACCTGAAGTCTCCAGCCAGTCAGTTTGATTAATATGCTGTATGCTTCGTTTATCTGTTAGGTGCCTGACACTGACCTCTGTTGATCCCTCAACAGAGGTCAACAGTAAAGTCAGGCATATGAAGAAGTGAATTTCCTGTTTTCTTCTTAGCTCTGCATGCAGTTTGAAGTAATAAGCAATTCTTAATATCAGCAGTGCTATTGATGAGCAGAAAACTAATTACACACAATGCTACAACTCATTCCTTTAAATGTCTGACTTCAAGTTGCCGCTGCAGCTGTGTTTACACCAAGCTGTATCAGTGGATTGCATGCAGCCCACTGTTAGGTTTGGAAAGAAAGACACTGTGATCTAGCACATGATAGCTACATCAGTGTCATAAAATGGCTGACCCCAAGTTCTGCACCTACTGGCTTGTCCATGTGTCACTGAAGAGCACTGTTTGTTAAAAAAGTAACACAGAGTGTATTTGTCTAAAGTTCTTCCTGGTATAACCACATATGGATGATAAAACCATTAATATTATCGGTATGTTTGGTTGGTATGTTGTGTGATTATTTGCACAGAAGAGCAAATAATTGCTCTTCCGAAATGAACCAAACTGTTCCTCTTGCCCCCAGTAAAATTTGTTCTCCGCACATTTACAACTGTAATTTCATCTCTAATTTCTGCCAAATGAAAACGGATTTGGCCTCAATTTAATTGACATTGAATCTGCAAGAGCAAAGGAGTGAACCACAGCTGTGGTGCCGTCTGCAGCTGCAGCAAAAGCACGGACATGGCAGAGCGGCTTGTGAAAACTGAATGCTGAATAATTGATTGTGTAAGTAAAGCAGAGACTACAAGAAGAGGGCGGAATAAGAAAGGCGAAGGAGAAATAAATCCATAATCGACTACAGCGGAGAATCACTCCAGCAGCCACTTATTCATAATTTGCTTTGTCTTATCTGCACTTTTCCACCAACAAACATGATTTGGTGACTTGAATGAATTAGGGTAAATGTCATCTGGAATTTTGTTTTGGATGTAAGTAAGTACAGGTGGATGGTTTTGCCAGGTGTGATGATATTACTGGTGCAGCTATTTCTGCTGGCCATGTAGTTTCTGGATCAATACACAGCATTTGTAATGTTTTTGTTAGTTTATTTTTGGCATTAGAGGCTACAGTATGAAAAAAAAATATGATGAGATTACATTCCCCATCTTCAAATCCCATCTGAAAACCCACCTTTTTAAACAGGCCTACTCCCTCTAACTCTCTACCCGTTGTTGTTATTATTGTTATTATTATTTTGTTGTAAGGTGATCTTGAAAGCCCCAAAGCTTTCTCCTGATTTTTGGAACGCGTCGATATAAAGACTCAGGAGGCCCTACGCACGACCAAAAAGAAGTAAGATATTACTATTGTGGCTACTAGGGGGATGTCATTGGAGTGTTGTAGAGAAAATTGAAGAAAAAACTTATGGCGCCATTTATGTGGACTATCATGTCAGCATTTCAGGGCCCCAGGTCATGGCCGGCTTTGACGACCCGCTTGCAACACCATTATATATTTATGATATTACAGTACATTGACAAACCACGACTGTGCAAATATGAAGTACTGATTTAATCGCACATTATGTAAACTGTACAGTACATGTGAGAACAATGTCCAACTAAAGCATGCCAATAATGCATTTCATTTTATTTGAACTCCATGAATTCTAGGGCTGTTCAGTAAAAACAGTTTCACATCAGTGTAGTTTTATTCCATACAATTATGCAGCGAACAAACTCACTCAGTCTGTTGACCAAGTATTTGATGTTTAAAGTTTTAAACCACAATTAACTCCTGAAATAAAAGGTAAAAAAAAAAACCTGCAACCTGGTAAAAATAAGAACTGAATGTCAGATGTGGGACCAAGTCACTGTTTGGCAAGTCCCAAGTAAGTCCCAAGTCTTAGCAGTCAAGTCCAAGCCAAGTCCCAAGCTTTTTCAAGTCCTGAACAAGTCATCATGTACTCTTCACTTAATAATGGCATTATTAGACTAAGGATCATAATTTCAACATATCAATCTAATCTACATTATTTTTTTTTATAAATACAAATTAAAATTAGTGCTTTCAAGCGATGTGTGATTAATTAATTATGATCTGTAATTAATTAATCTCATTTTTAATCTCACCTAAAAATTGCTGAGAAAAGCCCTCAACTTGAGGTATTTTCATTTAAATTCATTATTACATTATTGTGGCAGATCAAAAGATTGATATATAACAAAGTCATTTATTATTTTGACAAAGCCATTTACATTCTGCTGTGTTATTGTCAAACTCTAAATAATTAGAAAATACAAATTAAAATCAAGTCCATATAATGTGCTGCAAGTAAACACGGAAAAAACAGTAAGCAGTAAGAATTTCTGAGCAATACAACACTGAACTTGCTTTTTCTCTGATTCAGATAATAAAAAAAATAAAAAACAGTCCCATCAAAGTTAGCACGTATTCGCCCTTCTCTAATCAGAACTATCTAATTTCGCTCTGGAATTATCAATCAGACCGGGATTTGTCCCCAAAGCATGCTGGGAAGTTAAGATCTTCATTAGAAACGGTTTTGTGCCGTTGGAAATAAGTTGTTTTGATTATCAGCAAAAGTAAGACATCATATCTGCTTGTATTTCTTGAAAGTCAGTTGTTGTTTTGCTCTTATTTTGTGGCTGGATCCGTGAATCTTCTGTC
Source organism: Microchirus variegatus (assembly GCF_963457635.1). Taxonomy (NCBI): domain Eukaryota; kingdom Metazoa; phylum Chordata; class Actinopteri; order Pleuronectiformes; family Soleidae; genus Microchirus; species Microchirus variegatus. The sequence goes on along the minus strand of NC_139813.1, from coordinate 6,351,231 downwards.
GTAGAGTGATAAAAAAAATGGTACCGCTGGAATCTGGGGATTCTCCGTTGCCGGGATGAGAGATTAACGCGATTAAAAAACATAACTATTCTCGGCATGGGCATCTTCATCAACTCTTCTGCAAACAGTACACGTATGATGTACAGTATATGGTAACATTTTTCTTCACAATAACAGAATGTCGAGAATACATCTATTCATGTTTGTGTTGGACTGTCGGCTCTTACCTGGCAAAAGTATTGTTCTGTTACTCCAACATCATCTCCTGCACATTGCCTCCAATAATTATGTCACAAATACATCAGAAAATGTAATTTAAAACGCAATTTTTTTTTTTTCAATTTCTGGAGATATCATGAGAAACTTCACAAAAGCTTTTGTAGCTTGAAACACGTAATTGCTGCCATCAGGATAGAACCTTTATCTTTTAGACTCAAACCATCCATCAGGTCAACTTATGGGTCAATCTCTGCACACATCCTTGTTAAAGTGAATGAAACTTGTCTGCCATGATCCAAACACAAATAAAATCTATGTCAGTCCTCCTCGACACAGCAATCAGACAAACAATCCCAGCGTTTGATTTCCCTGAGAGGCTGACCTGCGTGTCTCGTAAAAAGGAAATGCCACATAAAACTTCACTCATCGATTAAGTATAAACATAAAACAAATCTGCTCCGTATATAACTGAGCTGACACTAAGCAGAGAGCTTTTGCATCTAATGGAGTTCCGTGAGAGGGTTGTCCAAGATACTTCCCCAGAGAGGGCAATGATAGACAACAGTCCATCATTCCTGTCAGAGCTCAGGCCTGGGAATTCAAAGTAAAAGCCGCTGCATCATTTTGCAATAAACTGTATTAAAAGTGCCAGTCACTAATGGTTGTTTTTTTTAATAGCCATTTCAGGTTACTCAACAAAATAGAGCATGGTCAATATAGTATATTGTGTTTCTGTAAATTTAATCAAAGAAAACAGATCAAAATACTTTTTTTCTATAGGTTTTTCATTGTTAATTAAACTAAAGTGAAACTAAAAGCAGGGAAAGTCAGAGCATGTGAATCAGGTGAGGTAATGTGACATAAATGTCAATGCTTTAAACTCATAGTAGTGGTAGGAAACAATATATGTATTTAATTACATCACATAGGTTTAACAACATTCAGGTCAACAAGAATCTTAATTAAGATCATCATAAAACACAAGGTCCTGGAATGACTGGAAATGCACAGGCCTCTCCTTGTGGTACTTCAGGACAAATCACCACACGCATTTAATCACAATTAATGTATATTCAGCACAAACGTATGGTGAGAGTATCATGATGCACAATAATATCATCTTCCCAGACTTTATTGGCAGTATTCATTTGAGACAACCATTCAGCCTACAGAGACCATGATTAAATAACGACTAATGTTCCTTATATATTATAAATTATGGTTTTAAGCCAATTTACACACCTGAGAATTGTGATGTTTACTTTGTGCATGAACAACCTTCTGCCAAATATCACAATTTACTCCTTAGAAATGTTGCCAGAACAGCTGCTACGCTGTGTGCAGCTAAGATGATCCTGACCATGGGTGAGATTGAAGGACAACGTGTAGCTCAAGGACAATTCCTTTTCTGTTTGACATTTAAAAAACACAAACAAAAAAAAAACAGCTACAGATAAAGAATATGTACACAGGCAGCGGTTTAGGGTTCTTGGTTAAAATCCCGTTTTTGCCATAGTTTGGAGTTTCGATGTTTCTCCCAAGTGCATATAGGTTTTCTCCTGGTACTATCCAAAGACAATTAAATTCAGTGATTGCCTTTTTTGTGAATTTTGACATCAAAGATGCGCAAGAAACACAACAAATGACTGTGCCCCAGGAGCAATGGAGGTTGGATGCCTTGTTCAGGGTCATCCCAGTCTAGGATTTTAACTGGTGACCCTCCGGTTACAAGTCCAAGTCCTAACCCAGATGAATGTGCCTCATACAGAAGCACTGAGCCGGAAATGGTGCAGATGAAGAAATTACTGATGCACTGATGCCCACTGGTGCATTGCAGAGTCATTTGACCCACGTCGTGAATGTCAAACACATTCCCACTGGTGAAAAGCACCTTTAAACCAAAGATTAGATTTGATTCCAGTGGGAATGGAGTATAGACCATAGTTGTGAACATGAGGGTTAATGGTTGTTTGTCTCTGTCAGTTTGTCCCTGTGATACACTAGTAAACTATCGAGGGTCATAGCCTAGTCTTTCACACATTGTCAGCTGGTATGGCTCCACCTGCCCTCATGACTCCTATGGATGGCTGGAGGTGTCTGTATTTAGTAAATAATGCAGTTTGTACATATATATAATAGTTTTCCAGTCTTGACGAAAAGGCTGAAAGTGCTGAACACTGTGTCTAAAGGGCATAAGGAGACCTTTACCAAGGACACCAAAACATCTCATTATATATTGTTGTTCTGGATCTTGGCATTGAATATGATGGAACAATGCTTCTTCCATTCCAATCAATGCACACAGACATACACTTCATTATGCTACAAGCCCACGACTACAATGTAACCCTGGATTTTCACTGGACGCGTTACGGCGCGGTTCTGCTTCGTCCTCTGCCCAGCGTCAATCCCCACCGGGCGCGTTACGGCAGCGGTGCAGTGCCTTGGGAGCCAGCGGTATTCGGACGGACGTGAGTTCGCGAGATCCCACGATAGACTGTGTGTATAAAGGAAACAACAACAACAGCTTCTTTTCATTCTCCGACGTGGAAGAACTGTTGATCTGGTGTCATAAATGATTTTATGTTTCTCCACTTCAACAATCAGTCTCTCGTCGTACATTATGACTCTCCGAGACGCTCTGATTAATTGACTGTTGACCTGGCAGCACCGGTCACGACCTAATGTTGATGTGAAGTTGTGACAGGCTATATGACCTGCGTATTGTGTTTTATTTTGAAAGGGGCGTGGAAATGTTTTACTTTGAGTCTGTGTCGCACTTCCTGTCTGGTGCGATCTGCTCTGTTGCAATTTACGCGGTTCAGCAGCGGCAACGGCAAAAATAGAACTGCTACCTATCGCTAACGCTGCGGCGCGGCGAGCCGCTTCTGGGACGCTGCCATTCACACGCATTCATCCATCTGCGGTGCATTTTTTCTGTCACTCATCTGTCATTCCCACTCACACGCCGTCGGCAACACACACATTCCCCGGCCACTCAAGTATGTATAGCTTCTTTTAGCTGTTGCACTAAATCACACCATAATGCGCACATAGGAAAGCAAATGCATAAACAAATGCCCATTCACAAACAGTCACATGTGAACATATGTGTGCCACCGTAACACATTTTGCTCAGAGCGAGACTTTGGTCCATGCCACACAACTGCACCATTGACGTGTCACATTTTTCATAACAATCGATCTGTTGTGAGAGAGAGCCATTGTGAGAAATGATGCATGGCACGGCCTGAACACACTCACTGGGGCATATCCATGGATGTGCCAATTTTCTGCTCCACTGTGATATGTAAATCATTAAAAAAAGCACTGTGGCAGACGGGGCAATTTATTCACTCCCACTGAAATTACTTATCTGACAGTGACAAATCAGAATGAAATGTTTCGCTGTATGTGTGACAAGGGACGTACACTTATTATTTGTCCAGTTGCATGTGTTGAGGAGTAGAAAATGAGCTTGCAGGGAAAGAGATACAACAAAAAGCACATCATTGCTGTGAACCAAATAAGACACAAGTGCTATCAATGATAAAATAAGCAGTGTTTGCCATGAATGCCAAGTCAGGGTTGAGTGTTGAGGCCATGACCTCGGAAATTCGTACAAATGGAATGTATCATGTGGCCTGTTATCTGTTAAACGTCTCACTTTGTTACTCTCCACTACTACCTCATCATTCCTGTAAAAATTGCCAATGCTTCTGGCGATCCTGCCCTTGTGTACGGACCGTGTAGTCTGGTGAGGCAGAGGTTTTTTAATAATGAATTTATAATGAAAACATAAATTAAATTAGTCCACTTGTCTGTACAATACATCTGTTTTCTGTGTGAGTCCAATCATTTTGATAATCTTTATACTCCAAATCTCTAAATTTGGGTTTTAAAAATGCGTGCCTGTTGCTGTCTCTCTGTATGCTGCCAATTTAATGTTTGCAGATAACACACAAAAATGATAAGTTTCTCCATTTTGAGCAGAGTCTTGCCATTGGCAAGCATGTGATATCATCCGGAGAATCTCAATGCTGATTTTTCATTGCGTCATCGCAATTCTTTGCCATGGTTGAACATTTTCTACTCAAGCTTTGGTGCAATCGCACACGTCGCACACATCGCACAAATTGCACCCCATGGCCTGTCCAACATGACATTCACTCTACTAATGTCTGTATATTGACTTTGCGTCTGGTCCAGAGTGAACACATCATAACTTGTTTAAATCTCGATATAAATACCTGAAAATAAAAACTGAACTATCTTGGGGTGAATTCCAATTCCTAACCCTGAGGGGCAACGTGTGGGCCTCAATGTTGAGATTTTCCGAGACCACCCTTGGGAGCAAGGGCTACCCAGAATGCAACACATTAAGTATTTTCTTTGTTAATAGAGATATAAAAATGATGAAAACCATTGTATAATCTTAGTTAAAGCCCATATTATGGATTACTTACGTCATTGTTGGGTAACATTTATTGTTATTTTACGATCTTTTGTCAATAACCGGCCGGTGCGGAAAATCGATCGTTTGCTATGGTTTACTTTTCAATAAGCCGTGGTGTGTGGTAACTGTCAGCTGAATATGTCCGTGGTTGTGGTATTTGTATGAGTATCATCTTATAACTAACTGACAACCTAATAACTTGACTGACAAACGGATCGTAATAAATAATCCTGACGTAAATGTGTTCTTCTTCTTCTTTTTTGGAGTTGACAGACTGGACGCAGCTTTCGCGTTATTCTGCCCTCTACAGTCTGAAGACATATCTGCATTTAAGGGGTGTCCCATTTCTAAGTCACAAAATAATCCTCAACACTTGGTTTTGAGGGCCAGTTAAGATTAAGGGTTGGGCTTGAGGGTTAAGAGAGGAATTGGAATTGGCCCTTCGTCTTGTATTCATCTGCATCTTCATCATCATCGACAAATCTCCTCACACTTCCAATACTCTTGGAGGAGAGTGTAAATGTTTAAACAGCAGCAATAATATCTTATGTATTTTATTCACAGTCAAATAATTTTTTTTTTTTTGCTGTATTGGTAGTAAAATGAAATACTCAGTATTAAGTAGTACTGAGATTTAAGTGATCACACTTGTACTCGGTCAGAATAAAAGTGATATTGATGCATCCCTCGCTGCCACTATTGGTTTCTTCTCAGCTGTCTGTACAAATCAACAGATTTATTTCACAGCTAAGTTAAACTTGAAGTGTGCATTTACATGCATGAGCACATTCATCTCCTGGTAAGCCTGAGTAAATAAAGGAAACCTTATTTCATCACTGTTTCTCTCGAGCACACTTTCACACACCAGCAAATCCCCCACCTGCACACACTGCACACACACACTGCACTGCACTGTCATTAGTCATCCACCCGAAGACCCACCCCCACAGCTAACACACAAACATGCAGAAATGCACACACACCAAAGCACATTTAAACACAGACCACAACAGCAATCCCTCTCAAGTATTTCCCCAGGGGCCCCTATAATGTTTCAGACTAAGGTGGAAATATATATTATCTGGGCTGGTCCCTTTATAGCATGTTGCTGAGATAAGTGAACACTTAAAAACAACCTCCATTCATGTATAAATATGTCAGAAAAATGTTCTGAGCTTTACCCAACTTGGAATATATATCGACCAATAACACAAATCTTTGCTTTCCAAACATCAGGTCAGGGAGATTATGCATCATGGTTTTGCACCATACACCATGCTGCTCCAAGTGAAAGAGACAGGTGATGATGTAAATGAGAGGCTGCTCAGAGTCGCACTGTAGGTGAATGTGGAGCCAACTTCTGTGTCATGATGCGAGGAAGCTGTTTACCCGGAGCGAATGTCTGTAGAATATCCAGCTTAAAACTAACTTCACTGTGGTGCATAACCAATGCTTAAACGTAATGCTTGCACAACGTTTTGTGACAGGCTGAAATGTACCGAAATACGTTTGTTTGCCGTTGTGTATTGAACCGGACAGAGCGTACCGAACGGTTTCGGTAAAATACCGAATACCGTTGCATCCCTAGTCGCTACATCAACAAATTTGCTCTCGTCACAGTTGATATTGTGATCTTTGCATTTGTCGATTGTGATGAGTTTTCAGCAGCCATGCTCATGAAAAGTACATGTAGCCCCACAGGTGGTTTTCTTACTGGTGCGTCTCTAGGACAGTGACCCAACCCTAATACACCTGGAACAGCAGGACCTTTGTGTCCATGAAGGTCTTTGGCCTCTTTAACATCCGCTGTATTTACCCCTTAAGGATTATATTCAGGCTGACAATATGGGTCCCAAGTGGGTTTGTCTGTGGCCCTACCCATGTTACTGAAACCTGCATAAGTTTCCCACTTCAAGCCCATGCCCACTTAGTATCCAGGTATTACCCAGTTAGCCTGGAAAGGCTATTAAAGCCCCTTTTCCATCTAAGGTCCCAGCTCGCCTTGCCCGTGGGGCTGGGTATCATCTCTGTACGGCTGCACGATACTGCTGTGACTTTCATTTTTTTGGCAACGGTTTTACAAACAAAAGAGTGACTAGTGACTTGTAAAGCAGTTTTCAGTGTAATGAATCATGAGAATCAGTTAATTAAAGTATTTGTTCAGTACTTCCTCCTCGACTGGAGCACAGACATTTGCTCATGCCCCTTCCAGTGATGGAATTCTGACCAATCATCACACAGTATAGCCTCAGCTCGCTTGAAACAGTATCAGGTGCTATCGATAATGGAAACGCAAAATAACCGCGCTGTACCGAGGCACGTCGTGCTGTGCTAGTGGAAAAGGGGCTTTCGTTCCCATGTAGTACGGAAAGGCAACGAAGTGGGCATGGTCTTTAAGTAGGCAAATATGGGAGAAGCCACCAAGGAAGCTTGGGGTAAACCCACTTGAGACCTAAATTGTCAGCCCAAATATAACCCTTATGAGGACCGCATGGACATGCTGGCTGAACTACCTACTCAAAGATTAAAGGAGGAAGAGGAGAAGAAGCAAGGAAGAGAAGCCAATAATGCAATGTCCATACCCCAGTTTTTGCAAAACACCAAACCAAACCAAACAGAGGACCTACTTAAAATGCAACTGCTGAATCAAAATTCAGTATTACAGCTTCACTTATTATTCACCCTTTCCAGCTGACTTCCTCAAAAAAAAAAAAGATTTCATTTAGCAGGCGAGCAACAGGAGACTGACCTTGTTAACAAGGTAATGGGAATCTGCTTTAGGGAGAAATCTGCCATGTAACAGAATTATGAATAGGTGGTGTGAATCAAGGTGACAGTGAACAGAAATTAGGAATCGTAATGAGCAGATGGAGTAAAAGCAGCTTTACTCTGCAATGCATTATAATGCGAGTCTGTAGTTATGGTTTGCTACTGAGAGGATGACCACTCCCCAGCATATTTACAGTACACTGCATTGACAAATGAACAAGTCAAATGATCTTTGCCTGGGGTGGGTTGGAGTGCAATGCAATTGAGTGGTTATTGATTCTGGCATTACCATCTAACCCCCTGCATTTTGTCTGTGAACCCTCACACGTGTCAGCCTGGGGTCACCGGAGGTTTCTAGTGGCAACAAACAGCTTCCAAAGACATTTGGTACAACGTACCACTTCTCCGACGGAGTTCATTAAAATTGGAGAGCTGATATAGGCCAAAGATGGCAACAGAGAAATATGCAATATCTTCAGTCTTCCTCCCACACCGTTAGTCAGAGATCAAAGAGAATCAGAAAGCAGTGAAGCCAGCAGAAAAAGAAGAGATGTTGTTTTTCAACAGGCCGCGGAGATGAGATAGATACCGGTTTTCTTTAGCAGTTCATCAAAACAACATAACAACCAGCTGTGTAACCACTTCTGAAGGTGTTCAAAGTACACAGACCTCAGACTGATTTATCTTTTTATAGTATGCACTTGCATAGTCAAAGTACGAAGGCAACTAGGCAGACAAATGATAAACAACGTTGCTCTATGAATAGCAAATATGGCAGAGATGAGTCTGTGAAGGAGAAGCTGCATCTCATCCCATTTTGTAATCAAATAATTTTAACTAAACTTATAAAATATCATTTGAATATTACTAATTTGGAGAGAAACTACCTTTGAAGTATTTATGGCCTCTATTTTCATAAATTTTGGGGCAAAATCAACACTTGGCTGCATACGTCGCAGATTATGAACTCCCCGTGGCATTCGCTTCACACCAAAGGACATTCTCTCTGATTCTACTCGATCCTCGGTCATAAAGATCATTATTTGTATGTAGGGATAAAGCTGCGTGTAGAGAAATGATCCAGTCTGCGTTGGATATAGAGAGCATGCTTGGCGACAGAGAAGCGCACGGCACAGGAGAGGGAGAATAGAACAGCGCAGGGACGGTGCGCAGAAAAAAAAGGGCAGTCTGTCTGCACCAGATCAGGGGGCACTACCACTTTATTATTTATGTTGATTTGTTTTACTTTTAAATGTGACCAGCATGGCTCGTTTTAAGATTCACTGCCCGATTACTTAATTAGGATTTAACTTACTGTAAGTGAAAACAAGTGATATTATTTTTTTTAATTTCAAGAGTGTGTAATTTTTTTTACAAAAACACAGTGGGCTCCCCGCGAGGCCCTACCACCAGGCTTAACAGGGAAACCCTGGACAGGATTAACATTTACACACATCAGTGGCAACAATTAAGTTATGAAAACAGTGACGTTTGTGGAGTATTGAGGCAGCGGTGATGGTGGCATTCAAATGTATCTGAACTAATTGCAGGTCAATGTGACAGCCCCAATATCAGCTACAAACAGACACCTATTAGATCGTACAAGCTTGATCCCATTAGTGTTCACTCATATGTGCTGATGACCAAAAACTGGGATTGAGAGCATTAACTCATCAGAAGAATTGCCAGTGATTTTAAGTAAGGGGGAGGTTAATTTTTTCACAGTTCAAACATTGCAACTAGTTGAGTAGCGCCCTGGTGGCTAACTGCTACTTCCTTCCTACTTACTTGACTTGACTTTTTTTTATGTCCACTTTTTGATGGCCACACAATGTGGGACACAGCCAAAGCAATTTGCTAAACCTTTGTATTCTGCATATTCACATGCAGAATAGCTGTGAATTGATATGTGTTAATTAATATTTTATTGAGCAAAAATGTAAATGCACTAATAGAAGCATTAGAATGTATCTATTATTTTTTGTACTAAGGATGCTACAGATTTGCTCTGAACCTCCCATGATTCATCTCAGCACTTCTTTAAACAAACATTCCTCAGCTCCTTCATTAAAATGCTTCAATTCAAGCAAAGTCCAAACAAGACGTCTTAACTCATTCCATCAGACCGCCTCTGTCTGTTGTCAGGGTGCTCCCCTGCTGTGTTGACGGTCCCCGGGGTGTAGCCGACTATATTTTAGAGCTTTATGCTCTTATGAGGAGAGTTGAGACTGACACAGTGACAATTTTATAATCCAGTATGGTTAGCCTTTATGAAGAGATGACTGAAGGAAAGAGGGTGAAGGTAAAGGAGAATGTGTGACGCAGATCCTCGCAGAGATAACATATTTATTCATATAAAAATTTCAGATTGGATATTGCAACTAGAAGTTCAGAGGTGTCACCTGAAATTATGGCATTGATTGGTTTTGCCCCTCAGGTCATGCTTTGTTGTTTATTTTCCATTAAATAGAAACATAACTTAGAAAGTTCACATGTTTGAAGATGACCTTGGGAAGTGTTTACCAGCATCATGAATCAAGTGAGAAATGTTCACCTTGAACTTTCATTCAAATTGAGTTTTAGTTTTTAGGTTGTTTTTTTTTTGCAACCAGTAAAGTCGCCCCCTGGTTGCCATCTGCTACTTCCATCCTACTTCCTAAGCCTCAGTTTTCAAACCAGAGAAAATCAGTTTTCTATATTGATGATGGAATCAAAATAGCCTAATCAGTTGGACTTGTGACAAATTGATTCTTATGCTCTAACCTTTTTTTTTTTACATGCAGCAGCACATATTCTGGATTGTCTACATTTTTTGTGTGACATTTTAGTGGTCAAAAAGGCATGTGCATGCATGCATGCTTTTGGTTTATACATACTTTATTTAACAGGTTTTTTTTTGTTTTTTTGTATTCCCAATGATCTCTGCATTATGAACCTATAATCACTGACATTTATGTCATGCTATTAAGGCAATAAATAATGAATGGGGACCAACCAGCTTGTAGGCAGTTAAAAGCATGTTCAGGAACCGGCCATGCATAATATCAGTCATTAGCATTTCCATAGCAATGCTATGCTGATGAGTGTCACAGCTGTGACAGTAACTCACTTTTTTTTTAAAGACGAATTTGCTTGACTAAATTAACATCTCTTATGCTAATGCTAAGATAAAGCAGCCTTCGCATGTAACACATATGCGGCCATATAGTCACATATGGCCGCATTTGTGACTATTTAATGGAATGTTTGCTCTCAAAACGTGTTGGGTGGTGAGTTCCTATGAGTCATGTCACACAACAGAGAAGCTATGTTTAGCCTGATGGGGAGTCCACATGTTAACCACTCTTCATCTGCTCTGCATTTTAGTTTCTGTTGTTCTAAACCACAGGTGGACAAGGGATGAGCCAATAATATCCATCCATCCATCTTCTACAGCTTTATCCTCCACATGAAAGTCGCGTGGAGAAGAAGGGTTGGTAATGGGCCGTATTTATATAGAGCTTTCCTCCTCTTGATGAGCTGCTTTACACTACAGCTTTCACCCATTCACATGCTGCAACATGGGGTTAAGTGGTTTTCTCAAGGACACACATAGACGAGCAGAGCCAGGAATTCGAACAAACAACCCTCCAGTTAAAACACTGCTGAAGCCAAAGTGAAACAAACACAGTCTAAAAAATACAGTCTCTGCAGATCTGGAGAAGCACACAAAAGTTATATTTCCCTGTAGGTTCAAGACTCTCTCTGACCCCTTTTTGCACTACAATTTTTCATCCAATGTAAAGTATAAAATATTAAGAAGTGCAGTTTCAAGTAGAAGATTGAACAAATGAACCCATCACCGGTTTGGCCTTTCTTCTCAAATACCTTGTTTTCTCTGCTGTCGCCATCTCAAATCCAATTATCTGTTACTTTCTGAGACAAAATAGGAGTAGCTCTTTATTTCTTTATTTTGTTTTGCTTGAGGCAATCCTCCCTCAAGTGCTTGATAATGAGGTCATGAATGCAAGGGGGAAGTAAAATAGATCCAGATACTATACTGATACAATCAGGACTAAAAGGAAAATGTTGGATGCTTTAATATAAAACCTGCAAATGGGGGAAATAATATGTGGGATTAGAGTTCAGTCATGTAGACTGATGATAACAAGTATATGCAAAAAAGCCTAATTGAAAATCTTGATATTTGGTCACACGCCAGAGTACAAAGTACAGCACATGATGTCATCACAGTACTGGAGGTAAAAGTGGATATTTGATATTGTCTTGATGATTCCCTGACACTGGTATTTGGGATTGCTAAAATTGCTTTTTCCTTTTTTTTAATCTCACATTACTGCTGGGATCGGCAGTTCATTTGAGTGTTCTGAATCACTAAAATCTGTTCATTAAAATGATTTGTTCAAAAGATATGTTCACCGAATCATTCAGTGCTAAGCAGGAGCCCAGTGCCCTGCTACGTGACTCACGTCCTCCCTGAGTGCAGTACGTTCGAGCCGCGGGTCATAGAGTGAGTGACAGCGCGAACAAGATTCATGTCCTCAGCCACAGTTCACCAGTTCTCTGTGTGTCAGTTTGTTCGCAACGCGAACGAGATTCACGTCCACAGCCACAGTTCACTGTGTGTCAGTACGTGCGCTGGTCAGTGAGTGAGTGACAGCGCGAACGAGATTCATGTCCTCAGCCACAATTCTCCAGTTCTCTCTGTGTCAGTTCGTTCGCGAATCATGACTGAGTCAGTGACCGACGGCACGAACGAATCACAGCAGCACGGCAGACACAGTCCTTCTTACTTCTTCTTACTAGTCACTCCCTCCCCGCTCGGCGCACGTTGGCTGGCGTCGTTTGCCCGAAGATTCACAAGTGAGTGACGGCGTCGGCGAACGACTTCACAAGTGATTCACAGAACGCAGCAGTTCCACTCCCAGCCACCACACTTGCTGCTGAGCTCAACTGAACTAAGAAAGGAACGAATCAGTTCATGAAGTGATCCCAGTCAGTTCGTTCACTCAAATGATTTGTTCTTTTGAACGAATCATTCATGACCGACACAACACTATCTCACATTGCAGCATAACTTGTTACCAATGCTAGAATACAGATTTATCCACTGAAGTACACACACAAGCTGCTACTTAGTAGGACAGCCAATAGAGATGCCCTCTCACTCTGAAATGGCCCGTGATTGGTCAAAGTGTCATGTCACGGGCCAGGTTGCAGACCGCAGAGGAGGTGAAGAAGAAGAGCACTCTTTCAGGTCACTCGATTTACATAATGCTGAAAAGATAATGTGGGATTATAGATCAATAATTCCCAAAAAATATCCCCTGTTTAACACAAATACAATGACTAATTGATATGCTCTTGTATCTATGACTCTTTGAAAAATGAAGATAATATAACATAACATTCACATCACATCTCTTCATCATCATATGATCGAATTCACACACTATAATGTGTGCCAAACTGTTAGGTTTGTGTGTGTGTTGGACACTGTTCATAAGCTGAATTGTCCCTTTGCCCTTTGGGTTGAAGCTTCAGTCTCAGAAGCCGAACAAATGACAGCATTTCTCAAAAAAAAAAGAACCAAACTGGCAAGGTGAGTCAAAGTCAAACATGTCACGACAGCATTCGCCTGCAGGAGAGAAACAGACCCAAACAAATTAATCCAAAAGATAACGAGGGGCTGAGGCGCTGAGGGACGGACTGCGGGGACAAAAGCGTGAAAAAAAGGAAAGAAAACTCGAGAAAATAGGTGGAAAAAAAATCTCCCTTTTCTCTCCGTCTGTGGACACTAAAGCAGCACAACTGGCAGCAAAGGAGCTCTTAAATAAATGAACCCGATTCCCAAGTGTGCCTTTACCGGGGCAATTTGCCAAGCCTATTGTTACTGCTTTAATGTCACTTATTGATTAGCTGCACATTTACATCAAGGTGAACCTTTGGAAAGATTACAAGCTACAGTACGTTGGATAAGCCGTTACACTGTGTGCTTTTCTCCTTCTTTTTCTGGCAGTGGTGGCACGTGGCCCAGGACAGAGCTGATGTAAGGATGCTGAGTCTGCTGTCATTTTAAGTTGAATTAGGAGTAAACATTTGGCAAGAAGCCTCTCTTGAAATGATCAGTTATAAAGATAAAAACAGAGGGTAAAAAAGACAAAAGAAATACATTTGGGACGGGGAAAAGAATGAGAAAACCAAACACAATGGGCCATATCCATGGAGCATCACATATGTTCTGCTTAAATATAAGCCAGCTGCTTAACTTCCGGTCAGTTGTTGCCAAGGGGAAAGTTGGACGTAAATAATTGATTAAAACTGAATTCTGTAATTTGTCACACATGCACTTGGTAATTTCTGTACCGACTGTAAAACATCTCTGCATCTTTGACTGATGCTATAAATGGGGGCTGACTTATTTAAATCCAGGAAGTGACTGAACATATAACCAATTATAAGGAGAAAAGAGGAAAATAATAGCGATAACAATGAGGGAATTCTCCAGTTTATAGCAATAGCCCCATGTGGCCTCTTGTGAGCCTAATAACCTGAGAATAGAATGTGTTTTTCTTTTTTTCCCCTCTCTGTCTCGGGGCAAATTGCTGATGCAGCAGCCTGTGCCCTACACAGATAATCCTCAATGCTAGCTGGCACATTCAAAAAGTCACCGTGCCACTTTTTTTTGCAACTATAAGCTGCCAGCAAACAGCAAAAGTGAATCAGTGAAAGTAAATGAGAAATATGAACAAGCTCGATACAGATGTAGGGAAACTGATAAAAGCTCAGATGAGTGTATGGAACTGTTCCATCTATTCAGAGGAGGTGATTTTGCAGCAGAGCTCTTTCATTCAGGTGCTCACTTTACTGCACTGTCTCTTAAACGAATATCTTGTAATATGAGGAACATCGCAGCTAAAGCCTAACAAGGACCATGTGTTATAGCTGTACAACGATTGATAAACAGACATGGCAGGCTTTGCAAATGTAAAATACTGTTCACAAAATAATTAATTTCGATTTTCACATTCACAAAACGTGCATATCAAAACAAACACAGAAAATGACTATGAGACATCCCTTCAGGCACAAATACACCAAGTAGAGACACATGTAAATTACAAACATGATTCCATACATTTATGAATGTAACTTGGACAAAACATGTCACATAACTTTGGGCACAATTTATTCTCCGTGTTCTGTGCAACTTGTTCTCCAACTGAAATGTTGTCATTATGGTCAACCCCAAAATAACTGATGGGCACGTTTTACTGCATCTGTATATTTTCAACTCAACGAGGCACACAAGTGTTACCAAAGTACACACCGAAGTGCAATGGGGGAGCATCATCGAAGCAACTTGATGACGACACACACAAGGCACCAGATTCCTGTTATCTATACTACTGCTAGAGGAGCCTATTTTAATACAACATTGCATACGACCCATATACGTTTCGTTGGAGGACAGTTTCGTTCTGTGTCCAGGATTTTATCTCAAATACTGTAACTCAAGCTCCACAAACAACAGGGGATGCTGTAGTTCAACCTGTGTGTTTGTTGGTTAGGTTGGTCTTGATTTAACTCAATATAATATCCTTTTAACAAAATATAGTTTTGGGATAGTTTGGGAATAAAAAAAAAAAAAAAGAGTTGTATACTTATGTAACTATGCCAAATTTGAAGATGTTTTATGTATTTATGTGTGCAACTTCCATGCAGCCATTTACCACCGCTTTATCCTCTCTCACACTCACGGTCAACAATGTCCAATTTACCTAATCCCATATTGCAGATTTTTGGACTGTGGGAGGAAACCGGAGAACCTGGAGAAAACCCACGCACACACGGGGAGAAACATGCAAACTCCATGCAGAAAGGCCCCTGTTCAGACCTGAACATTTGAGTAAACGAACTGACTGGGATCACTTCATGAACTGATTCGTTCCTTTCTTAGTTCAGTTGAGCTCAGCAGCGAGCGTGGCGGCCGGGAGTGGAACTGCCGCGTTCTGTGAATCACTCGTAAAGTCGTTCGCCGACGCCGTCACTCACTCGTGAATCTTCGGCAAACGACGCCAGCCACTGTGCGCCTAGTGGGGAGGGAGTGACTAGTAAGAAGAACTGTGTCTGCTGTGCTGCTGTGATTCGTTAACGCTGTCAGTCACTGACTCAGTCGTGATTCGCGAACGAACTGACACACAGAGAACTGGTGAACTGTGGCTGAGGACATGAATCTCGTTCGCGCCGTCACTCACTCTATGACCCGCGGCGCGAACGTACTGCACTCAGGGAGGAGGTGAGTCACGTAGCAGGGCACTGGGCTCCTGCTAAGCACTGAACAATTCGGTGAACTAATCTTTTTAAAAAAAAGAATTTTAATGAACGGATTCTAGTGATTCAATACACTCAAATGAACTGCCGATCCCATCACTAGTGCCATTATTGATAATCCTACACAATGTGTTTTACCTGATGTTTGTTTTAGTCATGTGTCATTTAGTCCGCTTATGTGGGTGCAGCAACTTTAAAGATCTGCCTCCTGTATTATTAAATCCCTTTATTTTGTTATACACAGTTGTGTCCTGAAATTAAATTCACATGTCTTTTATCACAGAAATGCATAAAGACATGATAGCCGCTGCAAAATTTCACATCTTTGTATTCACATCACGCTGCATTTACTGTGTTTTTATTTACAGAAAGTGCTTTATCTTGCTATCGTGCTGGAATGTTTTTTTTCTCTTCACAACCCAAAAGCAGAGTAAAATAAACAAAAAAAAAAAAACCTGCTTTAGTGTTAGAGGTCACTGCTCCACACATTTGTGCCTGCAGCAGTGTGGGCAACCATCTGGCATCAATTTTATACAGTAGGTTAAAGCCAAAGAGGATGAGAGCGGCTGCTTCAGACAGCAGCGCATCGATCTGTGATTCATCTTAAATGTACAGGAGCGAGGAATCCTGCATGTGTGGGCTTTTCTCATGAACATGAGCCTAAAGCAGAATACGGTGCAGATGTACAGTATGTGCACAAGCTGCATTCGCAACGCTGCACACGTGAAGATCCCACTGGACACAGCTGAAAGGCAGCATAATGAGGAGACAATCTCATGATGAATCCATACAGCATGAAAACAATCAAATTAAAGACTGTCATCTAGTGGTGAAGCTGAAAGTTACATATGTGAAATTGGATGATCTGAGCCAACAGACTGTAAAGTGGATAGACAGCAATTTATTGCCTGGGTTGCATATTTTAATTAGTCTTGTGTTTTATCTAGATGAAAGGCATCTCAGATCAAGTTAATCTAAATAGTGTAAACAACCATTGCCATGAAGGAGGTGATACATCAGATGTTACACATCATTTATACTCCACTTGTCAGTAGGTTGTGGTGATAATATGATCATTGGGTATACAGCAATATCTAAAAACAACCACATTATTAATGACATAATGAAAACAAATATGCTGCACAATTTGATTTATTTGTGAGTCTCAATATTAACCTCTTCCTCCCTGCTCCTCTTTTTGGGGCCTGTGGTTGAAGTTCTTCAGTAGACATATTATACCCAATGTCTACAAGTAACCTAGTTCCCTGGCATGGGCGGAGCTACGGGCTGCCCCCCCCCCTACCTTTTGTGTTTTAAAAATTTTACTCGTCAAATCATCCGCCACTATGTCCACAAGCTTTTCAAAGTAGTGAAACAAACAATAAATTGACCAAAATCAGTAATTGTAAATATAATCTTAGGCCCCTGACTCACTTAGCTACGGCCATGCATTGTAAGAGATTAGATTTTATTAGTTTTGATTTTAGTAAAGACAACAACAGCTTCATACAATATATTAAAACCTGTCTTGTTTTAATCCATTACGTTTACACAGGGCTTTACGTTACAACACACTACACAGTTGTAGCTAGATGATATAGATTTGATTAGCTAATCGAGCTGGTTGAGTACCGACTCAATTGGATCTTTCACCCGTGTCTTTAAATTAACCCATGAGTCGTGAGTCTCTAGTATCATTAACCCAGATCAGTTGAGTCATACTACAATTTAATTTAAAATGATAAACAGCACCACACACAACACAATCTTGCAACATTAGCTACTAGTCCTAGCCATCTTAGCTGCCAAAAGTTGTATAACTTACAATTTCGAAGGCAACCACAACTCAAGACCGTTTGAATCGTTTATATTTGAATTTGAATTGCTTGAATAATTGCATTTAAAAAACTGAATTTGAATCAGATAATTTGAATTTGTATTGTTTAATTTGAACTATTGCATTGAAAAACTGAATCTGAATAGCGTCTTTTGAAATTAAAATGTTTGAATTCAACAATTCTCACAATTCAAATTCAGTTCTCAAAATTCAGATTCAGTTCTCAAAATTTAGATCCAAATTACTGTGACAGACATCCGGGTAGTTCAAGGATGAAGGAAGAACAATCGAGCGCAGATACAGGAGAATCGCCTTGGTTTTTAGCCTGAACACAGCAGCAGAGAAAACAACTAAAAAGCTGAAATAAATATTTTTCTGTGTCCCAGAACACGGTTTTAAGATCATTTCAGGCGAGAAATTAGTGATTTGGAATTCAAAAATGTGGTTTGTGTATTAAGATGTGATGTATTTATAGTTTGGCAGTGACTTTGTAGGAGGTGATCAGCTCCGTCTCTGTGGACGCTCGGTGCGCACAGTGGTCAGATGGTTTCATAACCTGGATGATTAATAATGGAAGCAGCTCTTTATCGGACTAGTTAAAGCCTCTTTGATGCTGTTTTCAGACTCATCCAGCAGGCGAAACACAAAACTATGCATTACATCTCTTTGAAGCTGGGTCACATGAAGGGACGCGAATCGACACAGATAAGTGACGGGCACTCTGACACATGGGAACGGACACATGACCTTCTTCATATTGCTTATCCTATAGCTGCACCAAAGATGTGCTGTGTATACAGTTGGTGTGCAAATAAACTCTAAATAAAGAACATTTAACATTGACAGCACATAGAAAATGTACAGTCTGTTAGCCTATAAACAAAGGGTATACAACATTGTGGCTAAATCAGTGATGAAATGGTTAAGATATGTATTCCCTTGCATGTTATTAGTGGTATGTCACATATAAACATCAGGGAAAACAAATTTTTGCTAAACTAATAACAATTAATCTTTAGCATATCAGCATAGATAGACATATGAGTGTCCAACGATAATACATAATACTGAAGTTGAAGTTTAGGTGAATAGGCAAATAGGATAATGAGATCATTCTTCATGTTTTTGTACATACACTGATTCTGTTGCCTCTAACTCAACACGCTTCGATAAGTAACCCGACAGTGACACACATGGCTAACCTTGTTACTACACATTACAATAGGTCTTAGAAACACAACTTATCGACAGCACCCATTGCAATGGTGCTCCCTTGCTATTGTTGCTATTATTTTGTATTTATTTAATGTGTTACTTTTGAGTTAGTCAGGAGAAAATGTGCACCTTTCCCAGATATCCCAAAACTTGGATACTGCCCAAACCTTCTCATCAGTGCTGTGCCTCTGTCTGCCTGCTACAAAAGGAATATTTGCATAACTAGCAATCACCATCACTGCAATTAAATCCTCAGGCTGTATTGATCAAACTGAAGTGATCAATATTGTTCTAATGTGCAGCCACAACTAGTGGGAGTCGATGTTTAATGCATTTAACAGATAAGGAAACAAGCAAGAGACTCTGGGAATCAATAATTAACTGTGGACCCTACATTACTAAAATGACTCGCTAGTAAGCTGAGCTCACCGAAGCACTAGAGAAAGGAAACGACCCAGAAACTGCAGCGAAGGAGTCAGAGCCACTGCACTTTAAATCCAGCAAGAACGAAAAAAATCAATTGGGTAATGATGGCAGTAAATTACACTTTATGCACGTTAGTGATGTTGTGATCCACCCTCACACGGGGCACCATGATGTTAGGATCAACAATAGTGGCAATAATTTGACTGATAAAAATAAAAGTAATAAACATTAATTCATTAATTTTAATGATTAATTAACTTTAGATCGGGCACCAGCCTGAAATCAGGGAAAAGACAATCAATCTATGCCTTTCAAAATCAGTCTAAATAATCACTGTTATTGACTATGATATCAAAGTTATCCCAATTGAACAGTAATGAAGGTATGAATCCGAGCACTGACTCTCTCAACCCCCCGTTTGTCACAATATTCATATACAAAAGACACAGACATACCTTTAAGTGAACAAAAGTAATTGATGCTTCACCAACATTAAATATCCAAGGCCAAATTGAATGATCTAAATCAAAGAACAATAGATCACAGCCACCTGGCTTAGGTCCCAACAGTGATACTTGCCAGGAATAAAACAACAACAACAACAATAATAATAAAACAGACAAAAGCTATTTTCAGACAACACCTATGCAAGAGCACAAGATTTCTGTGATATTTTAAGACTTTTTCAAATTCAAATTTCCATTAAAAATGTTATACATAAATGTGTATAAAAACAGGCTGATAGAAATACAACCTATGTGCCACAGTTATCCAAAGAGGCAGCAAAAGACCAGCAGCTCCAGTGTCCCTGCAAGCAAATAACATTTATTTTCAGTAAGAGTGAAGGCACTGGGCTTGGCAGCATCTTACAGAATGTTTAAGTCGTACTTCAGTCGTCTTGAGTTATTTGCCAGGAGAAAACTCCATCATCAATACCAATGTAACCACCATTTTAGAAACACTCTACATAAATATTAAAATGTTTGCCCTTAAAATCCACCATCTATGACCCACCAAACACACTCACTATGTCTAATAATAAATTCAAACCTGCAAACCAGCTTTCCGTCTCAGTTCCCCTTGCAGCTGGAGTTCACTGATGCCTGTGGTTCTGGGGTTTGAGCAGGAAGGCAGCATGACGGGTACATATTAGCTTATCTAGCAGGACCAGACTCTCTGCTTGATTGCCAGTGTCTGTAAACCTCCTATAAATATATGCAAATCTTCAGGAGGGGTTTGAATAAATGGGTGTGTGGGTTTGCATGTGTGCATGTGTGTCTTATCCATGTCTGTGGTGTCACTGATGTGGGACACAATGCATGTGGAGTTTTTTTTTTTTTTTTTTTAAGTTACAGTAGATAATGATCCTTTTTATGATATTAGATGAATCATTTCGAAAAGGACTACAAGACTTTTTCTGCCTCATTCTGACGACATGAAATGTGTGACATTTAAATGCGCGAGGCCCAGACTGTCCTCTGTGCTTCAGCAAAGACTGACTGATGAGGGAAAATGACCTCGGATGGATTTTAAGCCGTCCAGGTGCCTGTTTACAAACGCTGGACAAAAAAAACTCTGACTTTCTCCGCGTGTCTGCCATGCGTCTTCTCTCTGCCTGTTGACATTTAATGAGGTGACCTTATGGATGGCAAGAAATCCGATCTTCCTGACGGTCATGAGGAGAAATGGCGCATTCAGTCAAGAATCACAGAGGATTACCTTTGAGATATCAGCAGTACAGGGCAGATGACACATCCTGGGCAACAGTGTGATATTATATATATATAATATTATACTACTGGAAGTGGGAAATACAATTTAAACCTTAAAAATAGATACTTAAGAAATAATAATCTTAATTTTCTATCTGCTATCATTCAGCCATTTATTTATTTTTCTAATCAGGGTTCGCAGCAGCACTCGTACATACGGGGACAAGACACATTTAACCAATCAAACACACTTTTTCAAAAGCATCTAAAAAAAACGTTCATGATTTCATTGTCCTGGCTTTCCTGGTGCAAGGTCTATCTGTCTTGATATAAAAAGAATCACTTCATGTGCGCAGTGCGGGAATGTCATCAGGCATCACGAGAGAGAGAGTCATGTAGAACTGTTTTTATATATAGGGCACACCGGATTATAAGGCGCATAAAATAGAAGATATTGCAGTCAAACGTTTGACTGGGGTTGCGTTATGCATCCACTAGATGGAGCTGTGCTATAGGGAATGTCAACAAAACAGATAAAGTCAAACTTTACCAATTAATCCTTATATAAGGCGCTCCGGATTATAAGGCGCACTGTTGTTTTTTGAGAAAATTAAAGGCTTTTAAGTGAGCCTTATATTGCGGAAAATATGGTACGTATGCCATGCAGGTCATAAACTACATAAAATCATTTTATTTCATTTCAAAGTCTATTGAAGAGTTTTCTTTTTGTAGTTCTAAAATGTCATAAATGGGACAAACTGTAGTTCTTTAAATATAGTGTATGTGTAAAACTTTATTCATGATATTAACTTAATTTTAAGATTCAAAGTTTTTTGTGGCTCCAGATTAATTGTATTTGGGTGGAGAAGTGATAAAATGGCTCTTTTCATTCTAAAGGTTGCAAACCCCTGACCTAAGGCTAGCTTTAGTTAGTTTAGTTAGTTTTTATAAAACTAAGAAAAAAACTGGAGCTATGTAAGGAAAGGATGTATCAGTGTTTAACTGTCCTAAATCAAGTTGGAACCATTAGCCTGATAAAAGTATTGATGCAGCTTTGTGTTTAAAATAAAATAGTGTACGAGTATATGAGGAAAAACAATCATCACAGTTAATTAGTCTAAATCGAGTACTAGATATAATCGAGTAATATAGGAATCACTGAACATTAAAGCTTATATAACCAGTATCTTACTCTTGAACTCTTGTCAAAGCTCTGCCCTAAAAACACGAGAGAG
The DNA here is from genome assembly GCF_963457635.1 of Microchirus variegatus. Classification (NCBI taxonomy): domain Eukaryota; kingdom Metazoa; phylum Chordata; class Actinopteri; order Pleuronectiformes; family Soleidae; genus Microchirus; species Microchirus variegatus. The sequence goes on along the minus strand of NC_139813.1, from coordinate 6,329,028 downwards.
CACTGGAACGACAGCTTCAATCACGACTGACCTTATTCACAGAAGACATGTTGATGTATTTCAGCAGGAAAGTGCTCAGGTGTTACGGATAAAAATAAAAAAATAAGGATCTGTTACGTTCATGTTTGTCAGGATACCTTGATACCTTGAAGCCGAGGAAGCTGAATGGAACTCAGCCACCATTCATTTAACTGATGTGAGTTTTCTATTGTGAAAAAGGCCCATGATGACATCATGTCTGAATGACTTATACAACATAAAATGTTAAACATGTGATGATAATGACTGTATTTTTTTTTTTTATATTTTGAGATAAAATAAAATAACATAAGATAAAATAATCTCAGAAAGCATTTGCAGACTCAAGCTTTAAAGGTCCAGTGCGTGAACATTTGGCTTTTATTGGCTTTTATTGGGAGTTTTCAAAGCCTCAACATAAGCTGTTTATATGTAGTTTAGGAAAAGGGTCTTGCTTTATGGCGATACAAACTGGACTTCTCTACAGTACAGAAGCTTACTACGCAAAGGAAGAAGAATGATACTCATCGGATATGCAAAGGTCATTGGAGTTCCCTGAAGTGCTACCACAGTCTACAGTCGAATTCATTCTAATACACTGGACCTTTATTTGTGGTATTTGAGGTAATAGTTTTGAGGAAAATGCAGAGTTTCACTTCTATCTATTATGCTAATGTAAGATAGATATTGTAATTTGTGTTAAATATTCTTATATACATTACCTGCTGTTAGTTTTTGGAGCCATGGCAGATACCAGTTTTTTTTTAATGACTTTAAACCAGTAGCTGATTCACCTAAAACTGTTGACTCCAGGAAGGTAACAGCAAAGCAGCAGCACCATATCTGATATTGAAGCAGTAATTCTGTTTTATTTCAGTGGCTTGAGAGCCTTGGGGCATATTGATTAAATCATTAAGGCTGATCTGTCCGCATCACAGGAATGGCCAGCACAGCATCTGGGCAGCTCTGCTATAACCATTCACAACTTAAGAAGACTTGAATCATTAGCCTGTAAAGAGTTAAACGATTTTCAAGGCAAGGAATTTTAAATTAACGACATTGAGCTCTGATTAAACTCAGCCTAAAAAGACAAGGTGTCCCTTTGGGTTGGATATATTTGCTGCATCATATAGTATTTACGGGGTCGTATGTTAAGTGTGTACTGTAATAATTGCCAGTTGTTAACCATTAACAATAACATTAACCTTTACAATTGGTTTTAAAACTCAAATTCCCAATTCTAACTCTGGATATATGCCATTTTGGATTTAAAAAAAACAGTGTTCAACACTTTAAAGTCTTTGACTTTGTCATCCCACACACATCCTACTATCCTAACCTTGCCAAATGTAAAAGTTGCTCAATGTTTAATTATTATCATTTGGGTGATGACAGGTTTCTCACCTGTAGCTGCAGATCCACCTTCTGGAACCTTTAGTTTGTCCAAACCATTGGTTCTCAAAGTGCGGCCCGGGTACCAATGGCGGCCCACAGAAACATTTCTGGTGGCCCGCAATGAATTACAGTTGATAGTTTTAATCCAGGAGGTACTAAGCTTGTTAAATGTTTATTGGACATTACTGGATACAGACCAATAAGTGTAAACAAAAATACTGGGTATTTACCTGGTTTCTATATGGTGAATTTTAGTGTATTATTGGGTTATAAGCTGGTAATAAGCAGGTAGCTACAGCCCCCAATTACTAACTATTTACCCAGTAAATATATGGTAACAGAAATGTGTTACTTGGTATTAACCTGTAATTAGAAGGTAAGAACAATGGCCAAAATACTGGGTAATTACCCAGTAAATTATAAAGCTTTATTATATTAATGCTTAAATTACATTATTTTAACGCTTATATTACTTAACGCTAAACTGTAGAACTGCAATCTGGTCATTAAAATTATTAGAAATGAGATTTCGTTCTGTTTTTTTTTCCTTTGGCGGCCCTCAGTCCAATGTTGGGTTCCTAAATTGGCCCTCAGGTATCAAAACTTTGAGAATCCCTGGTCCAAACACTTCTTCTTCTGTGTTGTGCTTCACTGTTGATGAAACAGTCAGTTTATCAACTCAACAGACAAAACCGCTGAAATGCTGCTCACCCCATACATGTTTAAAGTAATACAGTATATTGCTGTTGTCAGCTGCAGTCACTGATAAAAAGTTAAATTGTGCCATCTGCTGGTCAAACAGCTACACTACATCTTTATACAGTGAAAAAAAAATGTGTGACACTGCTGCACTGAGGTAAATGAGACAGATCAATGCTAATGTTGCCCCCATAGGACGTTTTTTTTTTATTTCAAGAAAAAGAAAAGAAAAAAAAATTGGTCAAAAAATCTAAAGTAATTTTAATACATGCAGTTATCACAACCCCCTTAACTGTTACACCACTGCATAATGATACATACATACATAATACATAATGATTTTAAAATAAGGAGAAAAAAAATGTTTACAAAATCATACAAAATGGATTACAGGTTGCCGTGCAACTCCATATTAAATCCCTGCTGGAAACTGAGCACATTATGGCTTTGGCACATTTCCAAACAAGAAATTAGACGCTGCCATATTCACTGCTGCCTCATTATCTGGGATATTTTGGGTTCAATTATTTTTACAGTATGACGAAGTGGAGACATAATCGTCCTGAGTGTGTGCGAAAGTCTGTATGTGATTGAAATCTGATTGAAAACTACTAACGCTCCCATACCAGTGTCCGTATCTCAATTGTTACCTAACAGACATTTGGGAGTTGTTGTTCTACTGCCGCCTCCTTTCATAATCATAACATATATCTATCTATCTATAAAGCAAGTGTTCATCACATTTAACAGTAACTTCATGAAGTTACTGATAAATGTGTCGAACACGCAAATTAGAATTGAATATTGTAGTGACGGGAGCAGTACCGGTTGCGGACAGTGAGCGCCGATGGCGCAGAGACTCATGGGAGTTGGTTCTTATGTGTTGACAGAAGTGTAATTGTTGTGATGTGTTGCAGTTTGATGTTTGGTCTGCATGTTCTGAGTGTTGTCGTTATGCCCTGCTGTGTTCTCGGGATGTTTGCTGTTGAATTGGTGATAGACAGTGATTTTGTGGTGTGGCACCATGACTGATTGTGATGGGGCGGGGGATCATGTCCATCAAATGTTCATGTCTTTAGATGTTAATAAAGTTACAGACTTACTCGCTGCTGAGAATATAGCGCGAGAGCCGTGTTGAACTACCGATGTCTCTCGAGACTTCATTCTGCTTGAGAACATATTGAATGAAAGAATCGGTAGTTATAGAACTACTTAAACACGTTTTTAGTATTCCTAATAATAATGTGTATATTGATTAGTGTATAATTAATAATTTAACTAGTAATCACGGTCCTAATCGCCGTATTTTCAAAATCTGTTTTCCGTTCACTTCCGTTGTAGGTCACTTCCGTTGTGGCCTTTGCATTTGTGTTGTGGCTTTTGTGTTTGTGTTGTGGCTTTTTTATTTGGCCTGACACCTCTGGGCCACCGTAGTTTTCACTTAAAGGGACAATGTGTAGTATTTATGGGTTTATATGACCCAAAATCCACTTTTTTATACATATAATGTGCTCCTGCATTGTCTCGTCGCTGTATAATAGTTTTTGTTTCATTTTCGTAGTGTTTCAAAAAGTCATGTAAAATAACATGGTCGCGGACCGCGGTTGCATAGCCACTGTTAGCAGCGAGACGCCATATTTCTACCGGAGCCTGTAAGGACAAACGCGAGAGAACAAATCAAGCGTCTCTTTACTTGTAGCGGAAGTCCCGCCTCCACTCTCTCCGCTTCGTCTGCTACGGCCGCGGTAGCTCGCCCTCTCCCTCGCCTCACGAACCTCATCTGCTGACACGGAGAAAGACGACGAGGACGACATTTGACCAGCTGAGGATACCGTAGCGCTCAGGGAAGGGAGGGGGTGAGCAGAGGAGCAGTTCTTTGTTGTGAATTTCAGCCTCTCCTCTAGACGGCACTATAAACTACATAGTTCACCTTTAAGTCAACACTAAATTTCCAAAATAATACATTTAAATTTACTGATGTGGATTTCAAATGTGCTGCGTGAAGTGATGTAAAATTGCAGATTTTCTCAATGAGCGGTTTCCAAATCGAAATTAAAAATCAGTTTCCGATTCAAAAAGGCAGGAAATGGTGAGATGAGCAACAAACATGATGTCATGGCCTTAAGATTATTTTGGTTGACACTTTGTTAGGTTGCTAACTTTTGTCCTTTGTGTCCACGCTGACAGCTACGTCTCAGGATAGTTAGGCACAGAGGGTAATAAATGTGTCAGTAACACTACAGGAGGCCTGATAGTCACAAACTCTCTAGATGGCAGTTCAGTGTTGAGTCTGCCTCTTTTTTAATATTACTGGCAATATGATGCGCTTTGTCTCACTGTGAAGGAAAGTGAGAAGAAATGACCATTAAATTAATTGTAAAAAGGCTTTTTGCTTTTTGGAATATTTTTTTTTCCACTATCTGCCCGGGCAGAAAGATATCCTTTAAGGCCTCAGCACAGACTTAAATGTGGGTGTGTAGTTCTTTCATTCATTCATTCATCATCTAACACTTCATACTCCACATGTGGGCCATGGGGCCACCAATCCCAGCTAACATAGGGTGAAAGGTGGGGTACAGCCTGGACAGCTTTTACAAGATGTTGATGTATGACTAATGTTTAGTTCTTGGTGATCATGGTTGTATCACCCAATAATTAGTGTTTTATATTGGAATTAATTATAGCATCAGTCAAAATCATCAGCCATGGCCATGTGGTAGATGTTACATCCCAGTATCTGCGAGTATTGACCAGCTGTTGTCTTGGTGATGATGTGGGAAGAAGACATTTGATGGGACTTCATGTTGGTCATAATGAGCACATAGAATGAAAGATGATGGCCATCATCTTTCATACTTTAATACTTTAATATTATTATAAATCCATGGTTAGCCATCGTTTACATTAGAAAACTGTTTACTTACAAACATGGAAAGTGGCTCACATTGTTTATTGCATCAAATTAAAAGAAAACACACCTCTCGAAAGACTACTATTTCATGCAATTCAGCTGGATTGTCCTGCATACACTTCTTTACAGTACAGTAAAGTTGAGGTTCCTGCTCTAATTTAAGTTGCTGACAATTTATAAAAAGAGTCAGAGGGTGGCGCCAGCCCCACAAATAAATTGTATGCCTATCTGATATGGCAGATAGTTCAGTTTAGCAAGTGCAATGTTTTTCCTTTACTTGTAGAAAATGTATTAATTAAATCAATATTTTTATTCATTTATTTATTCAGCGTTTCCTATTGAAATTATCCCTCTCTATTTTCAGGGTAGGTGGTCAGATCTGTGTATTTGTATTTCAACATAATGAGACTTAATGGTGATTTGAGATACTTCAACCTGGCCTCCAGGAAGTACACATGAAAATATACATAAAATGTAATATAAAATGAAGCGTTCATTATCATGTCCATGCAACAGCAGACTTTTGTGACTTCAAAAGTCAGAAATGTAGGCTGACTTCTCAAAAGTTGCAAGCACAAAAACAGAAAACATTTGGTTTCAGTCAAGCTTTAGACCTGAAAACAGAAAACATACAGAAAACTGTATGATTAATATAATCTAATACTTACACACACACACATATATATATATATATATAATAGAGTTAAATATGATATGTTGAAAATTACGCCTGTAACAACAAGTTTAGTTGGGATTTAAAGATTCTAATTGCTGCAGGTAAACAGTTGCAGTGGATTGTTTGACCATTCATGCATGCATGTATGCATCCATGTGGTGTTTGCTGATTCTCCTCTTCATGGTGTGTTAGATCTCAACTGTACACCATTAAATTAACGGTCGATCACTTAAAACCCATTTTGTTATAGACAGGCATTCTTATCTAGCTGAACCTTTATATTGACAGTTGTTATTATCTGTGTTATCAAGTGCTTTATTTTTGTTCAATCCTTTAGAACCATTATTATTGTACATTTATTCCCTTGTTGTTACTTTTTTCATTGAGGTCATTGTGTGTGTCTGTGACAGGCATATCTCGCTGACTGTTTGCTAGATTGCTCTAAAACTTTGAATATGGATTGAGCATGGCCCAATGGTGTGCATCCTTGATTTTCACATGTTTTCGCTGATTTATCACCCTTAGTTTGGCTTCCATTGATCTGGTCTTTAAAATGGGCCAATATAATTGTTGTTGTTTTTTTTAATATGAAGTTGCAACTTGAAGTCGACGTCTTCATAAAAAATAAAATAAAATACATGAATGGGAAATATACTGGAGATTTGGACACACGCGCACGCACCACGCAGGAAACACAGGCGCAGGCACCGCGCGCGCTGCGCTTTTTAAATCCACCTGTTCACGCGCTGCGCTCCCCGCTTATACTGCAGCTGATTTTTCAGGGGGAGAGAGAGGGAGAGAGGGAGAGAGGAGAGAGAGAGAAGGTGGTGGAGCTCTAGTCAGAGTCAGCAACAGTAGCACTGACTGACTGACTGACTGACTCACTGACTGCTCCTGCCGCCGCTGAATGGATCACCGACGCGTTCACCTTTCCCCGGTGCTTTTGCGCGTCACTCTCCTCCTCTCACCAGGTCCGTGAACGAAACTGCCGCCTCACATCCTGCGGTTCACATGAGCATCTCTCTGACGCCGCGGCCGCTGAGCGCTGATCACGCCAAGTGCGCTGATTTGAGAGCAGCTCTGACTTCAGTCACATCGGCGCTGCTGCTGCTGCTGGTGGGAGGACGCGCGGCGGCTCCTCATCACCATCACCATCATCATCACCATCATCAACACTACCATCATCATCATCTGAGGAGGTTTCCTGCAACAATTTGTTGCGAAGGGCGAAGCCATGGTGCCGGTACCGTCTCGGCTCTCCCTGGCACCGTGAGAACTTTCCTCATCTTGGCTTCTCTTTCCCCACCTTGACTCTTTTTTTTTTGTAGATGTTTGTCAGTGGGATTGTGCTCCTCTGGGAAATTCTTCATCGTTTCCCTTTTCAATTATGTTCACTTTTGCTGCCTTCTGCTACATGCTGTCTCTGGTCCTCTGTGTGTCCCTGATCTTCTTCGCAATATGGCACGTAAGTACCTGAACATTGGCTTTATTCTGAGATTCATTTTCCATCACAGTAGATGCAGATGTGTCTGCTGGACACAGGTGTGTGAGGTGTACACTGCTCGCAATCCTTGTGCAAACGGACCCCACTGTGTGTGAAGCTAGTGCACAGTTTAAAGCTGCAGGATTTTTTCATTTCCACAGAAGGACAGGTGTGCACCTGTATTCCCAAAAAATCAAAATCTCAATTTAAAAACACAATTCCTTTACGAGTAATCGCCTACTAATCAGTTTGTCAGACAGTTTTTTTCTTTCTTTTTTGTCAGCATCTTAAATGGGAATGTTTTCAAATAATTGATTAAAACAAAACAAGGTTGGTTTGTGGACAAAACAAGACATTTGAGAGCATCATCATTTTGTTTTTCAACATTTTCAGACATTTTATGGACCGCACAACTACGCGATTAATCGCGGAAATATCGAAAGAAATATCGAAACATTATGAAAATAATCGTTAGTGTCAGCACTACTGCAAAGACAGAAACTAATGTTGTATAAATCTACAGTCCAACTACATTCAAGTTTTCAACCTCGCATTCCAATATCGAGTTAATATTTTGATGGAGTCTCGTACAGTGAATAAAGTTTGAATGTAATGAAGTCATATCTCAGATAAATCACAATATTTTCCTCAAATTAATTAGCTGTAGTGATGACCCAGTTTGATATCCATGAATGCCCGCACTCACGTGCAGAATCCGAGATCAATGAAACCCTCGTGCTTCCACATCAGTGAGGAAATCTTGTATCTTGAGCCTGATCTCCCTCTCATCTCATCTCTCTCCTCTCTTCCTCTGCCTCTAATCAAACCCCAAAGCTCATACACCAGTGCCAATATGACAGACTGCATCATGATATGTGAATTATCTCATTATTTGCTCCCTGAGCAACCATCTCCATCATGCAGGGGCCTTATGTAAAGACATATTTGGGTCAGGTCTTCCAGGCTACAGCCACAGGGCTGCCTCTTTTTTTTTTTTGTACTGGAAACATCAACAGACCTGATGATTGATGCTGAGGCAATTACAGCTAATAATCCGTCCGCGCGTCCGTCAGACACTGACCCATGTGTCGGCTCACGGAGCAGAAATCGAACAACGGCGACAGTGACAGTGCAGACTCTGACAGAAGGAGTGATTATGTAAAAACATAAGGACAAATCATGTGACAAACATCTTAAAGAATCCTGATTCATACTCCAGAGCTAAAGGCGGCAAGCGCTTTCCTTCAGTTCTGTCTGATGTGAATTCCAACAGCGGTGGAAGGAAACACAATGGAAGGCAAACATTCTGTAGCTTCAGCAATAATCCCCACGTTGCATCGGGCTTTATCTCGCATTCTGCTTAACACGGCAGAAAACAGTAGGGAAAGCCTCCTCCACCGATTTCCCCCATTCACGGCGACATACAGACACGCAGCAACAATACTAAGCTGTGGGGTTCCATACTGCGAGGGAACATAATTAGGAAGAGGCTGCGAGCTGGGAAATATGTGGAGCTGTGAAAAGAAGAGAGCAGAGCCAAGGCTGCACATTAAGGGTGAATTCCAATTCCTTTGCTTAATCCTCAATCTTAACCCTCAATCTCAAAAATGTGCGCTCCCGTTAGTGCAAGTGCTGTCCAGATTCTCAGAAAAAATAAGTTGAGGGGCAAGTTTAAGGGCTGTATCGCCCTCAATATTGAGATTTTCCGAGACCACCCTTGGGAGCAAGGGCTACCCAGAATGCATTGCGTGTTTTGTCATAACAAAGATGGCGTCGAAAGCAGCTAAATGAGTACGCTACAATTTAAGTATTTTCTTTGTTAATAGATATATAGAAATTACGAAAACCATTGTATTATCTTAGCTTAGGCCCATATTATGGATTACTTACATTATTGTTGCGTAACATTTATTTTACGATCTTTTGTCAATAGTCGGCCGGTGCGGACAAGCGATCGTTTGCTATGGTTTACTTTTCAATAAGCCGTGGTGTGTGGTAACTGTCAGCTGAATATGTCCATGGTTGTGATATTTGTATGAGTATCATCTTATAACTAACTGACAACCTAATAACTTGACTGACAAACGGATCGTAATAAATAATCGTGACGTAAATGTGTTCTTCTTCTTCTTTTTTGGAGTTGACAGACTGGACGCAGCTTTCGCGTTATTCTGCCCCCTACAGTCTGAAGACGTATCTGCATTTAAGGGGTGTCCCATTTCTAAGTGACAAAATAACCCTCAACACTTGGTTTTGAGGGCCAGTTAAGATTAAGGGTTGAGCTTGAGGGTTAAAATAGGAATTGGAATTGGCCCCATCACCAGCCACCTGCCAAATGCGGGGATTTTATTTTTTGATTTATTTTGGCTGCAACTGTTACATTTTATGTTATTGACATAATCTGCTTAAAAATAGGAGTCAAGTTACTTTAACCCCCTGAGCAAGCAGCGCATTGGTAACAAAGAGCGCGCGTGCTGAGTCAAACCTACCCTGGGAACAATCAGCCTATAAATAAAATGAACATGAACAGAGAAGAGGCTGTATGAAACAGAAACAGGCCATGTAGAAGGAAAAAAAAACACACACACAGAAATAAAACAATGGGAATAAAGTGAGAAATGAAGTGCTCTGACTCAGACTTTTCACCAGTCCTGTCAGCAGGTAGCATGTGCTTCTGAGTCACTGAGTTACAGAATGACAAACGACTGCACAAAGGTGGACTTCTGTCAGTAATTGACCTTAATCCATCAAATCATCCGCTGCTGGGTGAAGTAGCTCATTAGCTTGTCTTCTCTATGTATTTTCAGGTGCTGATGAATGTTTCATTAACACTCACTGGGAGTAACCGATACTTCTGCCAATCAAACTGTGCTGTTAAAGTCTGGGTTAAAAAAAAAAAAAAAAAATCATGAAAAAAGTGAGAAAGGCATGTTTGCTATCTTTAGAAAATCTATTATCATTAATCACTTGACTCTATGTGGTTTGAGGTCTTCATTATAAGTGGGTCAGACAATGAAACAGGGCCAGAACAAGACTGTGGTGCTGTAACGGTTCACTGACGTAACACAATGTAGGATTTCCTCCTGATAAGTTGATTCCGACCAGGTACAGTAGTCTATGTTATAGCATTTTATTAAAAAAAAAAAATTATATATATATATATAGCTTGATTTATCAAGATATTTGAAATGAATTTAACCTAGATAAAATTGACAAAAGAACAATAGTACATTTATGAATGAATAATGGTTAAGACGACTTCAATAACATGTGGCACACAGGAAGCTCAATGCCATTGGGCAGTGCCAGTACAGGCGTTGCAGACCTGCTCAGAGGTGTCAGTCACTCTGTTGCAAGTCGATGTATCATCAAATAATCTCGGAGACATTGACATCCTTGACTGTGTCACTTTAACAATCACTGAAAAATAACCAATGCTTCTGCCAATAATCTTCACCATAAGTGGGTCAGGTAATAAAGCAGCACCAGAACTGACTGTGGTGCTGTAAAAGTTCACAGCATGATTGACTGGATTACAGCATTAATGATATACTTATAAATTGTGTCCGTCTTTTAATCGCATAACTGTCCAATCAGCCACTAACAGACTTCACTCTTGGCAGGTGACTTACTAAGGACACCAGTTTGTGCAGTGCTGACTTTGTATACCACTGCAGGAGCTCAGTGCTTTCACACAGCGCACCAACAGATTTTCTGTTTCGCAAAACTGTTTGATTGACAGCCTTCAGTCTTGGCAGATGACTTACTATGAGCATCAGTGTGCACAGTGCCCACTTTATCATTGTTTGGATGAGAAATACAAGAGATGCTTCATTATGCATCACGTGACACATGACTCCAGGCAATTTTTTATTTTCCAGGTTTCTTTGCAGAGTAGAAAGTACATCGAAGATTCTATAAGTAGAGATGTAATAAAACAGCCACAGGGAGCACTGGCTTTTTCTGCCATTTGACTGTACAAAGTCTTCCATGACGGGATGGATTACGTTATAAGGCTGTAAACACAACTCATAGACGGTGCTGAAATGTTATCCTTTTATTATGGACTTTCAGATCAACTACAACAAAACAAAATACTCAATCAGCATCAGTTACCAAACTCCCACACATGTCTCCCACTATCTCCTCTATATTCTCCGATCTGCCCCAGTGAATGCTTTCTAATACGATTTTGGCAACCTACCAAGACGTGTGCCCAGTTGGACTAAAAACAATATTAAAGCAAATGTCTTATTTAATTACCCCGCAAATGTCTCATTTCCGACCACTTGCGGGGGCAGGACCAGTCTGCTCATCACTTAAGATACAAGATCACATCACAGTCCCCCATGGGAGTACTTGCTGAAGCGACTTGGAAGCCATTTTAATTATGATAGAGGGTGAACTGCGACCTCCCCTGAGCTCCACGGTTCAGTGCTTTCGCAGCTCCTCTGCTTGAGTGATCCCCCTCCCTTGTACCCACCGTCCCTAATGTGCTCTAAGTGTCATTAAAGTCGAGAGCGAGTCAGACGCTCCTTTTGGTGCACATTTGATAGATGTGGTGAGCCTGGTGGTGCAGTTATGATGTAAAGGCTGTCCTCGCAAGCGTGGCAGAGGGTAAAATGTCAAACTGATAAAATGTACTCACCCAGTTGGGGTTTCCATTATGTTATGGTACTTTTTGTTGTGTTTATTATGTGGAAGATGCTGTGAGGTATGAAAGCATGGACCAGTTCCGCTGACCAAATTGCCATAATTTGACTAATATCACTATTAATAAAGAAGTACTGTGTATCTCTTGCTGATCAACGATGTCAGTCGTCATATATCACACAACTCCATTATCTTTTGATTATGTTTTTCATGTAACACCAATATTATAGGAGAGGTGAAGGGGACTGTGCTGGTACATAACAAAGTCAGCAATTGTGAGAAATCTGTAAGGCTGGGAGATTTTTATTGCTTTATTTTAATCAGGGCCACATGGTTGTTGTCGTGGTTAACGCTTTGTCAGCTGAGATTGGCACAGCTCCCGCTGCAACCCTCATGTGGCGGATAAAGTAGTAGAATTGTATGAATGGATGGATGATTAAAATGAATCACCCCCCCCCCCACCCCCAGTAGCTAACTCTGCCAAATAATTGATTTTGAAGAAAAACAATGCCAAGAAGTGGGCTGAGAGCTGAGGAAGGCAGGGTGGGGAGCGGGGGTGTGGTCTGGTAGTGAGTTTAACAGCAGTTGCAGGTGAGTGAAAAATCCCCCCCCCAGTGAGATTTCCAAGCAGTGGAGATAAAAAAAAATAAAAAAAAGGGAAGGCTCTGGGACAAGAAACCTCACACTGATTAGACGAAATGTGGAACAAACCTTGTGCCAGTGAAACAAGTGGACTAAGAAAATGGCAACATGTAAAGGCAGTAGCTGGCGTTTGACCAGAGGCAGAAGAAACAGTGACAATTTGCACCTGGATGAACAATTAACATTAGCAGATACACACATACACTTGGAGTGTATGTTGAAACTGTAAAAGTTTTTTTTATGGGTTTAGTTACACTTAAAATCAAATTATTTTTAACTTACACTGCCACTTGCCTTGGGTTTCTGTAATCCATATCAGTGCAGCAGCACTATAGCTCATTCACCCGCAGCATTTCCTCAGAGAGACTAACAAGAGAGCAGTGAGTTTGTTCCTAAAAAGTCTCCTCAGTTGCACTGAACTAGTTCTGTTTTGCAGCATCAGACACGGAGCAAACCACCTCCTGCTGTTAACTTTGTTTAGATGCAATTGTAACTAAAGCAGCAGGCAGAATTGGTTTTGGCTGCACTTTAACCTCGAGGAGGAATTTGTGTTTATAATTTTATATTAGCAACAGATGTTTTCTGGCGTGACAATTCACCCTCAAATTGACTTAGATTCTTGTTATGTTTAAACCTTGAAATTTCTGTTAATTTTTAACCACGTTATAGTCCATAAAATGTAAACAATTGGGTTAAATCAATATTTAAACCTCAAAATATTCCAAGAAATATTGTGTGTGTATATATATATATGACCATCGTCGCATCGCATGAATTTTTGAGGGACTACTTTCTCAGCACTATACTTCCGGCAGCGGAATTAGTCCGCCGCTGCCGGAAGTATGACCGCGCTGCTGCTGAGACATAAATCCTTCAAATTGCAAGGTTGGTTTTATTTCAAACATTCTATCAACACAGATATGTACATCGATAGTCTGCCGTTACAATCGATTTGCCTCGGGTGCACTATGGAGTCGGTATGAGTGTTTTTAATGCCATGCTAACTTGTATCATTGACTTGCGCTAGCCATAGCATCAGCGACTCGGCAACTAGAAGAACTGAATGAAATTTCTTGAAAACGTCTCCAGACGTCTCCATCACACCGGCTGAGTTGGAAAATAGGTCTTATGTCCAAAATTCCGAACTATCACTTTAAAGATGTCAGGACACTGCAGGCCTGGAATAATCTCCTCACTGGCTGTTTCCAAACTCATTAAAAAGCATGCTGGGGTAAGGATCAGATACTGTATATTCAGTCTGTCAAGTTTTGTTATATATCGGTCGATCTTCATGGATTTAAAATGCGCAGTGAACTCCAATAGGTTGAACGCAGTATCCATCCCGTTTATTTCTGCTGCATATTAAGCGGCCAGCATGGTGGTTCATAGAAACAATAAAAATAATGACTGTAGAAGAGTTTAAACTTAATTAAATTAGAAGGGTAAGGATCTTATGATACATGGTCATGCTTATATGCATGACTTACATAATGTAAAAGCTAATGTGATGTTTTTTTATGCCATTTCAAGAGGAACTGTATAACAATTCAAGACCTTTTTCTCTTGTATTCAAGTATACGTGTGATGGATAATTAGCAAGTAGTGTAAAACGTGAACACGTGTACATAATAATTCAAATAATGTAATTACGTCTTTATTTAATCCACCCTGTCCCTTCCACTTGCCTTAACTGAGCTCACACAAAGCGACACTACACATCAGGATTGCATACAAACTGTAGCATGGTATTTTAAAGGGCACCAGCTAACGTTGCTGTCAGCATCACTTCCTTGCTGAGCACGTTCTGCGTCACACTGAGATTTTGACAAGTACACAAGGCATTCACGGGTTTAACAGAGGTGTCGTGAATAATCGTTCGCACAGAACAACCATAACACTCCCTCATCTGTTCCTGTCTCTACGGTGTTCTGATGGTGGAGCAAAACAAGTTGTTGCAATGTGCAAGTTTTAGAGAGAAGTTGGCAGAAGAGAAAGTGCATTGAGCGAATGCACCTTCTCTAGGACGACTTTCCCTTGATGAGATACAGCAAGTTTTAAAGTAGTTTTATGTATTTGCAGGTTTAAACACTTTATTATTGGTACATTCTGCTGAGTCAATAAAACAAGTTGTTTTTGGAGGAAGTTTAAGTTTTTCAGATGACCTGTTTTATGGTTAAATGTTTAGTTAATACATACATTTTTATTTAAACTGCAGCGCACGAACAAAAGTGCAGATTGGAGAGACAGAGAGTGTTTAGTCAATACATGATTTGGTAGAAGTGCTTGTAAAGCGATAACAGTACTATCTGTTGTCACTTTGCAGGAAATTGTGTTCTTAGCCAACATGCCAAATATGAAAGATAAAAAAAATGAAAAGCCATATTGGTTTACCTCTATATGAAAATGAGGAATCAATACTGAAATTATATTTAACCAAACATGGCTTTAGGTCTTTTCAAAGTCTATGCTTGCTCCTTTGCTGTGAAACACCACAGACATCCACCGTAATGGTCCTCCGAGGACAGAGTGGACAAGACCCACAGGAAAGGAGCAGAGTAAGTCACAGGAAGATGAATGGAGGAAGGATGAAGGAGACATGCATGACAGGAGCTGCAGTGACGATGGTATGATGGAGAAGAAAAGGGGGAAAAGGCCTCAGAGACTACAGATTTCATGCACTCCGGGTTCAGCCTTGGGTGGACTGGACTGGACGGATAGATGAGTGCTGCAGAATAAAATCAATCAATCAATCAATCATGTAAAAGAAGGAAAGGGGGACAATGCAAGGAGAGAACAAAGTAACACAGGGACGATTTATCAAAGAAAAGTTTCTCCGAGTTGAATGTCTAATCTTTAACTCAGACGGGATCAGACCAAAGCAATTGAAAATGTGCTGGTGAGGGCGTTCAAACTTTGCACTGTCTCCACCTGGATTATTCATGTCTTAATAACAGCGTGAAATAAAGATGTGGCCGCAACTTAATATTTTTGATTCAATTGTTGGCTATGTCTTAAAGAATTCACTCATTCAATATTTACTTCAATGCTGCATAGGGAATTCTATATGATACATAATTTAGTTGGTCCAATAATATTTAATCCAGAGTCACTTAATGTAGACTGTAAATCTGAAATGTACAGTATGTGATTTCTGCTGCTGGTTGTCCTTCAGCCAATACAATCACAAAAGACAAAGTTTGATAGAGTCTGGTACCATAGTGGGATCACAGAAATTGTTGTCTTGTTTGATTACCTTTCTTTACAGTAGGGCTGCAACTAACAATTATTTTTGTTGTCGACTAATCTATAGATTATTTGTTCGAATAGTCGACTAATCATGGTTAGCACCTATTTTAGACTTGTGTTTAACCTACATACAGTGGACTCACGTATGTGCTTTAATTACACGACATTTATCACAGTTAAATTACCTAAAATAAATGATCACAGATTTCTTGCAGCTTAAATATCAAATTAATATGCTCGAAATCACACAGTTGATAAGTGAAAGAGGTTTACAATTCATTATCAGTGAAGTTAAGTCAAAACAGCTTCGCCTGTAATTCGCAGATTACTGCCGTAAAGTAGGCATTAACGTAAGTGGACAAGCGTTCACCAAGCTAGCTTCGTCCATGATTTTCCGACGGATAGACGTACGACACAGACGTATTATGTACTTGCATCATAGGTCGATGGGAAATTCATAAATGAGCATTAAAATATCTACGAGGAATCAACTTCATTTGTGAACTCACTTCTCTGCGGAACGTGATGATACAGCGGCTCCAGGGTGTTGACGTTTAAGGTGTTTGTGCACCGCTGTAGTGCTACCATGGAATGAGAGTTGCGCTTCACAGAGATTGCATTTAATGTGTTTCGGTCTATTTTCAGTGAAATGTTCCCAAACTTTGGAAACTTTGGTTCGGAGTTTTCAAGCCTCTTCTGTTTCCGCCATAATTTGTGCGTTTTTCTTCTCTGCTTCCTTGTGGGATGTAAACAGCGAGGAATACTTGCCCCAGCACTTCCTGTAGCTAGTTCTGGATATCGCGAGTGTGCGTTTGTTTACACTGCAGTTACAGCTGAGTATGAATCGGCCGGTGTGTGATTTACAACAACAATAACATGACGCGTTGACGCTTAAATTTTATCATCAACAAATTTTTGTACTCGACTTAATCGATTACGTCGACTAATCGTTGCAGCCCTACTTTAGAGGGGAAGCTTTGACAGGAGAATTGAATATTCATGATCCATTTGGTAAAAAAGAAATAAACACAGTGATATAAAAACCCAATATGGATATAAACCTAATGGATATTATTCTTTCCTCCACAACAACTCAAAATAAACCCCACTGTGGTTGGATTATAGTTATCAGTGGTTACAGGAGTTATTTAAGAAGAACTGATTGTCGTAAATGATGAGTCTGAAATTCTATTATACTCATAATAGTGTTGGTGATGACACATAAAGTGTATCTGTATGTGCGGATGTGTTCATCATGGGGCTATTAGTTGCTTCTTCCTGGATGGAACAATAGCTTTTTGGCATAACTATAAATAAAGGCTACAACCAAAATACACATGTGGGGTTTGGGTCAGGTTCTGACAGAAAAATGGAGCCTGAGCTGCAGTCTGCTCCAAAAGCAATGATATCCATGGGCATGGACTTTTCAAAACAAAATAATCATTAATTTTCATTAATCCCACTGTCATCAATTGACACTGTGTGGAGAGGTCTTTTGTGGATTACAAATACCACTACTCTGGCTAAAAAGGGACAGCAGAGCTGGTATTTCTTCCATTTCAACTTGGCTAAGAAGCTCCTTGTGTCTTTTTATCACTGCACTATCAAAAGTGCTGGGTTATTGCGTCTCAGAGCGGTTTGCCAGCTGCTCCTCAGCACAAAAGAACATACTCCAGAGGGCTGTTTCCACAGTCCCACAGAAAACCATCAGCTCCACTCGCTCCTCTCTGGAGGTCATTTACCACACAAATTGCTTCAGGAGAGCACATAACATTCTTAAAGACTCGTTTCACCCTGAACATCAACTTTTGAGAACCTTTGTCTTATGGGAAGCATTTCAGAAGCATGGAAGCACAGACTAACAGGCTAAAAAGTCATAATTGCACTTAAAAGAACATTTGAAATCAGTTATCTGTTAATGTGAGAATGGAAATGTTATATTGTTCTTTTGTTTTGCAGTGTTCTCTTGCTATTTGAGGCATTTATTTGGTCTTCAAATTCTATTAATACCAATTGGTTTGCATCCTTGTTGTTTTGCAGCAGTAGGGGCAGCTATGATTTCATTATACAGCACTTGTGCAATAAAAAAATATAGGTCAGGAACATTCTAACTAAGTAACAATCAACCACACACAATGTTTCCCATTTCATTAAAGGAACTTCTATGGCTTGGAACCAGTTACTGGCATTCACAGTGTCCCAGTGGCCAGTGAAGAATTTTTTATTTTTTTTTTTTAGTCTTTTGTGTGTACGCAACGTTTATAAATGAGGCCCCTGAACAGTCATTCCTCGCTTTCCACAGTTATGGAATGTTGAGACATTCTTTGCATGAAAGTCGCACAGATCCACACGAATGTGCAGATTGTGATCCACAAATAAAAAAAAACAAACCCAATTTGTATATTTATTTTTACAAATGAAGATGTGCATTTGTAAATCACGTGACATTTGTAAAACTGAAAATCGCATTTGTCAATTCACAATTCACAATTCCACACGTGGATCTACGCGGATTGTCACACACGCATTTGTGGATCGTACATCAGTGTGTGGATCGCCAAAACACACATTGGAATGCATGGATATTTGTCTCAGTAATGCCCTCCTTCATCAGCATGTGGCAGTGTTTTATAAGTAGAATCTAGCTTCAATCCGTGATCAAGACGTTCATTCGTTTTTCAAAATAAAACCAGAAAAAAAACGAAAAAACTACTTGTTTTCTCGGATTCTCGTTTACAAAATCAAAATGAAAAAACGGATAACGACTCGTTTTTCCATTTTCCGAATTTGTGCTGAAATTAAAAATGGAAAAAATAGATAACGAGCGTTTCCCGTTTAATCCACGTGTAATCTAATAGGACTCGGGCACGTGACATCATAACTTGGCGCGGCCGCCATGTTGGAGGCTTCCTTTACTTCCTGTACTTCACTACGTGTCTTAGTTTTCTTAATTTGCTGTTACTTACCATCTCAACCATGCTAAACCGTTGCTGTGTCGTGGGGTGTAACAGTGCAACACACAATCAGACTATGGGGGAAAGATCGGCGGCAATGGATTCACTTGGAAATAGTTAATGTGGAAGTGTTTTGGGGTCACAGGAGATTTCTTTTGTAAATTTTACCAACCTTTTAGTTCAGTGTATATGTATATAGGTTTTGAATAACATGAACATAAAACATAAAATCAAATTTGATTTTGGTCACGATAGTTTGGAACACTGCCCTACACTGTAGATGGCAAAGTAACAAACAAACAAGCTACCTTAACTTGTGCATGTCAAACTTTTTGGAAAAAGTGATATCCCTAGATCACAGTCCCACTGATTTTCCACTAAATTACCTGGAATTGCAAAGAAAGTAGCTTGCGCTCAAGTTGCCCTAGTAAGACATCAAGTGAAAGAAATGCATAGGTGATGCAGCCGATTGTAATCTCAATGAGGCAGATTGTCAACAGGGCTTTCTGGCACCAGCCGCTGGAAGCTAATGGAGGTGGCATTCACTATATAGCTTGGTTGGTCCGGCATCGATCCATGTGTTCATTAACCCCCACGGTCTCCTCATCCATCATCCTGACTCCACTGTTTCTATTGTTTTCACTGCACAGTGCATACACTGGGGGATTATATGGGTAATCCTTGTCCTCTCCTTTTCTTTCTGTTCCACTTTTTTATTTCTTTCCTTTCACAATACAGCATCATCACCTGCTGCAACACCCAATCATCATAGCTGAACAATAACAGATTATTGTCAGCATTAATGTTGACAAATGCGCAGTTTAAACAGCTTTGCTTCCTATTTTTCATTAGCTTTTTTAGTGATAATGTCACGTAGGACTCATGGCAATTTTAGTCTTATCGCAGTGCATTTTCAGAAGCCCTGCCCATTAAGCCGCTCCATCACTGATACAATACTTGCAACATTAGACAAATTGCTATCCCAGTGTTTTCTTTGTGGCTATGTTTAGTCTGTGACAATGTATCTGGGCCATGTGATCTCGAGTGAAAAGGTGAGGCTTATGTGGACTTGAGGAATTACACTCAACAAGATTTGCATACATTGTCCTGTAGTGTATAACAGTCAGTGTGACAGGCGGCACAGTTAATGATTAGCAGAAACAAATAAAGGTTGGAGTCTTTAAGTTTGAAAAACAACCTTACTTTGTTCCAGAGCTTGATTAATAAGTAGCCATGTAAACATCATATACCTTCCACTTGCAAACTGGAGAAAAAAACCGTTTGGTACATTTGGTAAATGTCTGTTGTTGAATACACATTATTCCAACATTCACGGTGAAATGTCCGCACTGTCGTCACTTGGTCGGGAGGTGTAAACATCGGGACTGGTATGGCCCCCTGAGTCCCAAAAAGTTGATTTTGCACAATAGGTGACCTTTAAGAAATCAAAGTACAAGACTGTACCTAAAAAGGTACATATGCTTTGTCGCTCCAGATGTACCCTATTAGGGCACAAGCACTGTGCCTTTAAAACCTGCTTGTTTGTAAACCTAAAGAAACATTTGCACCCCTAGTGACAAAAATGTACCTGTACACACTGAGAAAGGTACAGTGCGTGTACACCGATAGGGAACAACTGGAGCGACAGCAAAAGGTACAGTCTTCTTTCTGTAGTGTGTATGTCGTTCTATATCATAGTTGCTAAATATTCTCACAAGTGTTACTGCTAAATCTTAATGGAGTGGCAATATACATTGAAGCTCATTTAGCCCACCTCTACAGAACATGTTTTTCACTTCACTGACCCCCTCCTGACCAGAATTGAAGCTCATGTGGCCCCCAGCTCATTTGAGTGTGAGAACCATGATTTAAGTCTTTGTGTTGGCCAATCTGACTGCAAGGAGATACATTAATCTTTACATACATTAATCGAAGGTCTAAGGACAGAGGATGTTACCAACCCTGTGAAGTCCCGTAAGACAATCTAGGTTTTGTAAACTGTGGGCTATACAAATCAAGGTTGATTGATTGATTGATGATTACTCAAATGTTGTTTATAATTTTATATATGCAATTATATGTTACACATCAAATATTCAAACACACTGCTGGCACAGCTGCCAGGAGAAAATTAGGGTCAAGTGTCTTGCCCAGGGACACATCAGTCTGTAAAGCATGTAAAAGATGAGCCACCCTCACACTTATTCACAGCTGCTCACAAATTAGAGGCCATCTATGTGTGAGACTTAATGTATAAGTTTTTTGTTTTATGTGTGTGGACTTGGGAACGTCATTATCATGCTCATCAAATTGCTGTTAACTGTGATGGCTACAGGTATGGTTGTAAAGGTATTAGCAGCTAACTACTTGTGTTTTGATATATTAAATTATGCCTTTTTATGTATTTGGCACAAATACTTGAGGATGGGACTTGAGAATGAACCGATTAGATTTGGGTCACCAGGACAAGGTCACTGGAACCTCAAAACAATCCATTAGGCGACATTTATGTGGTCAAAGGTCACATTGGCCTCACGAGACATGCATTTTGACTTTTGGAATTCATTATTAAATGTAATTCCTCAAAGTAAATATATACACATGCAATATGAGACTGCAAAACAAATGTATAGATGGACACTGTTGGTCAGCAGAGGCACAACAAATACTGGACAGTAATTCTAGCTTGATATTATTGCTAGGAAACTGCATTTTCTCTGTGCAGGCAACAAGCTTTGTTGTAATAGAGCTGCTGTTTCAACATTAGCAGCTTTGGTTTGGTATCATTTAGCAATGACAAAACACTGCCAGGCCATGGAAAATATACTCTTTAAGAGATGGAGACATGTTGTTACATCTGTGGCATAAGTAATTGTATTTTATCAAGGCTTTGTGGGTTTATTCAAATGTCTTTGATTGGCACGCCCCACACTCCTCTGTTAGTTTTGTCGCACCTTGTCGGGATAAATTGTATGATATAATAGACCAGATTTTCTTAAAGGGATACTTCACTGATTTGAATGTGGCTTTTTATTGCTAGAATAGCAGTAGTATTTTTTAGAAAATGTGCTTCCCTCCCTCAGTTTTTCCCGGACTTTTAAAAAAAAATCTGTTTTCCCTTATCCAAATGTGCCCTACTGTGAGTCAAATGACGCGTTTTGCATCACAGTAGGGCAAATTTTGAAAATGGAAAACAGATTTTTTTACAACTCAGTGAAAAACTGAGGGAGGGAAGCACATTTTCTAAAAAAAATACTACTGCTTTTCTAGCAATACAAAGCCACATTCAAATCAGTGAAGTATCCCTTTAATATTTAATCTGACATGAATTAAGTCGATAGTCGATTTACCACACTGTCAAATCAACACATGACTGTTAAAAATATCTGTTCTTATTGGTGCATGATGTTGTTTGACCTCGTGTCAAAGCTTAAGCAAAACAGAACCGGAGCAGAGGCCAAAGGCCAAAGATTACTCAAGGGTTCGTAGAAAAAGCTGGAAACCAACTTAAATACCCAGAAATCTAAGTGGAAATCCCCCCCTTTTTTACATTCCACATAGTTTTGCAACCCAATTACAAAAACATTGACCAGCATGCTATCATATAACAACCTAAATAAAATATGTCTGATTCCAAAACCTGCTTAATCATGAGCACAAGAGGAGAAGCAAAATTTGATTAACTGGAAGAAAAAATATGCAGACTATAATGTACTGTTATGAACACAACTAGAAGGCTGTCAAAAATACTGTTTTAAGTTGGTTTAATACTTAAAGGACTTCTAGTTGTTATTATTGTTGTTATTATTATTATTGTACAAAATAAAACTTCAGCAACATTATCTTGCTAACAGCCTATTAAAGTTAAGGAAACAACTATAGCGAGCAGTTTCCATGGTAATGTAACTCTCTCAATGTAAGCTCTCAATATAAATATTTATATCAGAAGTTTTAGTCACAACAGACTGTTAAATGTAAACTTTATGTGTTGAACAGGCTCAGTTGATGCTAACCAGTGTTGTTTTTGACAACCATCTTAGATTTGGTCTTAGTCTTAGTCTTTTAGACGAAAATGCTTATTAGTTTTAGTCACATTTTAGTCACTTCTATATGTGATAGTTTTAGTCGAGTTTTAGTCGACGAAAACTCAAAAAGGATTTAGTCTAGTTTTAGTCGAAAAAAGAAGTATAGTCTTTTAACAAATGTATTTAGGTCAATAAGTATTGGAGATTGTTAGGCAGTGTCGCACATAAGTTGTGAAAATAGCAGCAGATCTATAAGTTCAACACAGTGAGCTTGCAGATTGGCTATTATTACACACAAAGAGATCACCACATTGTCACTGAATGTAAACATGGCTAAACATGCTGCTAAAGAAACACACACATAATGAATTGACGTTAGCGTAACAAAAGCTAACTTTAGCCACTACTACTAACAACTGTGACCAGTTATTGTCATGTCCCTAAATAATCCACCTGTCTGTTGTTTGCTAACACGTTAGCATAAAGATCGCTAGCTTAAAATGCTAACGACTCCACTTACATAAGTGTCGGGTTAGAAGAAGTACAGCCGCAGTTCAGTCCCTCTGTGGGATTCTTATCCATCCTTATTCAACGGTGAACACACACACACACACACTGCAGAAGCAGTAGCGGGGGACGTGCATATTAAGTAGCCATGTGCTTTCTCCGTGACCGTCAGGTGATTGGCCGAAAAAACGAAATGTCATGCGTTTTACGGAATTTTCGTCCATTCTCGTCTCGTCAACGAAAACTCACACACATCTCGTCATGTTTTCGTCATCAAAGAGTCATGTTTATCTCGTCACCGTCTCGTTATCGCCATGAAAAAAAGTGGCGTCAACGAAAAGATTTCGTCAGCGTCATCATTGACGAAAACAACACTGATGCTAACCCAGTCACTTAGCATGTTTGCACGATATTAGAAGAAGAGAACTATTTTGTCAAACCCTAACCCTTTAATATATGTATATATATATGTCATTGCTCAAACTTTGACCAACATATGCAATTTGACTATAAACTTCCACAGTTCCTGTCCCTGGACTTTGAGAATGTGTGTGTATGTTACAAATTCATGCTCATGAGTTAAATATTTTGAAGTGAATGGATGGTAGAATTAGATTAAATTCAAAACTATCCACCGAAAGTTGCTTTTGAGTTGGGACGTAATGTGAACAGGGACGCACCCAATACGATGAAGCTGAAAGGGTGCATATCGCCACCTAGTTCTGTGAAGTCAGACAGTCTTTGTTCTGGTACTGGGACAAGGACAAAAGTCCAATTAAATGGCATTCTGAAGCTAACAATGTATGGTATAGAAAGTAGTTGCATTATGTGCTTGCCTTTGTTGCTGCTCTGGAAGTCCCGACAGCTGAATAATGCAGACTGATATAATGCTGATATGATTTTTTTTTCCCCCTTTGGTAGGGAGTTGTGGGCTGATGTGCTTTGTTTCTTTCGATCCCATGGGTTCGACTGTGCCAAGAGACACTGTTCAGGGAGTTAGGGAAACCTTTTACAGCTGTCTCTTCCTGGCAAGGTGTTCAGCACAGATACTGTTACCCAGGTGTTTTCGGCACAGATACGAGGCCTATACGCTGACATGCTAGTGATTAAAGAAACAAGCCAGCTCCTAGCACACGGCCAGTCGCTGACCTTTCGGAAGTGTATAGCACAGTTCCTTCCCTTTGCCATATCATTTCAAGTTTGTGGGCCAGTTGGAGCCATTCTGCCTGACAACTGACAGAAAGTGGGGTGAACCCTGTAGAGACAATCTACCCTTCACGCTCATAATTACACCTACAAGCTATTCAGAGTTTCCATTTAATCTGCTTAAGGTAGAGTAACAAGAGAAAAGCCCAACACAACATCAGCATGTCAAGCAGGTGAGAATCCTCATAATTTTGGCATCCAAGCTGTGCTGGAGCATCGTCAGTCATTTTGAGTCTCTCGTTGTTTACCCATCATTTCATAAAAACCAAGCTACAAAGACCAAAAACACACTGACTGACATCAGACCTCTGTCTCTTGCTTTAGCGACTTTACTCTCTGCTTGGAGACAGGATGAAAATTTAATGTTGCTCATGGGGAGATTGCCTGTTTTCTAATCTTTGCATCATGTCTAGTGCAAAGATTTCACCCATTAAGACCAGCATTTGTTCACTTCTCATCCGGTTGCATGCGTTGAAGACGCTGCTGTTTAGCTGCAGCTTTATCGGGTGATAAATTGTGCATCAGAGGTTGGTGAGAAGTGGCTGTGCAGAAAATTAACCCACCCTGAGTGGATTTAAAATCCCCAATAAATAATTAAGGCCACACTTTGAATAATTTAAATGGACCATGTCGTTGTTCGCATTAGAGTGGAGGTTCTGCTGATTGCTGTTGTTGTTCTTAATCTTGTTATTTCTGCGTGAATTCTTTGACGGCAGCACTGAGGGAAAAACGGTCTTTGGTCGGCGGTAGTTTCCAACAACCGATAGACAATGAAAATAAACATTGAATTTACCATTATGGACTTAAACACAACAAATTAGGCGACAATCCGTCTTTCTGTTCCACTCTCTCATTGCAGACGCACACAAACACAGCAAGGCATCAGTCCACAGTCTGCTCTGAGACACAGAATTGAGGCCGCCAAGAGAGAGGAGAGCGGGGGGATGCCAGTGTGCTGGCTGTTTGTAGCAGCCAACCTTGACTTCAAAGCAGCCTGGTAAATTAAACATCCACATGAAAAACAGAACTGGATTTGCAAAAAAAAAAAAAAAAATACTTAATCATTGCCAGGAATCTCACCCTCAGAGCATGTCACATATTCTAGATTTGGTCCTCTGGTTTACAGTATAACTCTAGTATATGCAGTTATTATTACATTGACAATGACATTACATTGCATTACATGTAATACATAGGTATGTACTATACCACTGAGCTATACCAGCTACAATGTATGGTTCCTTACATATTGTGAGGCTGAATCTGTAAAAGGGTAGAGCACAAGTAGCAAGAAGGCTGCAATTTAATAAAAAAAATCTTTCTACATTGAGATCATATCTCAAGTGATGATGCGCCATCACATAATAAATCTGAATGAAAAGAAACAGAAATCTAAGAACACTATTATCACAAATCGCAATTGCAAAATCTGCAGTAAAAGCACACCTAGATATTTTTCATCAAATCTTTAAGCCCTACTCTCTATCTTTAGTGTTTAAAACACTTAATTACTCATTGATAACAGGGATTGCTGTGCCTTTGCTTCAATTGATTTTGAGGGGCAAACACATGAGTAATCAGGTAATTAAAGTGGCAGTAATGGAACTCAGGCTGCAAATAATCATTCTTTTATTGTAGATTAATCAGCTGCTTATTTTTTTTTAATTAATGTTTTAGTTGTTTGGTGCATGCAATGTCAGAAAATGCAGATTGGTGTTTCCCAAACCATCAACATTATGATGAAATTATGAATTCTTAATGCTTTATTGATGTATGAAGCATACAAACTAGAAAATATGCACATTAAAGAAGCTGAAAACCTTGATTTAATTATTTAAGAAAACATTCAAACCATTATTTAATAGGTTGCAATTAAGTTAGTACAGTAATGCTCGATTAATAGTTATCACTATGAGGAACCATCAGGAATGACCTGTTTAAAATCCAAAGCAACATACTACATGTATTTCATCTTTATAATATGGTCATTTTGGTACATTTCCAAGCACTTTGATGTGAAAGTGTTACAATGATTGGAGCCTATCACCAAGATGTTACATGTGATATTATGTGAGAAAGCACAAAATATTACCTCGCTGTACCTCTACTATTATAATGTTATTGCCGAAGTGTATGTCAGTATTTACAAAAACTGACGACCCAAATACAGGTTGAAAAACTTTATCAAAATCAGACACAGGTGAAACACATTTGGGCAGGGCAGGCAATCAAGAGGGAAGACTGGACAGGAAGTAAATATTTGACAAGGTATGCAGAAGGAAAAGCTACAAAATAAAACAGGAAACAAAGAACAGACACAAAAAAACTAAAAACTCAAGGTAAAAGAAACCAGAACAATACAAATGAAAAATTGCTTCAAGAACCCAGTGGGGTCATGACACTGTAATGTAAAGAGTTAGTGAAGAAAGTCAGAATTGCTCTGTACAAATTGGCTCATATTAAGACTTGATTTGGATTTGTCATCTCTCAAAAGTCAGTCCATATGAGAACGTTTGCAAAACAGTGATTGAGAGAATGTCCATGTCGTCATGTTTTGCACGTGAGGAGGTGTTGGCAGTTTGCAGTATGTTTTTTCTGCACTTTGACGCTCTGCATGTGTCGCTTTTGAAAAGTGAGTCGGTATGGGTGGATTTATGCACCATGAAGACTTTTGTGGGTGTGTGTTTCTCTGTGTGTGTGTGTGTGTGTGTGTGCGTGTGTGTGTATTCCCATAGCCCATGAGGAACAGCCTGGGGGAAGCTAGCACACTGTAACACAGAGAGGCAATGAGCCAGGATCACTGCTGGAGTCCACTGGGAAATAACATGTAAAGAGAGATGTGTGTTAGCGCGGGGGCGAGCCCAGGGAAATAACCCGCGAATGGTGTGAACCTCTGCTGTCTCTCTGATGTTAATTCCCCATACTAGACACTAACACGTTCACATGTACAAGTACACACACACACACACCACTGCCTCATCTGTGTCTTCATCATATTCCCTTGTATGCGTAGATGCATGGACTTTTGCATGCACACACACACGTGCCATTGCTGCTGTGACATGTTATGCAGATACTGTGATTGATTGACACACTCATGTTTTCCCTCGCACGCACGCACACGCACACACACACAGAATCTGATACTCATAGACATAATGCATTCCCTAGTCACTTACCCTAACCTTGACCATTACAACCACATACCTAACCATTAACCCAAACCTAACCCAATTCTAACCCTAACCCTAAAACCAAGACTTAATCCACAACATGGCCTCACTCCTTATGGTTTAGAGTCACAAATGCTAGACCAAACCTCATCCTAACCATACATCATGTCTTTGCCTTAAAATGTAATAATTTATATTATGGAGACTGGTTCTAAGTCCCCATAAAGTGAGAGTGTGAACAGATTGAGGTCCCCACAACATGAGTAATATCTGGAACACACACACACACACTTTCCTCCTGAGGCTCAGCTCAGTAACATCTGTCTTTTGTCGAGCAACTGTCTCCATTGCAACACCAATAGCGCCTTTATATGTATTTTTCCACGGCTCATCATTACTCCATGTTGTTATTAAGAGCCATCACACAATGTGGCAGCGAGTGGGCGGCAGTGACACCAATTCAAGGCGTGCTATAAGCTTACATGGAAATGTCGCCCCCTCTGGGCAGATGTGAGCAAATCATTTCACTGGAATAGATTATATTAGTAGTGATGATCATTATAATGATGATAATTATGAAATACATGCTTTTTTTTTATATATATATATATATATATATATATATATATATATATATATATATATATATATATAATGTATTCTGTGGTCAAGTATAACAAATCATAGTAACAAATTGTACACAACATTGGTAAATAAGTATTGTACAAACATAACAGTGAAAAAGTCTAAACATTACTTATGCATGAGTGAAATATACAGTATTTGTTCATTTAATTGTTGGATATTTTCTGATTTTTGTTCTCATTTCTGGGGAAAGTTTAGGGCTAATACTTGAATTGTGTTTCGATTAAGGTTAGGGTTAAGCATTAATGAGGTCATCGTTAATGATACCACTTTGTTTAGACGGATGTCGGTGCAGTGTTTCCAAAATTATTCTATCACAATATTTTGGAACAATCAATGTCTGGTTACAAGAATTAGTCCATCAGATTTAATCTAGAATGAATGATTATAAGAATAATATTCATGGAGCGCTGAAGTAAAGAGGGCTACTAGCATTTTTGGGTTTTGGCCAAAAGAGCCATAATCGTTTTGAAAAAACAGATGACGCGCAGCGAAAATATGACATTCATTGCCCTGGTGTCAGCTTTCCACGTGAAAAAAAACGACACTTTTGGAGAGCTTTTGACTCAAAGTCATGTTGGCCACATTGTCATCACACAAATGTATGAATATACATATTCATACATGTACACATGTACATACACATATCCTCAACAAGAACTGGTATTTGATTAGCACCCCTACTAATTTAGATATATATTTAGGGTGAATTCCAATTCCTTGCTTAACCCTCAATCTTAGCAAGGGCTACCCAGAATGCATTGCGTGTTTTCACATAAGAAAGATGGCGTCGAAAAGCAGTGAAGCGAGTGCGATACAAATTAAGTATTTTCTTTGTTAATAGAGATATAAAAATGATGAAAACCATTGTATTATCTTAGTTTAGGCCCATATTATGGATTACTGACGTCAATGTTGCGTAACATTTATTTTTATTTTACGATCTTTTGTCAATAGCCGGCCGGTGCGGACAAGCGATCGTTTGCTATGGTTTACTTTACTGTGGTAACTGTCAGCTTTATATTTGTATGAGTATCATCTTATAACTAACTGACAACCTAATAACTTGACTGAAAAACGGATCGTAATAAATAATCGTGACGTAAATGTGTTCTTCTTCTGCTTTTTTGGAGTCGACAGACTGGACGCAGCTTTCTCGTTATTCTGCCCCCTACAGTCTGAAGACGTATCTGCATTTAATGGGTGTCCGATTTCTAAGTGACAAAATAACCCTCAACACTTGGTTTTGAGGGCCAGTTAAGATTAAGGGTTGAGCTTGAGGGTTAAGATTGAGGGTTAAGATAGGAATTGGAATTGGCCCTTAGTCTCATTAAGCATAAAGTGAGGTTTTAATGTTTTACAAACTCTATTCTGCAACTCACCCTATCTGAATTCATTAAGTGTTACATTTTGCATGCTGGTGCTGAGACACACTGGGCTTTCCTTGGCAATAATATGTGCTTTTCCCCCCGATGTTGTCCATCTGTTCTACTCACGATATAGTAATCACTTCTGATCCCCCCTCTTCATCTCGCTGTCTCTCTCAGATAACGGCTTTTGATGAGCTCCAGGCTGACTTCAAGGTGCCGATTGATCAGGGGAATCCACTCCATGCGGTATGTTTCATCTCCCCACTTAATTAAACTGTACATTTCTACCACTACACACACTGCCTCCATGTTTTGTCTGAAGGAAGTGACCAAAATCCATTTGTGCTGGAGATATTGACACCCTTGTCTTCTGCATTCTCGAGCTGTCTCTCACCAGTTACACACTGGTACTTTCATGTTTCATTTTCTCTCTCCATTAATTTTAAATCAGGCAGCTGGCGACGTGCTGACGTCTTAAGCTTCTTCTCTCGCCACTTCCTAGCTGACAAGCAGAGCTTTTTAAGACACGAGGGCAAAGCGTCATGTATGAATGAATCAACATGACAAATACTCCTTTATTTCAGACATAAATAAAACAAACGAGTCAAGCCAATGAACAGAGATAAACATGACAACTGAAACCGCTTTAGATCTCATAACAGCAGCTAGAACTTCAGCCTAAAATAATCCCAGTTTTTGCAAGACAACCATACACTATTGGATAGTGTGTCCAACAGTGTCCAATAAACCTCTGCATGTTTTTTGGGCTGTGGGAGGACAGGAATTACCCGGAGAAAACCTATATATGCACATGGGGAGAACATGCAAACTCCATGCAGAGTGGCACTCAGTTGCCTGTTTCTGTTGACGCCCAGGGATATGATAGATGGATCGATAGAAATTTGCTTCAAAACAAACAACAAGCTAAAGTTCTGTCTCGTCCAGATGCGCGCACGGTTTACAGTCACAAGCACGAGACAACACACTCACCACGGCAGAAGCACCGGGCCCGAGTCTGTCACGGCGGCGGCGTCGTCGTCAGTGGCTCCGCTAACTTTGCTCTAAAAACCAAACTCCAAAAGTCACATTTGGAACTATTTTGGCTTTAAACAAGGCACAGACAGTAAAGGAATAGTCGATGGCCGTCCACTGTGCAGGCGCTGCCATCAAGCTGTATGAGCCAAAGGAGGGAACACCTCCAGCCTCATAAAACACCTGCAGTGTCTCACCCAGATTTATATGTGAAATACCAGGTTCGTATGTCCTGTTTATTTTCTCATTGGCTAATATTAGACTATAGGCTCCGTGTACAGGCTGAAGAATGAAGAGTAAAACGATGTCAAAGTATAAAGCACACAGAAAATGCATAAAAATATAGTTTTCACAGGGAATCAGGTCCTGTTTATTGTATGTTGTCCTCTATGGTTTATTATGTTGGAGAAGAAGCATTATCGTCAAATAGATTTTTTTATAAAGATAATGGATTTGATTATCTATATCAGTTAAAGGTGCATTATGTAATAAATCTAAAGCAACTGGCTATAAAATCCTCCTAATATGTCACAGAGACACAGGAATAATGTTCATATAACAAACTGAACTCACCAACAACAACAGTAGAGCCAACATATTTGTATTAAAAAAATATTTTGCAGACTGCAAATCATGTTTATGTTTTGAAATCATGTTTTGGCATGTGGCGCCATCTACCAATCATTGCAGTCAGTAGAGTCTCAGCTGCCGAGCAACCACGGATTGCCAGTTACGTCAGAATACGAAACCTAAAAGACCTCGGTATTTTGAATTTGACTGTAGTAACCGTTTTTGGCCACATTCTAACATATGGCACCTTTAAACATAAATGATTGTATGTGCAAAGGAAACTGAATAATTATTTAATTTCAACCATATACACTCTAACTTCATTTATTTGTTTTTATTGCTAATATGCTTTTGTTCATGTACTTTTGTTGACCCAGTTATGAACTAAAACCATTCAGTCTAATTCTTACTTCACCAGTATTATGTTTATCACGCACCAAATAACATTACAAGTAATTAATACGTATTTATAACTTGTACAAAATACATTGCAGTTCATAAAAATAATAATAATAAAAAAAGGATGCAGTATCGCGATACTACCTGGAACCGTGATACTTTGTCTGGTATAGTACCGTGGTTACTCATTTTGGTATCGTGACAACTCTATGTATATATATATCAGGGATGCAGAGGTACAGTTTCTCCTCGGTATAGGTACGGTTTCAATATCTTAATATCTCTTAAAACTGCTCAGACTAGCAAAGGCAATATTACATTGTAAATAAAATTAAACACAAACTTTATTTAAACAATAGTGCACTATCAGATCAAATGAAACGGCAAACATGAAACCACACAAATTAAAAATAAATACAGTTTAGTGTTATCTAACAAAAAATGAACAGAATTGTATCTCACTCACAGAAACTACAACTACAAATACACCATGCTGCTCCAAGTGAAAGAGACGGGTGATGGCGATGTAAATGAGAGGCTTGCGCTGGGTGGCGCTGTAGAGCGAGTGTCTGTCCAATATCCAACTTCAAACCAACATCACTGCGCTGCATAACAGATGCTTGCACACACCGTGGTTTGTTTGTTGACATTTATTGACATTTTTTTTCAGAGTCTTGTTCACTGGCGCTGATTGACGCTGAAGGGCGGCATGAGCAGAGCAGCGCTGAGTCATGTCTCTGCTCCTGAATGGATCTAATCATGCAGCGTTGTGTATTTTAATACATTTTGATGGACTGAAACGTACCGAAATACCGTTGTTTGCCGTTGCGTATTGAACCGAACGGGGATGTACCGATCGGTAAAAATACCGATATATTTACATATATAAGTGACCCACTTTTACACATCACACATTGCTCGCACGGGATCAGCACACCAGCAATTGTGAAAAGCTGTGGACAAAGATATACATTAGTGTTGGCCAGCACAGCAAAGCTGCCCCAAGCAAAGTTGTTTTAGGATGAATTCCAGCTCGCTAAACCCTCTTCCCATGAGCCCTTTGGGCTTCCACTAACACAGCTGGCTCTTAATAATACATGGTGCTACAGTTGCAGCACAAACAGTTAGTCTGTAGGTGACTTTGACTTAAGAGCACTGGACTGGTGTGGCTCCCTGAAATATTGACTTATATTGTTCCTCAGGGATGAGCTGAAAGACAGGGGAGAAATGTTGGAGAAGAAGAGAGAAATGGATAAACAAATAACTTGCAAACTGGGGAAAAAAGAGAAGCGATGGAGGCAGATAGACGGGAGATGCAGAGATGGAATGAAAAGAGTTCTTCAGCTTTGAAAGGGATTTTTCCAAGAGTCTAAAAACAGTGCATTGGACCAGATTTCCCCCACTCATCATAGCCACTTTCATACTTTGTCATATTTGCATATCATTATGCAACACCGAGCGTATCAAAGAGTTCAGCAGAGGAACGGGCACAAAAAAATCCATCTCATTTTCACTTCACTCTTCTCCTCACACTCTCTCTCATGTTTTCTAAATGCAGCCTTTCCCTTGGCCTCCTGCTTCTTGTATGAAATGCGTCACTGCTAACAATTTTCACATAAAATGGAGTGGCCCTGAATGGTTTCTCTTATATAACATTTAATCCGTTTAATATATTAAGTTTAATGTTTTCTAATGAGCTCCCATAGGCTCCCCGAAGCCCTGGAAAGTTTGGGATCTGAGAAAATAACTTGAAACGGCAGTGTTGATATGTACTTTTACTCATTTTCATTATTTTATGCATAATAATAAATTATTATTATTATTATTATTACATTATATGATGGTACTTATAGCAGTGACTTGCTGCCGGGGTTCGATGCTGAACGTTTAATCTCTCCCATGACGATCTATTTGTTTACTTGTCCGTTAAAGCTGCTGCTAATTTGTTTATTCTTACTGCTATCATTCTACATTTGACAATGATAAGTTTAACAGAAGAAGTTATAACACATATTTCAGTGATATGTACTTTTGAAGTTATTAACTTAAGAATTTAAAAAAGTTTTTATTCAGTAATTTTACGTGAAACTGACTGGCTGTACGAGATAATGACGCATTTAAGTAATTTAAATTTGCGTGAATCTCGCGAACGCACTGACACACTGAACTGCAAGACTGAGGACGTGAATCTTGCATACGTACTGAATCACTGAACTGCGAGACTGAGGATGTGAATCTCCCGGACGTACTGAATCACTGAACTGCAAGACTGCGGACGTGAATCTCGTGGACGTACTGACACACTGAACTGCGAGACTGAGGACGTGAATCTCGCATACGTACTGAAGCACTGAACTGCGAGACTGAGGACGTGAATCTCGTGGTCGTACTGAATCACTGAACTGCAAGACTGAGGATGTGAAAGTAGATGACTGTAATCATTAGTCAGAAACCCTGACATTCTTTTAAATCTTCATATCAAATCAAATGTTATCAGTGAGTGTGTTCTGAAGTTCAGTTGTCAGTTCGATGCTCATTTGAGTAGCTGCAAAGTGAACACTCTTCACTTTCATGTCTGAAAAGAAGAAAGGGCTCAAACAAGTAAACAGGCCAGTGAAAGGACTGTAGTTCACACACTAGCTCGGCAAGTCATCATCAAACATGTTACGCCACTTATTCTACAAGAATGCATGAATCGACTTTGAAGTGCTGCTTTCTGATGTGACTGGACCTTTTTCTCACAGCGAGAACCAAACTGTGAACATGTTACAGGACGCAGAGCGCGTGCGCACACTCGCATGCATGTGACAACAACATGCAGTATTGTCTCCCACATCAACGCGGCTCGAGAAAACACAGCTTGCTTCGCATGTTTGTCGTAATTTCACACCCGTCTCTCCCTCACGGGCACACATGCACAAACATACTGTAGATGCCCTGTGACCAAAATACATTTCAGCTTTAATTGCATTGTTTCCTACTGTGCTAAGAGCTTAATGTCTCCACTGCTCAAGGCATCTGTTACTTGTGCGAGTGTCACACACAAACACATGGAGAGTGCACACACACACGTATGTTCCCATGCACATTTTATGATGAAGAGATAAAGCTCTCGCCAGGAGAAATGACAATTATGAGATAAAAACAGAATTAAAACTGAAGGGGAAGATTAAGAAAACCATTTCTTTCCCACATGGTTTTTGATATGAAGAATATCTTCATCACTTCTGCACCAAGGCCATGAACACAAGTGATGACAGCTTCTGTGGCCTCTTCACTCATTTAAATGACCGGTCTGTCCCATCTCCCTTGCTGTTTCACGCTTGTCTCCCCTGCTTTACTTCGGGGTCCGTCTCGGGTCACAGGAGAAATTTATTCCACAACATTAATGACAAAAAGTTCACTCATATGTTGTGATTTAGAGCAGGAACTCATTATTGTTTTAATTTTCACAAAAAAAAGGTATCTATGATAATCTGTCAACAAAATAAACTGCCCAAAAATCTGTCAAAAATTAACGAGTTAACGCAGGATGTTTAATTTGTGGAATTAACGCGTTCATTTTTTTTAACGCACTTTCTCACTTTCACCGCGCTACGAGTAGACGTGTAGTTTATGAACAGGCAAGACAGGCAACTGCTTGGGGCCCCGAGTCGATAGGGGGGCTCCCGACACTCGGACCTTAATGCATCAGTGAGCAGCTGCATCCCCGTCTCCCTTAAACAACAATGGTTGATTTGCAAAGACATCTCCGTCGGAAACCTCCCTAAAGGGGCCCCACGTCTCCTCACGTTAACCTGTGTGAAGCTGAAGGAAACTGAAGAGGAGTTATTGATCAGGTAGTTAGAAGAGGAAGAAAAAAGAGAGGAGGAAGAAAAAAGAAAGAAAGACACACAGTTGTAAGTGGCACTACTGGTGCAGATAATGATATAATCATAACATTAACAGTCACTGTCTAACTAACGGGGACACAGACAGCAGCTAACATTAGAGTCAGAATGCTAGCTGACGCTAACGCTAACTAGTAGAAGCAGTGCTTCTCCTGCTGTGGGTTTAGTTCCCCCAAGAAAACTATTTAACTTCTATACTTTAAATTTTGTTTATAATGTGAGTTATTTAAAGTGCAATGTGCAGTTTTTTTTTTAACGTTTTTTCAAAGTTATTTACAGTACTTATTTTTTCTATTTATTTATATTGTCTTATAATGTGTGTTCTTTACAATGTAATGTTTATTTTTTACTAAGTTTGTATAGGTTTTTACAAGTTATTTACTTTTTAATTTTTATTATTTTATTGTTATTTACATTTATATTTTCACATACTTTATTTATCTCTCCGTTCCTACAACAATATAAAGAGAAAATTTTAATTTTTCTGGCATATTTACGAATGGTAATTAATGGTAATTAATCGTGATTAATCCACAGCTACCCTGTGATTAATCTGATTAAAAATTGTAATCTTTTGACAGCCCTACTTTTGTCATTTGTTAAATAATTGCTGTCTTGATATTGCACCACTGAATAATGTGATTATGATATTTTTGTTCAGCCCAAGTTTACACCAGCAGTACATTATTATTAACTACCTTGTCCACTTCCTCTGTAGAGGTTCTTTGCATAAGTAAGGCTACATACTACTCATATACTACATACTACTTTTAATTTAAAAACATCCATTTTGCACAAGATACACCTGTTGTCATTGTTACCCCAGTGTTTTAGAGTCAAGAAAAAGCTGCAGGTTTTTTTTGTTGTCGTTTTTTTGTTTGTTTTTTAACTCGGGGGCTGTGTCTTCTTCTTCGTGATGTCACCAGTGATGGGTAATAAAAAAAATAATTAAAATAAATGGTTTTACTAACGGCATTATTGTTTTCAGTAACAGGGCAATCTAATTACTGTTTCAGTCGTACAATGTTTTCTATTAAGTGTCCATTTCATTTCATTAAACATCATGTGTTAAATGTAATGAAAATATTATTTAAGTTGTATTAAAGAAAAAAAATGTAACACAGTTGAATTTAAGGTTTCATTAAGGTCGGCAAATCCAAATTATTTGACATTTTTGAACATTTAAAAAAGTAACACAATAGTTACTTTTTCCCCCCTGGTAACTAGTTATTTTTACAATGCAGCAACTAATAACTACACGTAATTACTTGTTTAAAGTAACCTGCCCAACACAGGATCTCACCCATAAGAATCTAAACTCCCATTTCGTAGAATCTAGAAGTTCACGTTGTCCTCTGCTATGTTGATTTTTTGCAACCAAAGGTGAAAGTCAACTCACAAACTTTTTTATTTATAGAGCACATTTTAAACAGTCAAGGTTGACCAAAGTGCTGTATAGAACTGCATCAATAAAATAGCAAAACACAAAACAATGCAGTGCATAATAGCAGCAAACAATAAGGAATCATTTTTTAACCACTTGCTATACATAACACAAGAAACACACAAAAACCTGCAACCAGGCTGATATTACAACACCAGCTGTCAGGTGTCTACTATGTGTCATATAGTGTCCTATATTTTTCTCAATAACTGAATATAATTTACAAAATGTACATAATGTGCTACTGAAGATCTGAGACTATTAATTGAGACCATTATCTCCACCGGAAAAACTTTACTTAAATCAAGTTTAAGGTACGAACCCCATAGACTTCCATTAAACTAACTTCTTTTTACTGCTAGCAGATGAGCTATATAGCCATTATATGCACATTTTCACTTACTCATTTACTTCACAGAGGAAACCAGAAGACTCATTTATTTTTCGTACACAGTCTGTGACCTGGACAGGTGAATGGAGACCTTATATTACCAGTATTCAAATGAAAAGCTCCAATAAAATGGGAACTCACATCATAGTTTGTCCTCGTTACTAACCCTCTCTCAAAATGAGCAAAACATTTCAGAGGAGAGACACAACTTCCTGTTTACACCAGCATGCACATGCTCAGTGTATCTGAATGGTCACAACACATTCTTTCAGGTCCAATGAGTATGGACACAGCTTACTTCTTTGTGCGAAAATATGGTTACAAATATGGATGCACACTCTTAGAAATAAGGGTTCCAAAAGTGTCCTTCTACAAGGACTGAGGTTCTACCTGAAACCATTTGCTTCTGAAAAACCCGTTCCTGAAGCTACACTAACACTAATGGTTCCATGAAGACCCATTTTGATCCAGAGAACCGTTTAAAACCCCTTTCCTGAATAAAAGGTTTTAAAAGGGTTATTGGTGGAACCAAAAAGGGTTCTCCTATGAGGACAAGCCGAAGAACCCTTTTATGGTTCTACTTGGCACTTTTATTTCTAAGAGTGTATCCTAACGGTTTGCTCCCAACTACCCCTCCTTCCCTTCTGATGACTCTTGTTGATACTGTTCTCCCGCACCCACTCCCCTCACTTGTCAAGCTAATTCTCACCGAGTAACATTCCAAAGAGCCATCAACCTAATTGCTTGCTAATGAGTAGACAGCTGCAAAAGACATGCATACACACACACACACACACACACACACACAGTGCTGTTTGGAGTGGAATATATTTGTGTGTCCTCGTTCAAACCCTCCACAGCAGATGAAGGCGAGAGGAGATGGAGTCTCTTGCAAGAGTGAACTGCATGTTTTGATGATATGCATGATCTCAGCTCCTGTAGATAATTGGCCTTGCATGGCTGTTATGCTGTACTTTTGTGGGAAATGAGTGTTTGTGTGCAGAAGTAACACATTAAATGAACAGCTCTACATTTACTGTATAAGAACAGTAGTGAAGTGTTCCTGTACATGTGCGCAGCGGAATGTAATCCACTTTTAGCCTGACCACAGTTTTCTGCCGTTCCTTCTCCCAAACATAGATCCTTTCATTTGCTCATCATTCCAATCCCATATACTGCAATTCACAGTCAAACTTTCTTTTGCTAAACTGACTTTTCTTTTTACTTCAAAACATTTTAAATGACGGACAAAACAGAGGCATAAAACGAGTTAAAGCTATAAACAGTAAGGTATTTGGGGGAGATAAGAGAGTGAAAGTTGGGATACGGATGGCCAGTATCAAGACACAATCTCAGGCACACACAAGACAAGAATAAATGTAACACAATGACAGAAATGCACACACACACACAGCAAAACAAGCTTCCCAGAACACCATGAAGTGTTGGAGCTATGAAAAGTCAATTGAATTAATAAATGAATCACTGTTTGCATTTGTATTACAGGCAAATGAAGAATATTTGTTTTGCAAGATATCTTTATAATTGTGGGCTAGGCCTCGATCTCTGAATGGGCAAACATTACTATGACAACAAGACTTCAGAAAGCTTCACAGAGTCAATGTTGCAGAGTCCAAAAATAATCAACCAGTTCTCTTCACTGTAAAAACCAAATCTCATTAAAAACATGTCCAAGAGTTCAGATATCAAGACACTAGAGGGTAGCTCCAGATAAAGGACCACAACCTGAATTACTTATCTCATAGAAACTCACCATGACTTAAGGATAAAACTATCAATATGGCCTATATACACTGATTTTCACCAGAAAAAAAGTGGTTTGGGGGTTTAGTCAACCTTTAAAACAAAAATATGGCCTTATCTCCATGTTTTAACCAATATGTTCTTCAAAAAAGAACTTGATATCATAGTGTTAGATACAGATACACGCATATGCACACATTCCAGGAAAGAGCTGAAGGAAATTGGAGGTGTTAAAAGTGAACCAAATGAATCACAGCAACACATTCAGAAGTGAAATGTAATATTTCATTTCATATGCAACAATAAACAGACGACCGAGGCAAAGCAGAAGAACAGCAGGGCCTTGGTTCTGCCTCATTACGGTGTCATCTGGTACCCAAGAGGCCTACTGGCCCTGATGAGGTCAGTGTTTACAATGGAAATGGTCCTAAAGATAAAACAAAATGGACTCACACACACTAAACACACATCTTTCCCACAATCAATATAAATGATGTGCAGGTAAGTTGTATGTAGGCCACAGTATATGCTGATACTTCCTCATAGCAAAGTCATAGTAGCCAGACCATTGAATACAATATGTATTATTCAGTCATTTCAACACATTTTCCACACATCTTATTCTTGATTTTTACTTGTACGGTTGCTAAATATCAGTTTAGCTTTAGAGATTCTAGTTTTGATAGAGGGACACAGTCTTTACTTACTCAAGATGTTCAGGTCCTTCAGCGTCTACAAAAAGAATATCCAGGTGTATAACAGTCTAACAGTTATTTTGAAAAAGCCAAGGACATCAACAGACTTAATGAACATTACTAATACCGGGTCTGTGGTTAGGTCCAGGCTTACCACTGGAGAAGGTGGCTGAGGATACATTGTGGACCTCGACACCTTTCATCCAACACTGGAAAAACCCAAGAGCACCTTCAGTCAAAGGCTGCTCCTTCCTTGCTGAGCGAGCGCTTGGTATTAATTCTTATCTACCACATTGTCTCCATAACTCCTCTACCTCTACCACATGAAGGCTAAAGTCTGGCCCGAGTGCCGTACTACATGTTTACCCCCTTTGTCTCCCCTTGTATTTGAATCTTGAGCCAACCGATAATATTCCCACGTTGTCGTGACTGACAGCTACATGGCACGAGTAAAGCTAAGTGTCAGTGATCGGAGTATGGCAGAAAAGTGGCAATGAAAAGTGTCAGAATCAACACCGTTGTCCACTTGTTGTCCTTCATTGCTCAGGGGTTAAATGATGCATTTGCAGCCACATTTGGAGATCCCTTTGTAATGGGTCAGCCTTCAAATGCAGACTCTAAGGGCCCTGAATCAAGTCAAACAGACTTTCCACAAAAACAAACAGTGTGAGATCAATTTATGATTCATAAGCAGCCAAAGTTCTGCATTGCCCCCTGTGTAATGCATTGCACTGCCACTCAAGTCCAGATTGCATTTCTGTTTGAATTGTGTTAATATTTGATGATGATGTTAAAAGCTTTGGTGAAACGGTGGCTCAGCGTTGTCGCAATTGCTGATTTTTTGCATTTTACAGCTGAATACACACACAAAGACCATGGAAATGATAAAACTTACTGACTGTTCGGGTGGTGAATACACTGCTTGGATCCGAATGCACGAGACAGAAGGCAAGACGAATGATTCAAGAGCCTTGTATTGTTCCTCTTGCAAGAAACAAACAAGGCCACAGAAGCTCTGTGTCTTCGAACTTTGAAGATAAAACAAAACTTGGCACTGAGCTAATAAAGATCAGAATGACCGAGACAGACTTGGATACAATGTTTTCTTTAGATAGCACAAACGATGCACTGGCACATGACAGAGGGACTGGGAAGACTATATAGAGGAAGAGGGAATCAAGGGCAGGTGCAAGTGATTACTTAAGGATCACCAGGTGAAGTGCATGAGGGAATTAGGGGAGATGTGTCAAGACAGATGAAGTGCCAGCGCTACAGGAAGACTTGAACATTTACCAAAATAAAAGGGGAAGTGAAAAATCAAATCCAACAATATAATGACTTTAAACATAAACACAAGAACTGACTAAGCAAAGCAAAAACACTAACAGATCTGGCGCCTCTTGAAACTGACTCATAACCACTAGGGCAGCTGTGGCCTAGTGGTTAGGGCTTCGAGCTCGAGACCAGAAGGTAGCCGGTTCAATCCCCGACCAGTCCGCAGCTGAAGTGCTGTTGAGCAAGGCACCTAACCCCCTCACTGCTCCCCGAGCGCCGCTCACTGGCATGGCAGCTCACTGCGCTGGGTTAGCATGTTCTCCACCTCACTGTGTGCTGTGTGTGTTCACTAACTCACTGCAGAATTAAATTTTAAGATTAAAAACCCTTAAAGGGTTTTTAATCTTTAATCTTTAATCTAAACATAATGACAATTGTACTGCTAATGGTGACCCTTTTTGGTAACCTTTCCTTTTAGAGTCCCCTCATTACGAGGTAAATATCTGGTAAATTCATGGGAACACAACAGTGTTACTATGTAATTACCAATGGAAATAAGACAGCAAATACAATGAAATTATGCCCGAAATGTTGGATATTTACCTGGTTATACTATATGGTAAAGTTTAGTGTAGTATTTGGTTATAAGCTGGTAATAAGCAG
Source organism: Microchirus variegatus (assembly GCF_963457635.1). Lineage (NCBI taxonomy): Eukaryota > Metazoa > Chordata > Actinopteri > Pleuronectiformes > Soleidae > Microchirus > Microchirus variegatus. Next base: position 6,287,302 of record NC_139813.1, on the reverse strand, counting down.
GTCGCTACAGTCCCCTGGTTTCGGCTGGTTTGGTTTGGTAAAATTTCAACCACCACTGCCAGGAAAATTGTAAGGGATGCAAAGAAAACCCCACAAATAAAGATGAAATATAGGACTCTGAAAAAATGTGGTGTGGCTGTTTCAAGATGCATATTAAGGAGGCACTTGAACTAAGATGGGCTGCATGGTCGAGTCGCCAGAAGAAAGTCATTACTACGCAAATGCCACAAAGTATCCTGCTAATAATACGCCAAACAGTACAGAGACAAGCCTCAAACCATCTGGCACAAAGTCATTTAGAGTGATGAGACCAAAATTGAACTTTTTGGCCACAACCATAAACACTACATTTAGAGAGGAGTCAACAAGGCCTATGATGAAAGGTGCACCATTCCTCCTGTGAAACACGAGGGTGGATCGCTGATTTTTTGGGGATGTGTGAGCTACAAAGGCACAGGAAATTTGGTCAGAACTGACAAAGATAAATAGCCTCATCCACAACTACCTCAAAAAACTCCAAGCTGTCATTGATCATTGGGGTCAATACACAGTATTAACAGGGTAATATGGGTAGTTTCTGTTGTCATTATGATTTAAAAAGAGTAAACACACTTGTTTGACAATAAATGGCTTCAGCCAACCACTAACCATGAGTGAAAGTAAAGTTGTTGTGTTTGTGTATTCATATTCTCTGAAAAATGGTTAAGAAATCAGAAATACCGCCAGTGTATGTAAACGTATAAGCACAACTGTAGTGTGCAATGGACTGGGCACAGTATGTGTGTTAATTCATGTTTGACATTCTCAATCTCTTACATTTTCTGCTTCATTAACTGACATGCTGCATAATCTATGCTGATATTCCACCCAGAGCTGACACTCATACAGTAAGACATATAGCAACACACTGGTAACCTACCAAACTCATTTACATTGAAATGTGAAACAAATCTCCATCCATTTATTGATTATCTACACTGTGGGGGAGCTGGAGAAGGGTACACAACCTGGACAGGTCACAAGCTTATTACAAGACCAACATACATAGACGACAAATAATTCACCTCCACGATCACACCTAGTATGGGTACTTTAGGGTCTCCGATCTGCATATATTTGGGAGTAACCCAAACTCGCACATGGGGAGAATATGTCAATTCTGCAAACTGGCCATAATTTGCATCATAAAGAACAAAAGATTGTGCTTTCAAGTGGAGTCTAGCGAGTGTGAAATGATAATTTTTACTATAACCCATGAAAAGTGGTTTGAAGCTGAATTCATACACATTTATTTGGCTGTTATATTCTTAGTCTGTTGGCTCTGACAGATGTTTGCAGCTTTCATTAATACCCTATCCTTCAACTACCTTTCCTCCAAATACAGAATAAGGGCAAACGTATTTCTTTTCTGCTCCCTCTTTGATCACAAGTCAGCATACTCAGCCATCATAAAAAAAGTGTGTGTCATCAAACTTACACTTTCCTTCTGTTCGCTGTCTTGCAGAGGGAGAGACTGCGGAACATTGAGAGGATCTGTAACCTGCTGAGGAAGGTAAGCAGCGGAGGACAGATTATATCTCACTTGTGTTGAATGGGTCACGTCAAAGGGATTAAATGAAAAAAAAGTATGAAAAGACTGATCCCAAACTGAAAACTCAATCATTTTGCTGTTGACGCATTACTGATTTTGAAGTATATCAAAAGTCTTTCCAGCTTATTTAATGAGAATTTTATATTCAGTTTTTGTTAAGTATTTTTATTTTAGTTAGTCAGCAAGTGTTTTGATTTGCAGTGGTGCTTTTCATCTCATCTTGCGTGATGCTGAACTGACATGAAAAAGGAGATTGTGCTGCAGATGCCTGCTCTTTCTCTATTTCCTCTTATCGCTCGCTCCAAGTCTGTCTACATGCAGTTTGCCTTAAGGTATCACTATGAGGAAGAGAAGGGGCCTCCTCTCAGCTTCAGTATGACATCTGTTTCTCCCTCCACCTCTCTGAAACTCAAGCTGTGTCTGCATGCTTCACGTGTGTTTACGCTGGAGGTTCATCAGTCAAACAGCTGATCTTGGTTATCAATGTTGTCAACTCGAGCCCCTGGAGCACAGAGCAACACACAGTCCTTGCAGCACAGCAGGGATGCAGAGAATACCGCTCAATTTAGGTACTGATCAAATGCAGTTTAATCCCATATTGGTTTGTGACAACATGTCCAAAGCCTGGAGTCCAGCTTCTAGAATTGTGATGCAATCAGTTTAGATGCTGTGTATTTTTGTGTACCCTTTACTGTCAATTTAAAGTGAGAAATAAACAGTCATATTCTGTGGCCATATGCTATTTAAGCATAGCAGGACCCCTGCATGCTACAGGACCTTTGTTCATTGGACATTTGACATTGTTCAGCTTTGTAAACTGGTCATCTGTCCAGGATGTAACCTGGTATTGGTTCTTGCTCTTCTATGCCTTTCTAAGTTGAGTAGTATGGCTAATGGATGTAATCAAGACAAAGACAATGGAGCCATTGCTCCTATGGCACGGTTGGTCTATTAATTGGACAGATATGAAAAGGTGGTCACAAGGAATCAATTACATTTAGGCTACTGTCAAATTAATTACCAACATTTAGACCTGTTTCATATAGAATCCTTTGCGCAGACAAATACATCCATTTCAGTGGAGAAGCACATCAGATAAGCGTACAGACAAGAGCGATGTGGTCTCAATGTGCATCCATTGCGATGCACCTGTTTTTCAGAGATAATACTATCGCACGTATTTTTGAATGCAGCAATCACTTACAATGCATCTCTTGATACTAGGGACAAAAAAGTATTGTAGGTCAAACTGGTCTTTGCTGATGCTGAAATAAGTTTGGTATCCTCATCATATGAAGCTCCTGAATCAGTTGGTGAGTGATAGGATTAATTACACATGAATCATACAGCAAAGGTGAGGTGAGGGATATTGGCACTGTTAATGCATAGTCTTTCTATTTTTTTAATGTGTTTATTAATTTAATGAGGCTGCAGCAACTTCAGTCACCTCTGCAACTCCCAGGTGTTGGTTGCTTATTAACAATGGATGCAGCAGAAGTACAACCACAACCACCTTGGTTTAAAAAAAAAATCTCGATCTCCCCTGCATTTCAAATGCAGCATGTGAACAGCTCCTTACAGTGCCATACATGTTGTATTTCCTCTGAGGAAATCTCAGCTGAATTATGTATTGTCGATACGTGTCATCTATTAGACCACTATAGCTCGTGTCCACATTACAAATCAGTACACCCTCAGCTGTGGTGGGCTCATGTGCACTTCTGTGTCACTGTAGCTAGAGTAATTAGTAGAGCCGTAAAAGCAGAGCTAGTTAACCTAACTGATTGAGGAAGCGCGTAGCTGTGATTATAATGGTAGCCCTGGGATGGCATAGCTTTGCTCATTGGTGTTCGTTTTGCTTTTTAATACTGGCTCTAACACCAGTCCCCCAGACCATGTCACGCAGCAAATTGTGCACTTTGATGTGACCATGTTGCTGAACTCCTGTGGTGTACTGGCAACACATCTGTTACCCCCCCACCACCCCCTCCCCCGGTTCAAATCCCATGTATCTCAACACAGCACAGCATTCATCGTAGCCGTAACCATAGCAACACGGATTTAACCAGAAATGCATGAGCTCAATAACTACAGCATCAATCAGCACAGAGAGGCTGTAAAGTGTCACCGTTTGGTCTTTCAAAAGCAGGAATGAGTATTCAGATTAAAGTTCCACGGAACTCCATGGATACGGCACTGCAAAACAATTTATTTTGAAATGTATTGTGAGAATGCACAATAGAGGCAATATTTGACTTTGAGGACTGTTTTACCTGTCACATCGTGAATTCATGATAGCAGGTGTGACCATATACTCAAGTTAGTAAACAACCCACGAATAATCACCAGTTTGAAGTACAGCTGAAACAAGTAATTGATGAATCTATTAATAATCGATTACTAAATTAATTGCCAACTATTTTGATAATCTAGCTTTTTTCATTATTAAAACAAGATTTCTGATCATTTTAGCTTCTTAAAAATTTCTTCGCTCCACATAAATAAATCATTAAAACTGAATTATTTTGGTTAGTGAACAAAACAAGACTCGAGGAACATCAACATTTCCAGCTTTGACAAACACTGATCATCGTTTTTTCTGACATTTTATGAATCAAAAAATTAATCGATTAATCGAGAAAATAATCGACAGATTAATTGATTACGAAAATAATCGTCGGTTGCAGCTCTTGTTTGAAGTGGGTATTTTTTGCACCATTTCTGTCCGAATCTCCACTTGTTGACTGGCTTTTTCAATAAAATAAATTAACATGCAAACATGGCAGATTACAGCCAATTAACAGCTGTAAGCCCAACAGGTGCGATGATTGGATGAATGTAAAACACTGAAGTACATAAACTTCATCTTTTATGACACCAATCAACGCTATTATTTAATATTACCTGCCTGTTTTTACCTTGTACCTTTCTGTTTTATATGTTCGTGTTCACAGTCTTCCTGTATTGTAATTTGACTATGAGTTTGTGCAGTATTTGGTTTTCATCAAGACATGGTTTTTTCTCCATTTTTTTTTTTAATGGTTATCAGAGATTCAGGACTTGTAACCAGACTTGTAATCTGGGGGTTACTGTTTTGAGTCCCTGCCAGGTCAAGGGCTGGGCTTGAACACCCTAATGATATTTTCATCATCGATTAATCTGTTGAATATTTTCTCTATTAATCGATTACTTGCATCAAATACAATGCTAGAAAATGTTGATCAGTGTTGACAAAAGAGTTAGAGAGTTAGAGGGAGTAGGCCTGTTTAGAAATGTGTGTTTTCAGATGGGATTTGAAGATGGGGAATGAGACAATGTAATGTAATGTAATAGATTCAATGAATAATAGAATAATAAAATGAACAACCGACTGTAATCCTTGTCTATGTACTAGTGAGGACCTTGTATGACGTGGCTGCCATCTTGTGCTTCCATGTTTCCACAGCAGCCCAAACTTTGCATTTTGGTACACATTTTGAAGCAGAAGTTTATTATACCCTACATTGATGGGTCACAGCCATTGTCCTCCTAGAACTGGTCCCAAGCCTGGATGTATGGGAGGGCTGGCTCAAGAAAGGCATATACCATAAAAATACATAATAATAATAATAATAATAATAATAATAATAATAATAATAATAAAAAAAAGAAAATCTGTGAAATTGTGAAATCAAATAAGTGGATTACCCACTGTGGTGACCTGTAGAGAGGGAGAAGTGGAACGAAAAAAAAGATATATATCTATAGCTAGCTATAGATATATATCTATCAGAAAAAAAGAAATATGTGGCACATGAGCTCCAGTATATGCACACAGTCTAGGAAGTGCCAGTGTATTTTTACTCTGTTGCACACTGTGCTTGTCAGTGCAGGTGCCTGAGGTCTCAATGCAGGAGGATCTGCTGTATTGTGACGGTTTTTCCCGTGGTTGTCCACGTCTCCTCTCTAGCCCTCTAAAATGCCACATGTCGCTCCAGCTGGCACAGTCACACCATGGTAGTCCTGATCGATTTGGTTCAAAGCTTTTGGCTGCGTTTCTCTACACTGGCATACCTACTTGATGTTTTTCACTATGGAAATGGACAGGAGCCATTTTTGGTGTCACTGCTGTGTGTATTGTGTTCTCCTGGGATTTAGGTGGCTGCAATCCCATGGAAATGACAAAAGCTTGAGGGATATATGCTGTCCTTTACTCTCTACTATCTCTCTCTCTCTCTCTCTCTCTGTCTGTCTGTGTGTGTGTGTGTTTTGTTCATTAGCCGTGCACTCTCATGGCTTGAGCTGCTGCGTTGTCACAGCAACTGAGAAAACCTGAGTGTACTCATTAACACTCTTCCTTCCTTTATTTTTGGGTCCGTCTCTCCTTCTTTTTCCTGCATCTCCTCTTCTATCTCTCCTCCCTCCCACTCTCTCCCCTCTTACATAGTGAAGTAATGAGTAGGGTTGATGGGGGATGAGCACAGCATGTAATAGAATGTTTGTTTTTAAGGTCCCAGGAGTATTTCTGTTATCACCACTGTGATGTCTTTGAGACACTCACATTTGGCTGCTTCCCACTTGTGGCACGAGGTTACTATCAAAATCAGTGAATTTAAAATAAGGCCTGAATCCCTGTGGAGTGCAATATGCACCAGCTGTCAAAGACAGAACAGGGATGTTGGGTTGGTTGCTTTATGGTAACTATGTCAAAGCTCTGTTACAGACATAAGAAAACCTCTGAAAAAATCCTGCTGACTTTTGCAACACCACTCATTTTTGAATTCCCAGTGTCAGCTCTGCTCTGAAATGCTTATCTCTATGAAGCTAATGCATGTTTACATTCAGCAGACACCAGCTATAACTTTATTTTGAGGTTGTAAAAGTAGGTAGTGGACTGCACTCTATTGAAAAGTGGTTCATTTAAATGTTTGCATACAGATCAGACAGCCCACTAACTTGTCTACCTCCTCTGAACAGCTCCTCTGGTCTGTCTTCCTCTCACTTCTACACCACATCTAATAGATCCCCTGGTGATAAACATTGTTCATGGTTGGTTAAGGGTAATATATGTGAAAATGCCTTTCGTACACTGCTACTAGCTGGAAGTGGAGGTGCACTGTGATCCTGTCCGTCTGAAATAAAGCACTTTATGCTGATGCTAACAAATGTCAGAAGTAACTGATTTAAGGCAGAGTGCAATAGGTGCTGGCACTTTTGGGGAAACCATGCATCTTCAATAAACAGATTGTTGATGGAGTCATGGTATTAAGTAACTGACCGTATCTTGTCTCAAGAGTGTCTAGCGTGCAAAAACTTCTCGGTAGATAAAAAAAAAAAAAAAAAAAAGGCTGAATCATCATGTCTGATTTCCTACAGACAGCAATCTTGGGTTTATCTTTCACTGTGGAGAAACTCCACTCTGATCAATTTGCCACAAAGCCCAGATCAGCTCTGTGAAAGCTGCAGTGATGGTAAGACCATGTGGAAGGTTTCCACATCTTGACACAGGATATTTGAAGCTCAGCCATAGTGACAATTGAGTTCATGGGTTCAGTTACAAAGTCCCCTATCTCCTGAGTGCTTGGTTTGGTCAGGCAGCCACCAAGGGTCAAGCTTAATTCAAACACTGTTGTTGCCACTGTGGCTGTCAAGAACATTCAATGCAGCAGTTTTGTTGTAGCCTCCACCAGATCTGTAACCTGACATTGATTTTTCAGAGTTCTGAATACCCTTGACCTCATGTCTTCAGTCTTCCTCCGACATGAATCATTAGCTATGAGACCTTACATAGAAGATGTGTGTCCAGTCAATTACACTTACAATGTGACATTAACTTTGACCTGTGCTGCTACTGCCTTTCTTGGCCAGGTCATCCTTGTGAAAGATATCTTGATCTCAATGGGTCTTTTATCTGGTTAAATAAAGGTTAAATAAAAATAAACATTTTGTTTATTCTGTTTTCTTTACCAAAAGGAAAAATTAAAAAATCAGTTTTACTTTTACAGCTGGGAAAATTTGTTTTCTGGAATTCATGCTTCAACATTGGAAGATTCTATTAATCAATTGCACTGTCAACTATTTGCCTCAAAGTGGCAACATAATTCACAAAACTGACAACTTCCACTGCTGCAGAAGACCCACAATTAGGCTGCTAATTCCTGAGAAAAATACAGTATTTACTGACATTAGAAATCAAGTAAGAAGTAGATTTATTTTTCTCTACGCTTCCATTCAAACAGAGCGTAGTTGCCTAAATGTTTACATACAGACTGACGTTTTCAGATCACAGTTGTCTAGACTGTGCATGCTCCAGGTGGAACAATAATATATAATGGAATGTGCTGCGATGCAGGGATATGTTCACTTACATGGAACACCAAACTTATGCATACCATCATTTGAATATTAATGGAAATGGCGGCATGTAAGTGTGACAAGAAACCTTGAAGATACATCTTCAACTGGACCACTCTCTTCCACCTGCATATATGGCAATAACACATTAGTGCATTATCTCACTGCAGAACCTCTGAATATTTAAAGAAAGATTTCAATAATAATGAGGTCCCTAATAATAATTTCTGGAATAATAGTGACTGGATATTGCATCATACCTGAGCTGAACAACACTTCTGCACCTCCTAGGGATTCTTTTTTTACAGCCTTTGCAAATTCTCTTCCATCATTACAGGGCAGTTCACAATGACACTGCCGGACATCATCTTCCATGAATGAAACAAGTGGTTGTGTGGGCTCATCTGATGGAGAAGCTCAGTTCAGATCCCTAAGCCTTAAGGTGAAACTCAACAATCAACTGATTTTTAAACAATCCTGCCCACATTTTCAATTCAAATGAGGTGGTAAAAGCATATTATTTATGCCCGACTGATGAAACACCCATGTACCTAATAATATAACATATTTATTAGGTACATGGGTACATTCGACGACGACTGCTTTGATGACAATCACGCTTTAATTTCACACTGCACACGCTCAATAACTGTTAGAAAGTTCCAGACACTCTCTCTCTACCCCCTTCCCTCCCTCTCTCGCTCTCTGTGTGTGTGTGCATATTAATTAGCCATGTGTATTCTCCGTGACTGTCAGCTGATTGGCTTAAAAAAACAACAAAAGCTCTGGAATGTGAGATCACCACACCCAAACTAGGAATGATTCACGGTGATCAAACAACCTTAATTCAAATACAAAGTTTATGGTTTTAAGACCCACAATACTGTGATTTGAAGCATGTAGTGGCTTCTTAAAAACTTCAAGTTGAACAATTTCAACAATCATGCGCCCCCTTTGTCCGTGGCAGGTCACATATAGTATATAGTAAACATCCACATCTTCAATCCTATTACTATCAACAGCATGTGTTATTCATTGACGGTTCATTCATTACCCATCGCCTTGGTGAAGTGTGAAGCAGAAGAAAACTGTGCACACATGTATGAAAAGGTTTGAAGCAGTGTACACTCATCTGCCAACAGATGGCTGATCTTACATGAGCATGTTGTCAGTAAATAGACAACACAGTCTGTAATAAAAGACAACATATGCAAAGCAGGTGATACAGGGCAGCAGTTTGCACGAGTCGGATACAAGTTTGCTCACAATCGCGGCGAGTAAAATATGACGAGCAGTAATCATTCACAACATTGTACAACTATACTCCATGAGGTGCCAACTCCATCCATCTGTCCATCCAGATGCTGATTTTACATTCCTCCATATTTACATGTTTCTGCCATCATACTGACTGCATCGAATACAGTATTTGCAAGTCGAAGCATGCACTGCAGTGTCACGGTATAAACTCTCTCCAACAATTTAAATTCAGTCGGTCAGCCTACCTGCTCAAAGTGAACTCAGATATAAGCCCAGGGCAAAATAGCAAAGTTACCTGAGCACTTCATAAATATTCACCATTCACTGCTTGGTAAAACACTTAATTAGCATGTGGTGAGGTAACTCTGACAGTTATGTGTTCTGCATGACACAGTCAGTAAATCTATAGTTCTCCCACAGTGCGAGTGTCCTGTTTGCTGTAACTCAATAAATGAATAAATATAAATTGTACTCACCACTTTCATTATCACATTTACACCAACAATAACACATTTCTAATACATGAGTTAGACATAGACATGTATAGTAAGTTAGTAGATAAATGTCTGTAGATTGTGTTGCATTAACTTACATACTCTATCTGTGCTTTTTTTATTATTATTAATACATGAAAATTTATATAATATTATATACAATATATAGCATGTATAATTTTTTTTAAGTGAAAGGGCTAAAATCCAACTTAAATTGAAATTGTATGTCAATTAAAGTTTGGCAATAATTAATTAACTATAAATATTGCAGTAATATTGTCTTCTATGAATGTAAGAAAGGTTCAATATACACTTAATATAATCTACATGCAAACACACTTTGTTACAGATTTGTGGGGTTTGGTCTTTTTGCCCATTGAGAATTTTAAAACTGCAATTTCTTCAACTTGCGCTCGGAGGCAAAACTTAATTTTTAATGATCTTACATTTTATTGGGACAATTACTGATATTATAATTATTTTTATTGAGATAGCATGTGTGGCCACATCACCCACATCACAGGATCCAGACACTGGAATAAAAACATCTTCATTGTGTTTGCTTTATTCTCCGCTCTTGTTTCCAGCCACAGCGGGAAATGCTCTCAGTAAACACTGATTCAAAAACCCTCTGTAACCTGACCTGCATCAAACAACAATAACACATCAATGTAGCACCAATTTGTTTCATCTCAGTTTCACTCCTCACTTCAGGTTGTCACAGCTGCTATTGAACACAAGCGTTCCCCAATGCCAACAAGGAAAGAGTAAAATAAGGGCTACACTTCCTGGTGTACCACAGCTGTTCATGTGCTCATCTGTGCAAGGGAGTATCATTAATGCCTCAGTGCATGCAAACATAGTGGAGCATTTAGCAGCTAATGAGCCACTGATCGTCTACAGGAGTTGTTCGAGATCAAAATCAGAGCAGGAAGAAAATCTAATGTCCAGAATAAAGTTTAATATCAACACATTGACTTTAATCTCGTCACAGCAAAAAATAATTTTTTTCTTCATGTGTGGCCCTAATACTCTGTCGTAGTAAAGGGACTGCGGCGGGGAGTGACAGCCATTTTTTAAACATTGTTAAAACAATGTTTTGATAATGAATAGCAGTGCATCCACTGTTCCAGAAGGGGGGGCTGTGCTGATTACTTCCAGTTATTGGCCAATCACAACACAGTATGTCTTCTGGGTGTGAGATTTCAGTCTGAAACACCCCGGCTTACGAGAGCTACGGTGAGGAGAGATCTGCTCGTTTCCAGCAACTAGGAGGTTTTTGACCATAAAAACAAGTTAATGTATGTAAGCAGACCTCCACATTCTTACATATGGCACATTTAAAAACTTACAATCAAAAATGTTTTTTTCAAGTTATACATGCCACATATAACAATTATGCACGGGGGGTATTCATTCTTATTCACAAAACGATTCCTTTTCAACTTACTAATACTATTCGGGACCCCCAAAGAAGGTTTGTAATCACTCAGGGTAAGATCCTGTCTCTTGCATTGAAGCTTATATTACAGCTTATATGGACCTAATGAAGACAACACAAGATGTTTTGAAGATTTCTTCTTAACTTTGTCTTTAATGTGTGGCCTAAATATTATTGGTGGGGACTTCAATTGCACTTTGAAACCATTGGTAGATCACTCTACAAAATGTGATCCTCATAAAAAACTATCTAGAAAAACAATAACATTTTACAATACATCACAGACTTAAACTTGTATGAAATCTGGAGAAAACTTAACCCAGATAAATTGGAATACTCATGCTACTCAGGAATATATATAAGTATAGTATAAGTCCAGATCTGGTATTGATTATTTTTTAGTATCACAAGAACTGGTATCTGAAGTTGCTGGTATGATTGTATTGGCGTCTGCAAGTGAGGTGGCTTAAAATCCAGAATTTGTTAAATATGTAGAAGATGAAATTGACTTTTACCTTCAGACCAATTTTAAGAACAGAATACAATAAATTAACATCTGATAAGGCAGCAAAAAGGTTGAACCAGGCCTTTTATGATCAGGGAGAAAAAGCTGGCAAATGATTAGCTTGGAGAATTAAAACATTACGATCTGAAAGAGCCATTAATGGCATAACTACTCAGTCAGGGGAGATCATCAAATGAGCCTCAAGATATTAATAATACATTTAAGGAATTGTATTAATCACTGTATGTGAGGCGGAAGCTTACAAAGGAAATCAAGAAGAATAACATCCTTTTTGGCATGTAAAGGACACCGTAGATCCCTGTGCATGGGAGCTGGTGAGGAGAGCAAAGGAGACTTTCTGTTTGTTACAATCTGCAGTCAAACCATAAGACACAATGCATAAAAGTCTGTGGAGTTTGTCAACATGCAGGGACACAAAGGAAAAGTGACCGCACTGCACAGATGGTGGTTGTTTATTGAGGGATTAAGATTTTAACTGTGTATTTGTGTGTGCTTTTTATCTGTTACCACTTTAGTGTCAGGAGTCCTAATGAGGCAGAACCTCATTTCTGAGGAACTGAGTTTGGGGCTCAGATTTAAATTGTGGTGAGGTTAACGTAACCTCACCATGTGCGTTGTGGTGAAGTTTAAATGAATTGACTTTCAAATGAACACAAGTCAATAAAGCGTGTTTAACTTGACAATTGTCTTTGTGTGAAACAATCACTGGCAGCAATCAGACAAATACTCCTCTCAAATAATGTAGTCAGTGCATATAATTTTAAAACAGCCCATAATGACAGAGATACATTTAGATTGGATGAAAACATCAACTGATTGAAAGGATTGAATGTCCTGCCACTAAAAGACATCTTTACAGACCTGGGTCACCGTTTACACGACTTTTAAACAGATTGGATCAGCATTGCTGTTACATGTGATAAGTGAGATCGGTTTTATCTGCAATTAGTGATTTGCATGAGGGGCTGGGATTAATTCTGCATGTGGTTGCCAGCACAGCAGCACCACTTCATAAAATAGTTAAATGTCCATGAATTCACTGGATTGAACCTTGTATACATTCCTTTTTCCTCTTCTGCTGCATTAACTGCATTATTTTATAAATATGACAAGTATGAAAACAAGAACTGCATTTTTTTTATAAATATGACAAGTATGAAAACAAGAACTGCATTTTTTTGTTGTACAAACTAGCAGTTGTTTTCTGGGATACCAGGTTGTCAAGCTGCATCTGTAACCACATCTGAGCTTCTGCTTCATGAACAGTACTCTACCACAGTGGATGACAGTGACAGTGGATGTAAAATTCGCACTGCAAATTGATCCTGTATGAACGTAAATCTGGGGTATTAACAGTGAAATGTGAGTGCAGGGAAAGAGGTGTATAATCCAAATTCCTCACATTCATAATGTTACTCCAGTTACTCCTGCAGCATTTGCCCTTGCATGGTATGTGTCTGTTGTTGTTTTCTAGAAAGGGCACGTCATGGATTCATGCATCACGTCTCTGTGTCAAATATTTGTGTGCATGCACAAGAATAACAGCTGTGTGCTGTCACCTTTCCACCGCTTCTCAGGGCCACAGCTGCTGTTTTGTTTAGTTTGGATATAATGAAGAATCAGGTTGGATTCACATTCATTGTGCTTAATAAACAGAAGTGATATGCCTCTACAACAAGTTATGCATCCAAATATTTGTGTGTTTACATGTTTCAAAAAGTGTGTTCCTGTGAACCAATGCCTCCCTTCTGCAGCTGTGTAATGGCCACCGACTCTCGAAAGGGGAGAAGATCCTCCCTTCACTGATCTAAGTGTACCACATTACAATTATATGGCTCTAGATTTATTTACTGTCAATTTGTTCTCATAAGGATAATTAACAAATGCATTAGCATAAGACGATGGCTGTGTTGGTGTCTCAGCTCGGGGTGAGGATGCTCAAGGATGGAGGGATGACTCCATTCCTGCTGCATCACTGCTCCATTCCCAAAGCAATTGTGTGGAAAATTTTAACAGCGCTCTGTTCCGAGTCATTCACACTCACAAGCAGGGCCAGTGTTGGGATATGTGGGTTCTTTGAATCGATTTGTTACTTGAGGGCTCCTCTTAATCTTTGTTACACTTTCTACCTGGTTAGCAACAACACTGAGTGAACAGGAGTGGCAACATAATTATGCAAGAGGTTCTTAGGTTCTTTGCCTTTTGTATAGCACATATCTAAACAGGGAAACTACAACATTGAGTTTTCCCCACGGGTCCTGATGTGGGAGATGCTGTTACCATGGCACATTCTCATTAAGATGAGATAATTTTATTGCCATATAAGAGATTTTCTCCTACACATAATAATTTCCCTGAACCAGCTCCACACATGGTGTGACTCAGTTTACTAACACGGCCATGTTAGACGGGTGGTGCAAGATCATACATCATGTGGAGAGGCCTGCAGTGTTTTGGTAATTACTCATAATTCCTCATGGGGTCAATATAAGTTTGGCAAGTCGGCCCAGCGCAAAACGAGTAAAACATGAAAAAATATATATTTTTGTTTTTCAAAATGAGGGATTTTTGTTTTTTCAAAATTGTTCAACTTGAAGTTTGTAAGAAGCCACTACATGCTTCAAATCACAGTATTGTGGGTCTTAAAACCATAAACTTTGTATTTGAATTAAGGTTGTTTGATCGCTGGCAATCGATTCTTAGTTTGGGTGTGGCGATCTCACATTCCAGAGCTTTTGCTGTTTTTTCGGCCAGCTGACGGTCACGGAGAATACACATGGCTACTTAATATGCACAGAGCCACACTGGCTCGTGTGTGTGTGTGTGTGTGTGAGAGAGAGAGAGAGTGTGAGAGTGTGTGTGTGTTCACCATTGAATGAAGATAAGGAATAAGATAAGACAAGGAAAAACAGAAGAATAACTAAACTGTGGCTGAACTTCTTAACAAAGACAGAGACAGACACTCTCACTTCTGCTATGTGGGTGGACTTGTTAGCATTTTAAGCTGGCGATCTTTATGCTGACATGTTAGACTTCATCGTCACCAAAACAACAATCAGATGGATTATTCAGCGGCCGAAAGACGGCAGGACAGACACAGCAGTTGTCCGAGATGATGACGTGACGCCAGCACCGCTCTATCTTCTTATGGGGTGAGTTTTCATTAACGTCGTTAATCTACGTAACGTTAGTGTTCAGTCATATACGGGGACATTTTTTCTTGTAATAATCCACAGTGCGTTTCAGAATGTTATGTGGCTGCATTGTTATTAACTAGCTTCAGGGCCGGCACAAAAGTGCTGATGTGCTTGAATCATGTGTAAATGACACAGCTTGAGTGTTGGGAAAAACCAATTCACAATTTCTTGACTAATTGAATGATTGGGAAAACGTTCTGAAAACGAGGGTTTTTCTTTTGTGTGGTAAAACCGCTCTACTCCTACATTATGGCACATCTCACATGGTTAACTCTGTCTTCCAAAACAGAACAGGGTATAATCACATTGAACTGCCAGAGGCTGCAGGGGAAAGAGTGGGAGAGGAGGTTTCATTAGCTTGTCAGGAAGCCTGAGAATCTCTGCTCTTAGATACCAGGCAGAATATAAAGGGGGGAGGCAGAGAGAAAGCAAGTGATAGACAGAAGAAATTATACCACAAGGCACAACAACATATTCAGCCCAGTGAAATCTCAGAGGACAATTCTGCATGTAATCATTTGCGTTCCAATGTGGGACAGGATGAGATTGTGACAGTATGATAACCTTAAGCAAAAGTATCATGGACTATCATGTCACCTGCTTTCCCATCATGCCATCGAAAACACAGCTGACCGACTGCTCTCACCAACTCAGAGAGAGAGAGGGGATGTTTTACTAGAAACCAAATACAACCTGACTGTAGCGGTTTTGATGCCTTAATTTTTAATACTGTGGTTTACCTTGAAAAAAGTTATTGGCCCATGCCTATACCTCCAATGCCAGTGTTTCTTATAGTGTGAGCCCATTTCAAGGAAGGTGGAAGTTAATGGAGTGGAGGTCGGAGTGTGAAATGGGAGCAACTCTGGTTGCTTTTTTATGTCTAAATCTATCTATAAAGCAAGTTGTGTCTGTGTGTGTCTGTGACGGGCATATCCCACTGACCGTTAGTCAGATCGACCTAAGATTTTGGATAAAGGTGGATCATGGCCCGATGGTGTGCATCCTTGATTGTGGAGTCATTTTAATTTTCACTGTTTTATCACGCTACACCAGGCAGGGGTGCTGTCAGGATTGTTTTTCATAGCACAGTCCCCACCAGGCTACTTTTAAAACAATGCATCTGCAAACAGTGTCAAAATAATATGTGTTTGTTGTACAGACATCGTGTACAAGCTCATAACTTTGAGGACTGATGAGTATTTTATTGTGACAAAACTTAGTTTTACCGTGAGTGAGTGTTTTAAAAATGCATTGATGTGGCCACAATGGACGCGGTTCTACAGGTCTCGAATAGCCTACTGCTCTCTTCATATTGGTGAAATACCCTGCGATAATGTAGACAATAGCCTACTGGTAACAAACAATATTTGTCAATGTATTGATGCGTGTCATAGCCTAGCCCGACAGTTTTCGTTAGCCGAAATAGTATATGTGCTGGTGGTGTGCGTACCTTATGAACGTGTACATGTTTTATTTTGAATTGTCGGGTTTAAATCGGGCTCAGGCTCGTAATTACAGTTACGCGATGCGACGTGCACAGGCTCAGGTAGGGTCGGGCTTGATGTTTCGGGCCCGATCTAAGCTCTACTGTGAAGGACTGGCGACCTGTCCAAGGGTGTACCCCGCCTTTTGACCTATGTGAGCTGGGATTGGCCAGTGCCCCTCATAAATGGTTTGTATTTAGTGTAGTGTTATATAGTGTTTTTCTAGTCTTGATGACCACTCAAAGCTGCTTTACACTACAGTTGTTGCCTTTCACCCATTCATACCCATTCACTCACAGTGCATCCATGTGCAGCACATTTTCTATCACAAATTTGTCATACTCATTGGCCCTTTCTCAATACCCAAGTATGCCAGTACGTATTTGCATACTTGGGAAGTACATACTTGAGAAGTACTGCTGGAGTACATACTCGCCAAGTACGGGAGTACACGAGTACCATCTCTTCAATTGGAACAGCAGTGTACTTCCTTGTTCTACTGTTTGAATGGTGGGTGGCGCCGTCTTCATTTGTGTAGCGCTTGTGTCATGTCCCCCACCCCCATCCTAAACTTAAGTGCAACCTCGTTCGCACTGCACGCACACACACACACACGCTTGGATGCGCACAGCCACTCGAGAGAACGAGCCGGTGACGTGTGCACCATCATGCGCAGAGCGCAGGCTCCCTGCAGGATCACCTTTCCGTGCACAGCTTCCTCAACCTCCGTGGTTGTGAACTTTACGTGTTTGTGACACTTCGAATTTTTTTACCCGTAATATTTTTGTCGAGGTGCGCACGTGTCGATTGTCGATCGATTTGTCGACAAAAAAGTCCCATCCCTAATGAGAACCGTACTCGCTGCTCGTGTTCTTGAGAATTGGAACAGAACTTGGACTGAGGCTGATGATGTTTTCAAAAGTACGGGAGTACGCAAGTACGCACAACTATGGATATTGAGAAACGGCCCTTCACACTCTGCCGACACAGTCGTCAGGAGCAACGTGGAGTTAAGTGTCTTGCCCAAGGACACAACGGCATGTAGACCTGTGGAACCACAACCTTTGAGTTGAAAGACGACTCGCTCTACCAAAGAGCTACTGTCACCCCTCATGTGGGGGATAAAGCAGTATGTGAATAAATGAACTTGACATTGAAAAATATATATATATATTTCAAAATAAATTACCGGGTTATTGCAGTTAGTCAATTACTTGCTGTGAAGGCTCACTTTTGACCAGAGATGGCACCAAACCATCCAAAGAAGAATAGGCCACTATGTGCCTCCACACCCACCCTGGCTGATGGAAGATGGATGAGA
This sequence comes from Microchirus variegatus, assembly GCF_963457635.1. Lineage (NCBI taxonomy): Eukaryota > Metazoa > Chordata > Actinopteri > Pleuronectiformes > Soleidae > Microchirus > Microchirus variegatus. Next base: position 6,269,655 of record NC_139813.1, on the reverse strand, counting down.
ACAATGGAAAACATTATATGCATTGGCGTAACCAACTACAAAATGTTAAATTTGTGATGCATTACTAGAACTCCGAAAGATAAATGGCAAGCACGTCAACTAGAAGCCACATGTCACAGGGTCAAGGTTGGCTCAGGTCGGGTGTCCATGCTCTAATCAGAGTTCCTAAATATTTTTCATTTCAAAATCCATACTTTTCCAGATTCAAATGTCCAGACTTCTTGTAGGATTTTTCAGTCAATATTAAACATCTGAATATCAATTGTTAGATGCTTATTATTTAAATACATATTTTTTCAAATCCTTCACTCATTTTTCATGAGGCCAGCCAAAAGGTGGCTGGCTCGACGACATGTATGGAAAATAATAAATAAATGAGAATCGCAGTCAGTGACAGTAACCATGGTAACTCAACACCATTCTGCAGCCAGCTTGATTAGTTTCATATCATCTACAGGTAGGCTATGTTGCATTAGTAACTTGTTCTGATTTGTATGGAAAGAATTTTGTTCCTTTATTCAATCAAATAGAATAGATTTGAAGATTGAACACGTTGCAATTGAAAAAAAAATATGAGAGAACATATTTCTTCAAATTCAATCAAAACTAATGTTTGTAAGTAAAAACATACAACCATTTTGCTTATAAATCTGTCCTCTTTGCTTTCAAGTTAAAAAAAAAACTTTGCTTGCAAATCAGTCCTCCGCTTGCGTGTTACAAAGTTTTGTTTGAGAATCAGTCCTCTCTGTTTGCAACTTCAAAAGTTTTGGTTGCGAATTCAACAGCACTTGATGGGCGGGGCCTACGGTGGTGGATGGGAGAAGAGTTTATTTTACGTTAACCTGCGGAACCTTCTGTTCGGATCTCATTTTTTTTTGATTGCAACTTACTGTTTTTTGCTCTCAAATCTCATTTTTGGTTTCAAATCTATCTCTTTTATTGACCAAGTATCCAATATATATAAAAAAGAAACAGCTTAGTTAAACTACTTTTGCCATGTTGCTGTAGCTTAGCCTGCTACATTTCTCTGGGGGGTAGCTTTGGTGTAGTGAAGCTTAATTCATTCTAGAGTAACTGTTAGCTTAACTCACTACATTTTCCAAATAGCTTGCCCAACACTACTTATTTTACTGTATGTTGGAGCCAAATTTTACCTGCCATTTAGATACTCTAATCAGGTTGAAACAATGATTCCATAGGTTGTTAGCTGGCAACATAAACACCCAAGTAAAGCTCATACTGACTGGTCTCAATTGGCCCTTTGTACAGCCATTTTGACAACTCACTCATTTAATGAATCTAATTAGTGAAGGCTGAGTTCCATTTAGCATGGTCAGTTTTAGTGTGCATGCTGGTTCACTGCTGTACTTTCATGCAGTGAATAGAGCCATAGCAAACATGATCAGTGACACCTGCAGAATTTCTCAAGTTAATTTACTTTTTAGTAAACAGAAACTTCTCCATATATTTGTGTGTGAGACTTTCGACACATAGACATTGAATCTGTGTTGAAAGATCTTTTTTTTGCAGTTTTTTTTGCTGTGAACTAAAAGTGGCTCGTTGAGAAAACAGGTAAGATTTGCACTCTGAAGAAGAGCAGTGCAGTTCGACAGCACTAATATGGGTGCTGAAAGGAAAAGCAAGATTTACTATGACAGTGACGAACTGCCCACACATCCACTGTGGCCGAGCCATAAAACCTACCCTGAGATTACAAAGCAGCAAGCAAGTCAAAGATGACATATACATTTTCATCATTACACGAGGAAAAATAAGTCGGTGTTTGATGTTCTAATTGTGAATGTCAGCCCTTCAACAATATGACATGATTTTCAATGAGATCATGACCCTGTCACATGATTTCAGTAGATCATAATGTGTGTCTATTTTTCACTTCTTGGTAATCCCAACATGGACACCCAGCTGAAGACCTTTATTACAAAATGCCACTTGGATTTTCAATCTGTGCTCTATGCTTATAAATGTGGGTTTCAATTCTACTGCTATCAAACATGGCAATGTGACCCTATAGTAACTACATACGTACACAGGGTGTGATTTGTCAGAAAAACATAAGGGGGGATGTTTAAAAAAAAAATAAAAAAAAATGAAATAAATAAATAATAATATATCATATATATATATAATATAAAATATATATATATATGGGTATATTAAAAATGTTTATATTGTTTTCACTCTACGATGTGTTCAAAACAACCCAAAGGCAGCGGTTCTACTGCTTCCTGGAGCCTGGCAGCAGTAGAACCGGAGAAGCCGGGCACTGCTCCTCGGCAGTGGCAGCACACTATGCCTCTCGTCATTGCAACCCCCCCCCCCCCCCCCTCGTTTTTCAGCTGTCCCCCATTCTGTACTGAGCCGGCACTGGGACTGCCCCTCAGAAACGTTCAGAAACATATGTGCTGTCTGTCAGTCTTGAATAGCCTACTCTGATTGACCCTGTTTGAAGATTGTTTGATTCTAAGTGTTTATGTAACCAGTTGAGTTGCATCCATCGCTATCAAGGGGGGAAGTCCTTGTCCCCACCGGAGACAAAATTAATTCAGCAGAGATAGGGATAGGAAAACCATAGGGGGGAAATCCAAACCAAACCCCCCTACAAATTGCATCCTGTACACATAAAACCAACTGACTTGCATTGATTTTACTGCACATAACCATTGAAACAAACTTGCCGATCTAATCTTATAACAAAAACCACAATGTTCCACCATCCATCCAATGTGGCTAGGACTAAGTGTCACAGCTACTTTGCACTGATGAGATCTGAATAGTACTTGTAAGTAGATTAGTTTGGGCACCAATGGCTATCGTGTAATCCTATGGAGCAACTGCAACATTATACATTATGTCCGTGAAAAGTTATTGTTTTCATTAATATATGGCTTAAATCGTTATGGCAAGAATCTAAGAACTTGAGAGTTCTTGAGATACTATTCCGCTGCACTCCCACAATTAAAAACACATGTTAAAAAAATGACAAAATGTCAGTTGACATCTCACAAGTAAAGCACTGGGTGGCAGATGTTTCACTTTAAAGTTATTCTGCTCCCTTTTTTCTTCACAGAATGATACAGAATGATACAACTCCAGAGTAACTCTCTAAATGAATTCCTCCACTTTCTTCCAGCTAAAGGCCATATATCACATATGTCCCAAAACTCCACCCGAGTGTGCGAGGGCCTTTAGAATATGCCAACACCCGAGGCAGCTGTCCTGAACTGACTCATGCAGAAAGAGAATTTTATTAACTCCATTGCAAAAAAAAAACAAGACTCTTCCAAATTAATGCCTATCTGTCCAGCCTGAGGGTGAAAGGGCAGCAGCTACAGCACAAAGACTGAATGCTGTAGTGCGCTCAGCCCATTTGAGCTGAAGAAGAGAAGCCTTTGCTGTTTCAACTCAAGGGAAAGAAGCCACTCAACTGCTTGACAATCAATTAAAGTAGCCTTTGACGAATGTACAGTTACCACAACTGCTATTATCCTTATATCTTCAAGTGTTGATACCTATTTTTAATCTGATTTTAATGTGAAAAATCTCAGCTGTAATCCGTAAACACAACATCTTTGAGCTACAGAGCTATACAGCTTTATAAAATGGTGGAGAGTGCACCTGATATTAGCTAATTTTCAATAATTTGTCTCTGTGTCTATAGACGTGTTTAGATCTCGTTACAATCCTGATTTTTTTTTGGTGAAGACGGACGGAGGCGACATTGCGTTAGTAAAGCGAGATGACAGCAAACGGATTGGGACATGACTGAAAACACAAAGAAAGAATGTCTTTAGTATGTGTTATGTGTGTTGGTCCAGTACCTGTTCTACCTGTTCAGATAATGTAAGGATGTCCATGCTTTCTTAAATTGCAAACTTCGTTTACAGTCGGCTACCAATAAAGTAACCTGAACCTGAAAGAAGCATTCACACAAAAATTTCACACAAAAAACCTGGCCATTCAGACGTTTGACAGTAGTCAGTTAGTTTTCACACCTAATGGTCAACAGTCGTACTTGGTATGATTGGGAAATCTGGTTCCGTTGGGGGTTGCAACATTTAGCTGGTCCGAATTTTCTTTCACACTGCTCTTTAGTTAAAAAAAACGAACCTTTTGAATAACGTATTCCCCTCCTCGCCTGATTTGGCACTGTATCTAGAATTACTGAAGGAGAAGACAAGACAAACAATCAATGACATCTCGCTCATCTGTTTGTTAATGCAGGACAACTTCTGTTTCCACCATATAAGAGCAAAATATGGAGCTGCATCAAATCCTATCGCTTTATGTGAACATAGGACACATATACACTGCAACAATGGGCTCAGCCATTTCTCCCAGCTACCGTCACTGTCAGGCTTATTACAAAAAGGCAGGCGCGAACCCAATAGCACGACAGACCAGATGGAGACAAAAGTTTCGACAAAGTTCAAACCAGGAACTCAGTCCGCGTGGCAAACAAATCAGGCAAGGAGACAACAGGCAGGGAAAAAAAACAGGAAATCAGTCAACGAGGCAAACAAATCCGACAAGGGGGGCAGGCAAACGGGAAGGTCTCAGGTCGAAGGCAGGTTCAAGCAATAATCAGGCAGAGAGAATATAACGCTGGACTACTAGGGTTTGAAGCTAGACAATCTGGCAGAGGACAAGGGGAAATGGGCTGGTAAATAAAGGGGGCAGAGTGATTAGCTAATGGGAGACGGGTGTGTGACAGGGGCGGAGCAGATCAGGTGACTGGTAGTGGAGAGTTAGTAAACGGCATGAGACAGATAATGAAAAATGTACTGATTCAAGTTGAAACTATGACAATCACACATATGTCTTGGTTGTATTGTACCCACAATGCCCTGCGTTGTAGTCTGCTTTCTGTGTTTCATTCACTTGAAATGAACTGAGACCTGAGATGTTTTTAGGCGGACCAGAGTTCGCTTCTTTGGTGTGGATCAGAGTTCGGTTGCACATTCATACCTTCCCAAATGAATCAGACTTTCGACAATAGTACTAAACAGGACAGCTTTCATCCATGGGCTGTCAGGCTGCTAAACTTGCGCAATATTCCTTTAGTTTTCACTTAGTAATCCTTGTTGTTATTTTAGTCTTTTTTCAGAATATGATTGTTAATGTTATCAGTTCTATAGCTTGTGTTATTGTTGTCCAGTTGATATTTTGTTAACTTGTAGCAACCGTATAACTTCTAAACCTTTCAAAATGTTGCCTGTGCTCCAAAATTGTCTGAACATGTACTTTTTAAAAAGTAGAATATCAAGCGCAGATAGTGGCTTTTTATTTTTCAGGCAATTGTGAACTTAAAATACGATAATAGCCAATACAAAACAAATGTATTTAAATAAAAATACCTTCATATAAGTCTATATTTAGTGTTGCCATTTGTCTTTTTTGAATATAACTATGTTTGCATTATATCCTGATTTGTGTATGAGTTGGGGTTTGGAATTCAAATTCACAGTTGGCATGTGAGTGCTTTTACTTTGAAACAGGAACAGGAGGTGTTGTGGTCTTGGCATAATATTTGACGGATATAGACCTTGTAAATGTGCTGAAAGTCACTTATTTCGCCTCGAGCTATCATGCTGCCAGTAAAACTAGGCAAGAGGTCATTTCACAAAAAAGGAGCAGCAATGTCACCAATCGAATGTGATAATGTGCTAGAAATTAAACTCAGGATGTTCCACAAATCCAGTGTGTCACAGCCACTCTCCACTGTTGAGATCCATGCTTTCCTCCATGCTGCTGCTGTGCAGGCTGCACAAGCAGGTGGCTGACAAACAGTTAGTGTGACCAGGCTGAGATGATGAGTGGAGAAATTAAACTGTGAAACTGGTGTGCTCTTCATGGCCACACAATTATCACATCTCATCTTCTTTTTTTTTGCACATCTCTTCTATTTCATCTTTTTTATTTCCTATTTATTTATTTCCCTCATTAGCGGTGAGTGTGACCTAATGTTCTTTCCATGCGTGCCTCCAAGCGAGGCTGCGTGGAAAGTCACATTTGAAAAGCCCTCATGCCTCCGTTCAGCTGCGAGTGTGCACACTCCATGGCGGGTGGCCTCACTAATTGGACTTGGAGAGGTTGAGAGGCCGAGACCAGCCAGGCTTCCACTCGGGCACTAAAGAAACGTGGGCTGAGGCGCTCAATTACCATGTTGGACGGCGATTTGCAGTAAGAGGTCTGAGAGCCGTTTGCTTCAGTGCAGGGGTAATGAGAGGGAAAGAGCACGTGAAAGTGAACAAGCAGAGATGCTGTTTGGGGAGAATAATGTGAAAGTTGCCAAAGTCAGACAGTGCAATGTATTTTTAAGTATTTTCTAAGTAATGTGAGTCAGAAGCTATCATTAGAGGTAGATAATTTAGTCAGGACAATTTGTTGATATATTTTTTGATTAGCCAGTTAATATTTAATGAACTAGCTGATCATGTAAGTTTACACATTACGTTCTCAGAAATTTGATAAATACTGGAAAGTGATCTTAAAGACTATTTTCTTGTTCAGGCATTAGCTATGACATGGATTTAGCTTAGGGCTGGGCGGTATGACCAAAAATATATATCACGGTATTTTTCAAAATTCTAACGGTTTCACTACTGGTAAACAACATAATTACTGCAGTAGATTAACTTAGGAAGGTATATTTTACTGTCATGAAAACTGTAGAATAACTCCACACTAGTACATGGCCCCAGAAAATGATGCTGTTTACAAAGAAGAGCTACTCATGATTCTAATGAAGTGAGGAATCGGAATGCAACGACAATTACAGTCAAAATACAGAACTTTGACTGTGCAAATCAACATCTTTTATAAAAAAAAAAATCCCTGTGTTACCTGATGATGTGGAGGGTACTGACCTTAACTTCATGCATTCTTGATATTCCAAGACATGCTTACTTGGGCTGTCAAAATTGCTCAAAAATGATACTCGAATATTCCCTCTTAAAAACACAGCTATTCGAATATATTCTCATAGTATTTGCATCGCGCATCTGGGGTGCGTTGCATCCGCTGCATCTGGGTGCTTTCAATCAGCCAGACTGAGTCAGTCAGGTGATGACAGCATGACGTCAATAACAGGACAAACGAATACAACGAGACATAACTACCTGTAGATGTAGTTTATTTAAGTTTAAACATATTTCACAACATATTACCTACACAAAAATGAGTAAATGAACTAATGAAGAAGAGCACAGACCTCTCTTTCTCTCTGTCTCTCTCTCTCTCTCCCGCCCCGTGCCAACAATGCCTCGCGCTCTCTGCGCTCACTGGTTTAAATGACAAACAAATAAAAGCTGAGTGCTGATCAAAAGTTTTGTGCAAGTGATTTAAGGTCCTGACACTTGTCCCAAATATGACAAGCTTTGTTCAGTGACTGAAACAAATATCTAAATATTAATGAAACGTTTACATGCAGAGCGCGGCCACTCGCCAAGCAGACAGCAGCGCCGCGGCTGCACGGATGTTGTGTAATCAAATACACCGGTATGGCGGTATATTAAAAATTCATATCGTAACGGAAAAAAAAACGGTATTCGGTATGAACCGGTATACCGCCCAGCCCTTAATTTAGCTGATGCTTTAATTATGCAAAGCTCCACAAACTGGTTTCCTGAGTAAGTTGCTTGCCAAGTTTGAAGCCTCTCAAGCTAACTTATAGATAGACTGATGTTCCTTGCAAACATGCCAGATTGCTGCCAGCAACAAAACATTTGGAAGACTTTTTTTCTTGTGACAGCCCCACCTGCATGTGGGCAGCACAAGGGTTATATTCGGGCTGACAATATGGGTCCTAAGGGGGTCTGTGGTTTCATGTGCTTCCCATGTTAGTGAAACCATATGGGACCAGCTTAATTTACCCACTTTAAGCCTGTATACTTAGTGGGCATGAGTGAACACGGATGGGGCCACCATGGAAACTGCAGACAAACCCACCTTGGACCCATATTGTCAGCCCAAATATAACCCTTATGGGGCCTACATGGACATGCTGGCGGAGAGAAAACGGCACACAAGTGCACAAAAAACCTATTTGCATGTGTCATCAACAACAACAACAGACACCATCATATTTGTGAGACCACTTAGTGATAAAGCCAGATGTACCTTTATTGATCCCCATAGGCCAAATTCAGAAATGGAAGTTATCACAGGGAATTCGAGGACGACACTTCACTTGCTGGGCTTCCATGGCACACATCAACAACACAACATATATTGTTATATTATGACCATACTCATTCATGTTGCTTTGCCATGTATCAAATATACACAGCGTTTTCAAGGACTTTCCAGGACCAGTTCCCTCAAATTCAAGGGGATTGGAGGGCAATTTGTATAAGAGCCGCTTTACCCACGGCGTCCATTTTGTTGATTTGCAGCGCACTCTGCATCTGGAAAAGTCATCGTCCTTGGGATCTTGGTCAAAGTCAGTGTTTGTAAAAAAAATTTGTTGAGACAGATCTTGGAATTTACATTTCCCAGGCATCAAATAACTTGCTGTCGCTTGCTTAGCGTTACTCGCCCATTGTTCTGCATGGAATCTGATGTCAATGACGGAGAGAGACAGTGAACAGTATCCACAACACTGCTGGTAATTGTGACTTAATATTAGTTCTGTGTAGGTCTACTTACATCAAGCTATGCAGGACGCATGAAACAGTAGGTATATGGTGTCATAACAAACCAAACTTCAGCCTATAATGTAAGGGCCAATTCCAATTCCTATCTTAACCCTCAAGCTCAACCCTTAATCTTAACTGGCCCTCAAAACCAAGTGTTGAGGGTTATTTTGTCACTTAAAAATGGGACACCCCTTAAATGCAGATACGTCTTCAGACTGTGGGGGGCAGAATAACGCGAAGCTGCGTCCAGTCTGTTAACTCCAAAAAAGAAGAAAAAAAACACATACACGTCACAATTATTTATTACGATTCGTTTGTCAGTCAAGTTATTAGTTATAACAACCACGGACATATTCAGCTGACAGTTACCACACATCACGGCTTATTGAAAAGTAAACGATCGCTTGTCCACACCGGCCGGCTATTGACAAAAGATCGTAAAATTAAAATAAATGTTACGCAACAATGACGTCAGTAATCCATAATATGGGCCTAAATTAAGATAATACAATGGTTTTCATCATTTTTATATCTCTATTAACAAAGAAAATACTTTATTTGTAGCATACTCGTTTCGCTGCTTTCCGCACCATCTTTGTTATGGCAAAACACACAATGCATTCTGGGTAGCCCAAGGGTGGTCTCGGAAAATCTTAATATTGAGGGCAATACAGCCCTTAAACTTGCCCCTCAACTTAATTTTTCTGAGAATCGGGACAGCACTTGCACTAGAGGGAGCGCGCATTTTTGAGATTGAGGGTTAAGCAAGGAATTGGAATTCACCCTTAATATAGCCTTAATCCCTCGTCCCCTCATGACTTCTGCTGTCATGAGCTGAACTCTCACTCCAGGCTGCAAGGAAGCACATCACTAGACTCTGTGCCTGCTCACATTTTGCCCACACATTTATTTTAAACATAAGGCATCAATATTGTGATGAAAGTGTGATTTAAATAAATAAATAAATAAAAGCCAGTGGGAAAGTGATAAAATGGACACAAAAGCAGTATATTTGAAATTTGCAAACTTGTACAGGGTTGATGACATCATTTTCAGAGGCTACAGTGTTTACCATTTTGGTCTCTTGACAGAAATTCAGGGGGCAAAATCTCTCTTTCCACCATCTCCCTCCATCTTATTGCCCCCTTCTCACTGTGTGCATAATACAAAGTTCATACATAATTCATGCACAAATCTGCGATTTTTCACGCGTCTAAGCAGATTTATGGGAGTTTATTCCAAATGAACATTGGAGATAATGATATCCACGGGAAGTGTAAGTCAAACTGAATCATAAAATATGTGTTTCATATCTGTTTGAATTGTGTAAGTTGAAATACTCCATATTTGGCAAATTGGAAGTGACTAATTATTAAGATTTAGTTGTTTGTAATTCCCTCACTAAAGATTGAATATCTTGTATTTTGATTCAGTATTGTTTTTCTTTGCATTTTTAACAGTTTATCCTGTTGTTAGGGTGCAAAATAAGATGACCAACTCACATTATTATGCAGTTCAATATTGAATCCTTTGTTTATGAAACTGAAAATGCAAATTTTCTGTTGAGGCTGTGCCGAAAAGAGGTTGGGGGGTAATTTCAGCTGTCATGGTTCAGCTACAGTCATATATTATAAATGATTTGTTCCTGCGTGTGTGAACACACAGGTCACACAGCAAGTGTTTCCAACTTGAACAGTCGCTTTGCATCATGGGACACTCGTTGTGAGTGACTGCAGTGTAGCTTCCCACATGAATGAAGTGTCGCCAGTGTTGCTGCGGGGTGGATCAGATGGGTATAAGGGATGTCCTCCGGCACTGTAGCCAGAGAAACAGAGCTACAGTCCCAGCCAGCCACAGTCCCAGATGAGGCCCTCAGTCAAAACACACACACGTACACTTGCATGGACACACACACACATGCACGCATGCACGCACTCACACACACACACACACGCATGCACGCACGCACACACACACACACACACACACACACACACAATGTTATTGAAGGATGAAAACAGTTTGTTACCCATTAGCATGGAAATGAATACATATGCTCCAACAAGCACGAATATAGCCCTGCATTGTGAGCATATATTCAATGACTATAAAGGACATACTAAATGTTATCATTTCAATTTTATGCACATATTCATATGAGCATGTAAATGCACAGCTGCCCATGCAAATAGTTGTGACCTTGACAGAGCGGTTAGTTGCCTGTTTTGTTTGGATTCTGGGTGAAAATGGTAAATAACTCCACAGTAGCCCATGCACCAGAATGAATATCTGCATTTGCAAAAGAAAAGGAAACATTGTTTCAGGTTGTATTTAATTGTAAAAAAAAAGGTTCCATATTTATCGCAACTGTTGTGTTTTAGCCTATGCACCTTGACTTTTTAGTGTGTTCCATTCACAAATCTAAATATATATATATATATATATTTTTTTTTTTTTTTACTTGGTTTCTACTGAATTAATGAGATTATAATTTTTTTTTTTTTCAAGTGAATGCAATAGGCTTCCACAATTTGCCTTTTCTTGCTTTCGAGCTATCTTTTCCAAATACTTCAGTAAAATTAGATAATAATGTGGCTTGATCTGGAGATAAATTAAATGTTGACAGAGGCACACAGATTTGACTCCCTCTTTCTGTGGTGTTCACACCAAACTCAATTAAGATCTGTTGCGTGACCAGAATGAGCAGCAGCAGCAGCAGCGTGACAGACGCAATGCAACATACCTGTTGTTGTGCAAGTTTGAATATTTCACCCTTTCACAAGAAAACTGGGTGATGTTTTGTATTAACCTATCATCCCAATGTTGAAGCGATGTTTCAGGAATGGAGGACAACATTTTAGTTCCGGCCATGGTTCTCAAACTGTGGTATACCACTGAACTTGGTTGTAGGAAAATCAGAAATACCGTTTTACTGTGTTTACCAGTGTATGTGATCGGAGTGGAGCTGAGGATTTTTTGACCGGAGTGCGCAGAAAAAGAAACAAGGAACAAAACAAATATAACAAATACAATTACAATAATTAGAGTCAGAGAACCCGGATCAGTTGAGTCCTACTACAATTCAATTTAAAATGATAAACAGCGCCACACACAAACATCTTGCAACATTAGCTACCAGTCCCAGCCATTTTAGCTGCCAAAAGTTGTATAACTTACAATTTCGTAGGCAACCACAACGCCACAAGTCAACTCAAGTCCGAGATAGGAACTTCCTGCAGAGCCGGAAACAGAGCTCTTGAGTTAGTCGAGTCGCCCGAATCAGCCAGTTAGGTTGTCATGAGTGGAACTGTTTCCTAGTAGGGGGGGGGGGTGGGCTATTTCTCCACGAGTCAGTTTGAACAGCAAATCCACAACAAAAGCCATACTTTCAGTTGTGAAATAGCATGCTTATAGGTTATAGGTTATAGGTATATGTATATATATAAATATATGCTTATAGGTATAGGTTTGGTGTAAAAATGTAGCATATAAAAACAACTTGGTCGAGTTGTTAAATAGCCTAATAATAACAATAGGCTAATGATAATAATAATAATAATGAAGCACTACTTGTAATGTTAATAGTTCTTTAGTTTTTTTCTTAGCATTTATTATTTGCACATTGTGCATGCTTGTTCCAATTGATTGTTGTTTTTGTATTTAACATATTTAATTGTTATAGTTTATTGTTGTTGTTCTAATGTTCTAGTAATTTGCACATTTTGCATTTTTATTGCTTTTTTTGTATTACTGATTTTTGTATGCTTGGTCTATCTTAAATTGGTTTGCACATTTTGAATTTTTTTGCATTCTTGGTCACTGCCTATGCATGGCTAAATGTGTTTTTTTTTTCATGTGTGCCACTTTAAAATAAATGTGTGTTACTACACTGGTAGCCAAAGTCTGGGCCCATCATCATTTACTAACTCCACTTTCATCGAAGGGAAACACTGCAGAAAACTCTGCTCTTATAATAAAGCCAGTAACATTGCAGATTCAAAAATACCAGATGTGAAATAGTGAGTCCGCACTTTCTACTATGTTAGTGGTTAGAGACAATGGGGCTAGGACTGAGTTTTCTTGGCGATTTAGCAATACTGACTCAAGTGACTCGCATAACCCGGATCAGTTGAGTGAGTGACTCAGAATCCTTAAAAAGAATCGAGTTTGCCAGGCCTATTTGAGAGCTCAATATTTTCTCAGATGGTACTTGGTAAAAAAAAGTCTGAGAACCACTGAGTTACAGTAAGTCACCTAGAACTAAACACAATCCTTGTATAATTTCAGCCATGATTGATGCTGAAAATAAACAGGAGCTCCAGGACTTTGCACAAAAAGTACCCTGTAGTCTGAACACAGTAGTTTAGAAATGTCATATTAAATTTGCAGTATTTATTTTAATGGCACAAAACAACTAACCCATGGTTCACTGATGTGATAGATTGGTCAGATTGGTCCACAGCCTATTGCGTTGGCAGTGAAGCTGTAACTTCAGGGAGTTAGATTGCCTCATTATGCACACATCAGTGGATGTAGATAATGTTTTCACACATCTGTGAGGCTTTAACTGTAATTTGTCAAATGTAAAATATATAGGAGCTGGTGTTTTTAAAGAAAGAAATATAAAGTTTTGTTGCAGCTTGATTTTTACCCATAAAACCATGCATACTGCAGAATAGTGTTATCTCACTTTTGTATTAAATGCTTGTGACTTTGTAGTTTCTCGACATTCTCTAACAAGGCCACTTGGAGTGCTCTTTTCATCACATCCCATTCTTATGTTGCTATCTTTAAAGTTTTATGTACACCTCAGTGTCCTGTAGGGACTTCTGTGACATAATCTGGATGCTGTCAGCCAATATATTGATTATTAGGGACATAAAGCTCATTGTGACCTTTTTTATATTATAAACAAGCTTTTAATTGTGTAGTTGTGTACATGTACTGCATCCACGTTGCAGCAACTCGCGTGCATGCAACTTCTCTGCTGTATGTGTGAAAGCAAATGGATATACAGTATATAGGTTTTGTCTTAGCAGCAGTTTCCTGGTCTTCCGCTACTCAAAAGCTCCTGAGTGGAAACATGGTGTTCCATTATAAGGAGATGTAGCCATTTGAATAATGTATCTTGAACACTGCCTTGTCATGGCGTTTGCATACAGCAGTGGCATAGAATAGTGCCATAATGTGTGGCCCTGTAGATGAAATATACATGAGTGCTGAAGTGGCTTTCGTGAATAACATTAACAGTGATGGTGAAAGGCTGCTGAAGATTTTAGTTGACTGAATTGAGTTGAATCGATATTGTTTGTTTTCGAAATTTTGCATGACACTAAGCCTTACCCTGGATTTCCACTGGACGCGGAACGGCATCGGCGCAGTTCTGCTTCGTCCTCTGCCCGGCGTCAATCCCCACCGGGCGCGTTACGGCATCGGCGCGGTGCCTTGGGAGACAGCGGTATTCACGGAAGATCGCACGATAATCTTGAGCGGACGCGAGTTCGCAAGATCCAGCGATAGACTGTGTATAAAGTAAACAACAACAACACAGCTTCTTTTCATTCTCCGACGTGGAAGAACTGTTGATCTGGTGTCATAAATGATTTTATGTTTCTCCACTTCAACAATCAGTCTCTCGTCGTACATTATGACTCTCCGAGACGCTCTGATTAATTGACTGTTGACTTGGCAGCATTGGTCACGACATAATGTTGATGTGAAGTTGTGACAGGCTATATGACCTGCGTATTGTGTTTTATTATGAAAGGGGGGCGGAAGTGTTTTACTTTGATTCTGTGTCGCTTTTCCTGTCTGGTGCGAACTGCTCTGTTGGAATTTACGAGGTTCAGCAGCGACAGCGGCAAAAATAGAACTGCTACCTATCCATAGCGCTGCGGCGCGGCGAGCCGCTTCTGGGACGCTGCTGAGACGCACCGCATCGCTTCTGGTGGAAATGCTCTCATTCATTAGAATGGAAGCGATTTGCAACTGCAACCGCGCAGCTGCCGTTCCGCGGCCGTTCTGCGTCCAGTGGAAATCCAGGGTTATTGGTTGCACGCCAATTCTTGTTGCTTCCCTACAGTGTGAAATGTAATCTGAAGTTGTCATCTGCGACATTGTCAGTACTTAAAGTGCACCAATGGCTTTGGACTATGTGCAACAAACAGTTAGCTCATCATTTTGAAGGATTTCAAGCAACCAGGCAGCTTAAAAACTCAGCACAACCAAAATCGAATCATGGGTCCCTTCCCTGCATCAAAACCTTATTCCCAAGAACATTTAATCAAAATACATTCTTTAGTTTCCATAATTTCGAGTGAATGCAGAAAAGAAACACTTTAATTTAAAATGTCCCTTTAAAACTAAATTAGCTTAATAGCATATGTTTGTGTTGATTCAGTAATTAAAAATGCAGTAAAGGGTAGCGCTTCTAGCGATCCCAATACTTCATGCAACACCCACCACGGCGTTCAACTCAATATCTCATCACTGGAAAAAATATCAGATGCCCTCAAAGAGTGTCGTGACTCATGAGAATAAACAGGCTAGTGTAATCCCAAGAGAGTCTTTTATTCGACCATGAATTAAAGCGGACTTAGACCGGAAGTTCCAATTAACGTTTTTTTTTTTAGTGTGTATCTTAATCATTACCTTGTTTAAGAAGCCCTGAAGGTTCAAAACAAACAGTTCAGCCACTGCTGAGAACGCTGTGTTTTATTGTAGTCTCGGGCTCAGCGAGATCTCTGAAAAAACCCGGTCCGGTTACGTTAACAACAGTTCCGGAACAGCAGATCCTCCTGCTCCGGGCACTAGTCCGGGCACTTCCGGTTGCATACATGAACCTCAGAAGAAGAATAACGTCCGTTGTGGAGGTGTTTCATGAGCGACAGTGTCTTCTGACTCTGGGTCTGACTCCGGGTCAAAGTCATAAAAGGGACTGCGGCGGGGAGACTTGACGAAACTATTTTTAAACATTGTTAAAACAATGTTTTGCTAATGAGTAGCAGTGCATCCACCGTTCCAGAGGGGGGAGCTGCGCTTCTGAGAGCAGGTGTGCTGAATATGTCACTTCCGGGTACTGGCCAATCACAAGACAGTTGGGAAGCCAGGGTGAGAGTTGAGTCTGAAATCTCGCGGCTGGGAAACATTGTCAGAAAAGAGGATTTCTATCGGCTCGTTTACAGCAACTAGGAGGTTTTGACCATACAGACAAGTTAATGTATGTAAGTAGACCTCCATAACTAATATATATGTGCAATAGGACCAATCTATGTGAGCTTTAACATCAAAAGTACAAAAGTACAATATAAAAATACATTAACACTGAGACTATATAAAAAAGTTAAATAGAGTTAAATTGAATGGAATGTATAGTGTACATAATAGATTTCTTACTCAATTTCCAGAATATATACAGTATGGACTAGATATTTACTTTATAGACAGATATTGAGCATGCGATATTATATGATTATATTGCACTTTTGTAAAAAGACAGTCTATTGCACATGTGATGAGGAGTCTGGTTATGTGTGGTCTACTGAGAGCAGTGCTTGTTGTACAGTCTAACAGCTGCAGGGAGGAATGACCTGCGATAAAGCTCCTTCAGACAATTAGGATGTTTCAGCCTGTTACTGAAGGAGCTGCCCAGTGCTGTGATGGTGTTCTGCAGGGGGTAGGAGAGATTGTCTATCAGAGATGATGACTTGGTAGCTATTCTCCTCTCTCCCACCACCTCAACTGGGTCAAGGGGACATCCAATCAATCAATCAATCAATCAATCAATCAATCTTTATTTGTATAGCCCACAGTTTACAAAACATAGTTTGTCTCACGGGACTTCACAGGACAGAGCGGGCTTATTTAATCAGTCTGTCCACCCTGTTCCTGTCCGCAGCTGTGATACCACTGCCCCAGCAGACCAATCCATAAAAGATGGCTGATGCCACTACTGAGTCGTGGAAGGTCTTCATGAGTTCATCCCATACTCCAAACGACCTTTGTCTCCTCAACAGGTAGAGTCTGCTCTGACCCTTCCTGTAGAGCACAGCAGCATGATCAATCCAGTCCAGTTTATTACTAATGTGAACACCCAGGTATTTATAAGATGTTAATTTCCTGGATGTTCATGGGTGATGGAGGAAAGTGTTATCTCCTGCAGAAGTCCACCCCCAGTTCCTTAGTTTCCCCCACATTGATCTGGAGGTGGTTCCGCAGGGACATCCACAAAGTCCTGTATAAGTTCTCTGTTCTCTTTGTCATCGTCATCTGTGATGAGGCCGACAATTACAGATTCATCAGAGAACTTCTGCAGGTGACAGGAGGGGGAGCTGTAGGACAAGTCTGTAGTGTCAGTCACAAAATCCCGAATCCTTACATACTAAGGTCGATCAGTCAGATAATCCACAATCCAGGATGTGAGGTGAGGATCCACACCTGCATGTTCCAGCGTGTCCTTCAGAAATGCTGGGTGTATGGTGTTGTTCCAGACTTCTCCAGGTGAGAAAGAGCTTTGTCCTGCAGGTAGATGAGAGCGTCATCCACCCCGATGCTCGGCTGGTAGGGGGATTGCGGCGGGTCCATTGCTGGTCTCAACCCAGGGCGAAGATGAAACGGCACCAGCTGCTCCAGGATCTTCATCAGGTGGAATGTTAGTGCCACCGCCCTTTAACTGTTGAAGGTGCAATGCTTTTGGCACTGGTACCACACACTTCCAGAACTGTGGTACTCTCCCCAGTTTCAGGTTCATATTGAAGATGATCCCCATAATCCCACACAGTTGAGCCGCACAGGATTTGAGGAGCCTGGAGCTGATGCTATCAGGACCTGCAGCCTTCTTCAGCTTGATCTTCTTGAGCTCTTTTCTCACCTGGTTAGGTGTGAAGGACAAAGTGGAGCAGGAAGGTTGTGTGATGAAAAGAGTTTAGCTAGTGGAAGGTGAGCTGGGAAGTGTAGGGAGGGTGTTGGAGGTTGGGCAGTGTACCGGAGATGCAGATGAAAGGGGTTGCAGCAGGGCTGGCTGGGTCAGGGGAGGGGTCGGAGGCTGATCAAACCTATTTAAGAATAAGTTTAGGTCATTAGCCACCTCTGGTCCCCTACAGTCTGGGAGTCCAGCTTCTTGTGGCCAGAGATGGTTTTCAGGCCTCTCCAGACTCCACTGACATTATTCTGCTGCAGCCGATCCTCCATCTTCCTCCTGTAGCTGTCCTTCCCCTCCCTGATCTTTCTCCTCAGCTCATTCTGTACCGTCGTTAGCTCCTCCTTGTTTCCTGACCTAAAAGCTCTCCTTTTCTCCTTAATGAGAGCCTTTATGTCAGGATTAACCCAGGGTTTGTTGTTAGAGAAACGCCATACTCTCCTGGTGGGTACAGTGCTCTCTACACAGAAGTTGATGCAGTCTGTTATTATGTGTGTGAGACTGTCGATGTCCTCCCCATGTCCCTCACAGGGAGTTCTTCCCACACAGTAGACTCAAAACAGTCCATCAGAGCCTCATCAGTCTCCTCAGACCAGGCTTTCACTGTGTGGGTCACAGCTGGCTGTCTGTGTACCAGAGGTTTGTACAAAGGAAGTAGATGAACCAGGTTGTGATCAGATCTTCCGAGGGGTGGAGGGGGGATGAGCTGTATGCCTCCTTGGTGTTGGCATAGGAAAGGTCCAGTATTTTATTGTCTCTGGTGTGGCAGGTGACATACTGAGAGAGTGTAGGCAGAGAGGAGGAAGGAGAGGCATGATTAAAATCCCTAGAGATCAGGAGGAGAGCCTGTGGATGCTGTGTCTGCAGCCTGCTCACCACTGCGTACAGAGCATCATAGGCTGCACCAGCGTTAGCAGAGGGGGGAACATACGCAGCTACCACAATAACATGCGAAAAATCCTGCGGCAGATAGTTAGGTCTCATGTGAACCACTAACAGATCCAAGACCTTACAGCAGTGTTGTTCTTTATTAGTGATGTGTCCAGCGTCCAGCGCGGTTACCGTGTGAACAGCATGATGCTACTTATTTGGGAGATATCTTACCCAAAATAATGGACAGGAGAACCGGGCTGAAGCATCTCCTTCTCGCCCGGCGCTGGGCTCCAGCCCACGGGGACATCGGGTCGCTCCTCCGGCAGCACAGCTGTAACGCGGAGCGCTAACATGCTAAGAAGCGCTGATGCCCGCAATTAAATAATGAAGCACCCAAAAAAGAAAGTAGGGAAAAAATTTAAAAGTACAAGTTTTTATCGAACAAGAGCTAAAAAGTAGCGAGAGCTGACAGCACGATGTGTGCAACAAAATACTGTAGCTTCAGTTAGATCCACTGGTAAAGCTGTCATTTCAGTTGCTCTGCGCTATAGTCTCCACGATTAACTTTGATTTAATTATTTTAATTATATCAGTAACTTTGCAGCAAATGAGAACATGATACACTCCATTACTTTTCCCCTCTGTCTTCCCCAACTCAGCAGATGGTGCACAGCTACAACATATTGCTCACAGAATCGTATAGCTTATCTATATTATTATTTACAGTATTGGGTTAGAATCATACTCTGTTGTTTAATGGCTGAACTTTCTTATTTTATATGTTTATATGGTTATGTGTATTAGGCTACACTTGGGTTATCAAGGGAAATTAATCAGTGACCATGGTTACGACTGTGTGTCAGGGAAACAGTGCAGCTTATGATTATTATTATTTTTATCTGCATATTTTTGGATTGAATACAAAGAAAGTACGTCATGTTCAGGGTGGTCACCATTTTTTTTTCTGGCTGCGCTTTAGCCCACAGCTAGAGGCAAAGCAGTCAGATATTCTCTGTGGCTCCTGAAGCCGATTGAATAAGGTAAAAAGCTGTTTATATACTTGTAATTCCTTTATAGCACCTAAATGGCAATGACATCGATGTGAACACTAACTGTAATTGCCTACTTTCACATTAAGCAAGCATTACACTTTTTACATACATTTTTTCCCCCACCTTTTGATTTGATGTCCAATATTAACATCCCTTTAATTTGTTCCATTGTTTTCAGGAGTGAGTCACTGACATTGCTTTGTTGTTTGGTCCCCTAATGATTGGGAAATTAAAGTTTCACTGCTGCAGTGATGTTGAGGCAGATTTGTTTTGATTTGTGAGAGGGATCTTTACATATATTTGTATCCTCACTGTATGTTAGTAGGTGGTCTTGCCTTAATGTATATAATGTGATAATGATAGCAACCTGTCATCAATGTGTGCTGCCTAAGCTCTCCATAACCTAGATGGAGGCATTATCCATTTGGAATGCATGCAGATAGACAGATTTCAATGTCTAAAATTAGGTTTAGGCTTAGTATTGAAATGTTAATGATGCTTGATGTGTTATGTTTTGCCTATGGGGATTACAATTATAAAGGAATCTGTTTAGAAACTGCCCTTTCATTGACAGTTCCAGTTTAAGTTATATCTGCATTGACCTACAGAGTAAAAGTATTTGGAGAAAAAGAAGGGATGCACAATATTACTTTTTGCCGATATCCAATATGTCGAAAAATTCAGGGTGCTTGGGTCTACATCCAATACCAATATAAGTTGTAGGCCTGTGCCCAGTTGCAGAGGTCATTTGGTCTTGTCTGTAGTGAAAATAGGATGATATTGTGTGTATTCCTGTCTCAGGAATAAACAGTAAAATTGGAGAGGGCACCAGCATTGTCCAGAATTTTACTGGCTGCTTCTAACAACTCAATAAACTACCCTCTGGGAAGGGCGATCAGAACAAGTACGGTGGACAGCTGGAGTGTCTTTAAGAGGTTTTATTCTACACACAACGTAATACACTATTTAATAGGTTGTAAACCAACAAAGCATACGCGTGCTGATGATCAGTTGCAGATGATGACAAACAAATAAAAGCATTAGCTATATACAAGAAGTGCTTTGGTCAACAAAGCTCACTGCTTTGATGACAATCACCCTTTGATTTCCCACTGCACATGCTAGAAAGTTCTACAAGCATAGAAGTCAAGGTCACTAATACAAATATTGTGCTGATTATGTGCATTCTACCCTTCAGCACACTATGAGTGATTCATATCATGTATTCATATCAGTGACAGTACCTGCTGACCAAGGACAATGATTCACCAGTACCAAAATTGGAAATTAATGCATTCATCCAGGCCTTGCACTACCACGAATGCCAATCAAAATTAACTGATTAAACTGCATGCATTGCAGTGTTATTTAACCTGGGAATGAATGTCGATTAAGACAACATTCTTCTGGTAACCTTTGTCTTTACTTAAGTCCCTTTAACCCAGGGAACTATTTCCAGGTCAAGCTTATTTCTGAAGAATTGCTATTGCCATTGCCATTGCCTATGGTTTCCCAATCCTGGTCCAGGCACCCATTGCCATGTACAATCTCCTGCTCCAAAACATCTGATTCACATGATAGGGTTGTTACCAGGCTTTTGTAGAGCTTGTTCATGAGCTGACCATTTGAATCAGGTGTGAGCAGGGAAACATCTAAAACAGACATGGCAGTGGGTCCCCAAGACCAGGATTGAGTCTGCCCTTGTGGATGGTGATTCCCCAGTTTTGACATAACACTTTGTCTGGTGACATGAAGACTACTCCAGATCTAATCCTTCTCTTCTTCTTCTTGCTCTGTATTTTTCTCTTGTAGTTGGTGCTACCAGAGTATTCCATCCATGTTCTCTTCTGCATCATGTTCCTCTGTGCACAGGAGTGGCTAACTGTGGGTCTCAACATCCCACTGCTCTTCTACAACACATGGAGGTAACTATCCAATCTATCATGGCAGCCATATGTGTGTGTGTGTGTGTGTGTGTGTGTGTGTGTGTGTGTGTGTGTGTGTGTGTGTGTGTGTGTGTGTTTGTTACCTATCTGCTATAAACACTCACCTCATCAGGACCAGAAGTCCTCATGGAGACCGGAACCTGGAGTTCTGAGGAACTGGTTAAGTTTAGGACTCAGATGTTGTGGTTGGTGAAGGCTCAGGTTTTACTTTATGTTGATATCATTATAAAATCATAAGAAAAGTTTGTGATGAAGAAAAAATAAACATCACCCAGATGATATGTAATAACTAGAATTCTCATATGAGCCACAAGGGAAAATCAAAACAAGAATGAACCTGGTTAGTATCAGTTGTTCTCTGACTGTACTTAATTAATAAAGCATTGCAACAGTTCCAGTTCTTATCAGTGGAGACTCTCGTATGTTGTATTAAGTCCCCAAGTGTGTAGGTGGCTGAAGAGTTGATGCAAATAATTAAATTCTTATTACATGATTTTACACCTCATTATTTATATCCACTGCTAAAATGAAATCCCTAAACTATAGTCATGCTCTCATGTCATCATTAAACGTATGAACCTTTACAGAGAAAGGAACTATTGAACTTAAATAAAGTATCTATCAAAATGACCACAGCAGAAAACACAGAAGTTGTGATGAGCACAGTTTGTCCGGACTCTTCAGCTGACCTTTTTTCACACCATGATGTAGCCCCACTGACAATATGCAGTATCCTTATAGGTTTCAATAATCCAGCCCAACTATTTCTGCTAAGCTATCAGCCAACAATGCAGAGACATTCTTCTGTCTGTAGAAGTTACCAAGACTATTCAGGGACAAATTATAGAATTTAGTAGAGGCTGTTCACAGACGGATGCAGCAGTGCTCTGCTGTTGCACCTCCATGACACTAAAATTTAAACACCTTTTAATTTTAGGCCATGTTGAATCCCTCAGGGCTAACTACTAAAACAACTAATAAAAACAATGCAAATGTACCATAAAAACTCCAAGTTTCCCCTTCATGATGACTGACCGGAGGTTAAGGAGCTGGCTTACATTTTATCGGGGGTTGTAAGTGACAATTCATGAGTCGATTCACACCTTTAATTGCATCTTGGGGATGTGCAGCATTTCTGAGGACAGACACTCTAATAGACTGAAAGAAATCTGTGTCTTAAAAAGTAGATACCACTCAGTGATCTTCAGATTTCCTTTGCTGCTCCTTCAGTGTCTGTTTTTGTCTTTGTTGCTGCTCTTACTGCCGGTTGTGGGTTAGTTAGAGACTGCTAGCAGCCTGATTGGTTTACGCTGATGTGCTCAGCTGGTTGAAGTAAGAGAGTGAGCACAGAGAAGAGGAGAGGACAGCCAAAGAAAGAAAAAAAAAAAAAAACATCTTGCCGTCTCATTAATCGGAGACTGTGCCAGATGCCCAGCAGCTACAGATAGTGCGTCCCACACAGCTGAGAGAGAACGAGTGATGAGATGAGAAGGCAAAGAACAGGTAGAGAGCATAAGAGAGGTGGAGGAGGGTGGATGGTGATGGAGGGAGTAGCAGGAGGTAGGGATGTGAGGCCAGAGAGGAGAAGAATGAGTGATAGCAGAGAGATGTAATATAGACAAGGTGATACAGAGGGGAGTGAGAGAAGGAGGCGCTGTTATTGGAGCAATATGAACACACAGTTCATGGATACATGCAGTGTCTATGTATCACTGAAACAAATAGCTTTGTGTGTATGAATGTGAACACACGTAGCTTCACTTGTTGATGTTTTCGGCAGCAAGATTCTCACAGGTATCACTGATTTCCGCGAGCTTGTCATTACAAACTTGTATTGAAGGATGTTATCATTACGGCTCATTGTAAATGACTCACTGGCAGTCTGAGAGCATGGAAGCCAGGATTATCTGCCGTGATGAGACAATAAGTTGACAGGAACAACAAATTCTTCTCACACAAGCAGCGTAGCTGCTGTAGCTCTCGCTGTGTTTTAATGAATGAATTCAGGGAACGGAAAAAACCTGGAGTGTGTTTACTTTTGAACAAGTGCAGGACGTGTTGTGCTTGTGACATAAGCGACAGAGAGACTTTGAAAATGTGGGGAACATGTCTGGCTCATGGAAAAAAAATTAAAAGGTCCATCCCTCAAGAAGAAGAAGTTGTTTCAGATGCATCCCATGGGCACATGGACAGATTCGATTTTGAATTAGTGATAGTGATTTATATTCTGCATAGTTAACATACACAAGCCAGGAGCTTATCTGTGTCTGGGCAGCAATAGGGGGTTGGGTTCCTTCCTCAAAGGGCACCATAGACCTTGACCCATCACAGAATTTAAACCGGGGACAATCCGGTTACATGCCCAATTCCTTGTAGCCATTGTGAACTGAAAGTAGCAGTAGCAACTGGACGCACGTTTTCTTCATACAAGTTTGTGGTGAAACCCAGGACTTGTAAAATATGTGCATGACACATTGATTGATGCACAGCTTCATATACAGCGCTATGCAAAAGCGCGGGCACCCCTGTACATGTTCATGATTTTCCTTTATAAATCATTGGTTGTTTGAATAAGAAATGTCAGTTAAATATATCATATAGGAGACAAACACAGTGATATTTGAGAAGTGAAATAAAGTTTATATGATTTACAGAAAATGTGAAATAATTATTTAAACAAAATGAGGCATGTGCATATATGTAGGCACCAAAAAAGAAAAATTAACTCAATATTTTGTGCATCCTCCTTTTGCAGAAATAACAGCCTCTAAACGCTTCCTATAGATTCCCATTTGTCTGGAGTCTGGATTGATAGTTTCCGAGCATGGACAGCCCGCTTTAAATCACACCACAAATTTTCAATAATATTCAGGTCTGGGACTGAGATGGCTATTCCAGAACATTGTATTTGTTCCTCTGCATGAATGACTTAGTAGATTTTGAAAAGTGTTTAGGGTCGAGCCCCGGCACAACTTCAGTCCCTGCACTGGTCTCACAGCCCCACAGCATGATGGAAACGCCACCAAATTTTACTTTAGGTAGCAATTGTTTTTCTAGGAATGCTGTGTTCTTTTTCCACCATGCATAACGCCCCTTGTTTTGCCCAAATAACTCTATTTTAGTTTTATCAGTCCACAGCACCTTATTTCAAAATGAAGCTGGCTTGTCCAAATGTGTTTTAGCATACCTCAAGCCACACTGTTTTTGGCAGGTGCAGAGAAAAGGCTTTTTCTGCATTACTCTTCCATACAGCATCTCCTTGTGTAAAGTGCGCTGAATAGTTGGACGATGCACAGTGACACCATCTGCAGCAAGATGATGATGTAGGTCTTTGGAGCTGGTCTGTGGGTTGACTGTGACTGTTCTCACCATCCTTCGCCTCTGCTTGTCTGGTCTGCCACTTCGGGCCTTAACTAGAACTGTGCCTGATGTCCTCCAATTCCTCACAATGTTCCTCATAGTTGAAACTGAGAGCTTAAATCTCTGAGATAGCTTTCTGAGGAGCGAGCAATTGAAAACATGGCAGAAAGGCAGCCTTTGGTTGCAAAGAAAGGTAGGACAACATGTTGGCTTCAATTTGACGGATGTCGAGCACAAGGAAATTGTTTGCAAAGTTTCTTGCGCTGTTGTGTCTGCTCCCCAAGGCAACATGACCAACTTATTCAGTCACTTAAAGTTCAGTCATAAAGTGGTCTATGACCAGGCGATAAAGCTAGTCAGCCAGTGCCACCGCAACACAGTCCTTTATTAAGGACACTTTACAATGCCGCCCCATAATATCCCACCATGTCCCGCAGACCTCAGGAGATAGCAGAGGCTGTGACATTTATGTAAGCGAAGGACATATAAGCGTCAGTACAATAAGCAAGCAACCCAGGATTCAAGACATTTGCTAAGACTTTGGACAAGCGTCACGTGTTGCCCTCACGTGTTGCAGTCATGTTAATATTTAAACAGAGTTGCAGCCCTGTCTGATAAATGTTGTGCCGAAGTTGCAAAAGATGGGCTGAGGGAGTATGGCACCATTTTGTTTTTTGAAAAAGAAGATTGATTTTGCCTGTGTTATTTCAGTTTTTTGCAAGTTGTGCAGCAGTGCAAGTAGATTAGTTATTTATTATTATTTATTCTTTCTATTGCTATCATTATTTTAATTTACTGTTGTTATTTTTATTACTGTACTTGTTTACTTGTGACTAATGTATTTCTGGCTGTTCTTTTAAGTATTTTATATATATTTAAAGTTGAGTTTTGGTGGTTCAATAAATACTCAAGTTCCGGAATCAATGAATAATCATGTTTATGAATCGTGATTTCAAAATCAATCAATATAATAATAATTGTGATTATAATTTTTGCCATAATCCCGCAGCCCTATTAATGACCCCGGGAACATGCCATTTTGCTGTACTAGAATAAAGTGTAATTGCACATCCACAAATTGATGAGACAGATAAAAACAATGTTAATAAAGCTATTATTTGGTGTAAATGTATCTATATTTTGTTTTCTTTAATGTTAATAAGCATACAATGTTATACAGAGGTGTACGTATAACAATTTTATAGACAAAAATAGACAACTTATACTACTAGCCGCGGGGGAGAGCGGCAGGGCATAAAATCTTGTCTTCATCCTGAGGGGGGCATGACAGAAAATAATTGAGAAGCACTGCCTTAAACCATGATGTTGAACAATCGTTGTTTTCAAGTCATTTGAGAGTTGTTTTGACGCTCCCGTGTTGCCACTCTTCAGAGAAGATGCAAAGAGGAAAAACACTTATAATTGGCCTCCTTAAATACCCTTTCTCATGATTGGATTCACCTGTGTATAGAGGTCAAGGGTCACTGAGGTTACCAAACCAAATTTGAGTTCCAATAATTAGTGCTAAATGTATTGAAATCAATAAAATGACATGGGTGCCTACATTTATGCACATGCCTAATTTTGTTTAAATAATTATTGCACACTTTCTGTAAATCATATAAACTCATGAAAAATCATGAACATTTACTGGGATGCCCAAGCTTTTGCATACCACTGTAGAAGAGTCCAGGCGTCTAAACAATCCTCTGTACTAATCAAGAGTATTTAAAAGTATGTTTTTAAGGATTTTCTAAGACAAAAGCAGATCTGCACTGCAGCCATTGTCACACACTGCACACTCATCCAGTGTGAAAACTGGCCTGATAAACTCATGGGCTACTGGAGAAGCATCACACTAAGAGGATAGAGGGATACAGTGAGAATGTCTCAGGGACATAGAGACTGGTCACAACTGAGGATATACAGTATGTAGTCAAGATTAAGAGGTTTGTGAAAATATTGCTCCAGGCTTCACGTGACCTGCGACTGGCAATGGTTCACCTTTCAGTATGAGAATGGCCTCAAGTACAAATCTGTGCCAATGCTGAAAGTGTTTCCAGGACAGGTTTTGAACAACCAAAAGCCTGGACCTATAGCACTATAAGACTGTCAGAGGAGAGACACACTGCTCATAGATACACATTCAGGAAGAAAGTCGGTGCGTAAAGACTGTACCCATGAAAAGTCAAGCACCAATTCCATTCTAAATACAAAATAGCAGTGGATGATCAACTAATGTTTGAACTTCAGTGCAGGAAAGTGAGCAACACTTGACATGACATACACTTAACCTGGTGCACATTTTAATCAGGACAGCTCTTTCTAAAAGTCTTTAGAATTGTTTCTTCTTCTTTTTTCTTTTTTTTTTACCGTCAGCAATGGTAGCCATGTTTTCACTAAACAGGAGATACACATGAGATATGGCTGGAAAATGTGTATCTTGGCGATTTCCTGATCCAGAATGATTCACTTCTGCTGCAGTGTTCAGCATTTTCCCATGTCAACTGTCAATCAGCCTCAAGAGAGAGAAGAGGTATGGATATGGAGAAACATGAGGTGGAATGTATTGTGTGAGATGAAAGGGTCAGGACATTCCTGATTAGATTCTTTGCAGCCCCCAGGTTATAGCAATGCCATTTTACACTCAATTCTATCTGCTGGACCTGCCATTGTTTCTTGATGGCAATAAAATGTGTGTACATTGTTGTATGGTGTAGTTCTTTTCCCACTCGGCTTTGTGGTGCATTTCAGCTCACGATTGGTACAGTTTGGACCATTAAACTCTGATCTGGCTAGGCACAAAGGAGACCACTGTGTCAAATAAATAAATAGTGTGACATCGTACCAGCGCGATGTACTGTAACCTGCCAAGAAAATACTTGACACGGTAAACACTAACGGAGACATGAAAAGCTTTGACTCTCTGTCATCATGTCAGATGGTATGGAGCTGTTATTTTGGTACCCATTCTGACTTTTGACGATCAAAATTGTGAATGACTGTGAAACAAATTGCATTGCACTGCTTGGTTGCTGGCAATGGAACGTATATGATGCTGTGCCTTCATTGGCCTCCGGTCTAAGGGATGTTACTTTGGATAGTGATGATAATCACATATACTTATCACAACATATAATTATCACAACAGCTCTGCGGTGATGTAACTAATCAATGCGAGTGTTTCCATCGGGCAAGCCGCGGCTTCTTATGTGAATACGGCTGGCTCGCAAAGGCTGTGCTGACGCAGTCGTAATGCGCCCGGTGGGGATTGAAGCTGGGCAGCTCCGCTGAGGTTCGGAGGCACTGTTGCGCCCAGTGGAAAGCCAGGGTTATCCCGTATCTAATACCCATAATGCGTTAAACTAGACTGTTTCGTCCCACCAAATGCTGTAGGTGTGAACAGCACCCTTAGTCACCAACTTTATTATCAAGGTGTGTGTGTGTGTGTGTGTGTGTGTGTGTGTGTGTGTGTGTGTGTGTGTGTGTGTGTGTGTGTGTGTGTGTGTGTGTGTGTGTGTGTGTGTGTGTGTGTGTGTGTGTGTGTGTGTGTGTGTGTGTGTGTGTGGGTGTGTGTGTGTGTGTGTGTTGTGTTGATTGTGGAGGATTTTATTCATTCATCTAACGTTTGGTTCCCTCTCGTCACTTGTTCCTTTGTTCAGGCGAACAGTGTGGCAAATGTTTTTTGTAGCATATATTGTGTTTTTATGTTACCTTCTTGTACCTCAGCATTAAGTCATTTGTGCACGTGAATGTCGAAACAACAACAAGTGTTGCCACGTCACTTGGACGACATCAAGATGCATTAATGATTATTTCCCATGTGCATGAGTCATATTTATCATCAAAAAAATGAATTATTGAATGTACATTGTAATTCATTTGTGAGTACAGAATGTACATGGTTTTACGTTCAATATCGACCAGTGGACATGAATAAACATCCAGTATGGACATGCATTAACCATTTGTTCACCTGGGTTATGACATAACATAACTACATGCATTAATTATGATGGCAGCTTCCTGGTTCACAGACTTCATTACCCATCAAGCCCCAGAACATTTGAATGTGAAAATTAATTTGCTATATTGGCTATATCACTGAAACTGAAGCTGACTATCCTAATGCAAGTGGTCTGTTGTGTTAATAAAGTGAATCCATTATGACAGAAATCTTTCCATTAAAGGGAATTTCCACCCTATAAAAGCAGCAATGAGGTCATTCAGCACCATCATACAAACGGCTTTCTCTCAAGGCAACAGTTAGCAGTTGCAATCATTAGAGTGACTCAATTTCATAATTAGAACAGCCTTAGGGAAGCGTCTCACTGGAATATAAAGCTCCTGGAAACGGACAACAATTATCCAACCCTAGACAACCCTTAATCACCAATAGTGATACCAATACCACAGCCTTAAGAGAGAAAGGCAGACAATTGTTTGTGCACAAATATTGATTATGTTAAACGCCTAGAAATATTAAATACAG
This sequence comes from Microchirus variegatus, assembly GCF_963457635.1. Classification (NCBI taxonomy): domain Eukaryota; kingdom Metazoa; phylum Chordata; class Actinopteri; order Pleuronectiformes; family Soleidae; genus Microchirus; species Microchirus variegatus. The sequence continues at coordinate 6,240,358 of NC_139813.1, read as the reverse complement.
TCTCTTCTATGGTGGAATTTCTCAGTTATAAATCAGTCAGCAGTTTGTTAGTTAGTATGTTTTTTGTTTTTTTTTCTGGATAAAATGTTCTGATAGAATTCATTGTGAAAATGACTTAATCATTTTTCTTATAATTCACCAACTAAGCTGACAGGATTTAGAAACCCAAGAACCACACAACAGAACTGGGTCAAAATATATTTGATTATCTACCAATATATTAAACATATTTTGTTTATCTTGTTACAAACTAACAGTTTGTGCCACAACATGAGACACACTATTTCACATATCAGGTGGTGTGTTTGCTGCTCCCTTTTTGGTGCATATGTCAAGCTTTTCATTTTAGTATAACACACACACACACACAGTGAAAGATTGACCATTTAAAATTCACAGTAATGTGATTTTTATGCGGCAAATCAAAATGCTCATTCCTAGATGGTGCCTGTGGATGTTCAACCTTGCACAGCTGCAAAGCAATAATCTTGTCAGCCTACCCACAGAGCTCCAGGTGTCACATGACTCAGTTTGTTTACACTGCCACGTTAGCAGGAAAAGCAAAATGAATGGTCGCCAGTGCCAGTTTCAAGCTGTCAGAGTTCACCGCACACATTAAACCCATGGGGATAGAGCAATATATCCAGCAACGTGACAGACTGAATATATCTGACCCTATAATGCTTTTCACAAGTATGGAAATGGCAAGAATGGATATTTTTCCAGACCCACCATATTCCAACATTTTTTACTTTCGCCCATAGATCCATCTTCTATACTCACATTATGTGCATGCTGGAATTGCATGACATCAGCTCCCAGAGCTCTATGTACTTGACATTAAACCTCAGCAGTGTGGACCATCCACATCCCTGGAGAGCTGCTCTATCATCAGTTTAGTCATGTGTTTCAGAAGAACACTGAATGGCACCAAAGCCTTTCCTCTATTTAATATTTTCCTTAAGACTGGCATCGACAACCAAAACCAACCGATCAGTCAATCACCGGCCAGGTGTTATTAAAGGCAGCTTCCAGACCGTTCTGTGGAACAAACCATCTCGTGTATCAAGTTCAGCCAGCTGAAATGACAACCGATGACAACTTTTACTGAATAATTTCAGTTCAAAAGCTAATTTGTGCTACAATGAGGACTCTGTCTTCTTTGTAAAAGAAAACCCTTTAAAAGTTGCTTATATAGTGATACACAAAATTTAAAACCATAATTCTAAAGGCATAGAGGCTTAACTATGCCGTTGTTAAAAAGTCAACATCCCTAGCAGCTGATGAATTGTGTTGACATGGCAGCTCTTGTGAAGATGATTTTGGTTAAGACAAACATCTAGACATTTTCCTTCACGTTTCAAGGCAAAGGTTTTGACTGAATAGCCTGAACAAGCAAGATGCTGGTAATTTCTTCTACCTTTTCAACAACTTCTTAATACAAATATCTAATACACCAATCACATGGCAGCAAGTCACCGTATTTATACAAGGTGACATGTTGAAGATCACCTGCTGAAATTAAAAGGGAGAAGAATGTTGATTCATGACATGCCACGTGGTTGTTGATGCCAGAAGGGATAATCCAAAATTTTCATACACAAACATTTCTAGGATATCTAGAAAATGTTCCAAAAAAACACCTCGTTGAGGAGAATGGCCAAACTGGTTCTAGATGATGATAGAAGGGCCACATTAAATCAAAGGGCAATGCAATCAAGGTTTGCAGAACAAGAAGTGGCACATGTTGATGTGCTTCTAAGCCTTTGTCAGCCTAAATCCCAAGCTTGACAGACAGCAAAAGAGGTTTAGCAAACAGTCAATTACCATATTGAGTTACTCTTCCACCCATGCCTGCTGCATGATGGTGCCTGCCTAACTCATCATGCCATCTTTGTCCATACCATCTTCTTTCCTATTTCCTCCCGTCATCTGCCCCGCCTCCCTCCCTCCCCCCTCGCTCCCCCCTGGGTTCTGGAACGGGTCAACTACCCGCGGTGTGGTCTTTGCCTTGTGTGGTAGGTACTTTCATTCCCCAACGGACACCAAGGAGCTGCTTTACGACCCAGCGTCTGTGATGAACGGCGACACGCTCAAGTTCTGCCTGAAGGAGGCCTGGTGCAAGCTGTCCTTCTTCGTCCTCTCCTTCTTCTACTATCTCTACTGGTAAGCGCATGGGCACATTGTGTGGGAGATGATTGGATTACATGTAAAGAGTTTACATTTCATCTGATTACAACAGCTGGAGTTTAGGGCAACGTGAGCTGAACATAACCACGCATTAGACCCGTTTTTGAAGGGAAACAGTGAGGATTTAAAACAAGGGCACTGAAAATGACCACTCACATTTGATTCTAACAGTTTCTATCACATTGTTTGATTTCACAGTTTCGATGAAGCGATGTGAGTGCAAATCACTGAATAAAGCAACCATTTCTCTGGCAATCACATGCAAGTTCCCATTGAGTACTGTAGGTCAGTTAGGCTTATAGTTAGTCAGGGCCACTACTGCTAATGCATGTGATGTTAAGAGAATTTGATTCTTTACTTCATTGACAAGCACCACCACCATGCTAATGGACAGCAGAAGGAGAGCCTTGCTTCTTGTACAGATATTTAACTGCTCATTTAATGAATGCGTGTGATGCTAACCAGTGCTTTTGCTTGATGTTTTTTTTAAAAAATGCACTAAATGTTGTCTAATAACATTGTTATTAATCACTCCGGATTCCTGTTCCATGTGTCATGTGGGTGCTGCAGTGTGTGGAACCTGGATATATCCCTCTAATAGGTCATATCAATGGAAACACTTAAAGGTACACTTCTTATGTTGTTGTTTTTTACCTTTTATGCTGATATCGTAAGCACTGAAGAAAAAGAATTACCCTAACTGTCCTCCATATGGCCACCAGTGTTACATGTAGTATTATCCAATGATATATGGCATATAGCCAACCTATACATGGCAAGTGATTCTGTGGAGCCAATATCTGTTTTTGGTGGACCGCTAAAAACAGCAGTGATAGCACAGGAAGATGTGTTTTGATGAAGAATTATTCAAGGATTGCAACTTTAACATGGAGTTGCTCTTGTGGGTGTGCGACAATGCTTTGATTGAACTTTAAACACATGCTGCTCGGTCCACTGTGCTGATATGCATTTTTTCAAATGTATTTATTTATGTATTATATTGTTATTTAAAAAAAAAAATTTAAAGTTGCAGGATGTTGTTAATCGTATGCTGTAAATATGTTTATCACAGCAATACCACACAGGTAGAAAAGCAACATCAAGACCTGACAGTTTTGGTCTGTACTCAAAATATATATTGTTATAGTGTTCTACAGATATGGCAGTGCTTAATATTATGATGTATAAGTTAAGTTCTCATTTCACAGCGACGTTTACATGCAAAAAAAGAAGGACATATTGAATAATATTTTCTTAATTATTATGTTATTGTGTCTTTTTAGAATGTTTAGCAAACAAACGATCAGTTTTTAATGCATTTGCTTTCCGATGACAGCTATGATGTTCTTCAAATGTCAGTTATAGATCCTAAATTCTAGCTCTTATTGTTAGCTACAGTTTATGCTTTGCTACAAAACATTTAGATGACAGCATGCTCCCTCCTGGCATGAAAGTGACAAAAAATAACTGCAAGATAGTGGGTAAATAATTTATACCAATTGATTAATGCTCACATCTCATCCATTTTCATACCAGTGATCTCATCAGTCAGTGGATAAAGTTGTGTCCACTATGACAAAGGTTGAACAAACATGACACTTTTATTGTATAAGCCTCTACAAAACATATTTATATGCATTTGCCTACTTGTGTTTTGCACTGATTTGTGCACCGTCTTCATCAAACTACATATGCACTTACATATGTAATTACGTGTGGTTTAGTCCCTAAAACGTCAGAAAACTGTGAGGAAACTCCCTCCTGTATTGTTTCTTTGTCATAGAGTAACAAATAAATCATATGGAAGAAGCTAAAAAAAAAATCTGATAACGTGTTTGCTCAAAACCCATCAAAATAGTTGTCAAAGTATTCAGTAATCAAGCAACTGTTTACTTGTGTGACCGTCCACAGCTATAAACAAGAGCATTCATCATGATATTTAATTATCTTGCTTCTCCATCTCACTCCATCCTATCCTGCTCTATAGCTCATGTTGGATTGATCGGATGTTTTAGTGACCACTGACAGCAGCAGCAGCCGCAGCAGTAGATGTGAGGTATTCAGTGTTCTTCACTCAAAAGCAGGTTGATGGCCCTTTCACTTTAAAATCCATCAAGTTCAAGATAATTGGTTCGGACAGTTTGTATTCATAACTGAGATATAATCTAGACTTCAGGATGGCATCAGTCTGGGAGCCGGACATTTCAGCAGGTTGTCTGTTTCATCTCAATCTTATTTTGCCATATAACCTTATGTCAGTCACACCAAATTAAGCTGCAGGATGTGATTTTCAGATGTACAGACACCTAAAAAAAAACTTGGTAGCATAACCAATCTTCTGCAGACTTCATGATTGGGGGAAAAATCCTAATTGGTGACATTTTGCGCAGATATTTTGATTGTGATTTGTGATCATTTTAAGTCGATTTCAGCACATTATTCTTTGTAATATATTTAAAAAACATGGATGACCAGCACATCAAAATATTAAAGTGCATGTAAGTGGTGCTTTTCCATAGTTTTTCCAAAGTGACTTTGTTTGTCCATTAGTGATAGTACCTTTCTTAGCACCTGCTCTGGTGAGGCTCCAAGCGAACTGAGCCGATACTAAAAAGTGTGTTAATCTCCAACATTTAGCAGGAACATGTCTAAAATCTGATTCTAATGATTCAGTATTCTGAAAAGAACTGCTTTGCTCGTCACTATTTACGTATAAAACATCATCACAGCATTTTCATGCAGCTGTGCTATGACAACACAGCCCACTTTGAAGAGGTACTATGAAGTAATGGAATAAGAACCAAAGCCGTGCTACAGTTGTATAGTGCCATACTTGATTCTTGACTCTTGACCAATCAGATCTAAGCGTTAATCGTCTGAAATATCCTCCTGAGCAATTTGACCACCAAGGATGTTGGTGACAACTTGTCAATGTGGTTTAATTATTGCACACACAGACAGACAGTGAAGAAACAATAAACTGATTCCCTATAATATAGGGATATGCCACCATGTGCCACAATTATTCGTTATCATGAACATATAAAGCTGGTTTGATTTGGAAGTGAAGAAGCCTGAAACCTGCTTTGTGATGCTTCATTTTCTCTTGCCCTATCTCTTGACACTGACCCTTCTTTTTATTCTCCACCGCATCCTGAAACAAAACACACCCGAGCACACTTGTCTGCATCTGGGAACTTAGCCTTCATGGATGCAAAAATCCTCACACCTACAGTATATTCACCTATAAAGAAACTGTTTTCGTCGAGGCATCTTTAGGGTGCATGCACCAGTGTGCGAAATACCCATTAATAATTGGGGGGGGGGTCCCATCTCCCAATTGTTGTGCAATACCGTGTCACCACCCCAGGTGCAACCCTGGAGTATTGGCCATCTTCCCTGTCAGGTGTGGGCTTGTGTGGGCCTTTTCCACAGCACAATTTGGAAAGCAATTAATTAAAACATTAAAATCCAAAATTACAGATACAATAATTTACATGTATGTAGATCATATGTAAAAACGGAAATTACAGAAATCTTTAGGAAAAAACGTTTTCCAGTTACATTGCAACATGGTTAGACCCCCCTCAAATGTTGCATTTGAGGCTTTCAGGGAGTCTTGAATATTAATCAGGGTCTAGCCCCCCCAGACCCCCCTGTATTTCGCACAGTGGGATGCACAAAGTCTGTGCCTGAGCGTTAAGGCTCCACACACCTGGATGACAGGTGATTTAAAATCCTTTGTGGTTGGTCAGTGGAGCGTATCCAGTGCAGATGACCCATGGAATTACTCTAAACTCCTGGTATGGTCCATGTGGGCAACAGGAGGGGCAAAGAAGATCAAAAGGGAATCAAACATATAAACTGGGATATGCTAATGTACTGTATACTATTTAGATAAATAATTCAAGAATTACAAGCTGGTACAAACATATTATGATTCACAATGATATATAATGCATGTATGTATGCATGTATGTATGTAACACTCCTCAGCTATAGCCCTTCCTGACACTGGATGATAATGCCTCACTGCCTGACTGACAAAGTCCCTCACTGAATGTGACCTTTGACCTTTAACCCTCCAGCCTCTCTTTTTTTCCCTTTTCTCCTCAGTTGATTCTGTGTGTAATGTGGTTTATAATCACTGTTTTATTCTTTTGGAAGAGGAAACACAGGATTCCTGTATTTTCTCTTGACTTCACGCACTAGCATGTGATCGGGTGCTTTCGATCTCTCAAATGGATTATCATTATTATTATTATTATTATTATTATTATTATTATTATTATTAGTATTATTATTATTATTAATAATTACATTTCTAGAGCGCTTTTCTAGACACCCACGCGCTTTACAAATTACCCATTATTAATGAACACATTCTCACTGGTGGTGGTAAGCTACGCGTAGTCACAGCTGCTCTGGAGCAGACTGACGGAAGTGTGGCTGCCAATGTGCGCCGAACGGCCCCTCCGACCACCACGATCCTAGCATGTCCCCTATTGTTATTTGATTTAGCAACACTTTCATGGCACAGGTTGATGATGTCAACACTCAGCATATGCTAAAAGGCAAAAAAACAGATGTGGATTTTGAGATGCCAAATGGTCACATATTGGATATAAATCTGATCTGGGACATCATCGGAAGTAGCAGTATCTGGCAACTTAATGTCTGTATCCACACAGCCCTGAAAGAAAAGATCCATAGTGGAAAAATAAAATATGATAGTCGTCAATTTAGCCTGGTAATCTGAACATAAAACAACTCACACCATACTAGACAAACAATTTATGCCAAATGATTGTAAAATGTATTCATTTTAGCCGACCTGGTCGTCTTCTTTCAGTCAAACATGGAACAACCTTCCGTGTGTTCAGCGTCAGCCTATCGAAAATAACACAGACGGGCACACACTCGCATACTTCTTTGGGGAATGAGCTGTGTGAAACGTCTGTCAAGTGACAGCCAATCATGAGCACTTTTAGACCTTGGGCAGCTCATAGATTTTGATACCGAATGACAACACATTTTTTTTTAAATATACAGAGGCAGTTCAAATAGTATTGCGTGACTGAGCCCGTTTTCAGATGAGGGACACGACACACAAATGACATTACGATTTTTTTGTTAACAAGGCCAGAAATGCAAATTAGATGACTAAGGATAGTATTTCCAATTGAATTCCAATTCCTTGCTTAACCCTCAATCTTAACCCTCAATGTCAAAAATGCGCGCTACCTCTAGTGCAAGTGCTGTCCTGATTCTCAGAAAAATGAAGTTGAGGGACAAGTTTAAGGGCTGTAACGCCCTCAATATTGAGATTTTCCGAGACCACCCTTGGGAGCAAGGGCTACCGAGAATGCTTTGTGTGTTTTCACATAACAAAGATGGCGTTGAAAGCAGCGAAACGAGTACACTACAAATTAAGTATTTTCTTTGTCAATAGAGACATAAAAATTATGAAAACCATTGTATCATCTTAGTTTAGGCCCATATTATGGATAACTGACGTCATTGTTGCGTAACATTTATTTTTATTTTACGATCTTTTGTCGGCCGGTGCGGACACGCGATCGTTTGCTATGGTTTACTTTTCAATAAGTCGTGGTGTGTGGTAACTGTCAGCTGAATATGTCTGTGGTTGTGGTATTTGTATGAGTATCATCTTATAACTAACTGACAACCTAATAACTTGACTGACAAACGGATCGTAATAAATAATCGTGACGTAAATGTGTTCTTCTTCTTCTTTTTTGGAGTTGACAGACTGGACGCAGCTTTCGCGTTATTCTGCCCCCTACAGTCTGAAGACGTATCTGCATTTAAGGGGTGTCCCATTTCTAACACTTGGTTTTGAGGGCCAGTTAAGATTAAGGGTTGAGCTTGAGGGTTAAGATAGGAATTGGCCCTTAGTGTAACAACTCTGAATATGTGAATAGCAAATTTAATGCATTTACTTTCCCCAAAATAATAATCACATATGTGAAGAGAATCAGGAGCCTGCTGACGTTCTACTATAAAGTAGTATTGTTGCAGTGAACAGGCGATGCTGCACTACAATTAGCAACAGGATGTTACCTCATTAGCACATGTTGTTCATGTGTAGTAAGGTGTCATGTGAGGAGCCTGCATTCAGCACTAATTCACCTCACATTTGCTTTAATGACAGTGGGACTTAATTGCACATTGGCTACATTCACGATATGGTTCCTGGTCTCATGACTGCTAGCGCTTGCACAGCTGCACTTTGAGCATTCAAAGAACTAAGTTTATATTGCTCAATTATCTATAAATGGAAACAGCACAGCGTTGAATGATAGTTTTTATTTCAGGCTTTCATATTTAAGGGTGGCCAACAAAACTGATATCATTTTCAGAAAAAGCAATTCAAAAAACATTAATATGTTTATAAATTGCACTTCTGATTTGGAGATTTTCTTCATGTGACTATAAAGACGTTTACAACCAACAGTTAACTGCCTTCTTCAATGTTCACTCTTAGGAGGAAGAAACAATATTTAACTCTGACATTTATTACTGGGAAATGTTTTATTGTAATAAACATTTTGGCTGTGTTGCCCAGTACCAATTATTTTTTATATAGCTGACATTTAATAAGGCTGGGACAGTGAAGGAGCTGGAATTTCAACAGCTACAAGTTTCAAACAATAACGATGCAGTTTAGGACACAGAAGTGCTGAACTTTGACCCAGAGCGGCCGAACACATGCAGCATACAAACACGACACACTCCCAAGGCACATAGTTGTCACCATATACCTGACATACAGAAATGGGAGCATGTTAGCTTTTGCTTAGCGACATTATCTGTGATGAGCAGCTCAGCATTTAAAGCATGAACCACTGACTCCAGGCCGTTTAATTAATAAAGCATTTCCGATACTACAGCATACAAACAAGCAACTTTAAATCATCAACATTATAACGTTGGTCAATCCAAATAGCATTTTATCACATTTAAAGACAAGAATCACTCTTTATTATCATTACGTGTTGTTACTTAGTTTGACAATTTGCTTTCATTACATCCACACAGGTAAGACAATGAGGTCGTACTAATGAGAATCTGCTTCATTTGAATTCTGAATGATACAAAGCTGCTCATGAAAACGACAACAAAAAAGAGGTTTTAAAGGAGAAATGATTAAATCCCACTCTGTTTTTGCTCAGCTCACAGTGAATTCATAACCGTGGGATCAAGAGTTGCTGTCAATGAGATGCAAATCTGTTCTTGTAAAGTCACAGATCTGTGAAACAAGTACAGACTTCCGCAATGTGTGATTACTTGCTGCTGTTGCTGTTCATGGGATTCCTAATTAACCCATTTTTTTCCAGGTTTAAATCTTATGTAGACTTAATATGTGTGAAAAAAAAAAACATCATGTTGCTGGAATCATCATGCACTTTTCATCTATGTTGTATTTTAACAGCTTATTTTACACATGGTCATTGCATTATACGATACTCATCAGGATTTGCTTTATTAATTTATTTTCCATTCAGTGGTTTTAAGCAGCTGTTTAATGAAATATGAAATCAGCACAAACATGCCAGGAAGGATTGTTGCTTAGTGTTTTTTTTTTTATGTTAAATCATCATTTCATTGTAGTTTTCTATATTTAAAAACAGTACTTTAACAGGTCTGCCATATCATTTTCCAATGATTAATATTTCCCTTCTAAAGTAAAATAAAATAAAATAAAATAATAAGTTTGGTACAGATTCAGGTTTACATGACTATAAGATCTAACAGCAGTGTGATTTTGAAATGACAAAATTACAGCTATTAACAAAAATGTTAACACGGGTAAAGCAAAGCTTTAGGTCTGATGACAACACTTCTCATTAAACATAAATAAACAATGATCATTTTCATGTAGTTTTCTCCTGTGAATAGTTGTCAGGAACATGCATTGCTCCCGTTTTTGATTGGTTATAATAATTTCATTATTTGTTTTCTCTGCATACAACTTGATCCCTCATCTTTGATGAGAAATACATCTTTAAGTTTTGTAAAAAAATATGTAGCATTTTAAGATGTCACATGGATTTCAGTCCCTAGTATTATGCGCTGGCTACACTCATAGCACCTTAGCCACACAGTATATCACTATGTAGCTTCCAACTGTTATGCCTTTAGACCCAACACTGCTGAGGATGTAAAAGAAAACAAGGTGAAAACATGTTTAATAATTGACAATGGATAATTTTTTACATGTAGCAGCTGAAATTTGCAGCATAGTTTGGAGCATTAATTACAGTAGGCCCCACACAGAGTAGTGGATCTAGAATTATTAAGGTCACTTGTGATATTATAATGACAACAGTTATTTCTCATGCTGCCCCGTTGTGTGAGCTCCCACTCAGATGAGTAAAGAGGCTGCCTCTTTTTTTTTTTTCCACACAGTGCTTGAATGCGTTAGTGTGGACACAGCTGTACCTCTGCACAGGCAGCAGATGAGGGTATGATTCTGTTTGCACTACACTGGACATCTGTGTAGACACAGATGTGTTCTGTGTGAACTTGAACACAAACAGATGCTGAAACAAAGCGACGCACAATATGTCAGTTTTACTGCTTTAGCCTGTTTACCACAATTAGCCAACCTAAGCTATTAAGTCATACTAGATCTAATTTGCTGACCAGAGCAAGAGGATAGTTCATTGCACAGGGTTAGCGCCAGCTTTGGTGGTTTGACAAGGATGACGATTGTGTCTCATTTTAACACCACCAAATATTATTGAACCATGACCGATGTGGAGCATTGAGGTTAACAGCAGGATCCCTGACACAGCATCTCGGTGACAAAGCAAAAGAATAATGTAGATTGTGACAAGAGAGGTTTCAAAATGAATGTCACATATTAACGTTTTCTGCCAGATACAAAGATAAATAAGTCAGAGATGAAGCTAAGTAGACAACAGAGCGACTCCCTATTTATTCTGCAAGCAGCTGAGGCAGCACTTGAGATCAGTCACCAAGAAAACCAACTATGGATCAATGAAATGTTGAACACAGAGGCAAAAAGATATTGAAAGCTGTATAGCATTGACTTAAACAGGCCTTTAGATTAATTGTTAGAATTATGTCACTTTTCTGTCACCTTCTCTCTCAACTCACTTCCTTCTCTCTCTTCTTCTCTTGTGTTGCAGTATGATCTACTCCTTGGTTACCTCATAACTGATTTTATACAGCAGTGAAATAGCTCTGGATACACAGACTGCCCCTTTGTGTCATGCTAGAATTAAATATGACAGGAAATGTAAATGTAAAGAAGATAAGAGAGACACGGAGCACTGAACACAATGCATCGTGGCTGAAGCTTATTCACTGCTTCCTTCTCTCCCTCTCCGCCCCAAAGAAGAAAGGACATATTTTATGCTCTTCTCTGTATAAAAACTAAAGGCTAAATCTGCTGTTTACAGTGTGATTAGTCAAGACCCAAGTTAATCACTGCCTGGCCAATGTTTGTATCGCACACACACACACACGTATCCTCTGGAGTGGTACCATACTAACTGAACAGTACTAGTGCCGGTAGCCCAGAGGACAAAGAGCACAGTAGCGTTTGCACAGTTTGTCTCAGGCACAGCACATGGTGAAGCACTGTCCAGCCCCGGCACCACTCGCCAACCCTCAGTCATTCCTCGCTGACGCGTCTCGCCAACCGTAGCTTCCTCGGGCGAGTCAGAAATCGGGGGGGGGGGGGGGGGATGGATGGAAGAGTGGATGGACGGATCACACTGTACAGAAAAGGAAGAGATGCTCTGGAGGAAGTGTCGGAGCTACGGAGCTCTCTGTACTTCCCCCCACAGACGACACTGAACAGTCCACGGCCTGTGAATTTTCTTTCTGACGTTATGTGAATGGCTTTTGTGACGTGTGCATTCTTTTGGTGTGTTCTTTAAGAAAACGTGTTCCTAATTGATCTACAGCAAAGGTGTTCTATACAGTAGAAGCCTTCTTTGTGTTGTCCTCATGTTTGGTCTATTGTGGGAAACTTTTCTAAAACTCAAACTGACAAAGAAAAACAAAAAAAACATCTAGACCCTGTCAAAGCTTTTTAGTAAAAGGAGTACATATTCTTTGCACAAATGATCTTGATCTTGCACAATATTCGCAATATTTGGCTATATATTAGAAATTATTTATGATAGTCTAGCCACACAGGTGAAGGTCTTCCAACATGTAAAGAACTACCCAACCCTGTTTGAAGATGGGGGGGTGATGTGAACCTTTTCTAGCTCTATTTACACCATGGACCAAAATGTTGTCTTTTCAGTATTTTAATTATTTATTTATATATCTATCTGTGAGATACTGATGGCTTGCCTCCATGCTTAAAGAAACCATGAATATGAAGGGAACCGTGTCTTTGTCACTTCTTGATTTGCATTAAAACAAAAAGTAGCCTCAGATTCTATGAAAACACAGCACATAAATAGTGTTAATATTATTTCCCAGACATGGAGTTCACTTCCATATGCAGGTTCAAGTTCAGTCACATCATCCCGCGACAGTAGCAAGGAATTCAGTGTCTCGCGTGCAGACGCTTTAGCAACAGTGATTGAATCTCCGCCCTCCACATGTAGCACAGTCTGTGAACCAACAAAGCCACTCTTCTCGATATTCACCATCATCCCTCACTTTGTACACGGAGACAGACAGGAAAGCCCACTTCTTGTTTTTTTTCTCTCCTCGCATCAAGTCATTTTCTTTCCTTACTGTGTATGTGACCAACCAAGTTAAATTTAGATATTGTTTATGAAATAAAAAGTATTTTAAAAATCAAAGATGCGGCGCTGGTATTTTCTTCTTTCATTCAGCAGACTTTACTTAATTCCCTCATATGTCAAATACTTGATGGGCAGAAGTATAAGAATATTTGTCCACATTTCACTTTGTGAGACACCACTGAATTTAATTATTAAATGTCAAATTATTGAAAATTTTTATTGGATTTTTTTTGCTTTTCAATAATCAATATAGTAAGGGATAGAGTAGCACACAATGTTTTCAGGTGCCCATTAGGAGGATTACTTCAAATATGTAGTTGGAATTAAACTTTTTTTTGGATCAGTGTTTTTCAGCAAACCTAACGCAATATACTAAAACGTGTTGTATGCCAGAAAATAATTGTATGTACTTATACAATCGTTGTGATATGTCAGAGTTATATGTCTATTCACAATTTAAATGTTCATTTACAGCCTACTATTTCTGTTAATGTTTACATCTTCGTAATGGGGTATAGTGTAAGTGCAGCTCATCAGATCTGGATCAGATCTTTGCTTCTTGGCGATTGGTTTCAGGATTTATTTACTGCAAGTCGCACGGTCACGTTGATACCCGGCAATGTTATTGCAGACATGGTGCAGAATCATCACAAGTGCATATTAAATCCGTCATTCACTGCCAAAACAACCACATGTTTTCATTTTTCTCCCACACATACGGCTCTCAGGCTACTGAACAGGATATTTGTATTGATGTTTTTGTACATGGTACCATGATATCGATCTGGTCTCTGCAGGTTGGCACACTGACACAAATCCTATTATCTTAATGTTTATAGACAGTCGCACTTCACTCCTTCACGGCAGGTAAATCAATCAAAAGACACGCTGTGCCTCAGTGACCTTAAAGCTTGAAATAGACAACTCATTGGCTTAAACTTTTCAGTTTCATGTTGAAACTGATTACACAGCGTAATTATATCATATCTGTCCTCTGTAACCTTTGTTTCCATCATGTAAATACCCTAAGCAACTGTTTACCACAAATTAAGTGCATTATTCTGTATCCAACAAAATGAAGAGGAGTATTCACCAGTTATCTACCAAGTCTGTTATAAACACAGGTGTTGATGATGACTCAGCACAACACACTTCTAATGAGGACAAGTATCTCACATCTTACTACAGCTGTGACTTTACAACACATGATAATAGGAACCTAGAGGGACACAGAAGGTGTCTGTTGCCCTCCATGTAATTTCCCTTTAAGAACTGGTTCAGAGTTACTCACATGTTCAGTCCTCATGTGTTCCTCCAGTCAATGAGCTCCATTGCTGAGTCTGTGGAAAAGTATTCAAAGTTTAACAGTATTAATGGGTCAAAGCGGGAGCAGTGTTTCCCCTACGTGCACCACGGCTGCTTCATTACTGAGCACAGCTGCTGAAATTCCTCAAAACCATTAATATCAATGAGCCACTAATGACTGTCACTCATAACTTGCACAAATGAGCACCAAAAGCGTCAAATTAATATGTAAAAGACATCTGTGATTAGGCCATGACATTTACAATACTTTGAGTTTTAAGTCAAATTGGAAGAAAAGTATCCTGCAATAGAAAAATTAAATGCTGATATAAAATAAGCTCAATGTTTTTGTTGTGTTTGTTTTTTACCTGAGATGGAAAACAACAGTGTAATTCACAGGGAAACACAGGAGGGAATGGAGATAAAGAGACACAGGTGAAAATAATTAGTGTGCAATCAGGAAATAAAAGGTTAGAAGTTAGAGAAGATAGTCTGCAAAATAAAACAGGAAGTGATACAGGATGTAGTACAAAATAGAAATTAACTCCCCAAAAAACAGAACTGGGAAAAAAAAAGGACGTAACACTAGAAAATCTGAAATAATGTTCAGAATCACACCATGAATAACTAAACATAATCAGCTCACAGATGTACTGTCTTTGAAATCATACGCTCAAACAGGTGATCTGTGAGGAAAACAGAGTAGTACATACACAAGGAAGGTGAAGATGGCGCTCGCAAGGAACGCACAAGGGCAGGAAGTGAATTATCCAACAAAAACACAAGGTGAGTCATTTAAAAATCAAATTAAAAATTAATTAAAAAAGGACAGATTCCAGA
Organism: Microchirus variegatus; assembly: GCF_963457635.1. Lineage (NCBI taxonomy): Eukaryota > Metazoa > Chordata > Actinopteri > Pleuronectiformes > Soleidae > Microchirus > Microchirus variegatus. The sequence goes on along the minus strand of NC_139813.1, from coordinate 6,225,260 downwards.
TAGGAAGATGAGGATAACTGATGGTAATGGTTCCTGCTATAACTGCAAATGAACTTCCAAACTGGTAACACAAGCACCAGGCAGTCAACTAGTGTTGTGCAAATATTCCAGCACAATCAAATCAAAATCGCCGGGAAGTTGGCAATGAGTTCGTTTACATGCACACAAAAAAAACTATTATTATCAGGTTTTTGCAGTTATCTGGTTCTTCAAGTGCACATGTAAACGGTATAAACCGATCAGACAGACTCTGCTCTGTCCACATCTGAAATCGGTCTCTACCACCAGGTGTTAGGTACGCCCACTTTTTACCTTTAAAAGTTATTTGGCCACAAAAAAAAATAAAATAAATAAACTAACCCACTGTATCAGTGTGTGTGTGTGTCTGAGCTGTGTCAGACAGTTGCTGACAGATTGGTGACAGCCTGTCTTCCCAGTAGCACCTGGGTGTCCATATCACTGCAATGTACAGTTACAGTATGTCATCATGATTCAACCAGGTACACTGCTGACCTCTTGGCTTTCGATTGTATGTATGTGTGTGTGTGTGTGTGTCTGTGTGTGTGCACAGACAGGAAGTTACGCAATTAGTTAAGGCCACTTACTCACACATCTTTCTCTCCGTTTCACTATTCGCCCCAAATCATCACCAGCATCCTGCAAGCCTCTTAAAGCTGTGGAATGACACAAGCTCTTGTCATGCTTGTCGTGGCTCTGCTGCACTGCTCTCAGTCGACAATAGAACCTGATGTTTGTCTGGTAAAAAAAAAAAGTTTCTTCAACTTTTTCCCAGCCAGGGAGTTGGTTTTAATCCCACTCACTCTCAGTGTATGCGAGGTGGGAATGATGCTCACTGATGGCCCACATGAAATAGGCTCTGTGACTCATGTTGAGTTCAAAGTTGTGGTTTTTGAGGTTTCTGTTTTAACAAAAGACAGTGAGTCAGATTTTGAAGGATGTATAGGATAATATTTGTTTCTAGGTCAGTGTTTTCTTTATTTATGTTTAGCTTTGCAGGGTCTTCTCTCGTTGGACCCTATCCAATGAGAGTTAGGATTGCTTGACATAGACTATCACGAGCAAAAGAAAAGCTGTTGACCAATGACAGAGTCATAAAAACAGATAAAACAACTTGAATCTCTCACGCCACATACCCTTACAAAGACACAAACATGTATTATTAGGCATTATTTTCTATTTTTCTTGATTAAACGGCAACAGTGAAAGAAACAGGAAACAGGACAAGAGAGCAGGGAAAGGCCACACAGCAAAAGGGGATATGAAAAGTAAACTGCAAAACAGATCTTAATCTCTGGGAGATCCCCTGACTACATAAAGTTTGAATGAATAAATAAATAAATAAATAAATAGATAAAACATTAATGGTGAGATAGCATGCTGAGGCTTCCTGCCCAACAAATAATAAAATCTCGTTAAACTGCATTTTCATACATAACAAAATCCAGTCCATTTAAAGTTGATCTCACTCTTTGGAAACTAATAACATGTAAAGTAATAACATTTTATCTTTCACCCGAGTAGTCATTAGTGTGGATTGATTGGGTTTTAAAATACAAGGGAAGGGAGCTCATTATAAATCCCTGCAGCATCCCTGTCAGAAAGGCAAAAATGAAGCACAAAAATAACAATTACAACCCATTCTTTCAAAGTTCAGACATTTTATTTCCCTATGTTGATTTCCCTGTGCTAAATGTTGTGGACTCATATGCAATATATGCTGATTAATAGCAGACCATTGTGCTTCTGCTCTACCAAGAGGTCATTAGCACATTGGGTCCCTCAAAGTTGTCTCACCTGTGAGTAACCTTGAGACTCTTTGCTTGTTCATGAGCAGGGTAAGGAGACTTCAGACTGGTTACTGTATGGCCTGAAATACAAGGCAAAAAAGGCATTGTGGGCAATTAATGTCCAACTCTAACAGACGCTGGAAACATGTAGCTAAACTGAAGGCATACCTAACAAGAGCAACAAGAGCTAATATAAGAGGCTGAAACCGAATTCAGATGCAGTATACAGTATGTCAAGGAGCCTTGTTGCCACGGTGGAGCTATTAAACCATTCATCCATTTTCTACTGTTTTATCCTCCACAGGAGGGTCACGGGGGGTGCTGTGTGCAGGGCCACACATAAAAAACAAACAACCATTCAACCACACCTACGGTCAATTTACCTAATCCCCATATTGCATGTTTTTGGACTGTGGGAGGAAGCCGGAGAACAAGTAGAAAACACACGCACACACGGGGATAACATGCTAACTCCATGCAGAAAGGACCTGGCTCCAACTGGGGCTCAAACACGGGTCTTCTTGCTGCTAAGGCAAGAGTTCTAACAAGTACATCAACCATGTTTATATACTGTATATCTAGTTTCCACTTTTTACTATTTATCTGTTTGTTTGTTTTTTGTTTTATACCCGTTTGTTTTTTATACTTCCATGTCAAGTGTTACTAGACGATGTGAATTTTCCCCATGGGGGATCAATAAAGTGTCTGTCTATCTATTTACATATCTATCTATGGCAGAGTCATGCAAATACAATAATTAATTTAAACATCAATACTTAGAAAACATTCCAATAAGGCAGATCAATAAACATTTTTAAAAAGGACTGTTTTTATCTCCTCTCAAGCACTTGGCACCAAAAGACACCTGGTAATAGTAATAGTAAAAGTAATAGTAGTAATTTAATTGTTGATGTCTTTTTAAAATGATTCCATTTTCAAATGTAACTCTCACAGTAAAGTTATGCACACTCCTCATCCTCAAAAACATGCCTCTGGACCTGCCTGTTTAACTGGGTCTGCTAGGGCTGGGCGATATGGCCTAAAAAAGTATTTATTTATTTATTAACTACTGTAGACAAAATAATTATTTGTATGATGTACTATGTGAAAATGCATGTCGTTTAACACACACATACACAGTGTACAAAAAGTGTCTCCACTGCCGATTTTCACTCTCAAACATACACACAGAGAAAGAAAGAGAGTTAGGAACGAGAAGCAAAGCTTCTTTCAGATTTGTTTGAGCGCTTTAGCAAGTTATGTGTTGTATGTGTGTTTTTTGACATAGTTTTCAGTGGCGATTTTGGTCTGGAAATTCTGGTGGGGCCATGCAGCAAAATCTTAAAATACAATCCAGAAATACCACAGATTACTCTCAGACCCTCACAACAAAAACTGATAAATATATGTCATTTATCTGATGACATATATTATCATATCAATAGCACAACCAAATGGCGGTGTTCAAAATCTCACAATATCAAATATTCAGGATCAAAACAACAACGTGTAAACAACAATAAAAACAGAATGCATGACTCATTGCCACCACACACAATTATGTGAGGTTGTGTGTGTGTGTCCCCCCACATACACACACGTATCGCCAGTTACACATTACAGAAAGTCCAGCATAATTCAAACAATACGTAAACTACATTATCAATTCCACTAGACTCCACATTAGACTCACCGCTCACTTCTTGAAGAGGAATGACGACGCTCTGTGAAAACTTCTCTGTGACCCTTGCTGTTAAAATCCAACAGTCCATGGATGCGTTCACGTTAGCCTAGCTTAGCTAACCTTGTTTATACTCGCGCGCGACGCCGTGGCGCGGGGCTCCGCAGACGGCACGCGACCATAGCTACATGCAGTGCCGGCCTTTGCTTCCGCTCTGGGGGGGGGGGGGGCTCCCTGAACTTCAGGCCCCACTGCGGAGGCTGAAGTGTGCGCTGTACGCGCGCAGGCACGCCATCTCAGCTGTGACCCACCGAGCGTAAACAGAGGACGCGCAGAATCCTGCAGAACTACTCACACAACCAGTGGCGGAGCTAGACTTTTATCTTTGGGGTGGCAAGGGGGGTGGCAAGGCTATTTCAGGGGGTCCACAGACTATGACAATTCATTTGTTTCTCGAGCAATGAATAGCAATCAGAGTCTCTTAATGTTATAATGTACATACTAAGCACACAGGAGATCAGATGTGTGTGTATAATATGCAGTTTATTAACAATTTACAAAATGTATTTAATATATTAACAACATTTTCAATAATGACATAATTTTTACAAAAATGATGAAAATGCTCTCTCTCTGGTACTCACTCACTTAATGTTAACGTTGTTAACGTTATACCCGTGGCTTCTAGCAAAACCATCTTTTATCTGAACACAAAAGTGATTTTAAACAGCGACTCATTAGGACTAGTGCTGTCAAGCGATTAAAAGAATTGTGGGATTAATCTCATTTTTAATCTCACCTTAAAATTGCTGAGAAAAGCCGTCAACTTGAGGTATTTTCATTTAAATTCATTATTACATTATTGTGGCAGATCAAAAGATTTACAACAACAAAAGTGGCTTTATAAAGTCATTTATTGTTTTGACAAAGCCATTTACATTCTGCTGTGTTATTGTCAAACTCTAAATAATTAGAAAATACAAATAAAAATCAGGTCCATATAATGTGGTAAGGCAAGGCAAGGCAAGTTTATTTGTATAGCACCATTCTTACACAAGGCAATTCATAGTGCTTTACAGGCAGGAAATACATTTGAAATTAAAACACAATCAATTAAAAAATCAAGTAAAGAAATTAAAACCATTTAAAACATCAAACAATTTAAAATCAAGCAGAAATGAGTGTAATATAAAATCATTTGAAATTTAAGCAGAATAAATTCAAAAATCAATTATGAAATTAAAACAATTTAAAACATTAAACAATTTAAGATCAACAATTTAAAACATTTAACAACTTAAAATCATGCAAAAAAAAAAATGCAATTTAAAATCATTATTTTAAAATTATTAAAATCATTAAAAAGGAAAGTTAAAGTGGTTAAAATTGGTAATATTAGAAAGCTGCAGTAAACAATAATGTTTTTAACCCTGATTTAAACAAGCTGACAGTTTGTGCACACCTCAGGTGTTCAGGGAGCTTGTTCCACAGGTGAGGACCATAGAAGCTAAATGCAGCTTCGCCCTGCTTGGTTCTGACCCTGGGGACGCTTAGTAAACCTGTCCCTGATGACCTGAGGGGTCTGGACGCTTCATAATCAATGAGCAGCTCTGACATGTATTTAGGCCCAAGACCATTCAGCGACTTGTAGACTAGTAGCAGGATTTTAAACTCGATCCTTTGACTCACAGGGAGCCAGTGCAATGATTTAAGGACAGGTGTGATATGGTCCATTTTCTTACTGTTGGTCAGGACTCTGGCAGCAGCATTCTGGATAAGCTGCAGCTGCTTGATTGATTTTTTACTAATACTGGTAGTGTAGTTCTTCATTAGAAGTGGTTTTGTTCCGGTGAAAATAACTTGTTTTGATAAACAGCAAAGATAAGAAAGTTATGTCAATCATCTGGGGGGGAACCTGGGGGGTCCAGTGCCACCCCGGCCTCCCCTCTAGCTCCGCCACTGCACACAACTACACTGCATAGTGTCTACAGAGGAAAATGCGTTCATCAAATGAAAACTGTGGACATTTTAATTTAATTCAAGTTTAATTTACTAGTAACTTATACTCAACAACATTTTTGACACAGGAAATCTTATAAAAGCGTGTAATCCTGCCCCGCACGGCAGCGCCTTCTAGTGGGGCCGTGCCGTCTGCATTGTTGATGGGATGGTGTCCTAGTGCCCCCTGTTGATGAGCCGCCCCTGCCACAAACACAAAATAGAGTGAGCCTTAATCAGCATTTTGAACTCGTTTGACAACAGTTTTTGAACATACGTAGTTTGCATTTGTTTGCGCTGTAGCTTTAAATTGGTAATACCCAAATAAACGAATATGACAATGTAGTTAACGCTCGCATAGAGTGGTCCTATCGCACATATATGCGAGTTATGGAGGTCGACTTACATACATTAACTTGTTTTTATGGTCAAAAACCTCGTAATTGCTGGAAACGAGCCTAAGTTTCTCCTCACTGAAGCTCTCGTCAGCCACGCTGATTCAGACTGAAATCTCACACCCAGAAGACAGAGTGTGTTGTGATTGGCCAGCCAACGACAACTGTCTTGCGATTGGCCAATGCCTGGAAGGGATGTAATCAGCACACCAGCTCTCAGAAGCACAGCTCCTCCCTCTGGAACGGTGGATGCACTGCTACTTATTATCAAAACATTGTTTTAACAATGTTTAAAAATAGCTTCTTCACAACTTTTTCAGTGTAAAACGTATTAGTAGGTAAAGATGGGATGCAAGACATGTAGAACCTTAGTGATGGGAAAGTCTGACGGTCACAATTGTAAGAAAGTAGAGAGGGAAGTAATAACGTTATACTAAGTATACGTATACTAATAATAACGAAATACAGAGAAGTAAGTACATATTGGGGATTTTGACATTCTGAGGAGGCAAAGTACAATGGCAAAGGAACAGACCTTTTTTGACTGACCTGAACCTGGAAAACCATCATCATCTTCTTCTGACACCAGACTCCACCCTAAAGAGAAGCAATTCCAGCCAGCGACTGAAAGAGGTTAGTGTGATGTGATGTGATAAATGCGATCAATAATTCAATACATGCCATCGAGGGAGGATATAAAAATTGAAATGATCCTTTATAGTATAAAGGTTCCCCACCCCTGCTCATGGACGTGCATGTGAATGTGAGTGAGTGTCAGTGATGCGTTCACTGTCCCCAGACTCCAGCAGCAACAAGCTTCTACTGATATTAACGATTGAATAATTCATATGATATAAGAGGTAAACTATGGTATCACTCATCTCTATTATTGTTGATCATTTGCTAGGTTATATGTTTTTCTCAAATCACAGCGACTCATAGTCCGATATGTTACATTTTCCTGGGCCGAGTGAATAAAAACCATAACTCAACAGAATTACTGCGTAATCAAAGAGTTGTGCATGTAAAACAACCATTAAATCATGCAAGTGCATTTGAATGTCACTCATTAATGTTCCATTCACACATTTTGTGAAAGTGGCACATGTAATTTCCCACAACTCAAGGTCATTCAGAGCATTATTTTGACACAGAGATAGGTCTCACGTTTTAAAACACCTGAGGCCAGTTTTTTATAAAAAAATATTTTCAAGCTTTCACAGATTTGCGCATCTCGTTAAATGTTTTTTGAATAAAAACATGTATAGACACAGTCCTCATATTCCTAAGAGCTCCATTAGTATCAGATGATTACACTGCAATTATTTGACATTATAAATAATTTTTTTGATGATTGGTTCAATATAGCAATGAAATGAATTGGTCCACAAATTTGATCTGGAGACATGACATCAAATGCCATCAGTTTTATACTGTACAAGAAACTGGGGTTAAATACAACATGACAATTTTATTATTATGGGAGAAACTGCACATGATCTACACCACTGCATTTCTGTTGGGTGTGTCAATAAACCTTGACCATCGTGTAATTCCTACTACATGTCAATGCTGTGTTTAAAGTGTGTGGAATAAATAATAAGATTGAGGATTTCATTTTAAATTAGAATTAGAAATACTTGAGAGTGCTATACTACTGTATGAAAATGAGGTATTATCATTTTTATACAAACCGATTATAGTTCCATACGCATACACAACCATACGGAGAATAATACAGAACTTAAGAAACTGAAATGAGGCCATCTGAAGAAGCGCTTTATGGCTCTTACCATTGTAATGTCGAAGAGAACTGCAAGTGAACTCATCTCTAAAGAGCACTTGTACCTTCACAGCCTCTGGCAAAGACTCCAGTGATACAGAAGAATCACCCTTTACTGCCATTTGCACTGGTGGAAACCTCGCCTGCTTTAATGCATCGGGAAAAAAAAGTGTTTAAAAGACTCTCAGGAGAGATATTAAACGCTGAATGATGTGAATGATCGATGCTGTTTACCAGTGTTGAGGTGTGCCGTGTATCAGAGACTGACCATTGGCTGAATTCCCAATGAGGACCATAGTGATAGTCGTAGTTGCTTGATGGACATAAGTAGTGTGGTCGTAGGTTCATCTACAGAAGAAAAAAAAGGCTTATTATAACACTGAGACTGATTTGATCAAGGACACAGATCAAACCCCAACTTAAGGTACTATGTTGCTATGTTTTGTTTTAAAGCTCACATAGAGTGGTCCTGTTGCACATATATGTTAGTTATGGAGGTCTGCTTACATACATTAACTTGTTTTTTATGCTCAAAAACCTCCTAGTTGCTGTAAACGAGCCGATAGAAATCCTTATTTTCTGACGCTGTGCTGAGCCGCGATATTTCAGACATAAATCTCACCCCCAGAAGAAAGAGTGTGTTGTGATTGGCCAGCCAGTGTAGAGCCTTCCCAACTGTCTTGTGATTGGCCAGTACCCAGAAGTGACATATTCAGAACACCCGCTCTCAGAAGCGCAGCTCCCCCCTCTGGAACGGTGGATGCACTGCTACTCATTATCAAAACATTGTTATAAGAGTGTTTAAAAATAGCTTCTTCACGACTCCCCGCCGCAGTCCCTTTTATGACTTTGACCCGGAGTCAGACCCAGAGTCAGAAGACGCTGTCGCTCGTGAAACACCTCCACAACGGACGTTATTCTTCTTCTGCGGTTCAACGTACGCAACCGGATGTGCCCGGACTAGTGCCCGGAGCAGGACGATCTGCTGTTCAGGAGAAATGCTGTTAACGTAACCGGACCGGGTTTTTTCAGAGATCTCGCTGAGCCCGAGATTACAATAAAACACAGCGTTCTCAGCAATGGCTGAACTGTTTGTTTAGAACCTCCAGGGCTTCGTAAACAAGGTAAGGACGCAGATACACACTAGAAAAACAGCGTTAATAGGAACTCCCGGTCTAGGTCCGCTTTAAAGTGTCAAAGATGTTGAAATAATTATTTTATTACTAATATTTAAAAGGTCTGGTGAGACTGAAGAGCACAATAATCAGATGACTGACATCAGGGAACTATGTTTATCTATATAAAGCAAAGCCCCTGCCTCTATGAAAGAACTTATTCCAAGTCAAGAAAACATTTTTTTTTATATAAATTAAACCAATTATACACTAGTGCAAACATAATTATTGGTTGTATATTCAACAGCTTATAAACCTTATCCTAAATGTTACACACTGCACCTTTAACAAGTCAGTGTCCAACTGAGCCAACGTGGACAATCCTGCAAAAACACAAGCATAATAATAGTTTTAATCTTTGCATCTCATCAACTCAACAGTATTGACTCAGGCCTTTCTTATCACTGCACTATTAGGAATCTTTTAAGCTCGTTGGATTTTGCTAAAATGAATGTCATCAATGAAAGTCCACAGTGAGGGAGCTTTGCCCGTATGTGTGTGTGTGTACAGGTTTTGCTTATACACAGATGCTGGGCTCTGCGGGAGTGCTAATTATTAAAGATATGCTTCTCTCCTTGATGCTGAGGTGACCTTCAACACTGTTGCATTAACCACGAGGCTGGCAGAGCGTATATGCAAACACCCACACACTCTCAGACACACTGTCAGACTCTCAGACACACACACACACACACACACACACACACACACACACACATGCATACATAGCTGAGAAACACTTTTACTCTCACACTATGTCTGAGATTCTTGCCTATTTACTCAGAAACAGCTTTAGATGTTGAATCCTTCCTCTCCATCTGCTAATGACTCAACACTAAATGTGGATCCTCTACTGTAATATAAATAACATGGATGCTTTTTTTTTTTTTTTTACACAACACAGGGGAACAGTGTTTGACAGACAGGAGGAAACCACATAACTTGGGTGCTTTAAGGTAACAAGCACAAGAATTAAGTTTGTATACAAAATCTGAGCATTTCCAGTCATTTTAAGACAAAACTGAACAGTAACAAGGAACAATTTATGTCAACTGTCAGAAAACGTGGGTAAAAGTACCATCAGTTATATAGTTTACCTGAAACAGCTGACTTTAATTGGAGCTCTGTCTAATGCAATTAGAGTTTGCATATTCAAAATAAAAACCTTCTCAAATATATATATATATATATATCAAAGATATGCAAAATGCATTGTTCATACTACAACTAGGCAGTGATGAATTTTGCTTTGAAGACTGCAACATTCTTAAAATATGGGAAAAAAAATACTGTTTAAGATTTATTTTTGAGCCTTCATACTTGCCATCGTACACCAGTTGTATGATGCGAGATTGGGAAGGGGGTCAGAACCCGACAATAGAAATTGAAATTAGCAGTGAGACATATTATCAGACGGGACAAGGCCAAGCAAAGAGATTTGTCTATAGCAAAACGTAAATAAATAGAAAAAATATATTATTCACATCACATGATAAACTAAACCCTCTTTTTTGTGTGAAAAAAGTGTATATGATTAAATGTAATATTCTATATTTTAACTCCTATAACACAAATCTACTACAACACTAGTGTATTAAAGGGTTCAGCCTGGTTTTACTACACAGCTTTAATGAGATTGTGTTTTTTTTCTAGATAAGATGCAGCAGGATCATAACACTTATAATGTGAGTCACACTACAAATAATTTAACATGATAAAATGATTGTTGCCATTCCATTCCAGACATTATTGTCTTGATTAACATTAATGTGTGTAATTTAGTGATCACAGAGACTGTGAGAAATGTATTTTCTCCTTTTAGCACTGTAAACGCTGTGTCCTACAGATATACAGATCAGATTTCCTCCTTGGTAAAACAAACCAAACACAACAACATGTGTTGTAGTTTTTACAGGTGCAGTTTTTAAGTTGTCATCATACAATTGTAAAATTCTATTGAATAAATGCTTAAAAAGCCTTAAAATCGCTCCTGTCGGAACCTACAGCTCATTTCACACAGTTAACGCAGGCTGATTTGAATATCTCGAGCATTTACCCTTTTAGTTTTATTCATCTCGGTGGATGAATCGCAAGATATTTGTGAACACAGACACAAATCTGCCAAATGTACCACTAGAGAGTGCACACTTTTACCATCTTTACGCATCTCTGTACTCCTCACTCTCTCTGCTTTCCACAGTTTCATTTCCTCTCTCTTATCCCCTCTGGCTGTGTGTCAACCATGCCAACCTTTCATCTGTTCATCAGTATAAGGACACCACAGCTAATAAAAATAGAATGAAACTCGCACACTCACATGCACACATTTACATGTTTAAGTATAGTGAAAAATGCTCATGACACACTGAAACATGCAAATACTGTAGGAGAATTTTATTTCCTTCTGTTTTTGATGGGGCTTTGGATTTGTGTGTGTGTGTGTGTGTGTGTGTCTGCGTGTGTGTTCTTGTACTTGCAGCGTACTGAGGACCAGTGAGGGTTTTTAACAACAAAATGAGGGCATTTTCACGAAGTGAGGACATTTTGGACGGTCCTCACTCAAATCATTTCCCTAGGTTGTAAACATGTTTCACTCTTGTTTTAACAGAGGTCCTCAATTTGGTAAAAAAAAAACTAAAAAAAAACGTTTTACAGCCCTTTCTGCTCTGGGGCTCCACCTGCAGACATGTTATGGAACTGCACCCAGTAGTTCTTTATAGATGTCATTCATGAAGTAGATATTTGTAGTTGTGTTGATATATGAAGTGGAAATGCTGGTCCTCACTTTGTCAGCACTTTTACCCGGTTCTCAGTATGCAGCAAGTACAAGAATGTGTGTGTGTGTGTGTGTGTGTGTGTGTGTGTGTGTGTGTGTGTGTCTTAAACCGAGATTTCATAGCATGAGTCAGACTTCAGCACTTACGAAAACATGAGGTTGACGAGCAGTGAGTTACATGAGGTCTGTGACGTGGGATTACAGTAATCTAATCACCACAGAGCTGAAAGGCTAAAAAGATCTGCTGCAATGAAGGCAAATGGTGATTTATTGGGGAGCAACATGATGCGTGTCTATCCGACATAACACGACTTTATGACTTCATGAATCATAATGCCCTAATCAGACATGATGACCCTTTTAACAGACAGCTCATCATGAAGCTCGACTTGCCTGTAAAAGCAAGTACGTGAAAACTGATGTCAGACTACTTTGTGAAAAACTTTTTATCACTGAAATCGACAATTAAATTTAATGGTTAAGATTCAAAGAGATATTTCACGGCTGGGAAGATGAATGTCTATTAAAAATGGGTCATCTATGGAGTAGAAATGTGAAAAAAGTGCCTTCTTGGCTGAGAAAGGCATAAAACTCCCAGTGGCTGCCTCCTGTTCCTCTACCATCCTCAGCTGCTCCTCGCTGTATCGAGGCTCGTACAGGTAGCCACGAGTATCGGATTCTAGCACCAGCATCTTCAAAATCTTCTTCTGCCATATCATTTTGAGAACTCCCTTCTGCCATCGTGTTAAACTCTGCAGAGCAAGAGCCAGTCAGCGTAACTGGTATCAAAGATGGCGGACACTGTGTTTACATTCTGGGAATATATATATATATATCCCTTCCTTTAGAAAAAAAGAAAAACAATACATAGGGGTGGAATTGGGATTCAGCCTATATGTCCCTTGATTTCTTTTTGTAGCATTATTTTTCCTCATTTTAATACTAATATTATAATATACTGATATTAACATAGACCAGTGGATTGGCTTGCTTTTTGCAAATGTTATTTGCATATTTTGGCATATACTGTAGTGTAGGGCTGAACAGTTAATCAAAATTTATCTAAATCGCAATACAGGTTACTGCTATTTCAAGACGCAATAAAGCCAAAATATAATTTTAGATGAATTATTATTACACATCTTATTCTACAGACTGAACCACCCTGGCAGACAAACTAATCTATGTTACAGGCTAAACCTGGTGTGTGTAACCTTGTGTGTGTGTGAGGAGCTGTGTTTGTGTGTGTGGGAGTTCTGAGACGTTAGTTGCTGCAACAGCATGTGAAAAAAACTACAAAGTTTGCTCGACCAACAAGAGCTTTAATCGCACGATAAAAAAATTTGACGGCGTTAAAATGGGTTTGCATTAACGACAGTAATAACACGTTTAACTGACAGCACTAATTAAAATAATATAAGAGTTAACCAAGATCTGATGAAGACCATGTGGTTGGATTCTACTGTCAAACTATTGTCTTTTTGTTATTGTTGCTGCATTAACTTTTCTCACAATATTCATATCTTTTTAATGCTACATTTTGCCTGTTCTTATTTAATTTTAACTGCATTCTGCTGCTATGAATACTGATTCAAATTGAATCCCCCTTTGAGATGGGGAAGTGGGTGTTACTTAGACTAATACATAAAATTATATCTTATTTGAGCTTAAACTAAGTGAAGCACATAAAGACTTAAGAATGGTAATAAAATGGACAAAAAGTTCAGAAGCATTCACATTTAATGGTCTATAAATGTGTGCATTAAAAGATACAGCAGGTGGGGTTTAGGGGGAAATATTGATCAGTAATTCCATAACAACCTTTCAGCAATATCTGAATCAAGATTTACGAGAACATTTATTTGCAGCTTTTGCAATGTCTGGCCCATCGCAGGACAGTTCTGGGAGAGAGACAGACAGAGAACTCCTATTGGCTGTTACACTACGACTACTCTGCACAGAGTTCCCTTCTGAGGAATAATCCCTTCTCCAGCCTGGCAACAACTCCCCATGCTTTAAAGCTATCTAAAAAAGAGAAAGTCTAAAAGAGAGTCAGACAATAAAGGCAACAAAACACTGGCAGAGAGTTTTAGAAATGGAGAAATTGCCTCAGGCCATCTGTTGTCTGTGAAACAAAAATGCATCTGTCCAGGCTCATCATCATCATGATGAGAGGAGCTCAGGACGGTGAGATGTGACCCAAAACATTAATATTTGAATAACTGGACGAAACTGTTTTTGCACAACAGGAGGAAATGAATAAATGAAAAAAGAAAAAAATGTGGTCCTGCCTTTAGCACTCAAACTGGATTGTGTATTACAGTTTTTTCTCGATTGTTTACACACATTTTCTGAACACATGCCTCATGCTCTCAGAACTCTACACACTAATGCAAAAACATTCACACAATGGGCAAAACCCCTCAATTCTCCTGCAAAATGAAACTTTACATTCAAAACAATGCTATTTCTTCTCAAAATGGTATTTTGTTTTCAAATGACACACACACCATCATATCAATAGAACCAATTGATGTGCTCAATGTAAAACACTATAATGAATGGAAAACACTTCTTCCCCATTGATCATAATGACTTAGGCCTTTTTTAGTGTTTAGTGTTACACTTACTACAGACACTACATACATAAGTGTGTTGTAAAATATTTTAGAATATTGTTTTTATAGGCCCTGATGGACTGGTGAACTGTCCAGGGTGTGACCCCGCCAATCGCCCTATGTGACCCCGCGACCCTCCGGTGGAGGATGAAGCGGTAGATAAAGGATGGATTGTTTTTATACTCAAAACGCACAAATACACAGTAACAAATATATTTTATTCCTATTTATTTCCCACAAAAACAATGTACACAGTGTACAGCCCAACCAACACAAAGGTGCACATACAGTGGTCTACATACAAAACAGAACCCTTTTATGCTCACGCACTGATTGCAAATTGTAAACCTGTGTCACAGGTGTTTTCCCATGTGATGAGTCAGTTTGCAATGTAGGGAAATTAACTTTAGAATTTTGAATGACAGTGTGTTCCTTGTGAAAACAAGATATTTTCTTCATGCAAAATTGTGCCAAATGCAGAGAATTGTGTGTAGTGTTTTGAAAAAAGTGTGTTTTAGAACTGCAGTTTGAGTGTAAAGTAGGAGTTGTGCTTGTAGTTCAGCAGAGTTGGTTCAGGGGGTTGGTGCATGAGTTACCTGTTGTGGTCATTGTGTCTCAAGTACCAGTATTTGTGTGTAAACAATTGAGAAAAACTGTAATGTCCAGTTTGTTTATTTCTTACCAGTTCCCCATTGTACACCAACTATAATAGTTACACCACTAAGTTTAAATCATAGCAAACAAAAGAAATAAAACATTCTGTAAATAATAATAATAATAAACATATAATCACCTTACAATCCAACACACATATGCACATAGGCTGCCATAATGAATTACCATGAGTGGATTTATTATTAGCGGCATGCTTGACTGGGTGTGTGCCAGGAGTTATTAGCTGTGGTTTGTATAGCTGCGATGCTCATGTTGTGTGTCCCTGTTGATTTACTGCAGTCTGGAGGTCGTTCTTTTCCACAAAGTTCCACAAAGGATAAAATAAACTGCAACATAACTCCATCTGTCAGCATCTGTCAGCACCTCAGTGTGGTAACTGAGCTATTGTTTGGCTTGCCTCCAATCAAGAAGGTGGCAATCACTGTTTACCGAGTCAGTGTGTGTGTGTGTGTGTGTGTGTGTGTGTGTGTGTGTGTGTGTGCTACAGTGTTGAGACTGAGTGTGAAGTGAATTACTGCCTCTGGGAGTTCTAAAATAAGGACATTCAGAAGGTACAGATTTTAATCTTTAATTTAATACTAGGCCAATTACTAAGGTTCCACTACTCGAGCAAGGTGGATGACTAATGACACATACTCAAAAGATTTGGTTGAATATATATATGTATACTATATTTGGATTACCGCAAGTGCAGCACGATCTGTCACTTTCAACAACGTTCGTTTGACAGATCCCGGAGCCCAAACTCTGTTTGAGAATTGTTATTTTTGTGTGCATTCGCAATCTACCAGGTAGACTGACTTTCTCGTTGACTTTATTCCAAGCTCTTTCTTTTCTTAAAAAGTCCCTGTAGATAAACTCTGTCATGTTGAGGAGCTCCGGGTGTGTGAACACACAGAGATGATTGTGAACCAACTGTCTGGCCGTCAGACGTGGACGTGATGTCACGCAGAATCTCAGTGCTGAATGTTTTAAGTGCCATTATATTTTTCCAACCTGAGCAAATGACACAAAAACACAGATGGTGTGAAAATGCTTACAGTATATATAAATGCTGGTCCAGTGTGATCATAGCCTCATGACAACCTTAAACTAGAATACATTTCCTGGGGAACTGCAGAGTGTGCTTGCTCGGGTGCATTTCACTAATACGAGCAGCTTGTAACAGCTGTTTCTCGATTTACATACACACAGAACATATAATATCTACAGTAATAGTAATGATTTACTGTATTTAGATGTGAAATGTAACACAACAGTGCCACCGAGTGTATAAATGCATTAACATTAAAAGTGTGAGATGAACCTCTTTTTTCTCTACTGACAGGTTCATCATGTAATCTCAAATGTTGCCCAACAGGCAGAGGCGCAGCTTGTGAACAGGCAAGGCAGGCAACTTCTTAGGGCCCCCGAGCTGATAGGGGGCCCCCGACACTCGGAGCCTGAGGGCTGTTTTTACTGAAATGTGCAGTGACCATCCGCCTCCCCGTCCTCCTTAAACAACAATGGGCAATTTGCAATGACATCTCAGTAGGAAACCTCCCTAAAGGGGCCCAACCTCACTTTAACCTGTGTGAAATTATCGTTCTGCAAGTTGGAAAATTAAGAGGATTATTTGCAGTGTAATGCATATCTTTTTTACTCAGTTTATATGTTTTTTTTTCAGTTATTTACAGTGTTTTATTGTTCTATATATTTATATTGTATTATAATGTGGGTTCTTTACAGTGCAATGTATTTTTTAAAAAAGTTTATATCGTTTTTTAAAAGCTATTTACAGTATTTTATTGTTCTTTACATTTATATTTTCACTTTTAAATTACAAGGTTTTTCCGTGTTATTTCATTCATTTAAAAAAAAAAAAAAAAAAAGTCATACATTTTTTGTTGGTGTCAGATTATTTTTAACATAATGGTGATGAACACTGGTTGGAAGGGCCCCCTGGAAATTTTAGCTTAGGGTCCCTACAGACTCTAGAATCGCCTCTGCCAACACGAAAGGATGTCTATGGATATATAAATATGCCTGTTTTACCCAGCGGCTGCAAAGCAATGTAATAATGTTTGTATGGGTAAAATGGCTTCGGTGAAATGGCTGCTGCCTGCCCAGAATGCATTGCTAGTCTTTAAACACTGCAAAGCAACACAATAATACATTATCGTCCGTAAATATATTAATTTCTATGCTTTTATAGATGTGAACATTGGAATATTACTCTTCTATGAACTTTTGTACTTAGATTTGCACACCATGACTCTGAAATGTATTGAATTTGCTGGGTATATATAACACATGGTTGTACATCACTGTTATCTGTTAGCCCATATAACCCCATGGCATGATCCTGATGATGTGTGGCAAAGCAGAGCTGCACTTGTGTCAGTAAACGGTTAGATAGTGTAGGGGCAATGATGAAGGTATACAGTTGCCTTGGTGTGATCATGTCAAAAAGGCTGTGAAATACCCATAAAATTATTCTATATTTTTTTTTTCAGATCTTGTGCTCCCTCATATTGGAGTTACGAGTTCATGTACAAAGTTTGGTTTCAATACGTGAAAGTGTTCCTGATATATGAGCTAACTTCCTGTTTGGCGGGAGAACGACAAGAGTCAGTAACACTAACACTACACCGGTTCCGGTCAGACGTTCCAGAGTTGGACCGGTGGAGATAATCTCAAAAGGTCCAGGAGCAGGAGCTGACCCAAAATCTGGCTGACAGGAAAAAGAAAACTAAAGAAGGACAATGGTGTGCTGCCTTTCAGCAAGCACACTAACTAACCACAATTCAGATCTTAACCCTAAACTGTATCAGTTCCTCAGAGATGAAGTTCTGCCTTATTGGGACTAGGTTGTTGTCACCATACTGGTACTGACAAGGTCAGTGTTTGTTCCACAAAAGGTCCTTAAGAAGTAACAAATACAGTACAATATACAGTCTGATTTCCAACTACTACTTGCTTCCGTCCCCATAAGGAAGACGATTCCCAGTAATGTGACTGTGTAAACAGATTTAGGTCCCCACAGCGTGAGAAATACACACACACACACAGCTGGGTACCAATGTTTGGACAAAGCCCAGTTGCTGCCATGTGTGCAAATGAGATAAAAGTGTCAGTATCAAGCAGTTCCAGTAACAGTTTTGCACATTTAATCAGTGTCTGAATAAATTATGAGTAAATGGTGAACACTTTAAGGTTCCAGCCCTGATGAAGAGCGACTTGACTAAAAATCATTGCAGATAACTAGTGCATCATGTGAACAATATATACATACATACAGTATTTTAATGTATGTAGCATTTGGTCCACATGAATGTGAGCTCCAATCATCCCGCAAATCTCAAGTAATATTAATAAATGTTTAATTTTCAGAACTTGATTCACTTTATTTGTCTTTTGACATAACACGACAGAGGTTTTCATTTATTGCCTGTGAAAAGCTTTCTGTGTAAGCAATTTAATTATTGTGTGGATTTTATTACACATTGTTCACACATGCACACACATAAAGTTACGCTTGTCTGTGGAGTTTTGAAAGTCAACATCGGGGATTTTATCTCTTGTACTAAGACTGAGGCGGACCACAAAAACAATGATTGAGTCATCTTTTTTCACACTTTACCTACTCATATGACCCCCTTTAAATGGTACTATAGGCAGAATTGGATGGATGGATGGATGGATGATGAAGACCATTGTCACCTTTAATGTTCTATGACAACTTTACACCAACATGCAAATCAAATCAAAAGACAACAAAACATGTGCTCCTCCTCTTTACACAGTATAAAGCCTTGTGACGAAATGTGCCCTGTAATGGGAAGCTATCACCAATCAGAGGGCATTACAGGGAGAGTGGGTGCTTCTATTGGCTGTTCTAAAACACCTACTTTGTTACCAGGCCCTATTAACACAATAAAACATGTGTCAGTATTGGCAGAACATTTAAAAGCTGGAGATATTGCCTCGGGGTTATATGTAGCCATCTGTGCTAAGTATTTTTATAATATGTAATAGCAACTCAGCACTCTACTATTTGTCCTGCAATCATAAACTTTTACAATACATATCAAGCCTATCATCTTTTGGGGTGAATTTCTCAACCAGACGTTGCTGACGAGCTATGTTTCTGTCTTGGTGTTGTCTAGTCTCTGTATCCCTGCCACCATCATTTACAGCTGACATAAATCAGTGGATTCTGCCACAGGGAACAGGTGGCTGCTGGAGCTGTAGCGATGAGCTGAGAGATACATGCGGTGCCAGCAGCAGCAGCAGCAGCAGAATGAGCAAATGAGTTTGACAGCTTAAATGGGCTACCCAAATGGTGATGGCAGTGTGCAAGCTCAGCTGACACATGAGATGACTCGGGAGCAAAGCATCACCTGAAGTCGTCTACCTCAGCTAACTAGACGCTTCCGTTATGTCACTCAGAAGTATAAAGGAGCCAGATACAATGCTAAACATGGCACAACAAAAGAAAAACAGCCATTTGTAACATAATATATTCATAAAGACTTTCCATAACAACACAAGTGGTCCAAAAAGTCAGGCACAGTCATGTACAACACGTTGGCATTTGTATCATACTGATAATCCTAACTGTTAGTCTTCAAGGGTATCTATACCCCCTCTTCTTCTGATGCCAAGATGTGGGCTGAGAGGGGTATTATCTGTTAGCGAATTTGTTGAGCTAACTCAAACACTGGGAGTTGAATCTAGGGAATCTATTGTACTTCTAGTGCAGGTCCTAAGCATCTGGTGTAAAACCGTCGCCACGTTCACTGAAAACAATTAAATGGAGGCAAATTATCGCTGTGTTAACCCCTAAAGGGAGAAGTCAAAAGAAGAGGAGGAATGCATTAGAGTTATAAGATATTATTATGCATTATAAGTTTTATCATATCTGTACTATTCATAATGAATTGATTTATTGATATAATTGAGGAGGGAAATATTTAAAAAATTACTTTTAGTGAAAGAAAAACAGTAGCACATGAACAGAGATGGTCAGTGTTTCTGCAGAAACAATGCAAAGAACAACAGAGAGAATATATTTTGGTCCGACAGTTTGGACACCATGACTAACAATTACATTGCATGACGAAACATGACGGTGTCCCTGAGAGGAGAAAATTATACAGGCCCGCGTCATGAGAGGAAAGTGTCCAGCAACACATTTTCTCTGTCTGTGGCATGACATATTTAAAAAATGTGCCTGAATATAAATCAGGCTTTGGCACCATCAGCTCAATGGCAGAGGTGAGCTCTGCAATCAGGCAGTTTTGTGAGGACCCACATGCAGCCACAGTGGGTTGAAGTAGAGCAGTTGCTTTTAATGACAAAATAACAGGCTTTTGAGAAGAGGAGAAGCCAACATGACAGGCAGCAACCAGGGTAAAGTCTTGGGGGAAAGCTCGTGGATAAACAGACAAACTGACCAAGGTTCAATACTGACCCTTCACTGAAGTGGTAGTGGTTAAAAATCTAGCACTAAAATTTAGGACATCCCTTCAAGAACATGATACATAACCAACCGTGTAAGTAGACACAATTTGCATTCAAGATTCAAGATGTCACTGTGAAAAACCAATTGTCAGATGTTGTTCTCATGGGCAAGCACTTATCTGTAGTAATGCAATGCAGACAATGTCTTCAATGTCATACAATGAGTTATGGTATGACAAAAGTCTTTAAACTGATCAAAATTTGATGTGGTCAGCATAGCTACACAACATGCCGATCAAGGTTAGCATGTATGACAATAGCATTTGTTTCCTTGGCTTTGGTTAATTTAGGAGGTATCTCCTTTTGAAGGGTTAGTTCACCCCAATTCATCCATCTCTACTTCAACAAAAATCAGGACACGCCACACCTAACGGCCACAGAACGGAGAGCTAAGTGGTAGAGACAAGGGGTGAAATGGGATTGAGCCCAAGACTGAATTACATCACAGAGACTAAATGCTCAAGAAAAAAGCCCAGTCTTTTCGGAAACAGGTTCCCCAGTAACAACCGCAATCATTAGACTCAGTTAATTAAAAAGATTTGACTTCCTGCATGAATGGAGCGCAGACTCCGCCTGGTGGAAGGGGTTATGATGCGGCTCACCGCTCGCAATCACAGCTTTCGGCAGTTCTGACGCTACATACACACAAATATTAAGAATTCCTTGCAAAATGTTAGATTAGATTAACGCCACTCTTTAGGATTTTTAAGCATTTTTAAATGATCTACAGTTTAGTATTGTTCACTTTGATTCTTGTGTCGGACGTTCATAGTTCATAGTGACGTCTAAAGACTACACATTAGTATCGGCTCAACTCACTAGGAACCTTGTCAGAGCAGGTTCTTAAAATAAAAAAAAATAAAAAAAACATATCAGGTTACTGCAAAAAAAATGTGCCGAGTCGAGCCGTGCTGTAACTGGGTAGTGGAAACGTGCCAATTGTGTACTGATTGGCCCTAAAAAGATGAAATAGAATAGAGATGGGGCGGCAGCCTGCTGTGTGCTATTCCTGCAAACATACTTTTGGCTACAACCATGGTTGCCATGGTAACCCACATATAGATCAAATGAAGATGAGGGCAACGTCTCTTTTGGGCAGAAGCCTGGTACATGGCTAGTGGAACACTCGGCTTCTCCCTTTAGGGGTCGCCACAGCGGATCATCTGCTTCCAACTTGTCCTCTCCCTCGTGTTGTCTTCCGTTACACCAACTGTCCTTCTGTCCTCCATCACAAGATCCACGAACCTTGATTTGTGGGAACACAAAATGTTTTAAATGTGTTTCAAACATCAGTAGGATCGTAACGTCCACAGGAGAGAATATGTGGCTTAACCAAGATAACCATGTCTAAAGGAACAGCACAACTGATTTAGACAGAAAAACTGTATTTTGTAATAATATATGCACAACCAAATCTCTAAAGCCGCTTTAAATTGTGGACCAGCAAGTCATCACCATTCTCATCCACTGCATCTTCAATTTCTCCTCCCCATCATCTTATCTGGCCAATCGCCACCCTGCCCTGTCCATTTCTTCCTTTCTTTCCCATCCCCATCTCATCTCCTCTTATTTCCTCTGTCATTTAATACAACGGAGCCTGCGACAATGGCCCCTGGGAGAGAGCTGCAGATCAATTTTCCTGCGGTATCTGGCATTGAATGGTGTCTTTGTGTTGGAGGGGGAGTCACAGTGAGTGACCTCGCTTCTTCACATATAGCGCTTTACTGGAAACCATCACACCACAAAAAGCTGCTCAAAATATTCTACTCCTGCCCCCTATACTCTGACACTGCTGACATTCAATTAAACCTGGCATTGTTACTTTGGTGAATTTACTCTTTAATAATGATTTAGTAAGTGAGATTTCTCAAGAGCCCTATTAATAATCTGGGCGGGCAGCATGAGTGAGTAATGCCCAGCTCTTCCTCTATAGCAGAAGACTCTTAACCTGCAGTTAAGCTGCTTAGTAGACAAAAGCGTAAGGTTGAGGTTGTTCATGTAAGCTCCCTGTTGTGCATGAAATGTATTACAGTCTTAAAGAGCGGCGGTAGAACTCATTAACATGGCTGATAAATAACGGTGATAAAAGTGCAGCGCTTGAAAAGTGCTGGGCAAAACAAACAGTGATTAAAAAGTGGAGGGGCAAAAGCTGGACAGGCTGTTTGATTGAATAGTTGCGTTTTAGGAAATATGTTTAACATAAATCCCATGAGGAATCCCAAGTGAGCAGAAACAGTGCAAAAGGCTTCATGTGAGAGTGAACGTAATGTAGAATGAAGATGCAAAAGAAAAAAAAGCTACAGTTGACGTTACAGGGACAATAAAACCCATACGTTATTGGTAAAATTAATCAATTAGATGAAAGATGAGAAAAATATGTAATTAATAAGATGGAAAGTGATTTAAAAAAGTGAAGTAATAAAGTACAGCCATGTATACATATATGTATATGTATATGTATATATGTATATACATATATGTATATATATATATATATATATATATACACACATGTATATATATATGTATATATATGTATACATGGCTGTACTTTATTACTTCACTTTTTTAAATCACTTTCCATCTATATATATATATATATATATAACATAAACCTAACATAACATAACAAACATAAATCCTATATATGTATATGTATGTATGCTTCACAAAGGAACACAACTACCCTGGAAATAGTTAATTAGTGATGTCAAGGGGAAAGTAACCTTCCCTCTAGGACTGTGTTTGTGTGTGTGTGTAATATCTGATTACATATTCAAAGTTCATGCCATTTAATCTGGAAGGCAAGTAATCAGAGACAATAGTGATGTGAGTCACAAATAACACAATCAGGCAAAAATAACTAAAAGCATCCACAGATGGAAAACACACAGTGATTTCACTTTTACTTTAAAGTCACTCATTAGCCCTACAAGATAACGTTTGGTTTAGTTTTTTTTGCTGGAGAGCAACATCCATCATCACATCATATTGTATGAAAGTGAGGTTAGAAAACAAGATGTGCAACATTGCAACATAAATCAAACCAAACACACTTTGGGGCCGATGAGTTACTTAATGTGACATCTTATAGCTAAAGGGCAGTCTTTGCTGAGGTGCTGCTTCGTTTCAATTCAATTTGTACCTCGTGTGTAATGAAACTGTAATCACACATTTGACATTTGAAACTCTGACATACACGGTTTGTTCAACACACCTTGGCATTGTTTTTTGTTGTTGTTGTTTTAATATATGCATATACAATCTTGGGCCACACGGTTGGTGTAGTGCAGAGGTCACTAACAGGACCCAGACGCTGTCCTGTACGGACCCGGACCTACAGTGAATAAATTATTTAAGTATTTTAAATGTTGACGAGGTGCTTCTATTTTGACCGGCGCAGCTTCTCTAGACTTTAGGGTACTGGTTGAGCGAATCCGGAAATCCACTGACCAATTGCATTTGACTTGAGCCATCCCACGTGACGCTGCTAAAAGCCAATCAAATCTGTGCATCCCCCTAAATAGGGAGTGACAGACAGGGAGACTAGCGAGCGATACAGCGAGATAAGACGGCGAAAAAAGAGTATTTACAGCGAGAGAAGACGGAGAAAAAAGAGAGTTTACAGCAAGAGAAGACGGAGAAAAAAGAGAGTTTACAGCGAGAGAAGATAGAGAGAAAAGAGAGTTTACAGCGAGAGAAGACGGAGAGAAAAGAGAGTTTACAGCGAGAGAAGACAGAGAGAAAAGAGAGTTTACAGCGAGAGAAGACGGAGAGAAAAGAGAGTTTACAGCGAGAGAAGACGGAGAGAAAAGAGTGTTTACAGCGAGAGAAGACGGAGAGAAAAGAGAGTTTACAACGAGAGAAGATAGAGAGAAAAGAGTGTTTACGAGAGAAGGCAGAAAAAAAGAGAGTTTACAGTGAGAGAAGACACAGAGAAAAGTGCGTTTACAGCGAGAGAAGACAGAGAGAAAAGAGTGTTTACAGCGAGAGAAGATAGAGAGAAAAGAGAGTTTACAGCGAGAGAAGACGGAGAGAAAAGAGAGTTTACAGCGAGAGAAGACAGAGAGAAAAGAGTGTTTACAGCGAGAGAAGACGGAGAGAAAAGAGTGTTTACAGCGAGAGAAGACGGAGAGAAAATAGTGTTTACAACGAGAGAAGGCAGAAAAAAAAGAGAGTTTACAGTGAGAGAAGACACAGAGAAAAGTGTGTTTACAGCGAGAGAAGACGGAGATGAGTGAGCGATACATGTAGAGAAGAGTGTGCCAGAAAAAAAATAATTAACATGGCGCTCTCTAAGAAGAGAAACGTGGACAGCGAAAATAGAGCTTTCAATCCAGAATGGACAGACTCATTCATGTTCAATCTTCCCCCTGGAAGCACAAAACCAGTCTGTCTCATATGTAATAAAGCACTAAATAAGCACTCTCAGAGCTTCCTCTCTTTTAAAAGAGAAGAAAATAATACATATGTTCAGTGTTACATATATATATATAATTGTATAAAAGTGACAATCAAAATGTTTTTGAATTTTTCTTTCTGTATTTGATCTGACAGTCAGTTGTTGGTTACATGCAGACTACGAGGCTACTTCAGTATATATCCCACTACTAAATAATAACGCTAGACGTTAGACATTATGATGTTCCGGACCTTTGCTTGAGGAAATTTTCTCAAAGTGGACCTATTAGAATTTTAGTTGATTATCCCTGGTGTAGTGGTAAGTACTCTTGTCTTTGCAGCAAGAAGACCGGGGTTCGAGACCTGGTCGAAACAACTGGCTTTCTGCACGGTGTTTGCATGATCTCCCTGTGCAATACAGTATAGGGAAAAATAAATGTCTCTTTTCTTTATATGGTGCTTCGGTATGTTATGTGTTGTATATCTGTCATTTTATTAAAATGACCTTCTTGGAGCTGCATGATGCAGCGAACATCAAACAATCTCATTTAAGAGAAGCCAAAATTACAATAAAAATTTGATTTTTCAGTCCTACTGAATGTCTAGGTACGTTTTTTTTAGGAGTAGTAATCACATAATGGAACATTCTGTGGACATATTGTTGGTGTCTTCAGACACCATCCAACGGTGGCTTCGCTTGCACTTTGTGCTTCTTCCACCTTGCCTGCTCAATCATGACATAAAATGTGCAACTGTGCAGCGTGGGAAGGTCACTGGGGGCAGAAAAAAAAACAAAACACTGCTCTACTGACACAGAGTCAGAGAGATGGAGCCATAGAGAGAGTAATATTGAGCTGATCGACCTAATCAGCATTGTGTGAACTCATTTGACCATGGTTGAAACAGTGGACATTGGACGTTTGTTTATATTTAAAGATAATTTGCATTTCAGTTACACATTGCTTCATAGTATTCTTTTTTAAAAAAAGGATCACAGACTATTTATACCTAAAAGCCAAATCTGGTGCGCTACCGTAGAGTTTACAGAATCTTTTCAAAAAGCACATTGTGCGAGCTGACGAGAGATCCAAGGCGCATAAATAACAGAGGGGAAAGGTTACTGTTCCAATAACTCCACATGACACCCATTTAGCTGCTCGCACCTCACTTCCAACGGGATTATGAAGTGTGTGTACATGTGTGTGTTTCTGTGAGACTGCACTGCATGTGCCTCAGCGTGAGCTCCACTTTGCTCACACTGTGCACCTCCAGTGTTGGAGGAAGACCTTTTCGATTAATTTAAAACAAGTCCCACATGGGTCTAGAGTGTAAATATTAACAACCTCGCACTCATTTGCAAACAGGCACTCACACACCATCATCATCATTAAAGATGACTGACTTGTAGCAGGTAATTTGAATGGATTTGTTTTTTTGTCTTGTTTTGTTTTCCAAATATATATACAGTATATATATTGGTGTATTCCCTGGGGTTCCAGATGCTTTAAAGGTCTTGTGTGTAATATTTAAGAGGGTTATGTTGTTTTGCATTTTCTCCCTCTGTAGGGGTCGCCACAGGAGGTGGTCTGCAT
This sequence comes from Microchirus variegatus, assembly GCF_963457635.1. Taxonomy (NCBI): domain Eukaryota; kingdom Metazoa; phylum Chordata; class Actinopteri; order Pleuronectiformes; family Soleidae; genus Microchirus; species Microchirus variegatus. The sequence continues at coordinate 6,198,853 of NC_139813.1, read as the reverse complement.
ATTTGATTTGGCACAGATTTTTACAACAGATGCTGTTCCTGATGCAATCCTGCCATTTATCTAGGCTTGGGACTGGCGCTAGGGGTATACTGGATGTGACCCTACCCAGCCTTTGACCTGTAAGGGATGTGAACCAGCAACCCTTAAATTTACAAGCCCAATTCTCTTCTGCTACTCTTTGTCTTAGTCTTTAAGCTTGCTTTACTGAATCCACCTTCTTGCACATGCTTTTACAGCAGTCTGAATGGACAAACCAACCAGAGCATGTGTTTCAAATTTTGCAGAAAGCAGAAACTACATACACATCATCACAACATACACCCAGAGATGATTCCAGAGTCTGTTGGGGCCCTAAGCAAAAATTCCTAGGAGGCCTTTCCGACCAGTGTTCATCACCATTATGTTATAACCAATGAAATATGTATGAAGTCAAAAGGGTTTTTTTATTCCAAATGAATGAAATAACATGGAAAAACCTTGTGATTTTGAAAATAAATAAAGTATGTGAAAATATAAACGCAAAAAACAATAAAATACGGTTAATAACTTTATGAAAAAAGTATATTAACTTAGTAAAAAATAGACATTACACTGTAAATAACTCACATTATAAACAAAATGTAACGTATAGAAGTTAAATAGTTTTCTTGGGGGTGCTAAACCAGGCAATTACTCATCAGCACATTTAAAGCACTGCTTCGACTAGTTAGCGTTAGCAACAGTTAGCGTTCTGACGCTAACGTTAGCTGCTGTTCATGTCTGTGTCCCCGTTAGTTAGACAAGGTAACAGTTCAGTAACAGCAGTCATTTACTGATAATCTTATGATTATATCATTATCTACGCTAGCTGCGCCACTTGCAGCTGTCTTTCTTTCTTTTTTCTTCATCCTCTTTTTTTTCTTCCTCTTCTCACTATCTCATTGATAACTCTTCATTTTCCTTCAGTTCAATTTCAAATGAGCAGAACGATAACTTTACACAGTTTAATTTGAGGTGGAATCATGGGAGGCTGTCAGGGAAAATGTGAGGTTGAGTTCATGTAACGTTTGACTATTTTTTTAAATTTTGTATATTTTAATTCCTGATAACTTTGAATGTGTCCACATTTGGTGATTTTCATAGCCAACAGCGCTGTTTTCTGGTCAGGCAGCGGCTGCACAAGCCATTCGCCATAGCGTTCTATTACAGAGCAAAGGCACAGACCTCCGCTTTTCTGTCTCATCGCGTAACAAAACATCGTGTATGGGACTGCATGCGCAATCAGTTTTCTGTATAGTTAAAATGTACGTTAAAAAAGCACAATTCTACGCTGCCTATTGACGTAACTGTACTACGTTTGCGCTGCATTTACGTTCGCATTGCTTTCGTGAATTGTCAAAACACCGTCACGCCCTCTCGCTGTTTTACGTCCAGCAATTTAGCGGGAGGTGTAATGATGGCTCTACAAGAGAGACTTAAACATTTCTTACGGCTGGCATTTGATGAAAAACGGAAGCTTTTATTAGCGGGAGACCCAAGCCTGAGCTACCGGACCTTCTCCAAAGGAAGGGACAGAAAATGATACGTACTTTTCAAAAGGAGTGGTATAAGAAAAAGGACAGAACAACTGTAAACTCTGTAGACTCTGTAAACTGAAGGCCAAGTCAGGAAACTTGTATAACTCATCGACAACTTTGTGAAGAAGGAACGGCGCATGGAATTTATCTTAAAATGAGCAAGTGCATTCCCTCTCTTCAACATGTAATGCACACACACACACACAGTTTAAGTTTCTGTTATAGTACAATAGTACAATCTTAATGTTCTCAGATTGCATGGTGCACTGTCTGCAACGTATGAAATACTAATTTAGTGAGTGAATGTCTTGGGTCTGTGACTGCCTGCCTACCCTACACTAGAGCTCACCGCACGTCACTGAACACAAACACAAGCTTGTATTGGCTAGAGCTTGAGCTACACCTTGAAAAGTTTAACTTTTTAGTTCCAAGTCTGCATGCTTATGTGTGTGAATGTGTGAGTCAGAACATCAATGACCACTCCTGCACTCACCAACCGAGGATTTCATTGGAGAGCCCTTATGGTAAAGACCATCCCCTGTTGACCTTACTCATACCTTCAGCACTGATACTGTATGTTGAAGTTGTATCATCCTTCATTACTCATCACAACTGTTATTCTGACAGCTGACCTGAAGTGCTTTAGTCATCTCAACAGCTCCCTCTATACAGTAGTTCGAGTGTCATTGACCAATGCAATACTTTGCAGACTGTTGTTTGTTGCCCAGGGAGAGTTAACGATGCACTCATACATATGCGGCACTCTAACACTAAACAGTGGGGGGGACCTGATATGTGGTGCTGGAGGTGGCCATCATAAAGTAGCAGAGCAGTGTCTGTAATTGCCAACTACATATTATGGGAGGCCTTTTGAGAAATAATTCAGTCTTGCGCTCATGTTACATCATACTCTCTCACAAATACTATCATACGCTCTCGCAACTCTTGATACGTTATATCAAGAGTCAAGAGTCGGTTGCAGAAAGCGCTATTGTGAGCAACAGATCAACTCTATCATACTCTCTCGCAACTCTTGAAATGTTATATCAAGAGTTGCTAATGTTGCTGAATGTTGTTAAAAAAAATATTTTCTAACTTAGTAGCAGTGGTAAACGATCATTTGATTGCTTGTGTTGGAACATTTGCAATTAAGTGATTTGTTACTGTTGTTGTTGAAACAGTGGCCGTTTCTCACTTTTCTGTGTCACGCAACGCAGTTTTAAGATAATTTGAGGCGAGAAATTAGCCATTTAGAGTCTAAACATGTGCTGTGTGTATTAAGATATGACGTATTTATTGTTTGGCATGGACGTTGGCGGCGATCAGCTCCGCCTCTGTGGACGCTCGGTGCGCACTGTGCGCCGGCACAGAGCAGCTTAGCTCGGCCTGTCCTGAGGACCAATCGCAGCTCTTGCCGTCTCCGTTGTCCCTTGATGGAGTGACGGACACTTAAAAAACATGAGAGATATCACAACAAACATGAAGACTCCCTATTGGGTCAACAGGGATATTAGTCATTTGTAAAATTACTGGATGAAGAACAAAAAGAATACAATCCTGAACTTGGAAAAGATGGCACAAGGATGGGGCTAAAATATTGAGGATGAGAATGGAGGAAAACATTGAACTGTGGAGGGCAGCAATATACCTCTCAGTGTACAGCCCGCTGGAAATTATTAGAGGAAGAAGATGATTGCAGAAATTACTTTTACTAAGCTGCTCTGCACAGCATTAGCAACAACTGCCTATGCTACGAAGCAACCTAAAATCAGGAAAGAGTCGAAAAGAGAACGGGACAATGTATGCAATCAAACATGTATAAGTGGAATATTTCATAAATGAAGAGGTTATCCGTCTTGTATGAAGGGAGTGTGTCTGGTAGGAGGAAGAGGAAGAGAAGGAGGAGGCCAAACAAAGAACAGTCAAACCAAACCAATTGTGTCTGTCCATGCTCAGAGAGCTTTAATGTCTCAGGGAACGAAATCAATAAACAACTACTTTTCCTCCTGTGGCAGAAGTTAAAAGATGGAAGACAGAAGCTAGGAGCTATTTACAGCACACAATGTGTTACTAAGGCAGCACATGTTGGAGAAATCAGTGACAAGAATTGCAGCATGTGAGGAATTATACATTCCAAATTTAGGTTAGCAGGAAGCGAGCAGCAAGGTTGTACATCTACATACCCCTGAACCTTCAGCTCAGCTGCTGTTGCATCTCTCCACACCATCTGCTGCATTTTAAATGATGCTCTCAAGGCTTTTCTGTATCGGCTGTGTCCTTGTTCAGACAGTCTGTGTGTGTCACATGGCCTCGAACCAAAAGAAGATAACGGCAAAGGCGAGGCATGTGAATATCTTAGCAGTGTTATCACAACACGGGGAGTCGTCTCCTCTTCAGCAATTAATCACGGCTGCTGCATGGAAGATGATTTATAATCACGGGTGATAGCATGATTAGCAGCTGGTTATATTTCAAAGTGCCCGGCGCAGATCTTTATTTTAAATGTGTTCCGAAAGGTACTTGATGTGTGTGTGTGTGTGTTTAGGTGTGAAGTTTGGCCTCCAGAAAGGTCACATTCTGCTCTACTTCTGCAGAAGTGCCTTCATTGTATGTGTTCGTTTTTATAATAAATACTAAAGGAAGGAGAAAAATTAGTTGTATGATATGAGAAAAGTGGAAAGTGGGTCAAATTTCGGTTTTGTACTATACCATGATGATAGAATAAATTACTAAAATCCATGACATATTTGGTGTTCAGATGATCTAAGAGAAGAATTAGTAAATTTTGATTTTAATTTGATAAATGAATACAGCATGAATGTTAGGTGTAGCAATGCTCGGATCCAAAATGCAAAAGACAGGAATCAGGATGAATAATCGACAGTGAGGCTTTATTGCTCTACAAACAAAAGGAATAACAATCCAAGTTTTCAAAGAACTCGTTCGTAACAAAAATGACAAAACCTATTCGAACTCTTAGCTTCCAAAAAATACTTGCTATCAAGCTTGAAACAATGACTTCTTCGTGTTGCACAAACGACGCACTGACACTAACTGAGGGAAGTGGGGATATTATAAAGAGGAGAGGAAATCAAGGGCAGGTGTGTGTGATTACTGAGGATCACCAGGTGCAGTGCATGAGATAATTAGGAGGAAGTGTGTCAAGGTGGATACAGTGCCAGCGTGTGCTTACTAAAATACAAGGGGAAGTGAACCTAAACCAACACCAAAACATGACATGAACTAAAAACGCTACATCCATTTTACCTTTGACATGCCTGAAAATTTGGAGTTTATCTCAAAACAATGCATTAATTTCCTTATCCAGATTGTGTGTTCAATCCACCATTGATTTGTCTTTCATCATCATCTCTTAAAGACACACTTTTATCTCCATTCGGTGTTGTGCAGAGGATTCTACCTTTCATTATTGAAATATGTTAACCCGAGAGAAAAATACATAACCCTCACTTGAAAGTTCAATTACCTCCTGTTAGAAATAGAGGCATTAATTAATTTCCAACACATGAAAGGCCGTCAATTCCTCATAAATCTCTTTTTTATCCAAGGATTTGGCACTAACGATTTAGAGGCCACCATATTCAACACATCTGACATGAATTGCACCTGTGTTCTGCTCAGTTGCTTCAGAGAGATATAATGGTTATGATGACATTTTTAAATATAGATATTATATACTTAAGGCCAGTGAAGAGCAGTTTGAAAGGTTTGCTGAAATAATAATCTTATGTTTGATTCTGGAATAGTAATGGATCCCAGAAGCAGGAGAAAGCAGGGTAGATAGATAACAGTGTAATAATCTAAAACCCTATTCAATCGGGTAAAAACTAATGCAAAGCACTGAACAGCCCCCACATTTGGACACAAATGTAGAATATTCAATTTCCAGCTGCAAGGCAGTGGAGCTATGAATATGCTACCATTGGCAATTTCGGTGTTTCCACACAATCATTTTAAGAAGCATCTGGACATGAGCATTTGGACAACTCTGTGAAGAAGGAACGGCGCATGGAATTCATCTTCAAACGAACTAAGCAAGTCTGAACTAACGCACTCTCTCTACCTCCCTCCCTCTCTTTAAAACACGGACGCGCACACACACAGTTTAAGTTTCTGTTACAGTACAGTACTATATTCTTGATATTCTCAGATTCCATGGTGCGCTGTGTGCAACGTATGAAATACTTATTTACTGTGTGTACTTCTTGGTTTGTGACTGTTACTGCCTGGTTGTCAGCAGTTTAGAATGAAAGCATCTTGCCCCTACCCCCTATGCTGTAAGAATACACACAAACACACCTTAAGTCAGGCCTGATAGTACTGTTTGACAGCTCCCGCTTCTGTATGACGGATGCAAAGCAAACAAATAATGTTGCATCGTTTTTCTTCATGAAGCCCAAACGGAGGCAGAATATCATCAACAACAACAATCTCCAAAAGGTTGCACATTGCAGCTTTAAATAAACAGTCCTTTAAATATCACTATTCATCAGTGCACAAGCTGCTGCATCAGTGAAAAAAAATCCTTCAGAAGCACATTGCTCCTGTAGTGGCTTGGCTGGTGATAAGCACATATCACTGACATTAAGCTATGCATTCAAGCAAACATTTACAATATTGCTCTCTTCTTCACACAGGATCTTCACTTCACAATACATCACTGGAATATGTGCAAGGGATTTTTTTTCCAGCCCATAATCACTACAACTAAAGGGTATTTGAGGCAGCTGATGTGGTTCAGCTGATGTGAGTGGCTCTTGATGCTTCCCTCAGGATGTACTTAGGCTTGTCCAACTGGGAGGAGACCCTGTGGCACAACCTCAAATCCCCGGAGGGATTAGGATCCTTCTGGGTGAGGGACACCTTGGGATCCCCTATAGGATAGTTTGAGAGTATTACAGGGATGGTTTAGATAACTTGCTCACATCTCATTCCTAGCAACTACCAGAAAATGGATGGATGGAAATGTCGATTGACACATTATCTGTTACATCGCTGACAAAAACACTGCAGGTGTTTTATGAGGATGGAGGTGTTCCCTCGTTTGGCTCCTATAGCTTGATGGCAGCGCCTGCACAGAGGACAGCCATCGTCTATTTCTTTACCGTCTGTGCGTTGTTTAAACCCAAAATAGTTCCAAATGTGACTTTTGGAGTTTGGTTTTTAGCCCATCATATCCCTGGACGTCACCAGTAACAGGCCAACAGCCAATCATTTAGCAGCTGTGTAGTTCGGTTGCAGGAGTTGCAATGTGGGTTTGTTTACAAGGGAGTAGCATACATGCAGTGAGAAGTCGGGAGGCCGGGAAGAGAGTAGTCGCGGGCGCTATTTCGCGGAAATTGGCACCGATATATCGGTATATCGTAATCCACGGTATTACCGTCGTGTAGAATTTCTAGATCGTAGAAACAGTTACGATTTGCCACTGTGGTGTACCATGGGTACCATTACCGGACAGCGGCACTGTCTAAAAGACAGCATCTCCTTGTGTAAAGTGCTCTGAATAGTTGGACGATGCACAGCGACACCATCTGCAGCAAGATGATGTTGTAGGTCTTTGGAGCTGGTCTGTGGGTTGACTGTGACTGTTCTCACTATCCTTCACCTCTGCTTATCTGAGATTTTTCTTGGTCTGACACTTTGGGCCATAACTAGAACTGTGCCTGTGGTCTGAGACTGAGAGCTTTAATCCCAGAGATAGCTTTCTGTATCCTTCCCCTAAACCAGTTCTTCTCAAAAAGCGGGGTGGGCCCCCTGGGGGCACGCGGTGCGATGCCAGGGGGGGCAAATAGGGCTGGACGATGAATGAATTTTAATCGATTTTGGCTTCTCACGATCATAAAAACGATTAATGTGCCACATGGCGAGGCGTGTATGTAAATTCCTTACGTGCAGCAGCAAGCATGTGACGTGTGTGGATCAATAATATGAGGAGCGAGTGATTGAAAACATGGCAGAAAGGCAGAAAGATGCAAAGAGGAGAAACACTTACAATTGGCCTCCTTAAATACTCTTTACTCTTTCTCATGATTGGATTGTGTATGGAGGTCAAGGGTCACTGGGGTTACCAAACCATTCACCATACCAATTAGTATTAAAGGTATTGAAATCGATACAATGACAAGGGTGCCTAAATTTTTTGTTTAAATAATTCTTGCACACTTTCTGTAAATCATATAAACTGTATTTCACTACTCAAATATCACTGTGTTTGTCTCCTATATGATATATTTAACTTGACATTTCTTATCCAAACAACCATTGATTTATAAAGGAAAATCATGAAAATTTACAGGGGTGCCCAAACTTAGTGCAGTGGCCCTAAGGCATCCATGCCGAAGTTTGAGGCACCAGCAAACTCATTAGGTGCCCCATGTGTTGAGCCTAGAGTGTCCTGCAGTTTTTAACTCTTTCTTCCATGACATGTGCCACATATCCTCCCTCTCTCTCCCCATTGTACTAACATAATACAGGCAAAATAAAACTCAGCGCAAATTATGCTCCTGATGGGAAGTTTTGACCAAGAAGGAAATGTTTCAGTGCAATAGAAAAAAAGACTATAAGTGAACATATTGGTACACTTTTCTTAATTAAAAATGATATGAGTGAGGTAACCCATAATGATAAAAGCAGACTGTCATTTTAAGAGACAGCTGGTTGCATGAACATAGTCATTAAATCTAATTTCAGGATGCTTCCACACTCGCTAATGAGAGTTTATGAAGCTTGTGGATGACAGTACTGTACACATTTCAGATACACAGCTCACTTACAGCATCTCTGACTGCAGTGGTGTGTACAGTATATTGAGATCATACCATTAGCTGAGCTTCCATTGCAAACAAAAAAAGAAGAAAAAAGTGAAGTGGAGAAGCCTTCAGTATATTTCGACGAGAGCTGGTTTGACCATAGTTTTGTCCAAGACTCCTCAACTGTGAGGCTTACAAACACAAGCACAAAATGTTGGAATATTCTTTCATAAATGGCGTTGGCCTTGCAAATAAAGCTCACACAAACACACAGCTGGTAACTGAATGCACAGAAAAATCTCTCCAAATTATTTGCATGGCACATGACACATCCATTTAACATCACACCATGAAAAAAAAAAACCAGCGCTGAAGCAATCACAGTGTTGGCTGGCCAACATCAGTGCTCCTAATACATTATCTATGGAGCTCAGTGATGCAGCCCCCGCTCTGATACACTATCTGTTCTCATTTCAGAGATGAATGGAAACCATTTGGAGGATAATAATAAAGATAACTAATACCAAACCAATCTTTTTATTTCAACACAGGACTATGTGGGATTTTTCACGAGTTAAAAAAAATGCTGGTATTGTTTTTACTCATTTAATAATAAAAAAATATTGGTTTTGGATACAGATGGAAGAAAAATATGGAGCAAAATGCAAAACTAAAGTGCTGCAAATGTGCTCTTCATTCACAAACCAATGGTATTGTCAGTTGCAGTAAGAAAACCTGTTTGCGATCAATGACCTTTTTAAAATGTAGGAATGGGACTGTATACAACTGTGCGTGCTGCAGAAATAAATCTGGTTTAATGAACTGGCAGCATCAGGGAATAATCCATTACAGGAAAGTGTACAATATTACTAATAAAAGGTCAGTATTATATTGTGTTATTTATTGTCACATGTACAACTCCATGATGCAGCAGCAAATAGCAGCAAGCATTTAGTCTGTGACTTTCATGGCTTAGGAGCAGAAAATGGTTTGAAGATTTGAAGCCTTAGCACAGGGGTCACCAACCTTTTTGAGACAGAGAGCTACCTTAAGGGTAAAAAATAATATGGAGGGCTACCATATAATATTTTTTTGTTTGTTTACCATTTAAATGATTAATATTATGCATTCAACTGCATACACATTCATTCCAGTGCTTACTCCTAACGATTATCAGTTTGTATAAACAATATCAAAGATATTTTACTGAGCGATCATACGGATACATGCAAGTGAGGTGAAGTGAAGTGAGCCCGCGGGCACCGTATTGGCTGCCCGCGGGCTACCAGGTGCCCGTGGGCACCACGTTGGTGACCCCTGCCTTAGCATGTCCAAAAATAAATATAATTTGCCAGAAATTAATGACTGCTAAAATGTTCAAAATCTTAAATCTGCATTTCCTCAGTTTAACCCTTAGAACACAGGACACTATTAGAATGAGCAACAGTGTCTTATGTCCTTTTCAGCACAACATAGAAAACAATATTTTCACAAACTATATAAACACACCTGAGTAAAAAAGTACCCAAACTGTTTAAATTTGGATTGAATTTGTGTCATTTGGAAATATGTCACAGTTGGTATGATTGACAAATGATAATGAAAGTAGCATGAAAGTGTTTGTAGTTTCGATCATAGTCACACCAGATATAAACATGGACAATACTGTCATTTAAACTGTGTACATATGTTTAGTAGCCTTGGTCTAACAATATAATCTTAATATATGGATGCAGTACTGTAATAGACATGATTTAACAGTTATTGGCTGTCATTTTTGGCATGACACAAACTGTTTATTTATTTCCCTCACAGAAGCACACGATACCTAAATTATGAAGAGAAAGAGCACATTTACCAAGTTTCTGGCATTAAAATAAAATGTAAATATAGTGTTTACTTTTAGCAGAGGGAAATAAGATAATGAATACTCATCATCTTCATAAGAATAAACAGAAATGCAGGTGGTTACAGGCATAAAGCAATGATTTTCCACTTCAATCCTGGATTTAATTGGCCTGGACAATGTTTCACAAAAGCAATGGCACATAAATTGCCATGGAGATTTATTTTGCATCAGCTTCAGACCAGGCTAACAACCGGGCTTATAGTGTGCGTGTAAAGCCTGCCCCACACTGGAGGATATTCAACTCCGACTTGATTTTAAAAAACGTTGGAGACCGCAGAAACGACAAAGTTTGTAATCGATTTCCAATGTCTTCATCCTGACAAAGCAGAGAGTAGATGATCCAGTTAAAGGAGGCGATTTGAGATCTCAGAGAAACGTGATTTAACAGGACTTTACATCATGTCAACCCCTCACACTAGGATAACCTTTTCAAAATCAGCCTAAAATCGGAAGACACCCACGACTGTAGGGAGGACCCAAAATCTGGTCAATAACCCTCTAGTGGGGACAGGATTAAAGCGATGATAAATATCTCCTCTGACTTTGTCACTGAGAAGAAATCGATTACTTTAATCTTGAATTCCTCTGTTCTGCTTTTGTAAAAGTCCTCGGCTCACAAACAGGCTGGAGATAATGAGACACAGGTGCAACACGCTAGCAGGTGATCAAGTCATCACCACACAGGCTGGAAACACACACCAGAGCAGGAAGTAAAAGAGAAGCAGATATTTTAGGCAAGGTGATGTTCCAACATTCAACAGGAAATGGAAACTTAAGGACATAGGAAATGGAAATTGAGCCACTTTAAACATGAAATGTGACCAGCCACAATGTTGTCAGACGTCACTGACAGTCAGCTACAGAGTCTGAATCTGATTGAAATCTGATTTTACTATCACTTGGCTCCCTACGAAGGAGAACATCTTTGAGGCTGAAATTCTCCCTAAACCAGTTTGAGGGGGTGTCTACATTCATGACCACATCTTCTCCAAATATTTTCAGATTTCCGTGTGTTGGACATTGTTGGAAAGCTTAGAAAGCACACTTTCAAAGCCTTAAACCATTGGTTCTCAAAGTGCGGCCCGGGGGCCAATGGCGGCCCACAAAAACATTTCTGGCGGCCCGCAATGAATTACATTTGATACTTTTAATCCCGGAGGTACTAAGTTTGTTAAATGTTTATTGGACATTACTGGATACAGACTAATAAGTGTAAACTGTAGAACAGCAATCTGGTCATTAAAATTATTACAAATGGCGGCCCTCAGTCCAATGTTGGGTTCCTAAATTGGCCGTCAGGTATCAAAACTTTGAGATTCCCTGCCTTAAACTAAACTAAATAAACGTGTCTTTCTTTCTATTCTGTTCTCTCTCTCCCCCTCTCCTTCTTTCCATTTCTTGATGGATATCGACCGTTTCCTCTGAGAAAGAATTTGTTTTTCGCATTGACAGCAAATGGGGGCACGGTTTCATCTGCTCGGCCAGCTGTGATTCCCGTCTGAGACGTGGCCGCCGTCTGTACGCTGTTCCACAGTATTTAGTCACAATATCGGCAGTGGTCAGCCAAGCAGAATGTCTCCAATACTGACCTCATCAGTGAACATCCTATGCACTTATCCCTCTCTCTGTGTGTGTGTGTGTGTGTGTGTGTGTGCGTGTGTGTATTTACAGTACATTGCATCTCTCCACACCCACGTCAAGGTCAGACACTCACGTGTTGGTTGGATGACTCACTGAAAAGGAACATCATGTACAATGAGCAATTTCAGAGTCAAATGAGAAGCTTTAATGATACGGAATAAATGGATGACAGGCGTAAGAAATAAATGAGGGGGGATTCAGTGATGAGGAGACACAGACTTATTTCTGTAATGCCATAACGGATGTTACTGTCCACATGGTTTCTGTTTGAGCTATTGAAATGTTCAGATTGCAGATAGCCCACTGATATACACAGAAGGTTATCCTCCTTTAATTATTATCAGTTATCAAGTCTGATGAGGAGGAGGAAAGGAAAGCGGGAGGAGAAGAGGAAGTGAAAGGATTAATTTTATCTCAATCACTAACGAATTGCTTCATTTGCACATGAAACGAAGAGGCAGCTCAAATTCCACTCAGCTGACGCTGTGTGTCGTGTGTGTTTTGGCTGCATTTTCTCAAAAAACAAAAAATACTTAACCACAACTATTCAAGGACACAAGTTAATAGAAATGGCAGCTATATGAGATCAGCCCAACAGCACATGAAATCCCACTCTGTCTAATAGTTCTAATAGATAGCATCACAACATTGAATAAAAGCACAAACACATACTGGCATCCTCAATTTTTTTTTGGAATGAGCTCCAAAATTGTGTATGATTATGATTCTGTTATGATTCGGACAGTGAATGATTGTCATTTAAATGAAGATAATGTGAATAAAGTGTCATTGCGTACTGCTGTTGCTTTGTTTGCTGCTTTTTAACATTTTAAATGTGGTTTTGTCGCGTTGTTGCCAAAATTCTGAGCCGTTTCCAAGTACAAAACAACCCAAAATAAAATGAATTCATTCATTCATGATGCATGAGCCACAAGAGCATCGGCAGACAGACAGATCAGTTGTCTACTTCTTTGTCATTTAAAAATGCATAAATTATGCTCTCAATTCACCTGCCATCATCATTACAAGTTTAAAAACGCTGATGTCTTCATTTCCGTTTGAAAACTGCTGGGCTGCCTCTTATTATAGTTGGGCAAAAATCAGCTGACTCGATCAGATACAGAACTGAAGCAAAACTAAGCAAAAAATGACAGAGGAGAAAAGTGGCTTCTTATTCACCTGTATTCTCATGCCCAGGTATCCAAGTGGTCACGTGGTATATTCTACATTTAGATTTATTATAATGGATGCAGATTCCTTCTGGACAGAGATCTTTTTATTATTATTATTATTATTATTATTATTATTATTATTAGTTGAAAATAATGTTTTTTTTTTAGTATTATTCATTTGGATGGCTGTTGGGATGTAAAAGGGATTTTTAAAAGAACATTTGGGAATTATCTTATTGGACAATGCACTGATGTACAATCAAAATTATTTTCCTGTTACACGAATGCAAGGATAGTTTTCTGCAATCAGAAAGGTCACCCATTCATTCATATAACATTTATGGCCATGTAGTCTATCAGCTTTTAAGTCTATTTTATATTGTCATACAATTTGCCCTACAAAGATGTATTATTATTATGATGATGATTATAATAATGTATTCATTGATTTATTGATTTATTGTATTTGGCTGTGTTTTTATAAACGTATAAAGCCTTACACGCTACAACCTCTAGTTGCTGTTGCTGAAGCCCAATTACTGTGAATAAATATCTGGATGTTGGCAGCTTGTTAGTTTGATTCATTCATTAAATTCTCTGTAATGACTGAGACTTTTCAAAAAAAATAACAGCAGAAAAATAGGACTTTGCATCCCGAGTGGAAACTGTGCTCTCGCCCACATCAGAAGTGTGACACCGATGTTGATCCGGTGTTAACAGCGATGGAGGATTGTGCTGCTGACGTGGTTCTTTGTGGGTTGTGTGAAGCCGTAACTGTAAAACATATGGGTTTATAATTTATCACCCTTCAACTCACAGGAAAGTATCTCACTCTTTGCAATTCAGGGCAATACTGCATCTGTTAATATCTGTCTTCACCCTTGCTTTTACTTATTAATGAATACTATGGCATTGTGGGTAAAAATATATGTATGGCTGTCATACCATAAGGTATGATGTTAGATTAAAGGATTATAGGCTCTTTATGGACACATCATCATCCAATTTAATACAGAAACAGTTAATAGTGATTTCAGGCACAACAGTTCATTTATAACTGCAGTGAGCAGCATAAGTAAGAAAAATACTACAAACTGAGCCGTATTTTTCTTGTTAGATCTGAAAATTAAGTAGATATCTACCTTTATGTTCAGCGACAGCTTTAGTGGGAAAGCTCCTGGCCTTCATACCATGTTTTCCAAATCCATTCTCTCCTGTAGCCAGATCTTGTGAGATTAATGAGTCTATACCCTTGGGCAAAAGACATACAATTAAAGTTTGATCTGACAGTTTTAGGAATAAATATCATATCATATCATATCATTTTCTACCACTTTATCCTCCTCATGAGCTGACCGTAAGTCGAAAGGCCAACATACTGAGAAGTACAACCATTCACTCTCACTCTGTCCAAACCAAATCCACAATCTGCATGTCTTTAGACTGTGGGAGATACCAAGACAGATCCCGTGTGCACACAGGGAAATTATGCAAACTGGGATCCAAAGCAGTGAACTTCTTGCTAAGAGGCGACAACTCTAACCACTTCATCATCATGTGTCTCATCACGATTCAAATTATATGGATTTAATAACGGAATCTTGTTTTTAATCTGTTTTACAGTCACATATTTTTGTGTTTCATGAACTGAAGGACACCTACTTGCTTGAACATTCAGTTCATTTAATTCATTCTCCTCCTTAATGACTGTGTCGTGTCCTGACTTCCTCTCATTCAAACTTCAGTGAGCATAATTCCTCAGATCAGTCATCATTCATTCATTCATTCACGTTGTAACCAAAAAGTTAAAGACTGCCATGGAAAAGATCGGTTGTAGATTTTAATCTCAGTCTTTTCATTAGTGTCAAAGAGATGAATGATGAGCGCATGTGGAGGAAATTATTTCCTGCGGCTCAGGAACTTCCCATATCCATCAGCTGATGTATACAATATTACCCTGGCTCTGTCGCTGCATGAGCTCATGCTTCAGATTCATGAGCTGCTGCGTGTCCTTGGGATGTCCTCCCCAGAGATCTCACACCGTCTTACATCAGCTCCAATGTTATGGATGGAGCAATATGGAATATGGAGCGAAAATTCAAATGAAATTGGGCTCTGATCAAAGAAAAATCTAACTAGTTTGCATCATTTCTATCATAAAAAATGAATAAGGGCGAGCATTTTAGATATAGGAAACATTGTCTGCAAACAATAATAAAATAATTTTTCCAATTATAATAATAATAAAAAAAATCACACAAGCAGCTACTGGCAGAACCCAGAGTTTGGTATATACTCTGAACTGCAAATGAAGGCAAAGAAGGAGGCAGTAATGCAACATGGTCTTCTGACGCAGACCAGGAAATGCAGCAACACCAGTTACATCACAAACAAAAATATGTACCACATATAACAAACACAGATGTAAGCTTTTTGTTGTGTGTTTCATGTATTTCCTATTTGTTTCCCCACTCTCAGTTCCTCAACAACTTCACTTTAGAAAGACAAAGTTTTGGGATTGAACAGCACATTAGAAACTACAGGAACTGTGCACTACCTGCACAGCACCAAACAGCAGAAAGACAAAATGGTCACTGTTGTGGTTATGGTAATAGGTAGGGTCAGGGAAAGGGACAGGGTTAAGGGATGTAGCACATCGTCACATGAACCACTACTCCATGTGCGAAAGCAGAAGAAAACACTGTGCATTACTTTTCGTAGCTTTCACTGCAAACCTTTCAACAGGCTGAACAGCGACAGTGGCCTGACACTGTCCATGGTGCTGAACTGGACAACAGCTAAGAGACAGGTGAGACAAAGTTTGATTTCTCTCGTGAAGAAAATTCCCATTTGCAAGAAAGACAGACAGACATACATATACATATATATATATATATACATACATACTGCAAATATATATAGACATGTATTCTAGGTTGTAGTAAATGAGTAACAGCAATCATTGCATGTGCTGTAAATGTTTAACTGTGTTGCCTAGATATGACAGAAGGCAGTTGGTGCTATTTGGATGAAATGAAATGTAACCGTGTGTCACGATCCACACTCACTGCACCTTCCAACAGCATTATTGTTTGTTTTCCTCTGCTGCTTCCGTGTGCTCTCTCTCTGCAGGTGGCGTGGTTGACCTACTTTCCTGAAGACGCTGGTGATCGTCTCCACCTGCGAGGCTCTGCCCCACCAGCGCTCTTAAGCCGGAGCCGCCAGCTCACCAGTGTCAGTTCATTTTTTCTCACCAGCCGGGTATAGTCACACGTCTTGTATCTCTAAACGCTAAAGAAACCTCGAATCCCTGGATACTTACCCGCTCTGCTCTCCAGGGGCCTCATGTACAAAGACTTGCGTGGATTTCCTACTTAATCTTGGCGTACGCCAAAACCCAGAAACTGTTGTACGCACAAATAAATTCAGATGTATCAAAGTGTGCAATGAAAGGAAAGAAAAGGAATTTCACGGAGTCTGAGCTAGAGATTCTTGTAAATGAAGTGGAGATGCGCAGGTAGATTTTGTCTGGCACCCCGTCAACAGGGATAAATATGGCCAAAAAAAGACGTGAGTGGGAGCGTGTGTGTGAGGCTGTAAATGCCGGGGGATCAGAGCAGCGCACAGACACAGAGATCAAGAAGAAATGGTCAGATGTCAAGGTGGAGGTGAAGCTGAGGATATCTGCCCACCGCCAAAGCGAAGTGACCGCAACAGGCGGGGGGACAGGAGTGGAGCAACTCGCCCCCTTCGACAAGAGAGTGAAGAGAGTGACCTCTTTAGTGCATGACACAGCTCTCACCGGAGTGGTGGGAGCCCATGAAGGTGACACGGATCATCCCCAAGGTAATATATGCTGCACTCATAAATGTTGTAATTATACAGGTCATACAATTAGCTGCTCACAATACACATTGCTCGTGTGTAAAGATGCCAGGATATTAAACACTGACTCATGTTTTTTTATTTTTCTTCTCAATAGATGATAAGCCAGAAGAGGGCACGGACTCCTCCAGGACAATTAAAATAAACTATTCACCCAGAAGTCAGCCATCGCGCACTGTGCCAGCCTCCAGCCTGTTTCCAACCATGCTGTTAGTCATAATGAATGACTCATGCGTTGAACCAGGCCACCTTACCACGATGTTAGTTAGCTGCATTTGCTCATCACATATGATTTGAACATTGATGGAATGAAAATGTTTCATCCTGTGATGCAGCTTTTATAGCAATTTGTGTGCAGTCAATAGCTCCGATAACATTATGGAAACCGGCTCTTGCTGAAAATTGCACTTTAAGGTTGGCCTTAAAATGTTCTCGGAGACGGAAGAGGAACATGTCCAGCATGTCCGTCTGGTCCGGCAGCGGCTACTTGAAAAACAGACTGCACGTCTACTTTCGTCTCCGCCTGCCACATCTGCGCTCGCGGCAAGTAGTTGAATCGTCCACCTGCTTGCCTCCTCAACCCACTCTCCATTCCTCGTTGCCCATGATCTCACATTGCCGTGGACTTCATTACTGGCCTCCCCCCATCCAACAATAACACCACCATCCTCATCGTGGTCGACAGATCGACGGAAGGCTGTCCATTTCATCCCCCTTCCCAAGCTGCCCTCTGCCGCCAAGACCGGGCAACTTCTCGTCAACCACGTCGTCCGTCTCTATGGTTTCCCCGTCGACATTGTCTCTGACAGAAGTCCCCAGTTGTCCTCCCAGGTATGGAAGGCTTTCTGCTCGGCCCTGGGCGCCTCCGTCAGTTTGTCCTCCGGCTATCACCCCATTCTAACGGCCAAACAGAAAGGGCAAATCAAAGCATGGAGAGCGCTTTACGTTGCGTCACTGCACACCACCCCACGGCCTGGAGCGCTTTCCTCCCCTGGGGCGAATACGCTCACAACTCCCTCACGGCTGCCTCCACCGGTGTCTCCCCCTTCACGGCTTCCCTTGGCCAGGCGGACAAAGTTGCGGTGCCATCTGTACAGGCTAACCTTCGTCGTTGTCAGTCTGTGTGGTGACAGGTGCGGGCCTCCCTTCTATGGACCTCCCAGCAATCACAGAGACAAGCCAACCGACACTGGATCCCCACACCAAATTACCAACCTGGACAAAAGGTCTGGCTTTCCTCAAAGGACCTCTCGCTCCAGGTTGAGTCCCGCAAGCTGGCACCCCAGTTCACATACCAACATGACAATGATCCAAAACACAAGGCCAAGTCGACCTGTCATTGGCTACAGCAAAATAAAGTGAAGGTTCTGGAGTGACTATCGCATTCTCCAAAAGAGAACTTGACGGGAAAATGTGCGGTCCTCCACGCCAACTCTGACCCATGCGTACGCACATACCTGGGGTAAGGAGAAACTGCGCCACTGATGGCAGAAGAAAGAAACGTGAGAAACTGTGTGAAACTGATCGACTAAAATAAATAGTTTTATTACCTCTCATATATTGCAAGAAAGGGATTAAAAAAAATTACATTTCTACAATGAACACACAAACACTCCCTGGAGTGCACACGGGAAACATGATTTAGGACAATAGTAGGACAGGGCAAATTATGTTTACACTGATATGAATGCAGTTCAATATATTAACATCCTATAGTCAATCGGGGTAATTCTCACACGTGTAGCAGATACCTAATCGATGGGCATATAAAGGCAGGTACTCACAATGTGTCATGGCGCACAATGGCTGCTTTGGCACTGTTAGAAGATGTGGCAAACGGAAGGATACGGAGGGAGCGGAACTTCCGAGACCAGCAAGACCCACTGGCCAACAGTGATGAGTGGCTGATGAGCCGTTTCCGACTCCCACAAGCTGTCCTCTTGGATCTGTGTACGGCATTGGGCCCAGCTTAGGAGAGGAGCACCCGCAGAAACCACGCCGTGCCAGTCCCGCTCCAAGTGCTCACAACACTCGGGTTTCTGGCAACCGGCACATTCCAGAGGGAATTGGCTGACCAGTCAGGGATATCCCAGCCAACCTTCAGTCGTGTTAGGAGGTATAATTGGTTTGTCGAATCAGTATATAAAGTTTCCTTATACGGTGGGTGAACAGGCAAATAAAAAAGTGCAATTTGCAGCAATGTCCGGTTTCCCAAATGTAATCTGTGCCATTGACTGCACTCAAGAGCACCGAGTGAGAATGAATTTGCTTTCATTAATCGTAAGCATTTTCATTCCCTCAATGTCCAAATCATAATGCAGACATGTTGCTCACAAATGTAGTGGCTCGGTGGCCTGGGGCAACCCATGATTCATTTATACTGAGACACAGCAGTGTTGGGCGCAGACTGGAGGCTGGCGCTGTACGTGATGGGTGGCTTCTAGGTACGGATAATTAATGTGGAAATTCTGTACTTGTGTTTAACCCGTTCACCAACCTTGCAGGCGACAGTGGATACCCCCTCAAGCGGTGGCTACTCACCCCTTTTACGAACCCACAGAGCGCAGAGGAGAGGACATATAATCTGCGCCACAGCCAGGCACGCAGTATCGTAGAGCGCACCATCGGGCTCCTGAAGGGCAGGTGGCGGTGTCTCGACAGCACAGGGGGAATGCTATGCTACAAGCCCGAGAAGGTCTGCAATATAGTCAGAGCGTGTGCTGTGCTGCATCACGTGGCAAAACTTAAGGATGTGGCCCCCCCCCCCCGACACTGATCGTCTTGGCCCCGACCCGGACCCCTATCCCCAGGCATTTGAGCCAAATGCTGCTGCCGTGCGCCAGGGTTTGGATGTGATGCGTCGCTTATGAAAACAGAGGTATGAAAACAGAGGTATGGAAACAAATTCAAAATAATCATTTATTGATTAACTCCTTGAAGGTGGTGTTGAGCTCAGACAGGACATGCTTTATCCCCCGCAGTTCTCCAGCAACTTCGCAGTGATTGTGTCCCGCTGTGTCTGCAGGACTGCATCTGTGAGGACACGGCCGCTGGGGGGCTGGGATGCACGAGGTGCAGTGGAGACGCTGGGTGCACAGGGCAGCACCACGGACCTCGCTTGGACCCGCAGCAACTACAAAAAATTTTGAATAAAGTCACTTGTTTTGTGAACGGAGTCTCAATCGTTTCTGTACATAAATGGGTAAACACAACTTTGATGCATTTGGTTTACACTCATTTCAAATATGGGAATACAAATTACATACCTTGTTCTTCTTCTTGTGGAGCAGCATCGGTGTCCCCCTCCACCTCCGTCACCACTCCACTCAGGAGGGATTCCCTGATGATCCCCGCCGGGTTTTTCATCCAGCGGGGTGAGCTCCGGTTGGCCCGTTCCCCCGCCCGTGGCACAGACGCTCTGCCTGTGTGAGGCCAGGCGCTTTTTTGCATCCACTCTGACCACTTCTTTTTCACCTCGGCCACACTCCGACCTTCTGAGGCAACAGCATTGACGTTATCCGCCACATGCTGCCACTCAAGAGCCTTTTTAGCATTGGTGACCCCAACACTGTGCCCACCAAACAATAACGCCTTCCTCTTCTCCACCTCCCCGACAAGAACTTCCACCTCACACTGAGTAAAATTACGTTTCTTTGCCTTTCTCTCAGATTTCGCCATTATTTCAGTCATTAATCTATATTCATGAGGGGTGTTTCTCTGAATATTTATAGGCGTGGTATGACCCGCACACAGGTGCGCCACATTTCGAGTGGATTGGGATTTATAAAGGGAAATCGGCGTAGGACGTGCGTGCGCTCTGTTTTATAAATCAGGATATTTTTGTGCGTAAGCACTTTCTGTGTTTCGTGCGTACGCCAATTTTGACATCGGCCCTACGCACAGTTTTATAAATGAGGCCCCTGGATGACTGAGAACCTTTACCAACATTGCAAGCAATATACATACATATTACATTACAACCACTTAAAATATGTTTTGTTTTTTTTCCCACAGGAAAATAAGCCAATCCGGAGATACAGAAATGTGCCTATTATAAGTATGTTTCTGTCTGGAGCAGACGTAAAGCCGGCCCTGAGACTATCCAGGGACAGCCTGAATATGCTGTTCCAAATCATGCCCCAGGACAAGTCCCATGGGTGGAGTCATGAGATTTAGGTGCTGGTGACCGTCTACTGGTTGGCTTGTGGACCCTCCTACAGGGTCACGGTGGACATGTCAACAGTTTGCAGGGTCATCCACAAGAAGGTGAACAAAATGATGACCATTATTCACCAGATCATCCATTTCCCCTTGGGGGTGGTGGAGTCTGGCTTTGCCCGCTTGGCTGGACATGAGGCATTCCGTCATATTGCTGGAGCCATTGATGGGTGC
Source organism: Microchirus variegatus (assembly GCF_963457635.1). Lineage (NCBI taxonomy): Eukaryota > Metazoa > Chordata > Actinopteri > Pleuronectiformes > Soleidae > Microchirus > Microchirus variegatus. The sequence continues at coordinate 6,177,528 of NC_139813.1, read as the reverse complement.
CACATCCGTGTTGTTCCCTCTAGAGAACCACAGAAAAGATGCTATATGAATAGGAAACTTTTCCCATCCATAATATTGCAGGGTGTCTGTGATGCTGGGGGGAAATTCTTGGATGTCTTCATCGGGAATCCAGGATCGGTCCATGACTCCATGGTTCTCCGCAGATCACCAATATTCCGGCAGGCCCTGTATCCACCAGCTGGATACGTTCTACTGGGAGATGGAGGATACCCATGTCTGCAGCATCCCGTGGCCATCATGACACCGTACCGCCAGCCAGTAGCCAGTAAGATTATTCTCTAAAAAGCACAAATAACACATAAGACAATGTAAGTTGACTGAAATATAGTTCATTGTGGGTTTTTTTGTGAATATTCATTAATTTGATTATTTCTATTTTAACAGACAGAGTTGAACCCAGATTCAATCACCACCATGTCAAGGCCCGAATTGTAACCGAGCGCACCTTTGGAACGCTCAAGACCCGCTGGCACAACATTTTTCTGCGGGATGTTGAGGTGCGCCCTCTCTTCACCCTGAAAGTGAGTCGGTGCCTGCTGCATTCTCCATAACATCTGCGTGGGTGCAGGAGACATCATCGAGGTTGAGGAAGATGATGATGGCAGCAGTGAGGACGAGGACGACAGTGAGGATGAAGCCCCTGGTGTGGACCTGTCAGGGAAGGGCACCAGGGCAAGGCTTGCTGCACAGCTTTCCGCAACCACTGTGCTGCCACATTTTCTCAGTGAACACGACTACTGAATAAAAATTGGAAATGGTGTCTGTCTCTACTGCTCTGTTTTTTTTTTCCATTACCTGAAAATATAAAGATTAATGAAAAACATGTTTACTTATATCTTATGTACATATGTTATGTTGATTTGCTCAACATAAAGAAGTAAAACAGATTACCTTGTATTTGTCCTTGAGGTTGTTCCACTTCTTTTTTGCCTGCTTTGCAGTGCTGCGCAGAGTGATGCACTGCTACTTTTATGAAGATATATAAGTAGAATGGCTAAATGTTTCTCAAACACTTTCACAGACAGATAATATGACCACTGATAATCACTCACTCCCATCCAGTCTGGGATGAATTAAGCCTCCCCGTGAGCAGGGTCTCATTGGCTGCTCGCCACCCGATAAGTGACCGGGTTTCTTCATTTGTCCCTAAATTAAAATACCCTATGTTGAAAAGAAATACATTACAACAGTGTATTATACATACATATGTTTTTTTATTTAACCTTTATTTTACCAGGAAAGTCCCATTGAGATTAAAAACCTCTTTTTCGAGGGAGTCCTGGCCAATATGTATAGTATATTTAACATAAACATGTATATAAAGTATAATAGTATGTGCCAAAAAATTACAGCAGTGGTAGTAGTAGTACAACTAATGCTCATATTTAGAAAAGGAGTACATTAATATGTGATTTGATACGTTAATGTCAATACTAACTTTCGGCTCATGTCAAAAACTACATTAAAAAGAGAATGATGATTCAATATCATATCTATCGTTCACACCAAGTATCTGATGACGGAGCCGTCTGAGCCAGCGGATCATTTCATCAGGTCAGGCCGAGGTAACGCTGCTGTGTGCCGGCCACTGTGCGCACCGAGTGTACACTGAGACGGAGCTGATTACCTCCGACAGCATCGCTGCCAAACTATTAAATACATCACATCTTAATACACAAACCACATGTTTGGATTCTAGATGACTCATTTCTCGCCTCAAATGATTTTAAAACTGCGTTCCGGAACACAGAAATATATTTATTTCAGGTTTTTACTTACAGTTGTGCGTTCTCTGCTCTGACATGATCCGCCGAAATGTATTCTGGGATAGATGCCTTACTCAAGTACGCTCAAGTCACCACCCAATGCATACTTGGTAAAATGAGCGGAGCGAGAACACTCCCGGGTATGAGAACCGTACTCGCTGCTCGCGTTCTTGAGAATTGGAACAGAACTTGGGCTGAGGCTGATGACGTTTTCACAAGTACGGGAGCACAAGTATGGATATTGAGAAACGGCCAAGGACAGTGTTTATACCAGAAAGTATGTGTGTGTGTGTGTGTGTGTGTGTGTGTGTGTGTGTGTGTGTGTGTGTGTGTGTGTGTCAGCAGTGTTAAGCAGCACAATGAGCCCTGTGACATCAGTGATTAATTGGTGCAACAGAACATGGTGCTCAGGTCTCCCTGTAGGTTTGCGTCCGCTATTATATTCTGCTTACTGAAATATGAATCTGACAGTGAACAAATTGAATTTGTGGGTGCGTGTGTGTGTTTGTGTGTATAGACACACACTCAAGAGAAAATATGTAATGTCTTTCCTGCTTTTTTTTTCTCTCCACTGGCTCAATTACCGTGTGCCTTTTTGTAAACTCAATGATTTTCTCTGTAGACTTTGGTGCAGGAACTCAAGGGTTTAAAAGCAAGAGAAAGCTGGTGAGAGTTGAGAGAGACCCAGATGCAGCACACTTGTGAATACACAGACAATGAAGGCAGATCGGCAGCAACACTCACGCTCCGCCACAGCAGACGGGAACTTCCCGTAGTTGGGGACAGAAGTTTTTGAATAGGTCCAGGGTTCAAAGAAGTCAGGGAGGTCAGGAACAGGAACTCGGTCCACAGAAGCATTGAGAGGTCTTGCGTTGGGGTGGCAAAGAATAAACAGCGAGTGAGTGAGTGTGAAGCAGGAGTCTTTACACTGGGTTGATTACAGATAGAGCAGAAGATGAACCAGGTGATTATAATCAACTTATGAGGTGGGTGTGGCTGACAGGCTGGGTGAAGAGGAGGAGGCGGGGTGAGTGGAAAGTGGCTTTAACTGGAGAGAATGACAGATTATGACACCTGTGTTACTGGCAAGAACAAGTTCAGTTTGTTTAGTTTTAAGTAGCTAAAATCCATTTTTCTTATATTCTTATATCCCTGCTGGCAGCCATGTTTCCATAATAGCCTGACACTTTTCTCTTTTACAGGTTTAAACTCTTGTTCTTTCCATTGTTCTTATTTCCATTTCCCAAAGTCAAACTCATTATATTACCAGTTAAAATGACATGGAATAATACAATGGAGAAACTTTGAAAAAAAAAAAAGGGATGAACTACAGTAAATGGAACAGGGGAAAAAAAGAAGTGGAAGTGCATTTGGCCATCAAACAATCACAAACTACTCCTTCTCCTCTTCCAGCTGAGTCACATTTATTGCATGAGCTTGTGTGTGTGTGGATACTGTCAACACTGTCCTCTCACAGAAACATCAGCAAACACCAACTATTGTACCACTGCCTGTACATCATGTCTCAGGCACCAAACGGCCTCCCTTATTGTTAGTCTGACATTTCCGCAGCGCCCCTGAGCAAAGAAAGACTCTTTTGTAAAATACCAAGTGTTATATAAAGGCCTGTCCAGATGGGATTAATTGCACCAGAAGAGGTCAAGTTATTCTTGTGCAGGGAAGCATCATTTAATAAAAGAAAAATATGTGCCTCAGCAGTCTGGAGCATTAGAACTGTAAATGATTCATCCAGGACAGAGGCGTTAACTGAAATCACTGTCCGCCCTTTACACACTCAACACCATTATGACATATAGTCCTGCCTTTTAAGGTTTGAATGTTCTTGTCACTGTATATGGGAAGAAACAAATCAATTTTAAACAGCACTATTGTCCTTTACACCATGGAAGTGCACCGTTAGCCTATACCTAGACCTATAGAAGATCATTCATTTTCCCAGTTATTGACATTAGCATCTCGGGGGGGAAAATACATCAATGTTCTTCTCTCCCATCCTCTCTGGACCAGCATTGTTGCATTGCAGCTGTTGTTGAAATCATCAGCAAATTGTAAAGTGATGTAACCCACAGCAAAATGTGGGAGAAATGGTCCTGGTTTTGGCTCATGTGTCAAATTGTAGATGATTAAAATGGCAAAATGGTCCAAAGTTTGCTGAAGTTCATGCATTCTGATGTTGCAATAATGAGTTCACACAATCCAAAGCTGTTTAAAGCATCCAGCTGATGGTAACTCTAACCCTTTTACTTTCTCCCCATGAATAAAATAAAATAAAATAAAATAAAATAATGTTCTCTTCCTGGACTCACAATTAGGAGAAGAAGTCTTCGAAGACATCGTTTGTTGCATAAATAACGTTGCATGGCCATTTTTATGGTCTGTTCTGTGAAAACATGCACAATTGTGATTGCATTAATGCTGGCACTCTATTACTCTCAAACAGTGAATTAAGATTATTCTTATTAGATGAAATACTCTGAAGATAAGGGTTTGATAAACTGCACCATCTGCATCTGGTGATTAATAAAACATATGCTTGTGTGTTTTTGAAAACAAAGGTAACATTAGACATTAGCAGTCAGACATCAGCCCAGGGCTGATACATATTCTGTCTATGATCTGAACATATTTAATTAGAACTTATTTATCTCATCTTATGACTGACTTTTTTATTCTGTTTTAATCCTTACGAGTACTTGTCTGTGTCCATGTTACGTGTTGTTTTAAGGTCTGTGTGTGATGTGGATGCCTTTTTTACTGAAAAAGAAATCTACCTTTGTGTATAAATAAAGTCCCATGAACAAACTGCCTCTAGAATGATACGCTTTCAGCTCCACCAATATCTCCACAAGGTCCGATGATGGCAAGTTTGGATTTCTGTAGAGAAAACCTTGAACCTTAGGACACAGTTTCTGCATCTTATTTTCTCCCTTTAATGACAGTTTAGGATCAACAGAAATTGTGTGTGTGTGTAGCTTAAAGTTAGCTATATGAATGCATGACTATTGAAGCAGATTGAGAAAGATAGAAAGAAAGACATTTGTGAGTTATAGCCATAGATCAAGGATGACATTGAGATCTCAGTGGTGATCTGGATACAGAAACTAAGTGGCAGTGGTAGAAATTTGACTTTTTTTGCATGCTTTCTCCAGTAAAAAAATTAAGGCCAGTGTCCGTAGCTCTGTCGACGCAGGAGACGTGGCGACCTGAGGTAGCGCAATGGTGAGTCAAAAGTCCAGGGAGTTGAACAAACACAGGCAAATCACTAAGAAGTTACCACTGGAGAGTTAAAATCAATCTGACGCTGATGAATGGGCATCTCAGGCTTAAGAAGCCTCATGATTGCAAATCATGAGCAGGTGGGGAGGAGCTGCCGCAGGTGTAGCTGATCACCAGCGTCCTCAGGGAAAGTAGGTCAGCCACGCCTCCTGCAGAGAGGTGAGAGCAGCACAGCAGAGTCACAACAGCCATAATAATAGGGATAGTGGTGAGAGTGTGATCGTGACAGTTCCACATGTTTGGACTGAACTAGGTAAAAGAGATTCAGTTTTGCTGCCTCCTCTGCTTGAAATCCTCTACAACCTGAACTCAAAATGACAAAACTAATTTCATTTGAAGCTTTTCCCTCCATCTTAAAGGGGAAATAAGTAGTTTATAGTGCCATCTAGAGGAGAGGCTGAAATTTACAACAAAGACCTGCTGCTCTGCTCACCCCCTCCCTTCCCTGAGCGCTACGGTATCCGCAGCTGGTCAAATGTCGTCCTTGTCGTCTTTCTCCGTGTCAGCAGATGATGTTCGTGAGGCGAGGGAGAGGGCGAGCTACCGCGGCCGTAGCAGACGAAGCGGAGAGAGAGGAGGCGGGACTTCCGCTACAAGTAAAGAGACGCTTGTTTTGTTCTCTCGCGTTTGTCCTTACAGGCTCCGGTAGAAACATGGCGTCTCGCTGCTAACAGTGGCTATGCAACCGCGGTCCGCGGTCATGTTATTTAACATGACTTTTTGAAACACTACGAAAATGAAACAAAAACTATTGTACAGTGACTAGAAAATGCAGGAGCACATAATATGTATAAAAAAGTGGATTTTGGGTCAAATAAACCCATAAATACTACATATTGTACCTTTAAATGACATGCAACAGAAATCCATTGATCAGTGCCTGTGTTCTTAACATCGTTACTGTGTTCACAACTCCCTGCTCTTTAACTGTCAACTTTTACTTTCATTTATTGTCTGTAATCAGTTTCTCGTATTGTGATATTTGGCCTCTCGGCCAGGTCACCTTTGTAAATGAGGTCTTGATCTCAATGGCTCTTTTACCTGGTTAAATAAAGGTTTAAAAAAAAAATGTAGAAACAATGTGAGAAAAGTGTCACTTATTAGATTAGATTAAATTTGACTTTATTGATCCCACACTGGTGAAATTCACAGGTTCAGGAGCAGACGAGCACTACAGTAGGATATAAATAGGATATATAGCAAAATAGAATTTACAAATGCAAAAATAATTGATGAATGAACAGAGAGTTTATGATGTTCATCCCCAATCTCATTCTGTCAGGCTATAGATAAGTGGTGCTATATATACTATTCACTCTTAATCCGCTGCAATTCCAACAGCACCGATTGTCTTAGAAATAATCATACTGATTACCACGGAAGCAAGGTAATAAAATAATCCTGATTTTATTTGTATTCCACGTACATAACAAATCATGTATACATTCTCAAACAAGAACAAATATCCTGTTATTCTGACAAAAAGAAGCAATGTTACTTCCTGAGGGGACATACTATGTTGCTTTGTCCATACTGTGGCTCTGTAGGGAGAGCATGTTCAGCAGAGCAGTACAACTCTAGATCCGGGCGTCCTGCTGTAATTGGATTAAAACCATTTTTATCTCCTGACGCCTGTCAACACAGCTGTATTTCATGAGTCAACCTGCAGAACATAGCCACAGGTCATTCCAATTATCCTGGGATCAAAAGGGTTTTCCGTGTGTTATGATATGTGTAACAAATGAACGAGTGCCAAACAAAAAAGATAACCTTAGACTGGACAGGGAAGGATACATGGACCGCAAATCAAAATTAATTAAATATGACCTTATGTAATGGAGAGCATGATATCATCTAATGAATGTAATGAGACCTGATCTCTGTATAGATACTGTATATATCTACTGTATATATATACTTATGGCCACACACACACTCACTGTATGCTTCACATGGATGATCAGCATTTGAAATCATCTCATCACACCATGGGTACACATGGGCTTAGGGGACATTGGGGCTTTCCCACTGATATATCCTGCTGCCCTCAATGCATTGACCATGTTTCCAGTGTGTGCTGTAATGAATCAAGTATAAGGCCTGCAGCAGCTTTAAGTACAGCTGAATGCATTTTGATTTATATGGTTATATTTCACTGTTAAAGAAAAGTACTGTATCACATACCGCTCTGTAAAACTGCAGTCCTGTATGCAACAACATAGAATCAACATAGAGTTTTATTTGTGTCCAACAATTGAAGTTAATGGAAAATCAAGTAATCTGAAAGAACTTCCAGAGTAAAACAACATTGTCAATTTCTTTGCTACTCTCTCTCAGATAGTCCCAGTGCTACAGTCAGACAGCACATCAAGCCACAGTCAGCCAAATGAATGACACTCAATTAATGCAGCCCCTTTGTTGCTGTTCTCAAATGACAACATTCTCATTTCCATATGAAATCATCCCATAATTTCTGCTGGCAGCTGACTATCTCTCAACATTTCAGACTTCATAAGTTTGGATGAAGGGGTTTCTTTTAGTCCAGCTGAGAACAACACGCAGCTTTGCTTTACACCAATTGGGTGGTGGGTCAGACCAAAGCTCCTCTGCATTCTGGAGATAAGAGAGTTTCTGTAGAAAAAAAAGGCAGCAGGGGTGTTTTCACCCTCAAAAAAAAGGAGATTTGTGGTGAGAGGATGGGGAGCAGTGTTTGATGGGCACAAGTCAGCAGCCATCTGGAAAACACAACAAAGAGCAGAGTCAGAAGCTGCGACAGCAACAACACCCATACCAGGTGTGTCTCCAGTGTGTGTTCAAGTGTATCGTTGTACATGTTTATACCCAATATATACAGTGTTTGTGTGTGTATGTGTGTGTGTGCAAACACCATAAGATTTTTTCCATCAACATTCTCCAGCTCTTCATCAGATCAAATATATAATGTCTGTTATACCATCACCAGATAATGTAAGTAGATTAAACCACTTTTCCTCATGGGTACTTCAAATGTAATTACATGCAGAGGAAAAAGAGCAGCGTTAATCAGTCACTGTCGTAATCCTTTCATTTCTGCTCTTCAGAGTTGGTTTGCAGGACGTAACCTGAAGGTGATGTAATATGGTGGAAAGTGGTTTCATGTTTGTACAGTGTCAATTTCCCGCTCAGTTTAGCACCAATTTAAATTAGGACTTGGATTATTAGTGGAAATTAAAATATAAGAGTTATTTATTCCAAAGTGTACCTGGTCCCAATCTGAATTGGTGACTAAATCAAAATGTACTTTTTTGAGTGTCACTATATGTGACCCGCCACGGACCAAAAGGCAACAAGTCGGCCGAGCGCAAAACGAGAAAAACAGGAAAACGTTTTTTTTTTCCAAAATTAGGGATTTTCGTTTTTTTCAAAATCACACAAGTTGAAGTTTTGAAGAAGCCACTACATGCTTCAAATCACAGTATTGTGGGTCTTAAAACCATAAACTTTGTGTTTGAATTAAGGTTGTTTTATCGCTGTGAATCGCTCCTAGTTTGGGTGTGGCGATCTCACATTCCAGAGCTTTTGTTGCTTTTTCAGCCAATCAGCTGACGATCACAGAGAATACACATGGCTAATTATACGGAGAGAGAGAGACAGGGAGAGGGAGAGAGAGTGTGTCGAATGTCCAGCGTATGTGTGCAGTGTGTGTGTGTGCAGTGCGAAATTAAAGCGTGAATATCATCAAAGCAGTCATCATCAAAGCTTTGTTTGACAAAGGAAGACAAAGAGAAAAGGACAATAAGTCTGTGACTGAGCAGCTTCTTCACGGACAAGGACAGCGAACGTACAGAGACTGCTGTGTGTGGACTGTTAGCATTTTAAGCTAGCGATCTTTATGCTAACGTGTTAGCAGACTTCATCGTCACAAAAACAACAAACAGATGATTATTCCGCGGCTGAAAGAGAGCAGGACACACACGGTAGTTGTCTGAGATGATGACATGACGCCAGCACCGCTCTATCTCCTATCGAATTGGACTTTTGGAGGCGAACAGACGTAAAACTGCAACGAAAAGGAAGCAAGCCCGGACCTCTTATGATCAGAGGCACTGATATTCTTATGGGGTGAGTTTTCCTTAACGTTGTTAATCGATGTTATGTTAGTGTTCATTCAAAGTCACATACAGACGCACATAGGGAAGCTGTCTTTTAATAATCCACTGTGCGTTTCATAACGCCGTTTGGCTACATTGTTATTAGCCATGCTTGCTTAGCTCGCTAGCTTAGCTCGCTAGCTCGGTACTGTATTATTACAATGAGAATGATGCGCACATCGAAACTTTTGTTCGGTCAGATGAGCGTATTATAAGCCGTAAGAGGAGCATGTCACGGCCCTCTTTGAGATTTTGTACACCCGCAGGTTCAGTTTGATAATTCAAATGCTTTGAGACGAAACTCCCGTGTTCGAAACCTAACATTGCATTGAATGATGTGTGAATGCCACACCTTTGCATGCATGAATCACACATGATTAACACAATGTGTGATGAACGTGTTAATTACACGTGCAATTCATGCACATAAAGGTGTGGCATTCACACATAATTCAAGCAATACTACTGATCAATCTATACTGATTCAGTGATTAAATGCCTTTTAACATGAACCATGATCTGAAATAAGTATTTTTTATTTTTTTTTCAGAATCCTGGGCATAAGGATTGGCATGTGAAGTTGCTGCCAACCCATATGTCCAAGGCCTCAGTGTGGCGTCAATACATGAGGTCGGCTAAGGCTCTTGGTATGTGTATAAATTGATTTCTATACAATAGCCAAATGCTTATATAGACTGCAATATGTAATGTGTAAAATGTGATTTTTTTGGAAAAATAAAATAATTATTTTCATTGTGGTTCTTGCTGTCAACAGGTAGTGGAACACAGCTCTGCTGAAAGTCGCCTCAATATTCCGCAGCTTGTTGGAACGGCAGATGGCAGAGTGATAGTAAAGACCATCGACTGGCAGACACATCTGAGTCCCTACTTTCAAAAGCTCCCACAGATCAAGAGTTATCAGAACTTTAGGTATTTATATTCAAAATTCTGCATTTTATGAATAAAAAAATCACGAATGAACATAATAGTGTTCCATGTGAACAGTGAGCCATGTTTTAAATATCCTGTTGTGTGCTTCTATTCTGTCACAGCTTTGATGCCAACAGACCAGGTGTGGTGCTTGCTCAAACTCACAGTGATGCAGAGCCTATCGAGTTTCAGCTACTGCGCAACCCAGGAGTTCTGCCCCCTGTTGACAGTCTTCCCGTCCTGGCCCCACCTGGACTGACCATGGACAGGCAGACATATCTTTTTGAAAAAATCCGGCCTTTCTGTTCTGATGAGGCAAAATTCTTCACATGCCCAGCACCAAAGGTTACAGCACAGAAGAGGGTGCGTTTGTGATGTCATCATTTAGTCCGCATATCAACTGTGATGGACAGAGTGGGTACAGCCACATTGTGGGGGAGGAACTGGTATTGAAGATGATAATATAGTCCATGGTCTGGAAAATATTCCTTCACACACTTAGATATATTTTATTTCTTTATTTTAGTTCTATGCACCATATATCTGGAACAAACTCCCAGAAAACTGTAGGTCTGCTGAAACTCTCACCTCTTTTAAATCAAGAGTGAAGACTTTTCTGTTTGCCGCTGCATTTCAGTCATTTCCAATACTGCACTGTAACCTTTATTCCTTTTATATACTCTTGATTTTATTTGTTATCTTTTTATTTTATTTGTATCTATTTTATTTTTTAATCTTAATCTTTAAATTTTACCTGCTTGTTTTTATTTTGATGTTATATCTGATTTTATAAATGTCTCTTTTCTATGCTTTTTAATGCTTTATGTAAAGCACTTTGAATTACCTTGTTGTTGAAATGTGCTATACAAATAAACTTGCCTTGCCTTGCCTTACATTGACATGAACTACATTCATTCCTTTTTTTTTCCAAACTGCTACACTGTTACTGTCCTGTGGGCTAATAGACATCAGATGTCACTGACAGCTAGACTGGGTGGGGGGTTGTGACCATGTTAATGTCATGCAAATGAGCAGCTATTGGCCTGGCTCCTCAAGAGGGTCGAAATCTTTCAGGCTGAATTTCTCCCTAAAGCAGTTTGAGGAGTGTCTACATTCAAATGACCACATCTTCTTCAAAAATTATCAGATGGACATGGGTTTGACATTGTTGGAAAGCTTAGATATCACACTTTCGGAATCTGTAAATAACTCCAAATGTCCCGAAGTAGACATGTGAACCCTTTTGCCATGGCTGGACACATATATGTATATGTATGTTTGTTTGTTTTTGCAAAGATGAAGTCTGCTAACATTTATGCTAAGGCGGAAAGACTGCTAGCTTAAATGCTAACACTCACGAGTCCACTCACATAGCAAAAGTGAGATCTGTGTCAGTCTCTGTCTTTGTTAAGATGTAAAGCCACAGTTAAGTTCCACGTTTTTTCCTTGTCCATCTTCATTCAACAGTGAACACACACAGCTCCACAGCAGCAGTGAGGAGACTCACTCCCTCGCTGCATCTAAAGTAGCCATGTGTTTTTTTTCTCTTTAACTGCGATGGACTGACGAACTGTCAAGGGTGTACCCCTCCTATCGTCCTATGTCAGCTGAGATAGGCACAGCACCCCCTGAGACCCTCCCGTGGAGAATAAAGCGGTAGCAGAAACAGAGCAGGACATGAGAATAACTGGACACCTTGAGGAACAGACACTAGTTATGTCTGAGATGATGTGACGCCAGAACCTCCTATTAACCTTCTATTTTCATATGGGGTGAGTTTTCATTAATGTCGTTAATCTAAATTACGAGAGTCACATACAGGGATTAAAACATGTTTTGTCTTTTAATAATCCACTGTGTGTTTCAGAACATTATGTGGCTGCATTGTTATTAACTAGCTCCAAACATTTACGGGGCCTGAAGCTGAATTTGATTTGTACCTATATTATAGCTGTGTTATTTACTCCAAACCACTGTCACTCTTGTTTTTTTGTCTGTTTGCATTGGGGGGAGTAAAATCACATGGCCTATTTTTAATTGACACGTTCATATTCAAAGTGAAACACTGTGTGTGGTGATACTGGACTTGAATTGAAAAAAATATATATGATTAACACTATAAACACTATAACACAAAGTGACCTGGAGATCACTGGATGGATTCTTTGAGAACCAGATAGACCATGTTGCGGTTTCTAGACGGTGGCGTGGAATCTTGCTAGACTTAATCGTACACTTCCACCGGATCCAGTGGAAGTTGAACCCCCTACGGAAGTGCTTGATGTACGCACTTCACAAGAATGGTAAAGCTGCAGGATTAGATGGGAGCCGGTGGAAGTCACCATCAGGAGAAGAAAGTGTAGGTGGATAGGACACACTCTTAGGAAACCTCCATCATCCATCACGAGAGCAGCGCTGGAATGGAACCCTCAGGGGAAAAGAAAGAGGGGAAGACGGTGGCTTTCTTGGAGGAGGGGTGTCAAGAAAGACCCTAGACAGTGCCAACACCTCATGGCTAGAGGTAAAGAGGACCGCCCGGAGATCTGAAGCGATGGAGACAACTCACTGAGGCCCTATGCTCCAGAAGTAAGAGTAAGTCAAATATGAATCTGGATATCGCTTCTTAACTGTGGCAAGGTTCTAGCCTAGCTAACACCAGACAGAATGGCTCCCACCAAGAGGCGTGACCAATGAACATTGCCTCTGTACAAAATTGGATAACTAGACCTACAACCAATCAGCACAACGATCTGAATGATGTATGCAGAGTGACGGAAAACATGTCAAAAAATGTGCGATGGCTATCTAGAAATGGCATCTAGCATGTTTTGCCTAGGGCAGCTCTGTGGAGCAAGACTCTTTAAATGGAAGAAACAGCCAAATTGAAACATAGTTGCTTCTCACTTCTAACTGTCGGGAGTCCGGGACATGCTCTTGTGCGCAGCTGCAGATCTGTCAGCGTCAGTGTGGACACACATGGTTCTCCACATCTGGAGAGACACGTGATGACTGAGTCCATCATGTCTTTATAAACTTTTGTGAACTTCAAACTAGTTTGTCATCATACTGTCACAGCAGGAGGCAATAATCAATGTCTCTCTCTCTTTCTCTCTCAGCTCTCAACGAGTCTGATCCCTGATCAATTGCGTCGGGTTTCTCTTTTCATTAAAACATGCCCCCCCAAAGAAACATTTTTTATCACAAGATAATTCAATATAAACTTCAGTTTAACACATTGCACTCTCATTATATTATTTTGTTGCAGAATTAAGGTTAAATAAATGTTACATGCATATGTTATAGTTATTTGCATATATCGTTAGTTATATTGGTAATAATATACTTGACAAGCAATCTCATAACAACATCAGGTACATTGATTTAACACCTTTGGCTGTAGTGGCACCTCTAGTCGTCCATAAATTACAAACACATGATAAAACTATTTGGAAACAAGGACTTAATTCATCTGTTCTGCCAGCAATAACAATTCGCCAACTACTTTCTGGAGAACATTCACAAGCACCCACTATTGCAATGAAACATTAGTAAAGTCATGTTTACTGTGAGCTGGTCCTCCAACATAAAATAATTCCAGAACATTCTGTGAAGAGCCTCAGTGGGTTTAATTAGTATATCTGCTGTGTCACATTGATTCATACTTCTGTAGCATAGGATCGTCAGTCTACTCAGATGATTACCTCCTTTTTACAGGAATAATGAGGAAGCACAGAGGCCCAGAGGATAGCACAGCATAGCACAGCACAGCACAGCACAGCACAGCAATGTTTCCCCCACAGTAAGACGGCTGTGTACCAATTTAATGTTGAAACCAAAGTACCCAGCACTGTTTCCATAGTTAAAGTGGCCTACACATGGTTCCCATGAGGGCTTTGTTCCTGACATTGTTTCAGCAGCGTGTTTGATGGACTTTCTTCATTCGCTTTTGTTACGACTCTGCACTGATGCCTCAAGTGCACATGCACAGAGCATTTATCTCAACATAAACAGCTTACAGCTTTGATTTATTTACTTAATTTGATCATACTGGAGGCATTTCAGCTTCAACTCGGATATCATGCAGTTGTGAGAAACTGAGTTGTGATTGTGTATAACTGATGCTTAAACTGTGCAAGCAAGTATTGCGACCTGTCATCGCTAGCCGTCCTGCCGGTGCGAGACGTCATGCTTTCGCTAGCCGTCCTACCAACGCAAGCCGTTCTGTGGGCTCGAGCTGACCTGCTTGACGTCCTGCTGTCGCTAGCCGCCTTGCTGTCACTGTCCGTCCTGCCTGCGCGAGCTGTCCTGCCGTGGTTAGCATTCTGCCATCGCTAGCTGTCCTGTCGGAGAGAGCTGTCTTGCTGTCGCTAGCCGTCCTGCTGTCGCTAGCCGTCCTGCTGTCACTAGCCATCCTGCTGTCGCTAGCCGCCCTGCAGTCCCTAGCTGTCCTGCAGTCGCTCGCTGTCCTTCGTAGGTTACGCAGAGCCCTCTGCGTCGAAGCATAGCCTGTCGGAGAGCCTCTGCGTCATCTCCGGCTGCACAAAATATTTTCAGAAAAGTGAGAAACGGCCACTGTTATTCAGCTGCAACAACAATAGTCTTTCTCTCTCGGACGCCATTGCTCACTGTAGCCAACCTAACAACCTTGCGTAGCGACCCCTACTGATCGGGAGGGAAATTGCAGTGCGTATCAGTCACCACGACGGAGAAGTATGAGGGCTCGAGATGTCTCCGTGGTTATGCAGTCGGATAACGCATTACGCAGTCGGAGAAGTATAATGTGGCCTTTAGCCTCTTTAGCGTGAGAGGTCACAGAAGCAGAGGATCAATCACAGAGTTATGACACCCTTTACAAGGCTTTAATGCAGCTGATAAAGGTCATTGCTCAAAGACTAGTTGAGACTGTTATTCTTAGATTGTCTCTGATCAACATTTCAGTGTCACTCTTAATCGCACTGTGCAGTAATTATAGTGATTTGAATAATTACTTCTCAGAAAGTGCACAGAGAACTCTGGCTATGGTGTGATTAACAGATGTCATGCATGAGCACCATGATGATCAACTCCTTACACTGTACTCTTTTCTACCCTTTCATCCCAGTGTGGTATCTTCTCTTTAAAAAAAAAAACAAGATGGAGCTGCTGGGCAAACTGGAAAACTCTGTGGCTCTATCACAGCACACTGCCGGTATGAGTTTTCAACACTTTTGTAATTTTTTCATGCCCAGCACCCACATTGTGTAGGGAGCAAATGCACCTCATCATTGTCACCGTGGATGTGTTGGTCTTAAAGTGGACCTAGACCGGAAGTTCCAATTAACGCTGTTTTTTTAGTGTGTATCTGCATCATTACCTTGTTTAAGAAGCCCTGAAGGTTCAAACCAAACAGTTCAGCCACTGCTGAGAACGCTGTGTTATATTGTAATCTCGGGCTCAGCGAGATCTCCGGTCCGGTTACGTAAACAGCGGTTCTCCTGAACAGCAGATCCTCCTGCTCCGGGCACTAGTCCAGGCACATCCGGTTGCGTACATTGAACCGCAGAAGAAGAATAACGTCCGTTGTGGAGGTGTTTCATGAGCGACATTGTCTTCTGACTCTGGGTCTGACTGAGTTTTGATAATGAGTAGCAGTGCATCCACTGTTCCAGAGGGGAGAGCTGCGCTTCTGAGGCTCTACGCTGGCTGGCCAATCACAACACTTGTCTTCTGGGGGTGAGAGTTGAGTCTGAAATATCGCGGCTGGGGAACAGCATCCGAAAAGAGGATTACTATCGGCTCGTTTACAGCAACTCTGAGGTTTTTGACCATAAAAACAAGTTAATGTATGTAAGTAGACCTCCATAACTAACATATATGTGCAACAGGACCACTCTATGTGAGCTTTAAAATGATATGTGGTCAGGCACATTGTTAACGCAAAACTAGCTCTAAAAACCTGGTCTCAAGTCAATGGCGCAGCATTTTCTCCATTTAAATATCACCAAATAAATAGCCTTGTGCACTCAGCAAAAGGTTGGACGAGTCCTTCATTCTTAGACCTTTCACTGTTCACTACACTTATTTAGTGGTTATCTGAGTTATAAGAGATGTCTTCTTGGCTCAAACGAGTCTGACCAGTTTTTATGTTCACAGAACTTCTTTTTTTTCCACTTTTGGGTCCATTCTGAGTAAAAAAAAAAACTCTGGAGAGTGTTCTCATTATGATCTCATTATGAAAGTTACTGAGGTAAATACATTAATAAGCATATTTTATTACAAGGGGGATTTTGTACCATGATATTCATTTGACAAAAACATTCTCTCCATGAAACTTTGAAACCCTGAGAGAATAACCCAATCTGTTATAAATGCACTCCAAACTGACAAGCAAAACAAAAAGCCTAAATACTAGACATATTCATAAAGGTAGAAGGAAATACTGTATGGACCTAACGAGTTTTCTCATACACAATTTCTTTGCATTTCAGCTTTGTTCAAATTACTTTGGATGCAACTGAGCTCCGCTCCAATTTTTTGTTTTAATGATGACAAGAGCACAGTGTGAGACTAATGAACAAATGTAATGATGCTGCTTTGCTCCTGGATTCAGTGAAGTTAATGGAACAATCTGCCTGGAAAGAAGCATCCGGTTTTGTCTAAACCCTCACGGTGGGATACACACTCCTGGGTTCTCGTCATCTCATCAACAACAAAAATATCAAAGCATATTTCTTTTTTATAGCAAAACAGAATACCGTTCATCTCACCCATGGTTTTTGAACTAGACAGATGAAAAATAAACAGACTTGGTTTACTTGAACATACTTTTTATTTTATTTTGGAGTGGTCAATAGACAGCCTCTACACTGACGTGTGTGATGTGTGTGTGACATTCAGATAAAAGAAAGGTCAGAGATAGAAGATGAGATCAATGGATTTATATAAGGTAAAATGCGCGACACTACAGTCGCACACAGAGACTCCCTAATTGTCATTAATACACATTAAAGCACAGAATTAATTAAGTTCTATTTTAATAGCCGTTACGAATCTTAGAGACGCAGTATGGAGGATTGCTATAAAAACATTGAGTTGTCCATTTTTATCCACAGGTTGTTAAAATACAAATTTGGGGAATGACATCTCTCTCTTTCTCCTGAGCTCCTCTCACCAAATGAACACTGACAAATGCACTATATTTTCCAATGTAACAGACGAACAGTCACAATTTCTCCGTCTCTGAAACTCTCTGCTGGCGTTGAGATGTGTTTTTTTATTGCACTTATTCATATCATGTCACTTTATTTGTACCCGTAGGTACATTTGTTTTGCTGTTTTAAGAAAGTGGCCTCATTTAACAGTGATGATAAAAAAAAAAGTGAAATAAAAACATAAGTATAAAGAGTGAGACAAAAAAAACAAAAAAGACTTGGCTCCACTGGAGCAATACTGCAATCAATGAATAAATATGGCAAGAATAAAAACTATAAAAACAATTAGATAAATAGACAATGTGCAATATTATTACTTGTGCAATGGCTGCTGGAGAAAGACACTTGGCAGTAAAACAGAATAGTGTGTTTAAAATGCAAATAAACCACCTTTTTCATGTATACGCCAGTGTATATGAGTATTTAGTAATGATATTTGTTGATCCAGGTGAAAATCTTACACGCTGTGCTAGAAACCAGTGTATCTGCTGCCTCTCATGGTCAAACACCATGCAATAGTGTCTGAATAATCTGAATATATATGCTCCCATCAATGCAATACATTTGCATGAAAATGTGATGCTTACTGAACCTAAACTTTGAGTTTACATTTGACATAAGGTGGTATTACCATAGTGCTAGTTCTACTGACTGTAAACTCCTCATATCCTCTTAAATTCCCTTTCAAATATTTACTTCTACAAGTATGCTTTAACTGGGTCACAGCTTTAAAGATTTCTTGATGTTTGTAGACTATTTTATTCACTTTGTGTGATCTGTTGTGAACTATTTTAAATGGTTCCACTTTTCCTTGTTTTGTTTGATTGTGATTTTGTAAAGCACTTTGTGACATTGTTTTTGAGAAGTGTTGCATAAAGTTGGTATTATTATCACTTTGCTTAGTCCTCTGTGTTTTCCCTTGAGTCATGGCTGCGATTTGTTAATCTTATGGGTTGGTGTGTTGGAGTGTGTGAGGGGTGGACTGATGGGACAAGTGTAAAAGGTGCTTTATCAATAAAGTATGATTGACTATCATACTGTTACTGTATATAAATAAAATGTATGATAGAAATGCTGACGGGACAGAACGATGCATAGAAACAGAGGGACGAGATCGAAGCAGGACATTGCAAAGGCAGGAAACAAACTGAGGCAGGCTGTAAAAACCACAGCAGACACACAGAGAAGATAATCATTGATCATTGGTCATCAATCAATTAATTTTTCTTACCTGTCAAAATATGACATCTTTATTTCCCAGAATGCAATGTCAGCTCCCAGTGCTTTGATCCTCCCATTTAGGCAAAGAAAAAAAAATGCTTGTTAATAAATTACACTTTGTGAGGAACCCATTAATATCATGAGAAAAGTAGTTTGACTCTGAGCAAAACACCACCAGGGAATTTTAATAGACACGTGGGAAAAATCATCCAAATCCAATTTATCCTGTTCTTGCAAAAATTAATTTCACGATCCGCACAAAATGTCCCTTTGTGACTTGAGGCAAACACAATTATGTTTATTTCCACAATTAATTTCATAAGCTCATGATGGTTTTTATAATACAATCATCAAATACTTAAACAGCAGAGATAATTTGATCCAGAAACCAAAGTTAATCAAAGCATGAGTCCATCTTTGATTAGCAGCCCTCTATCCCCCCCACAGTGTCATGAATGCAATCATTAAAGTCATAATCTCTTTTTTAAATGAGCTAACTATTGCTTTAATGTTTGACCTGGAGTCAGGATACTTGTGATGATGTAATCAAACTGTGACTGATTCAAGCTGTGATTCAAGGGACTTTTGCTGCATCATTTGTTTTATCTTTTATTTTGTGTGCAATATCCAAAATATAAGATTGCAACAACTAAATTGTCAGACTTTAATATTTTATAAAAGGAAAAATGTCAACTATAAAAGAAGTTCTACTGACAGTTTATCTCATTAAAACAAGATAACACATATGAGCATATGTGGCCAGCCATGGCAAAACCGGTCACAAGTCTACTGAGGGACATTTTGAGACTGAAGAGGGTTTGAGGGAAAGTGCATCTGAAGAAGACAAAGGAAAAAGGATTAGAAATCGAATGAAAGCTGTTTATTCATGTCAGTCTAATAAATGAAAAATATATAAAAACACTACCTGCTTTGCAAAATCCAAACTCACTTACACTATAGTTTTGATTTTGCACAGCAGGTGCACACCCACAGTCAGATGCTAAGGTGCCATTTAGCATGAACCATGATCTGAAAAAAGTTTTGTTTTTTTTCAGAATTGGCATATGACTTATCAAACTGGATCTGCGGGCGTACAAAATCTCACAGAGGGCCCTGACATGCTCCGTGACATGCTATAATACGCTAATCTGACCGAAGTTTCTAAGTGCGTATTATTTTTAAAACGACAATAAGGAGCTAGCCAATCTCTAGTATAGCTACAACAATTATGGCAACATAACGTTCTGAAACGCACCTCAAGCACAGCAGATGGTCACATGCTCCCGTTACAGCTTATAATACGATCATCGGATCGAACACAAGTTTCAATGTGCCCATCATTCTCATTGTAAAAAGACAATACTGGGCTAGCTAGCTAGCTAGCTAATAGCAAGTATAGCTAATAACAATGTAGCCACATGGCGTTATGAAACGCACAGTGGATTATTAAAAGACAGCGTCCCTTTGTGTGTCTGTATGTGACTTTGAATGAACACTAACATAACATAGATTAACAACGTTAATGAAAACTGAAACAGAAAGGTATTCCGGCAAACTTCAGTGCCTCCGATCAGATAAGAGGTCCGGGGGGGGGCTTCCTTTTCGTCACAGGCTTCTTGGTGGATGACGTCGTCTCAGAAGTAAGCACTGTAGAGTCTGTTCGCCTCCAAATGTCTCATTATTCGCATGTCCTGCCACTCTCTTTCGGCCGCCAGAGAATCCATTCGTACGTTGTAAATAAGATCTGTAGAAAGTTTACGGCTACAGGACTGTGTCCCGATTAGAGAATTCTCCTTTCTTCTTCCGTGGCATTTGCAGTCAAAATTATGGATCTTTTCAATTTCTTTTTCTTTATCATCTTCAAATGTCACCGTAGATATTGCTTCAGATATCTTACGCTCCAGCTCCTCCACCGCAAGACCAATTGATTCTTCGTCGTCTTCATCTTAAAAGTTACAGTTAACTGTAGATCAGGGATGTTCTCAAGTGTAATACAGTCACTCCCGTCGATTTCCTCAATGTCATCTTCTGGTTAAAGTTAGATCGGCGTCGGCGGCGTCAGCGTGACCAGAAGCATCTATCCTTGTGAAGAAGTGCTGCCAAACATTAGCGCTGTAACAGCCACGATTGAGCTCCTCTGCTACGCGTTTCTCCTGGTCCATCTCAATTCAATAATAAAAACACACACAGCTTCTCGAAGCAGGAGTAACAGTGAGAGGAGCCATGTGCCGCCTCCTTAACATGCAGCTGATTGGCCGAAAAGCAACAAAAGCCATTGAATGAACAAAGAACGAAACTTGGTATGTTAATTTACTGTTGTAGCACCACACCCTCACAAGGAATCAACGATTGCCGATTAAACAACCCTAATTCGAATACAAAATTTATGGTTTTAAGACCCACAATACTGTGATTTGAAGCATGTAGTGGCTTCTTCGAAACCTCAACGTGCATCATTTTTTTTTCTATTTTTTCCCGTTTTGCGCTGGGCCGACTTGCGCCCCCTCTATCTGTGGCGGGCCACATATCTGTATTTAAGAATTATAACATTAATGAGGCCGAGGTTTTAAAATAAAACTCACACAAGCTTCATGGTCGTTCGTGACTTGAAACTAGAAACACTGAATCTATCCACAGTGTTGATACAAACTGTCCAACAAATACAAAGTTATTGATGTGATGAAGGAGAAGACAAGGTGCAGGTGAAACTAATCAGTAACAGGTGTGAGTCATCAGGGAGAACCAGGACAGGTAGAAAAGCCAGACATGTTACACAAGGAGAACTACAAAGTAAGACAGGAAGTAAACTAGTAACAGAAGATATGCAACAAAATAAAGCAAAATCCACACACAGAGCTGTTTTCCATCTTGAATGACCTATAACATGTACACTCAACAAAAATATAAACACATACAGAAGTTATTGTTATGTGACAAAACAGAGTAACTATCCAAAAATAACAACTTTATCAATAAAGTCGCTTTAATTTGTGAGCATTAGGATCAATTCCAAAACAAAAGTCCTGGAGTAATGGCAGGAAGAACACAATGGGGGTCGATTATCCAAGTTCACAATAGGGATGCACCGATTAATCGGCCAGTGACCGGAACCGGTCGATTTTCTTGGTCATTAGTTCATTTACTTATTTGTGTGTAGGTACTGTTGTGAAATATGTTTGAACTTAAATAAACTACACAAGTGATAGTGCTTCGTTTTTGTATTTTTAGTTGGATATTGGATGTGAACTGATTGTATTTCTATGTTAAAATGTTCTATTAAAGAAAATATGCAAAAATATGTCTTTCTGTATGCTGTAAAGTGGTTTAAAAAAATTTAATCCCAATCGGCTAAAATCGCTGTTGGCAGGTCAAACTTCTTGAACAATCGGAATCGGCCCCAAAAAAGGCAATCGGTGCATCCCTAGTTCACAAACTTCAATAACGTGTGTGTCCACCATTAGCCTCACACAGAGCGGTACACCGGCGACGCATGGACATCACCAGGTTGCTGATCGTGGCCTGATCGTTGGAATGATGCACATTCAGTTGTGTTGCCACAGCTGTAACGCTCATCCCAGCACTTGACAAGTGACAAAAGTCCACATTTTGGTGTGCCCTTTGATTGACCAGACCATAAGGAGTGTCTGTGTACTGGTCACGCATAGTGACCACCACTCTGCCATGATCCATGACTCTTGTGAGTTGAAATACTCAATCTGAGATTGTAGTCAATAGGAGTGGCCAAGTGACACTGGACTACTGGGTTTGAGCAAAACAAACCGTTCCATAAACAAATGCATCAAGAATCTGAGCAAATGTCATGACATTCTATTTTTGTTCACCATTTCAAGTTTGTGCGTTTATATTTTTGTTGAGTATACATTTAAACCTGCTTATTCTAACTACCACACTTTGTTTAACATTTATTGCTTCATAACTGTGTGAGTATTTGTGGAATAAGTGCAGAAAACATCTCAGTGGCTTTAAATCACCTATTTGTCAGAGCTTCTGTGACCTTCATGAATTTTGAAACATGTGGTCACTGGACGTCTTTTGAGCTGAAGCAGTGAAAGGTAACCCACTGTGTCTTTCACTCAAGCTGCTGTTGTGCTGACTGTGGGAAGAAGTGATTTCACTCAGTCATAAGAAAAGTGTGTGAGCAGTTGGAAAATGTAATGTTCCATGAAGTGACTTTATTTACGGTAGTGCAGGTGAAACAGTAAATAAAGTTGTGTTTCGTATCTTTTTGAAATGGCTGGTTTATCTGTATATATTTCATATGGTCCTCGGAGCAGCCCATAGCCAAGGGGAGACCCACTGGGTCAAGGGCTGGCATACTCCTGAGCAAGGTACAATCCCCATTGGTCATTGTAATGGGACACTCTAAAGTCGTTTTCACACCTAATATTCCACTAGACGCTGTACAAGTGCGGTTGCAACATTCAGCCGGTCAGAGGTTTCTTTCGCAGTTTGGCACTTTAGTGAAACGAACAGAACCTTTTTAATAATATATTCCCTTCCTCGTCTGCATCAAGAATTACTGAAGGAGAAGACAAGACAACAACGAACAAGAAAACTTGCTCGTCTGTTTGTTAATGCAGGACAACTTCTGTTTCCTCTACCTGGAGCTGCATCAATGGGCTCAGCCATTTCTTTCCAGCTATCATTCTACACACACGTATGTTTTGGTTGTGTTTACAATGTCCTGCATCGTACCCACAATGCACTGCATTGTAGTCCGTTTCCTGCATTTTGGTTCACTTGAAGCGAACTGAGACCTACATTTTTAGGCGGACCACCCATCCCTTCCAGACTTTCCCAGCAAATGAACTCGGATTCGATTTAGAAGGGCTGGTGTGAATGCACCCTATATTGACCCCAGCCACAGGCAGGCTGCAGGGCCCAAGCCCAGATAAATGGGTTGTGGGGAAGGGTTGCGTCAGCAAGGGCATTCAGCATAAAACATATCCAAATCAACAGCGCAGATTATCTACTGTGGCAACCCCTGGAGAGAAGAGGCCAAAAGGAAAACACTACAAAATATGCTGACAGGGTGTCCCATGAATTCCCTTGAATAGTTTGATTGCCTTTCAATCATAAAAACAAAGCAATGGTTCGCTTGACAGGCTTAAAACTTGGCAAGTTAATTTCTAAGGGCACCAGTGTGTGCAGTGTCCACTTTGACATTGCGTGGATTTTGAAATTCAAGAGATAGGCAGACATTGAATGGGTACTGCATGAATCAACTTGAAGTGAAACTGTAACTTCGTTAAAGAGTATGGTAACAGTGGCCTAGTTGGCTGCAAATGGTAACTACAGGTTGCTAGTGAATAAAAAGCTAAAAGATGCTACATCTGTCTGTGTAACTGAGGGAAATTGCACTCCTGTGGTAATTATCACTATAATTCATTTGAACCAAACAATTTTATTTCTGATTCAAAATCCCAGAAGCCATTAAAATATCAAACAGCATGTTAAGAATTGGTTCCATCCACATTCTGGCAGCACCTACTGGCCTCCACCCACTGTATTGATCTTTAAAGGGTGATGTGCAATGGCTTCCAACTGTTTCCTGGCGGGAAACACCTTCTCAGTTAGGGTCAGAGAGTGTGGGTGTAGCTGTGAGCTTTGAATTGATGAAAACTGAGAAACAGTGGATTTGGTATTGTGATGTGAGAAAAAAAATCCAATAAAGTAAATGAAAGATGTAGAGTGTGTCAGTAACACTGCTTGAATTTAATTGAAAAGCAGGATGAACGTGATAATGAGAACGAAGCTCAGAGATCCAGAGAAAGAAATACAATAAACAACCACACAGTGATAGGAAATGAACCCACTTGTCTCTCTTGTGCCTCCTTCACATTAAAATGAATGAGTTCACCAGGGATCAAAACATTTTGGTGGTGTTGTGTTTTGTTGTCACCCCTGCTTCACACGTGTGTGAAATGTGAGTTCTGGAATGTGCCAGAAACAAATCAAATCGATAGAAGAGAAGAGAAGAACACAGCAACAATGGATCTTGGTCAATCAAGGTCAGACTAACACACCCAGATTATGCTATCAGTAGTTGAATTACAACTGCACATATGGTTCAGTCAGACTCATTGCGGTCTAATCACTGTGTATGCGCCACAGTTCCCACCCCTTGACTTTGACCTGTAAATAATTGAAGAAGCTGCTACACAGAAGAAGAACTCAGTGAGAAAAATAAGGTGAAAATCCAGTGAAAGTACATTTTTGGACTGCCAAGTAGTCAGCGAACGTCAGCTTTAAGAATTACTCAAGCACTTTACTACTCTTGATGAACATTCAAAGCTGCTTTACACAACAGTTTTGATGAGCTTGAGAGCTGCTGTGTCTCTGCGCCCTGCCACGATCATTATCGCGGAGTACAATGGCAATGAATGCTTTCTATTCTATGAGAATAAACAAGGGTGAGACTGAGGAGATGAGAGGATGAGAAGATCTGTGATAATGAACTTCGAACTGTGGAGGGCAGCAATGCCAGTGTACAGCCTGCTGTCAATTATTATTATTATTAGAAGAAGAAAAATAATTGATTCCCAACCAGTGCTTGTATACTGGGACAGGGACAGTTGTCTACTTAAATAGCATAGTTAAGCTACAACCAGAGGTGGAAAAAGTACTAAAATATTGTACTCAAGTAAAAGTACCAATACTTTGATGAAATATTACTCAAGTAGAAGTAAAAGTAGTCATCTGAAAATGTACTAAAGTAGAAGTAAAAAGTAGTTCATTTGAAATGTACTTTAAGTAAAAGTTACTTAGTTACTTTGTGTGGGGTGTGAGGGTAGTAGAAATATGACAAGGGGTCAGAAATCCAAAACTATTTTGGAGCTCACGCGCCCAGCGTGACACAGGATATTACGTCACTTTTGGGGCGCGCCCTCTATGTTCACGCGTCAGTGCTGGTGCTAATCACATCATCATTCGTCTGGTTCTGGTGTATATTTTCCCCCTGTAGGTTTTCATTGTGCTGAATTGTATTTTTACTCAGTAATGGATAGGATTTATAAAGTAATTAAGTACAACACTTGATCAATAAGTACTCAAGTAAAATACAAAATCCTGATTTTAAATTGTACTTAAAAAATACAAAATACACAAAAAAAGTATTCAATACAGTAAATTGAGTAAATGTATTTAGTTACTTTCCACCTCTGGCTACAACTGTAGCTACAATCTCAGCTCGACTTCACTGTGCATGGAAACATGGTGGTGAAAGTTACAGGCGTTGCAATCTTTTGGTCAAACTCAGTTACGAGTTAACTAGGTTAAAGTGTTATTAAAGTGAAATAAAATGAAGTAGGTCTGAATAAAAAGTATTGAGCACTGTCCCAACTTGTAGAAAGTAGAGTTCACTAAAAATACTCATGTCTAACAGAAGACGAACGGGCACCTTTGCGATGCCCTGTAAATGACGCTGGAGTTTGCAGAGCTGCCAAAAAATGAAGCAGATTAAGAAGAAATGAGTCCACACAGGGCTTGCATTCCCACTATGACAATGATCACAATCATAGCCAAGTAAAACTCATAATTTGAACTGAAAGTAAATGCTGATTAATTACATTCCAATTGTTTTAAACCAGGCTTAAACAGGATTTTGTTTGCGTCCAGTGGGTCTGGAGTATTAGTGCCTCTGTCCCTCGAAAGCACGTTTGCATCAGTGGAACAAAGCTAGCAGAAACAAACAAAGACAGTGATTGAGAATGACAGCAGGCAAGAAAACAGCAGAAAGAGATACATTCATGAGAGTGACTGGGTGAGGCAGAGGCTGAAAACAACCGACAAGCACAACAAGAGAAGCATACCAAGCATATGCCAGAAGACCATGAGAAGAACACACTGGGATTTGTATGTTCTGACCCTTACATTCTGGAGAAGGATATGCTGCAGGATTGCATCCTCCAGGGAATATATTCTCAAAAGAACAAATAAGAAGAGAATGTTCACTCATAAAAACAAGGTCTGCATGTACGGGATGGAAACTATGAAGGCGCATAGGATTGTATAGCAACAAAATGAATGCATATACAGAGAATCTATAGCACGTAGGTACCGCTGTAAATGCGTTTGATGTGTTTGATGTGACACTTTCAAAGGTATAGCCACAGGCCAGAGTCAGAGAAGCAGCAACAACAAAGGAGGAGAAACGTGGAGTATAGACGTAGCGAAGGAGACGGAAGGATGGAAGGAAAGGCAGAAGAGGGTGAGGAGAGAAGATGAAGACATGGTTACGAAAAGAGAATACTTGTAATATACTGTATCTGGGCCACAAAAGCATCCCGTGGGGGGGGAAACCTGAGCTGTATTGTTCCTGAGTTTCCATGAGGAGCTTCTCTCCGGCACCAGCTCATCAAAAGAAAACAGTGTATATGGATGTGACTTGTTAAGAGCACAATCAGACAGGTCTTTTATCTGCAAAAACAGTCAATGAGAAGGCGCTGGAGATACGGATGATGAGAAAATGTGTCAAGAAATTCCTCTTGAACTTCAGAGGAAGAAATGTTTCGCAAAGTTGGGGTGCAGCATTTATAAGTCTCTTTTAAAAAAGAGCAATTTTGACATTTTTAGCCAACCCTGTTTCACAAAAAAAATATTTTGTCACAGCTGAACTGCATCCTCAAATGATATTTCATAAAAGAAAACCTATTTTGTCCCAAGATTATGTTTCTTATAATGTTTTTACTTTTCACAATATAAACAATCCAAATCAAAGCTATTATACGTACGTACAACATTCATATTCAGCAGTAGCTGTCAGACACAGTCCTCTGCAATATGTTTTACTGAGGTTTGCAAACTCTGGAATCACCCCCTGGATTAGGCAAACTGGACGTAGGTGTGAGAGTGGATGGTTTGTCTCTATGTGGCCCTGTGATGGACTGGTGACCTGTCCAGAGTGTACCCCGCCTTTCACCTCATGGTCCCTGTGACCCTCACGTGGAGGATAAAGGGGTAGAAGATGGATGGATGGAATTGCCCCTTAGTGATACATTTTAAATGCTCAAAGAATTTGGACGCCACCTCCACCCCCTCTGTAACAGAAATTAAAATTCATGTACATGTTCAATTATTTATGTTAAATCTGAATATTATAATGAAATGGACACTTACAATAAATACAATTTGCTGTGGGACGAAGTGACTACCAAAGCATGTGGGGCCGAAAAATCCACCTTCAGTTATTTTGATTGTGTGGCACTGTCTTAGTTTCCTTGTGTTGTTAATGGCCACTCATTTAGTGGAAGCGCGTGACGTTGAATTTCATTAGGTCTGAATTGCTTGACACCGACGTGGAGAAGCACCTTTGTCCAAGGACATATTGTAATGTATAAATGATTTCCTTTGATTTAATTTACTTAACCTCTTCTTCACGCTTGCCCCCAGTACCGGGGGCAGCGTCAGACGCGGCGACAAAAGCGTCATAGAACCATATCTAACTTTAACAAACACAGACATGCTGCATACCCACAGAAATGTCAGAAAGGCAGCTAAACGCTCATAAACCATTCTTATGTTCACGAAACACAATTAAAACAACAACGGATCAAACCAGCAGGAGCGGAACATTTTTTTACAGCGCACACATTGAAAAGCAGCACCGGAGCGTCAGCGTGATTATTAAACAAAAAAAACGTGTCGACTGGACAGCGGAGAATCCACAGATTCCAGCGGTACCATTTGTATCGCTCTACTAATGCTACTCTACTAATGAAGTGATTCACATGCATTTGGAGAGCGGAATCTGATTCTACCGGTTTAAAGGTTTAAAACTAGCTGTCAATCACCCTAATTGACCAAGGTAAGCCAGAGCTATGGCGCTGTGAAACTGAAGACGCTGCAGAGTCACAGAGTTGTTATCAGGCACCGCACAGGGAGCATCGATTTACAGCGAGATCATACTTTTTTTTTTTTTTTCAAAATAAGTTCTTTTTATACCTGTAGTGATATATAAATAAAATTAAATGGGTTTTAATAATTTGGTACCTAAGGAATCTCAAATGGCACAGATGGTGCCAAGCTGTGCCAAAAGAGAGAACGCCCAGACATCTCTTTACTAAAACCTCTGTAATTTCACTCTGTTTCATTTCAGCAGCATCAGACTTTGCACAGCTCATGTCCACATGTTGTTACATGACCTCCATGTGTTTTTAAGCTCCTACTGCATATTTTAAAGGTGATATTTGATATATAGAAAAAAATCCTTCAGTTATGCTGTGTTCCATGTACATTTACTCTTACACCTCTGGCGGAATCTCACAGGTGTTATCTGTATTTTGATACCAAGATAATCCACATAGAGGGTCAGGGAAGAAGTGGTTAAAAGTAATGGCTACTCCCAGTTCAAGACGGCTGCTTTAGGACTAACTGGGCTCGCCATTCCTGTTGTTGATCGCTTACTCACTTGTGACGTTGTGTGCGAGACTATGCTTGCTTTTATATTTAACTCCGTTATTCCCATCACTGTGTATGAATGATGGAAACTGAGTGAATTCACCTTTTCACTACTAAGCTGGTAGCAACAAAGCTTCAGTTTTTGCAGTCTCGTGCATTATGAGGATACGTGTAGTCAGACAACAATATTTTTTATATAAAATGCTGCTTCAAAAAACACGGTAGTGTCTCATGTCTGTGAAGATTCTCAGTCCTCCAGGTGAAAGACACCATTTGTGTTAACCTGGAAAAGCCATAACACATCAAAGCAGGAGGTGGTCTAAGACATAAACTGACAGCCACCTACACTGCTGTCCTGAGCTCTCTTCTAAAAAAGGATCAACACTCGCACAGAGAGCAGGTGAATTCACACTCCCACGGTACCAGACTGTGTCTCTTTCACACCTCGACTCAGGTGAAACAACCTGAATGTCGGTCAGGGCTGAATGAACTGCATTGTTTCACATACTTCTCAACTCTCAAATAGTATTTGTATTACATAATAATAAGAATAAGTAGGTTTTTAGAATAGATTTGAAGATCTCGAGATTCTGCATTAGCTAACCTTAACCCAAATACCTGGATTTCCACCTGCTTCCAACCATTTGTCGGAACTGAAGAAGCCTCATGGATGAGAGAGATGAAATATTTTCAACTTAACTCAAGCCAGTCCAGTTGCCTACGACTGAAGAGCACAGTTATGTGAGCACATGCGCCTCAGTCAGCTGCTTTCATGTTCTTCATTTACACTGCACTTGCTTCCCTGCTGTGAATGAAGAAATATTTTAACTGAATGCAGTTCATTTATCTACACATAGGAAAGGATGTAGAATAAGTGAGTACACACAACATTAAATGTGCATCGTAATCAAACATATATACGTACAGTACTGAATCTAACATCAGAATGGAGGGAGGGCGCTTTAGATTGGCTTAAACCCTCGTGTCTCTCATCACAGACACAAGTTTACAGTGTAGAAACTCACAAACAACACCCACAAAAACAGAATATTCATGCATGAACATCTGAAATTCAGAGATTTCCACATGATATAGTTAGAATTTAGATTTGTACATTCTCTAATCCTTGTGTTTTCCTCACACGGACACTTCCATCACTCGCTCATCCAACCAATCAATCTGAAGTGACCTTGCTGTTGTGAGGGTTAGAGATAGAGGCTTATGTAAGACACAGGAAGTCAATGGCATCCTCTCTATCAGGTGTTTCTATAAGCGTTTGACATGGATCAGACTCTGTGGTGATCAGCAGTGAAGACCTGCGTTTTATTTTCTACCCAGTAATCACCTCCTACTGGTGTCATTACAGGAGGCAGCAGAGAAAGAGCTGCTCCTCCGCTGATCCTCTCCCTCTGATTGGTTTGCCTACATACCGACCTGTCTATCTCTCAATCTATCTGTCCTCTCTCTCACTCCACTGCTCCCTGATTCTCCTCCACCATCTTGCTCTATCCACATCAATTCTGATCTGTCCTCATTTTCACCTCCTTCTCCCTTCTCCCCCCAGTCTTACTTGTGCTTCCCAAAAACGCTGACAGGCAAAGTGCATCTGTGAAATGGCTTTTCCTTGTGAAAAATCCCACCGGCCCTGCGATTGTGTTGAGTGACTAAAAGGGCAAAAATCGTCCACTGGTATGACTTGATATTTTGATAACATGTCTTGCAAAGAGGCAGCTCCCTGCTAAATGTCAAGGGAATACATGACACAAAACCCTGTAGTGAAATTCCATGTAGTCTACAAAAAGAGCATTTATCCCTAAATGTCTCACTCCATCAGATTCATGGCTCAAGAGGATTCACATGCAGGACACAACCTCTCTCTCCAGCCCCTACCTCACGTGTCAGGTTGTCTGCTACAGCAATTCCTCAGCAATTCCAAAGATCCTTAGTACTAATATTCCTTTCAGCCATCTCAGGTAGTTATTATCAGTGTTCTAGACATATTATCTGTCATTGTCCAATCATCAGATTCAAGTCACTTTTTATGGTTCCGCCTCTTCTGGGGCGATTTGATAGATGTGGAGAATCGCCCGAAAATTCTCTCATTGACTCTCATGTTAAAAAAAGTTTTTTTCTCCCGATAAGTTGTTCGTCTCGGCTCGCACTGCTCTGAGCACCACCGTTTTAAAAATACATGGACGATTGTGCTCATTTAATCGGTCGTTTAAACCAGCACAGTAGTACACGTAGTTTGACCAGTGCCACTGAGTTCGCGCTTTCATACGCGTTAGCTGTTTATGGCTCGTAGCAGCGGACAGCAGTCATGAAGCTACGTTCGTTAGCTTGTTTGCTAACATTGTTGATGTTTGTATCGCTCAGGGTTTAACTGTAGGTTAAACTTCACGCAAATCAGACAATCGGACTGTGAAAGCTCTTGATCCTTGGTCAGTTAATAAATACTTGACTTAATATGCTGCCCCTGTCTTTATGAGGTTGCTGGACACATCTTGTGTCCTGTTTAGCTATTTTACATCATACATTAGATTCATGTAAATAATATTTGTTTATCAAGTTGCCATGGCATAAGCAGGACTGTTAATCACCTAACAACAAATTGATACTGTCTTGCTTTATGCACTTATTGAATGGGTCACCTTATCATTATTAGAAAAAAATGCCCCACCCTGAAATTTTCTTCAGGAGCCGCCACTGTGATGGACACATTTATTTTTATTAATTGACTGTCCGAGTCTGCAAAATTAAATAAACACAGGAAGGGGTGAATTCTGTATTCTATTGAATGCCAATAAGGGGGTGATTCTACTTGGTGCAAATTAAGTCAAATGGTATGCAAGTTTATAGGACAGTGACCAAGAGGTCACAGTCAAATAGTCAATGTTATTGGACCTTCTTTAAATTAGCAACTCAGCCTAACCAACTCAGAACAACTCTGTGTAACCACACATAATTTGTCGACAGAGTATGCCTCATGATATCTTTGTTTAACATAACCTAACTGGGGCAGAGGACTGATAACTCAACTACGCAGTCCTCCCCTAGGTTGGCACTAGGTATTAGCAGAGGAAGGCATCAGACGTCGTGGCCTGTCGTATCTCCCCTCTCCCCCTTTTCTCCAAAACCTTACATATACCATAACTGTGGGATTCACAGGCAGAAAGCCAGAGGATGTCCAACTGTTAACCTTGTTCATGTTTGGAATTGTTTCAGTTCTCCTCAGCTCTGAGCTGACGTCAATAAAGCTTTTCAACATAACTCATCACTGACTCCAGAAACTCCATCCTTGGCCAGCTCACCTGATAATGTGTGATCTAAATCAGTAGGCAGTTGTTCCACGACTTTCACAAATAAAATGATACAACGTGACATTACTAATTTACATATTGCCAGGATGACTTATTTATAGTAGTGGTTAGCACTCCTGCCCTTGCAGCAAGAAGACCCGGGTTCCTGGGTTCGAGCCCCGTTTGGAACAACTTCGGAACAAGGGCCTTTCTGCAAGGAGTTTGCATGTTCTCCCCATGTGTGCGTGGGTTTCCTCCAGCTTCCTCCCACAGTCCAAAAACATGCAATATGGGGATTAGGTGAATTGGTCACTCTAAATTGACCGGAAGTGTGAGAGTGAGAGTGAGAGTGAATGGTTGTTTGTCTCTATATATGTCCCTGCGATGGACTGGCATACTGTCCAGGGTGTACACTACCGCCTATCGCCCAATGTCAACTGAGATAGGCACAGCACCCCCCCGCGACCTTCTGGTGGAGGATAAAGCGGTAGATAATGGATGGATGGATGGACTTATTTATAACCAAGATAAAATGTTACTTTGCGTCTGCAAGTCCATAGGTTTCTGCTGTGGTCCCCATGAATTAATGTCGTCCTCTTTCTATGTCTGCTTCAGTAAGCACTGACCCTATGAGGGCGGACCAAAGCACCCGCAAGTGTTTTGTGACTGCAATACGTGTTTCAGTCCAGTTGGTAGCAGGCGCTTGTTGTGGCAAAAGAAGACTACAACATAGAAGACATTAATGTGGATGTTCAATTCAAAAAAGTTCAAAAAGTGGTACATGTATGCGATGATACCCATACATGTACCACCCATTGCTCAAATAATACAAGGACAGAATACAACGGCATATGATGAGAAACGGTTGCTACTGGAATGCATTGTATTGGGGAAAATCCAAGTACACATAGATTGCTAGACTGATGCGGAGCTCCAATTGTTTTAGAATGAATGGGACCACAGCCAAATACAGACGTGTGTTTTCAAGTTCTGTTGATACATCCATGCTAAATCCTACAATGTGAACCTTTACATGTAAAAGCTCTATGTAACACTCACAGCACCAGTGACCTGACACAAATGTTTTGCTCCTTATTTTTCATGTGAGTCCCCTATGAATAACCTCCACATAGTGTTAATTACATTAGTGTTGCTGCAGGAAGTATAAGTCAAAGATAAGAGGCTGGAAACTGCTGACATGCGCTTAATAGTTAGCTTTGAGACCTAGAAGATCCTCCCTGCCTCATTATCATCCATTTCCAGTTTTCCCTCAAAAGCCCCAGTTTTATGAGAGGGTTTCCTAAATTAAATATTAGTTTATAATAGAAGAGGAGGCAAAGGAGCTGTGTGTGAGCAGGAAGCAGCTCAAGCAGTGAACACTGATGATCTAGTAAGTCAGGTTAGTAACATCATGTACAGTGTGTGCTTCGCTGGTATTAATTATCACTGACACATGCTTTTCCTTATGTCTACAGGGGAGTTGTGTTAGTGTTTCCCAATATGAAGAGCCCTCTGACACAGATATAACTGCCGTCATGTCCACACATTGACCTGAATGCAGTGACGCATCTGCATGAATGTCATCGGATAAGAGGCAAAAACAAGACTCATACACTAATCACTCAACTGAAGACTTTGGTTGCAGTGGATCTTTTTGAATTGGAGAATGCTTGGAAAATAAAACTACAAAACGCCTTCTGATTTTTGTTAGGGCTTCAGATATCTTGTCAAACTTGGAGGGGATTTGAAAACTAAAAGCATCTGAAAAGTGTGTTTAAATATTATTATTATTATTATTATTATTATAACACATAGGTTTTATATAGCACTTTTCAAGGTACCCATAGATTCTACCCTGTAGATGTAATAACTGTATTTATTAGCTTAGCCATTAGCCACAACCAAAGAGACAGCAAGGCATCAAGGATGGGAAGCACACTGAGTGTTCAAACCCTGCGTTACTAATAGTACAAGTAATAATCGACAGTCTCAACACGTTTGTGTGTGAGTGGTGGGGGAATCCACAAATCTACTTTTTAATTTCTAAAAGCTTACTTACTAATTTTCTCACGTGTTTTGTTTTCATATTTACTATCACCTTTATTCACATTACATATCTATTTATTTTCAGTTTGTACTTTGATCATTGAAATTATATGCAAATTAAGTATGAGCAGTCAAAACGACTGCCCTTGGTAGTTCTAGTAGGTACGTAATTCCCGGTAGTTCGATTGGTGCAATAGCTTCTTTGCATTCATTCTTTCCCCTGATCATATTGACAGTTTACTGCTCTCCTACATCCCTGAAGTGGAATGTAACATTTATTCTTCTATGCGACAACTCTCAGCTCCACCTGCAGGTCATCTCTACTCTGGATTGGGTTGAATTGTGTCCATATACAGAACAGATAATTTCCTGAGAATAGTCATGTAGATAATTGCAAATTAGCTATGATTACGCTGAGAAAAGAAAATTAAAAGATGTTTGATGCTAATGAGAGTCTTTACAGATTCAATAAATATGACTAAAGTTCACATTGTGGCCTTTAGACACTGCTACAGCTGCTCCAGCGTATTTGAATAAGATGCAGTTATATACATTATTGTGGACCAGCAATGAAGTTATCTATGTAAAATGTGCTGTTGTTGGAAACATTGTATAACCGAAATGTGGTTTATTTCTTTGATTAGTGTGGACCAAAGAGCTCAACAGTGCAATGCAGAGCATCTGCACGGTCATGACATTGTTTAATAAAGGAACATTTTATTAACTCAGAAACCTTGAGAACTAACTACACCAAAATACACAGAGAAGGACACACACACACACTTTGATTTAACCCGATTTCTAAGACCTGATCGATCAAGTAAATTCCCTGTAGTTGTGCAGACCGGCATTCTGCACACGTTTCCGTGGTTACAACATAATCTTACATGGCGACACAGGAGATCTTGGTTTAAGTTCTCAATCAATTTGTGCTAATATAACACGTGACTCGTGGTTGTGTTTCCTATATCGCTGACAAACTCCGATCTATCCGGCTATTTCAGCTAAGGTAACGTGTAAATGTAGGCTAACGTTAACTTAGCAATGAGAGATGAGATGAGAGTTTGTCAGCCTCTCATCTGCTAACCCGTAGCCTGTAAACAAACCTAGTCAAGTAAACAAACTAATGTAACTACCTGTATCTGCGCTCGATTGTTCTTCCTACATCCTTGAACTACCCGGATGTCTGTCACAGTAATTTGAATCTGAATTTTGAGAACTGAATCTGAATTTTGAGAACTGAATTTGAATTGTGAGAACTGAATGCAAAGATATATGGAGTGTTGAATTTCAAATTTTACTATTCAGATTCAGTTTTTCAATGCAATAATTCAAATTAAACAATACAAATTCAAATTATGTGATTCAAATCAGTTTCTGGTGGTACATATTTCAGCCCATACAAGTGTTCTGGGATATGAATAAGTGTAGTAGTAGGTCAGTGCAATCTTCAGAAATACAATAGAAATAGAAATGTACTGGCAGTACAAGGTGTAATTTGTAGTATATGTGGATTGTGAATATAGGAGCATGTTTATGTTTGTTACAACTTTAAACACAACAAGGAGGACTCAAATGCTCAACTCCAAATTAGGGTAAAACATGCTCTTAATGATGTGGCTCCTGGATGACAAGATTGAGAAGCAAGACGGACAAAAGTAACTGACACGAGACAAGGGCCGTTTCTCAATACCCAAGTCTGCCAGTATGTACTTGCTTTCTTGGAAAGTACATACTTGAGAAGTACGACTGAAGTACATACTTGCCAAGTACGGGAGTACATGAACACGATTCTTCAATTGGAACAGCAGTGTACTTCCTTGTTCTACTGTTTGAATGGCGGGTGGTGCGAAGCATTTAAGCCTCATTACCGCCACCTACAGTGTTGATGAATGAACATATAAAATACATATATATATATACATATATTGTTGTTATTTTCACATTTTCAATATGTGATACACTATAAAATAGTGTCCATTATATGTAAATACATATACAATGACAGTGCGACTTTAATATAAATCTAAAATTCAAAGTTACAATAAATTAAACATTAATATTATACAAAAGTTCACACTTTCAGGTCAAAACGTTTGCATTAAAAACAAAACAACATGTCAACAACAGATCTATGGATCACACCAAGTATGTAATGACGGAGCCGTCTGAACCAGCGGATCATTTCATCAGGTCAGGCCGAGGTAACGCTGCTCTGTGCCGGGCACTGTGAGCACAGAGCGTCCCCGAGGCGGAGCTGATAACCTCCAACAGCGCCGCTGTCAAACTATAAATACGTCATATCTTATTACACAAACCATGTTTGGATTCTAAATGACTAATTTCTTGCCTCAAATGATTTCAAAACTGCGTTTCGGGACACAGAAAAATATTTATTTCAGGTTTTATATTTGTATTTTATCCTGCTATGTTCTGCCGAAATGCATTCTGGGATATATGGCTTTCCCAAGTACGCTCAAGTCACCACCCGATGCATACTTAGTAAAATGGGCGGAGCGAGAACACTTCCGGGTATGAGAACCGTACTCGCTGCTCGCGTTCTTGAGAAATGGAACAGAACTTGACTGAGGCTGGTGACGTTTTCACAAGTACGGGAGTACGCAAGTACGGACAAGTATGGATATTGAGAAACGGCCAAGGACTATTTATACAAGCGGTACGATGGAGGGATCTGAAAACAGAGGGAAAATATGAGTACAAAATAAAACAGGATGTGCATGGATAAGACTGGATATGAGTTACTTTAACTTAACATAAAGAGACACAAAAGACCAACATGAACTAATCGAGACATGACAAAACGTTAAATACTAAACATGATTAACCTTAACATATTTGACGGGACATAACAATGGATATAGGCAAGATTGTCAATGTCCATTTGTGTGTGTGGATTGGGGGGTTATGAATGGGGGGGATGATGGAGGTGAGCAAAAAGCTTTTTCTAGCATGAAGTGTCAGACCTGCCCACCATCAAGCATTAAAGACGGCACATGCAGTACTGTGCAAAGGTCTTAAGCCACCAGCAACACTATAATTACCGTGTAATTATTTTTTAAATCACGTTTTTGTAACACAACCAGAACATAGAGGAAGTGTGTGTGCAATTTTAAACACCAACATTATCAGGAAATAAAAATGCTTCTCTTAACTGAAACCTCTTAAACTAGAAACTGGCAAAATCTGTTTGCTGTGTTTGTCCTACTATTTTATGTCAACAAATACAGTATATTTAATACCAGGTGTATTCAAGACATGCTTTACCATCACATACACATGTTGTATGAGCTTAAGTCATTGTCAGTTTGTGAATATACAGTATAAAACCAACTTTCACATCATTCCAAATCAGATACCAATGATCACAACAGTTGACAGACATAAAAACAACAAATCCCTGGTAATGTTGATGTTACTTAGAGTGATAGTTCGGAATTTTGGACATAAGACCTATTTTCCAACTCAGCCGGTGTGATGGAGACGTCTGGAGACGTTTTCAAGAAATTTAATTCAGTTCTTTCAGTTGCCGAGTTCGCTGATGCTATGGCTAGCGCAAGTCATTGATACAAGTTAGCATGGCATTAAAAACACTCACACCGACTCCACAGTGCACCCGAGGCAAATCGATTGTAACGGCAGACTATCGATGTACATATCTGTGTTGATAGAATGTTTGAAATAAAACCAACCTTGCAATTTGAAGGATTTATGTCTCAGGAGCAGCAGCAGCGCGTCATACTTCCGGCAGCGGCGGACTGATTCCCGCTGCCGGAAGTATAGAGCTGAGAAAGTAGTCCCTCAAAAATCCATGCGATGCGACGTTAGTTTTGTTTCAAATATTATTCTATCAACACAGATATGTACATCGATTGTCGTTTTGTGCGTACGCACGGTTTATACATGAGGCCCCTGATGACACTTTGTCAGGACGTCTGCTGAGTCACTCATCAGGGGCCTCATGTATAAACCGTGCGTACGCACAAAAAGACGGCGTACGCTTGCTTTCATGCACACGATGGCATTTATAAAAATGTACTTGGCGTGGAACCTTGCGGACTGCAGCGCAAACTCTCCAGTTGCTGTGAGATTTTGCGGAGCGCTCCGCAAACTCTTGTCAGCTAGGAGACGCTGCAATATTAAGCTCTGAAACTTATCACAGTGTTTCAAAATAATATTATTAATGTGTCTACAGTGACAAACATGAATTATTCTGTGACAAACAACAATGATACACCACGTACGTTTGAACATGTGTGGATGAGATCAGAGGACACTGAGGACAAAACTGATCCCGCGCGCAAACACACACACTTCAAACACGCGCGTGTGTGTGAGTCACACTTTTCTTTAAGTCTTACTTACTTACTGAAATTGATTTAACTCAAATTAATATTTTCTTTATGTAAATAGACACACAGCTGCTGACATGAAGACATTCACACACGCCAGTCTACAATGTTTTAAACTCTCCAAAATAAAGTTACAAACTAATTTGTTGTAAGAAAATGGGACTTGAATGTTGAGTAGAACATTTCCTTATCCCATTTTAATCCGTACGATAACAAAATAACTGCAAAAAAGTTATTCAACCACCGCTGCGCCTTTCATCAGAAGAGACAGCTGATGCAGGTGCGCGCTCCAGCCGCTGGAGACTCCGGCGCACCTGAGACATCGGCACACTAGCATATTCTTCCTCCCTCTTCCTCCCTCCTCAGCGTCCACAACACAATCAGTGACAGTAATGAATCAGTAACTCAATGAGCTCTATCTGCTTATTATGTGCGTAATGCGCGTGTGCGTAACTGGATGATGGCGTGTGACACTGACATGTTTATAGATTGTTGAAATGATCTGTAAATTCAGCTCACATGCATAAGTCATGTCTAAACAAACATGTTACATCAGAAAAACAACACACACAGGATCAACTATCAATGCACAACCAGTTTTTTTAAAACATTAATATGAGAGCAGCCGCGGTGACCCTCACATTTAGTTCCTTCGTGTTTATATCTCATTCCAAATAAACAAACAAACAAAAAATATATATATATCTCTTTTCAAATGTATACATCATAAATTGATGCGTTGATCGCACACTTTCCATCTTTTTATTTTATTTTCCTCCTTTGCTGACGCATTTGTCATTGTTCTTCAGGAAGGAGGCGTCAGAGAGTGGGTTTTAGAGTCATTTGTATATTAATTTGTGGGTGGAATGAGGTGTTGTGTAACTCATTCACCTCCGCCCAGTTTCACGTTTGATGGGATGTATAAAGAGAAGGTGCGTCGGACTCGGCGTACGCACGGTTTTATAAATCTGAGAATTTCTTTGCGTACGTTCTTTTCACATTTTGTGAGTACGCCCTCTTTCAGTAGGAAAGCTCCGCACTCTTGTATACATGAGGCCCCTGGACATTGTGTGAATCACTCTCATGACGTGTCTGTGTTGCTTCTATTTGTGACAATGACAGGAAATCTGGACGTTGAATCTCACGGGGGGCTACATCGAAGTTTGGGATGAAGTCCTGTGTTTCACTTTCGAAGATGTAAAGGCTCGACACAGGTGCTATAGCTGTGTCACTCTCTGAACTATCTGAGTGAGGTGATGGTGGACGCTCCAAATCTGCAGAAAAAGATGACTCAGCCCCAAAAGGCTCAAGTGAAGTATTGTCTTGATTGAGAGGAAAGGACAGGGGGGACTTTTGTTTAATGTAAAACTCTGATAAAGTGTCAGCTGGTAGCAAGATAAGGTCATGAGGCTGATGAAGTAAAAGAGGCAATGCAGATTATGTTGTGCCAGAGCAGGAATAAACACTAAGATTATTATCCGTTGACACAGATTCTGAGCTAAGTGACAAATAATATGACACACTATGACTAGATGGTGAATGCTTTAAGGAATATTTTTAATGAATTTTTGAAAATCAGGAAAGCGATCCATGCACTTAGGCAGTGACTTGACTTTTTTTTTCAAAAGAAACCCCAAAAGTATCTCCGAATGACTTGAAATTGTACACAGTCATAGTCAACGACGCCCTGAACAAGAATCCGTTGAAAATGTTTGCATATCTCTTAAGGAATATTATTAATTAATTTTTGAAAATCACGAAAGCAATCCATGCACTTAGGCAGTGACTTGACTTTTTTTTTTTCAAAAAAAAACCCAAAAGTATCTTGGAATGACTTGAAATTGTACACAGTCATAGTCAACGACGCCCTGAACAAGAATCCATTGAAAATATTTGCATATCTCTTAAGCAGTCCAAGTGGGTGCTTTTCTCACAAGAGAGACATTTGGAACCATTTATTATAGTGGATTTATCAATGGGGTCTGAGAAAGCTGGCACAGTCCCTGCATCTGCACTGAGAGGAGATGGTATGGTTTCTGCAGGACTGTGTAACACGTGTTGTTACACTGTGTGCACGAGTGTCTAGATCAGGGGTCGCCAACCTTTTTGAGACCGAGAGCTACCTGAAGGGTAAAGAATAATATGGAGGGCTACCATATAAACATTTTATGCACCATTTTTTTTTTTTACCATTTACCAAATGATTAATATTATGCATTCATTTGCATACACATTCATTCCAGTGCTTACTCCTAACAATTATCAGTTTTTATAAACAATATCAATGATATTTTACCGAGTGAATATATGGATGCATGCAAGTGAGTTGAGGTGAAGTGAACCCGCGGGCACCATATTGGCTGCCCGAGGGCTACCAGGTGCCCGCGGGCACCACATTGGTGACCCCTGGTCTAGATTCTCTGTCTGACTCTCTGTGAGAGATGCTGGTGACTGTTTTTGGTCATCTGTGCAAAAGAATGACCGGTCCATTGGGACTTCTTGTTGAAACTGCTCAAGCCAATAGCCAACAGGGTTGCTGGAGATTCGGACACAGTGTATCTTGCTTCTCAGGTATCATCACAATTGGTTAGGGGCAGCTGCATCCTGGTGTTTTTTCAGGTCGGTAAATAAAAACACAGTCATATAATGTATATGTGTGTGTGTGTGTGTGTGTGTGTGTGTGTGTGACTAACAAACCTTAAACAACGCCAAATAATCAAATAAACTCAAACCAGAACAAGCAACCTAAGGATATTAAATCCTTAAATTAGACCCACTATGCCCCTAGCTGTTACTTTGGGTGAGGTTATTATCTTATTTGGCAGGGGACGCCTATTGACATGTAAATGTCAATATTTACTAAAAAGCCTCCTGTTCTTACTTTACTTAACTGATAGTCTGGTGTGTGTGATCATCCAAGTAACAGACTCCACACTCAACTCTCTTCACAGCTAAAAGGCAGATACGTACACTACCGTTCAAAAGTTTGAGGTCACTTAAAACTGTCCTTATTTTTGAAGGAACAACACTTTATACTTTCTATAAGACTATAACATTAAATGAATCAGAAATATACTGTATACATTGTTAATGTAGTAAACGACTATTCTAGCTGCAAACGTCTGGTTTTTAATGGAATATGTACATAGGTGTATTGAGGCCCATTTCCAGCAACCATCTCTCCAGTGTTCTTATGGTACATTGTGTTTGCTAATCGCGTTGGAAGGCCATTGGAAGATTAGAAAACCCTTGACAACCCTTGTGCAGTTGTTGGCACAGCAGAAATTTTGAATAAAAATCATTATTTATAATCTTGTCAATGTCTGGACTATATTTTCTATTCATTTTGCATGGAAAACACAACAAAATAGTATAGGTGACCCTGAATAGGTAACTTTTGAACAATAGTTTATGCATCGTTTACATTGTCAATACACTGGTGCCTTCTTTCGGCTTTTATATTAAAATGTAAACAAATCTGTAACCCAGCCTGAACAATCATAAATTGCCATAATCACAACTCCTTATA
Organism: Microchirus variegatus; assembly: GCF_963457635.1. NCBI lineage: Eukaryota > Metazoa > Chordata > Actinopteri > Pleuronectiformes > Soleidae > Microchirus > Microchirus variegatus. The sequence goes on along the minus strand of NC_139813.1, from coordinate 6,135,310 downwards.
TGGGCATCCTGGTCATCACATTTTTAGCAGTGATATAAAGAAGCAAAGTCACAAAATAGAACTGACGTATTTCCAAATTTCACAAACCAATTTTACACTTTTTTAGTACTTTTTGCTCAGGTGCAAAATATAATTAGTGATTATACCCATGGAGAGACGTATCATCTTACCAAAGCACGATATATTTTTACACCATGTCGTTGGGCAGTCTGCCTCAGATTGGTGTCTACCTTCCCTCCTTAAAGTCCTGGGACAGAACCAGGTGGAGAATGGTGCTGTGCATGTGTTACGTTCCTTAGTTCTTTTTCCAGGGGAACAGGAACAGCAACACGACAAACCCAGGAGTCAGACAAGACAAAGTTGATGGGTATTGAAAAATGGTTTTATTTTTTATCTTAAACCCAAACTTAAACTCACAGCTTAGTTTACAAAATGTGGTGGAGGAAAGGAAGGAGGTGGAGTGCCAAAGAAATGAAATCAATAAAACAAAACATGGCCTATTCTAACTCTTAGTCTTTAAACAAAAGAAAACCCTGTCCTCTCTAAAAAAAAGAGTTCAAAACAACTGCCAAAGTACACGGGTGGCAATGCTCCACTGCTGACCTAGTGTATATAGACAAAGTTAACTAGGTGATGACATGTATAGGGTACCCAAACTTACCTAACTTCCTTCCCCACCACACACATTTTACCATCTGCTCAAGATTCTGTCAAGATACCAAATGAGAGAGCGAACTCTTCAGCAGGCTCCATTTTATTGGGCCTCCAGTCAGGTGATTGGACATGGCAGAAGTTCAGGCCAAAGGAGGTGGTGGCTTCATTTAATCTCAGGTGCAGCTTATCCTGATCAGCCACTGGTGGAATGCTAGAGGAGGGAGAGACAAGAGCAAAAAAACAAACAACAATCCTGATGCCCCTGCTGGGCATGTAACACCCCCACCCATACAAGTCCAAACACCTCGTGTTTGGAACAAGACAAAAAAAATCTACAACCCGGCCAATTATGCTGCACGTGATAGTGCGTCAGCTATAATGTTTTCAGATCCCTTCTTATGATTGATTTCCAGATTGTAATTGTGAACAATTAGGGACCAACGCATAAGACGATGGTTGTGATTGTACATGCGATGAAGGAATACCAGGGGGTTATGATCTGTAAAAACCTTGATAGGCTTTTCACTTGACCCGAGGTAAACCTCAAAATGCTGCAGAGCAAGCAAAAGTGCAAGAGTTTCCTTTTCAATGGTGGAATACTTAAGTTGGTGTTTATCAAATTTGCGAGAGAAGTAGCTCACCGGGTGGTCGATGCCCTGGTCATCCTCTTGCAGTAGCACTGCCCCAGCCCCAACTGCACAGGCATCTACTTCCAGCTTAAAGGGGGAGTTGAAATCTGGTGCAGACAGAACTGGGGAGCAACAAAGAAGACCTTTAAGGCTGTCAAATGACTGTTGACACTCACCAGACCAGACGAAGGGCTTGGAAGGACTAGTTAAAGTGGTCAGTGGAGCTGCCACAGAGGAAAAGTTTCTGCAAAACCTGCGATAATAACCAGCCATCCCAAGGAAGCGGCGCAGCTCTCTTCTGGTAGTCGGTACGGTAAACTCAGAAATGGCAGTGGTTTACACATTTGCTGGACACACTTTTCCTTGACCAACCTGCTGACCCAGATAAAGAACAGTACCTTTCCCAAACTCACATTTGGCAAGGTTCAGTGTTAGAGATGCGGCAGATAACCGCCTAAAAACCTCCCTCAGTGTGGTTAGGTGTCCAGCCCAGTCATCCGAATACACCACAATGTCATCTAAATAGGCCTTACAGTTTGAAACATCACCTAAAATTTTATTTACTAGCCTTTGAAAAGTAGCCGGAGCATTGCATAGTCCAAAAGGCATAACTGTGTATTGTAGGAAGTTATCAGGGGTTACAAAGGCTGAAATTTCAGAAGCCTGGCGGGTTAAAGGAACTTGCCAATATCCCTTTAACATATCAAGTTTGCTAACAAACTTTGCAGGTCCAATCTCATCTATGCAATCATCAATACGAGGTAATGGATGTGCGTCAGGGACAGTGATTGAGTTTACCCTTCGGAAGTCAGTACAGAATCTCGGACTCCCATCAGACTTGACATCGAGGAGACAAGGGGAACTCCAGGAACTGCAACTTGGTACTGCAAATCCATTCAGCAATAAATATTCAACCTCCTTCTTCAAAGTCAAAGTCAAAGTCAAAAGTCAAAGTCAAAGTCAAAGTCAAAGTGTCTTTATTTGTCCCAACAGGGAAAATTGATTTGCAGCCGGGAAGATCCACACATTCAAACACATACACAAATAGACAACACCAAATAACATGTAACATATAACGTATCATCATGGGCAGATTAAAGGGACCTACTGCAAGATAAGATATGATTCAAAATGCCAATAATGTACACTGTACAAACAAATAAATAATAAATAAACAGCAGGGGCCTAAAGTGCAAATACAACAGGTTACAACAGCCATAAACAGTCTGTATATACATACAATTAATTATCTACTGTTTAGCAACTGAATGGCCGTGGGGACAAAGGAAACCTTAAATCTCTTGGTGCGAAGAGCAGGCACCTTCCACCGACGGCCTGAGGGCAACAATATAAACTCAGACTGGAGGGGGTGATCCACACACTCCCGAATCAAGGGAGCCTTCCTAAGAACTTGCCTGCTATACATATCAGTAAGCTGCATTTGACTCCTCCCTGTAACCTTACTGGCCACTTTAACAAGGTTGGCGAGCCTGTTTTTATTGGCCAGAGTCAGGTTTCCATACCAGGCAACCACACAGAACATAAGAACAGATTCAATGAAGCTTCTATAAAAGAGGGTCATCATCTCCGAACAGACATTAAAAGAATACATTTTCCTCAGAAAATAAAGCCGTTGCTGTACTTTCTTTGTTGTGGAGGCAACATGAGCGTCAAAACACAATTTATTGTCAACGACCACTCCCAAATATTTATAGCTGTCCACCAGCTCAATCTCTGCACCTTTAATGCTGGTTAATGCAGGACAAGGTTTGGACTTCCTAAAACTGATAATCATGTCCTTCGTCTTTGACACATTAATATGAAGAAAGGATTTATCACACCATGATACAAAATCATTTATGACGGACCCATGCAACAGCTGATCCTCTTCAAGAAGACTCACTTCACATTCATCACCTCTCTCTTAGCTGGACTAACCCGATAGGCCCGCTGTTTAATTGGCATAGGATTTGTTAGAATAATGTCATGTGTAATGACAGATGTCTGTGAGGGAATATCTCTGAAAAGACTTGGAAAGTCATCTATGAGGTTTGTGATGTCAATACTCTGGTCACCATGGAGATGAGACAAATAGTGAGGCAAATCAGACAATACCTCAGTGTTGCTAAGTCTCGCCCCCTGTGGTGTAGCGTTGCGCATGACCAAGCCATCAGCAGCAGCAGAAGTTGTCACTTCAGAGAGTGAAGCCATTGGTGAAACAGTTTTGGGTGGAGGTGGCACCTTTTCATCCTCTCTTCGGTGGTACAGTTTCATCATATTGACATGACATACTCTGGTCTGTCGCCGGCGGTCAGGGGTTTTGATGCTGTAGTTTGTATCACTCAGTTTGCTCTCCACCACATAAGGACCTGAAAATCTTGTTGAAAGAGCAGAACCAGGTACAGGTAAAAGAATCAATACTTGGTCTCCTGGTTGAAACAGACAAGCAACTGCTCTCTGATCATGATGTTTTTTCATCTTCCTTTGGGAAGAGGTCAGTGCGTTCCTAGCCAAAGAGCAAGCCAACTGGAGGCGCTCTTTGAGCTTGGCCACATAATCAGGAATGCTTTTTTCTTTTAATTCAGGGCTGACCAAATGCTCTTTAAGGACCTTTAAAGGACCCCTAACCTCACGTCCAAATACTAGTTCAGCTGGACTGAAACCTAGTGATTCCTGGACTGCTTCACGGGCAGCAAACAGAACTAGGGGAACACCCTCATCCCAATCCTTCTGGGAGTCAATACAGTATTTCCTCAGCATGGATTTCATAGTCTGATGAAATCGTTCAAGTGCCCCCTGGCTTTCAGGGTGGTAAGGGCTAGATGTTGTGTGTTTAACACCTAAGGATTTCAGGGCCTGAGCAAACAGCTTAGATTTGAAATTGGTTCCTTGGTCAGTTTGAACCATTTTTGGCAGACCAAACAACGAAAAAAACTTCACCAGGGCTTTGGTGATTACTGGAGCTGTAATTTTTCGCAACGGCACAGCTTCTGGGAACCTGGTGGAAGCGCACATGATGGTTAAGAGAAACTGATTCCCAGCTTTAGTTTTCGGCAGTGGCCCCACACAATCTACTATAACCCTATCGAATGGTTCACCTGTTACTGGAATGGGACAGAGGGGAGCAGGGGGAATGACTTGATTTGGTTTACCAACCACTTGACACACATGACAAGAACGACAGTACTGTACCACATCAGATTTAAGTCCTGGCCAAAAGAAATGTTTAAGGACTCTGTTATAGGTCTTTGTGACCCCCAGGTGTCCTGACCATGAGTGGTCATGAGCTAAGGACAATACCTGGGAACGAAAAACCATAGGCACAACAACCTGATAAACACCCCCCCACTCCCCACTCTCAGAAACCCCACTAGTCCAGCGGCGCATCAACAGGCCGTTATCAAGGACATAGGCTACTCTCTTCTGCCTAGCGGTTTCCTGGCTAACAACTGTGGAGTGGCATTTTAAGAGCGTTAAATCAGCTTGTTGCGCTACAATGAACTCTTCCCTAGTAGCGGGCAAGTCTCCAACTCCTGGACCAGGGAGGGACGATCTTGTATCATCTTGCTGGGCCACAAGTTGATGGTTGGACCCAGTCACCACATCAGGAAGCTGTTCTGAACTCAGAAAAGAATCAGCAAGGTCAATGCCATATCTTTTTGACTGAGCTCTTGTTACCACACAAGCAGGAAAAACCTCAGAAGGTGGTTGTGTGATGCTCACTGACTCTAAATTTAAATCAGGACTGTCCAGTACTTCAGGGACTGGCATTACCTTGCCCCCTGCTAGATCATTACCCACAATAATATCTACACCATGAATGGGCAAAGCAGGGCGCACAGCAACTTTAAAGAACCCATTGATCAAGGAAGAACAAATATGTATGTGATGTAAAGGGACAGATATAAACTTCATCCCAACACCCTGAATGATTGCGCTTGAGTGACAGGATGATTCATGGGACAAAGGTAATATGCCTTCTCTAATAATGGACTGAGAACCTCCTGTGTCGCGCAACATTTTAACTGGCTGCTGATCTTTTGGATCCCCTGTAACTGAAACAAAGCCCTCCAAAATGAAGGGTTTAAAGCAGGGATCAGGGTCACTGGTAGTTTGTGAGTTATCAATTTCAGGAAAGTTACTCTTAATCAGGCCCATGCTTTTCGGCTGGGCCTTGTGAGGCTGCAACTGTTTACGCTTCAGCGATAAACAATCAACAAGAACGTGACCTTTCTTATGGCAGTAGAAACATTCTCGAGTCTCTCGTGGTGGAGACTGAGCATTCTCAAAAGGAGCATAGCCAGGATTAGGTCTCACAGGACCCGATACCGGAATCCTTTCTGGACGGGAGGACACAAACACATTTTTGTGGGTTAAAACAAATTCATCAGCTATGACAGCAGCTTTAGACAAGGTGGTCACTTTTTGCTCATTCAAGAACACTACCAGTTTCTCTGGCAAAGTATTCTTAAAATCCTCCATTAACATTAACTGACGTAGGGACTCAAAATTATTTTTAACCCCACTAGCAGTGCACCATTTATCAAACAGAACCCCCTTTTCTCGTGCAAACTCTACAAAGGTATGTCCACTAGGCTTCTTATGGACCCTGAACTTCTGCCGGTAAGCTTCTGGCACAAGCTCATATGCACGTAATATAGATTCTTTTAGCATGTCATATTTCAGGCTTTCTTCTAAGGAAAGAGATGCTACTACTTCTTGTGCTTTGCCTACCAGCTTGCAGTGAAGCAAGATGGGCCACATGTCTTTAGGCCAATCTAATGCAGTAGCAATTCTCTCAAATGCATTGAAATAGGAGTCAACCTCTGACTCCCGAAATGTTGGCACCAAAGCTACATTTTTACCAACATTGAAAACTTGCTTGGTATGGGTTGCTTGCTTATACGTTTCTGACTGTGGTAATGTAAGGCCAGAAGAAATTCTCTGGGCCTCCACTTCAAGCTGCCGCAATTTAACTTCCTTCTCAGCTTCTATTTCAAGCTTGCGTACTTGTAATCGGAGGTCGTACTCTGCCTTACGCATGTTTTCCTTTTCTTGTGCCTCCAGCTGAAGACGAGCTAGGCGAACTCTGAGTTTGGCATCCATACTGGATCCATGGGATTCTGGGGAGAAAGGCACAAAACGAGGCAAAGTAGGAGGAGCAGCCCCACCTTCAGCCATTTCGGCAGGAGGTGTAGTCAGTGTATCTGCCTCCACATTGTCAGCTTTATAAGACAACATTCTTTCAGTAGAAGGATCATCACCAGAAGACACAGACATTGAGAGTACATTCAGCTCAAGTAACCTCTCCAATACTTTGTTTTTGATCTCCCTTTTAACACCATATTTTTGCACTGGAATATTAAAGTGTGCTGCAATAGCCAGTAAATCATCTTTGCGGCATAAGTCCAGCTTATTAAAGCTTGGATTTTCAACAAAGTCATCTAACTCAAAACCCATGGTCAAATATTTTAACAAAACAATGACTCATCAAACCTCTGGATTGTCTTTTAGCTCAGGAAACAAAAGTATCCCGGACGAGCCCCCATTTGTTACGTTCCTTAGTTCTTTTTCCAGGGGAACAGGAACAGCAACACGACAAACCCAGGAGTCAGACAAGACAAAGTTGATGGGTATTGAAAAATGGTTTTATTTTTTATCTTAAACCCAAACTTAAACTCACAGCTTAGTTTACAAAATGTGGTGGAGGAAAGGAAGGAGGTGGAGTGCCAAAGAAATGAAATCAATAAAACAAAACATGGCCTATTCTAACTCTTAGTCTTTAAACAAAAGAAAACCCTGTCCTCTCTAAAAAAAAGAGTTCAAAACAACTGCCAAAGTACACGGGTGGCAATGCTCCACTGCTGACCTAGTGTATATAGACAAAGTTAACTAGGTGATGACATGTATAGGGTACCCAAACTTACCTAACTTCCTTCCCCACCACACACATTTTACCATCTGCTCAAGATTCTGTCAAGATACCAAATGAGAGAGCGAACTCTTCAGCAGGCTCCATTTTATTGGGCCTCCAGTCAGGTGATTGGACATGGCAGAAGTTCAGGCCAAAGGAGGTGGTGGCTTCATTTAATCTCAGGTGCAGCTTATCCTGATCAGCCACTGGTGGAATGCTAGAGGAGGGAGAGACAAGAGCAAAAAAACAAACAACAATCCTGATGCCCCTGCTGGGCATGTAACAGCATGAAAGAAGATAGAGTCACAACCACGTGTTGTTTGTGTAAGTTGAGGAATACTTATTCAAGGTCAGCAGGTGTGTCAAGGGAACACACCGCACATGAATGACGAGACTCATTTTTCCATATTCCAAAGCATATGGCAGTCTAATTACAAAATAAACTATAATTCAAAGCAAATACTAAGATTAGATTGTTGGACTCTTTATTTGATCAGAGACCTTTTAACACACAAATTCTGTCAGTGAAAACTAAGAAAACTAAAACCCTGGCCAGGAAGATCTGCTGGTTCAGGAGACGGGATCCTTCACGATCACGTCGCGATTCCAGGCTTTTTCAGACCGCTTGCAGAGCCCGAGAATACGATACAACCCAGCGTACTCAGCAGTGACTGAACTGTTTGTTTCAAACTTTAGGGCTTCATAAACAAGGTAATGGCGCAGATACACACCCAAAAAACAGTGTTAATTGGAACTTCCAGTCCATGGGAGGTAGAAATCTGACAGAACCGGACTCAAAGATATGCATCCATCTGCCTTGACCGGTTGGGGTGAAAGGAAATATGAGGTAGGTAAAATGAGGTGGGACAGAAATAGGAAGGCAATTTATACAGTGTTGTGTACGTTATTGAAACCCCATACTGCTGATATTGGTGGTCTGTTTAAAAAAAAATAGACTCTGATATAAAGTGCTGCCAATCTTTTTTTCTGATGTCCACAGTATCTATTTAAAGTTGTATTTTAGGAAGTAGGGCTTCTCAACCAGCACAGTCAGCGCGTAGCCAACCAACAGTGACGGCACTAAGCGGCCAAAGTACAGGATCATCTACCAAGAGAGGATGGAGACATTCATTAAAACACCACAGATGAACACATGAAATCACTTAATGTCATTGACTGTTTAAAGCACTTACGAAGTTAAAGACTGTGAAGTGAAATTTGGTTTCTTGCACTCCATCATGCATGACTATTAAAATAGGATGGAACAGATAGACAGCAAAACTAATGTTGGAAATTGGAATCCAGAAACCCAGTGACAAGACGCTCTTGATTAAACCTGCAGCATAAAAATATAAAAAAATAAAATTATATCAAACACAGACTTCTGAAATTGAGGGCTTTTACCTCCAACACGAGTCACATAACTCAGAAATGTGCATTCGTCCAATGTATTTGCTCTCATTTGTACCATTTATTCAGCTATACAAATGTAGTAATGTAATGTTAAACTGCAAGTTGAGCTCAAAATTAAAATACTACTTTGGTATTTTATTCAATTGCATTTTGTGCATATGATATTTTATTATTTTTTACCTAGAAAGACCTCATTGGGATTGAAAATGTCTTACAATAGGGCCAAGACAGGCAGCAGCAGTGTGCTGTTTAGACTCTGGAACATTTCTATAATTTACCTCCATATCCCTCCTCACAGGCAACAATGATCCAGATGACAGCCAAAGCCCAGGCTGTTCTGTGCAGTCCCTGATACAGGGCATGTGGCACAGATGGGTAGTCTGGGGTCTCCTTGAGGACAAAGGCCAGACCAAACACCACTGCCATGAGGAAAAAACTGCATAACCAACCAAGTGCTGCCTGCCACTGCCAGCAAAAGCAACAGTGAGTACATAAACATCATGTGTTCAATGTCTGGTTCAGATTTTTGCTGAAAGACTTTCATGTACTGTATGAAAGTCTGAAATCATTCTTACCTTTTTCTTTATGAGCTGATCTTTTTTTGTCACAAAGTGTATTCCAGTCAGGATCCCAAGTAAATATGGGCCATATCTTGTATAAGGTTTATCATAGTACTGCGTCCAATATAGTACCATCATTTGTACTTTTTCCCTGCGAAACATTTCATTGTATTTTAATATGCAGTGACAACAGATCTATCTATCTATCTATATATATATATATATATCTATATATTAATCTCTTCCCAAAATGTCTGTAATAGCACCAGACCACAATCCTTGAATCTTACGGTGAAGGTAGTGAATAGACCTGCAGGTGCATTAGTGCTGTTAAAATAGCACCAGCAGCAGTGGTGAGTAGCATCAAACCTCCTACCACAGCTGCAAACACACCTTTGTTCCTGATAAACACAAAGAAGATGTGTGAGATTACATGTGTACATTTGCCAATGTGTGTAACTCTTTTATGATGGCACATTTAAATGATTTTTTGGAGCAATATGAAAGACATTGAACTTACAGTTTGTGAAGATAGAGCAATACGGGAGTGGTGGCATAAAACTGGAAGTCTATACCCAAGTACCATGTCCCAGGTAAACACTGGAGAGAGAATTGGAAATCATACTTAGGTCAAATACAAGGTCAATACATGTAGACATATAATCTGTGTCAAAAATATAACCAGAACAACTATATTGTAGTAGTGAAACTTACCATGTCTTTAAAATGTATAAGATTGTTGATGAACAGAAGATTAGACCACCAATTTCTCTTACAATTGTCTATTTCTGTCCCAAATGTCACGTACGGTCCCAAATTGACCGAAGAGTACACACCGACATATAGACACAGACAGAACATATGCAGTGGCTGAACCCTGTTTTGAAGTAAAGACAAAGAGAAAGTTTAGAATTTGCGCTGATAATGTGACTTGAACATCACATTTAGTTCCATTTTGGCCCTGAAACTGCATGTTTTTGGACTGTGGGAGGAAACCAGAGAACCTGGAGAAAATCTGTGCACGCACAGGAAGAACATGCAAACTCGAACAAGAAGACCCACGAACCCGGGTCTGCTTGCTGCAAAGGAAAGAGGGCTCACTACGACACCAACCGTGTAAATCAACAGCAGATCAGGGTCCACAAAAAGGAAAGTGAACCAGTACTTCCTCGCTCAACAAAGACAGAGCACGCTGGGCAGCCCTTGGAACAGGCATAGGTGGGTGTGTCTGTCAGGTACTGTAGATCTTTGTGAAGTAATGAATAAAAACACATAAAACACCTCATAATCCTGTTGTAGAAGTAGCTGCCCACCAGAGAGACACTCAGTTTGCCCTCTGCCCTGTTGATGGAGCCTAACAGAGACTTGGCACTAAGCATACCGCTGAAACACAAAAGTGCAAAGTTGCAAGTTAGATAACCATTAAAACAATAACAATAATAATCATTAATATTATTATAACACATGGTTTTACGCTCACCCAAGCACTAAGAAGGTGTCTACAGCCAGATAGAATGGTCCACTCGTGATAATATGAAAAGGGCTGCTTGTTATATATTCATACCATTCTTTAACATTATCTGCAACACATATAACCACCTTAGATGAATAAAGAAGTAATGGAAATGACGTGCAGTCTAAATAAGCATTCATTAGTAAACCTTGACATACCCAAGTTATTCGTAGTAGTGAGTTGGCTATTGTGGCCACATATGATCCATAACAGGGAGAGAGCACGGATTCCATTCAGGGAGGAGTATCCTCCTCCTGGGATTGACGAGACTGTGCTGAAGACACCACGGCAGGTATTCTGAAGAGAAAATGCCTGCAGCCACCACTCCAGACAGTGTCGTGGAAAACAGACGGGTGTGTGTTTATCTATAAAGATTAAAAAAAGGTGTCACTACTGCAATAGTAGTGAATTTTTGTACAATTGCCTTCATATGTTGTCTCAAAATGTAGCAACTGGTCTGTGCTTGTATTTAGAGTTACTTTTTGTACAATATGATGAATTCAGACCATTTTGCAGAGCAATCACTTGCACCAAACTTTTAATAAATACTGTACGTACTAAACTCCTCTGAAGTACTTTGGTTCATTTCACTGCTGCAGGAGTCATTGGACTTCAAACCCCCATAAGGGTTTAGTCCAGTGTTTGTACAGCATGCCTCTGGAGATGGACTGACATCCTTGTTCCTTTGCCACCTTATCAAAGCAGTGAACATGGTAGCTACTAGAGGAATTGCAACCATTAAGCCACACACAAACCTGCAAAAGAAGAGGTATAAGTATATCAGGTATGTATGTTCGGTGATTATCCAAGTGCTCACATGTATGAATTTGTGAGTAAAAGTGAAGTGTTTTGCAATTATATCCATTGTGTTCTCTTCTCTTAAGGAGAGGAACCTCCTTAGGAATAAGAAAAAATCTTCACAAAAAAAAAAACGAATTAGTGTCGCCTTAATGCACCTGCGGGGGAGCAGGGTAACCTCGTTTTATTGTCACTTAACCTGGTTGTTGATTCAGAAGTGTTTACAGTGTCACCCTCTCTTTCCTCACATTTTCCATTTCAACATGCAGTTCAGTGCACAGTTTCAAAACAGTGGGTTAAAAAAATGTTATATACTGACAGACAGGCCACATATCCATGATACGATGCATCTGGAGCGATGTTGTTGGGCAAACATCGTATCCTGGTCATCTCCTGAATGGACTGATTGACCAGTATTGGTGAAATATGCCATGTCTGACTATCTTGAAGTCTCTCTGTTAAGAAATTTGACCCAAGTCATATTTAAGACAAATCGTATATAGGACTGAATGCATTGAGAACAATGGAAATATAAAATCACCAACCATGCAGCTGAAGAAAATGTACGTCCTCTTCACTGCAGGAGTCAGGGACACAAACACCCACAACATACTGGACAGCTCCCTTTTGATAGTGAAAACATCTTTATCAAAATCAAGTTTTCTCACCTTGTATTTAGATGCTAAGACTACATTATATTTTCTATTATTGGGTTGTTATTATTATAATTTTTACCTGCGAAAGAAATGCCTGGCAGTACTGTCCAGAGAAAGTAGGACCATGGGCAGATTGACACTGCTCCAGCAAACCAGTTTGGTTCTTGGCACCTTCTGTAACATTGCCACCCATCTTTCCAGATGCACTCTGCACTGATGGATATGAATACCAAATTGTCATGTTAGCAAAAAGGTACATTAATTGTTCATTTTCCAGCGAGTAGACATGAAGATGGTGTCATCAAGTACCTTCACCTGAACAGTAATACTTCCCCTGTTGCTACAACTGGCAACTATTCAGTGTTCTACAAAAGGGAAATAAAAATCCAATAAACCAAAAGACCAATTAGCAGTGTTGTAATTGTACTTGTGTGCAAAATTCACATGTCTGTACTTTACTTTGCTACTTTGTAGCACATTTTACTCCTCTACATTTCCCCTAACTATCTTTGTTACTACCAAATAAAACCAGTTGGTAATGGTCTGTATTTATAAAGCACTTTTCTAGTCTTGTTACACTACAGTTTCGCCATTCACATGCTTCAACATTTCTTCATACAGGTTAAGTGTCTTGCTCAAGGACACATAGACTAGCAGTGCCAGGATTTGAACCCACAGCCTTCCAGTTGAAAGACAACTGACCCTACTCCTGACACATTTAAGTACATTTTAAATCAGAAAAATACTTACTTTTTGACACTTATGTACCATAAAGTACATAATAAGATTTGTCATTTACTGTACTTAAGTATTTCAATTCTGTTTAGGGCCCAAAAAGAAGAAATATGTTCATGCTATGTATCTTTTTCAGGTTATCTGAAGTATGTTATTCATCATAACAAAGACAAATAAGCGTTCTCATAAAGCAGCACCACTTACTGAAAACAGCATATTTCTTGGGTGTCTCCTGGTTGATTTCCCGGAGAAAAATGTTGGTGTCCTCCTCACATCTTTGAGACACATTCAAGGCCTGTGTATTCTCCAGCCCCAAACTAGTCCCTGCAAACAGCAAGAACCAAACCAAACCCAGCTCCATTTCAGGACTGACTAAAGGCCACATTATACTTCTCCGACTGCGTATGCGTTATCCGTCTGCGTCACCACGGAGACGCCTCGAGCATTTATACTTCTGCGTCGTGGTGACGGACACTCGCTGCAATTTCCCGCCCGATCAGTAGGGGTCGCTGCGCAAGGTTGTTGTGCTTCTGGCTACAGTGAGCAATGGCGTCCGAGAAAGAAAGAGAGAGAAAGACTGTTGTTGTTGAAAAAGTGGCCGTTTCTCACTTTTCTGTGTCACGGAACGCAGTTTTAAGATAATTTGAGGCGAGAAATTGGCCATTTAGAGTCTAAACATGTGCTGTGTGTGTTAAGATATGACGTATTTATAGTTCGGCAGCGGCGTTATCGGCGGGGATCAGCTCCGCCTCTGTCAGATTCATGTGACATAGGAACGAGGACACAAAAGAGGGAAGGAGAGTGAAAGATTACATTGGCAGTAGTAAACTGTTAAAACAAATATTGACATTGGTTGTTTGTATTGAAGATGCTGGTCTGCAGCCACTTCTATTATGTGTTGAAGACATCAAGGCAAGGCAAGTGTATTTGTATAGCACATTTCAACAACAAGGTAATTCAAAGAGCAAAGAGTAGGCAATTCCAGGAGTGGTAGGAAACCCGCGGAGACTCTGTGTTCTTCTCACGGCAGGAGACGTGGAGACCTGAAGACGGAGATTGAGATGAGTACTGGAAACGTCAGGAATTCTAGTAGCGAAGTAGAGAAGCATTTACCAGCTAAGCGAAAACGTGGAACTGACACCAGAGAGACGCGAAGTCCCGCCTTATATGCCCGGATGATCGCTGATCAGACGCAGCTGGGCAGGAGCTAAAATGTGGATCGTGACACCCCCCTCACTGTCCATTTTTTAAAACTCATCTTAAAACCCATTTTTATTCTTCTGCATTCAACTCAGCATGAGACTCTGCTCTTGTTTTAGTGTTTTATTGTTTTCATTGTTTAAACATTTTTATTGTTTTTATTCTGTCTCCTATGTTTTATGTGCCATGTTTTATTTATTGTATTGTTAAAGCACTTTGTCCCAGCTATAGCTGCCTAAAGCGCTCTATAAATAAAGTTGAGTTGAGTTGAGTCATTTGACTGCAAGCACTCCTCAAACTGCTTTAGTAGTAACTAGAAATTGTCCTCAACAAGTTCCACCAGGTCTTCCTCTTGTCCTATGGATGTCTCAATTCAACTATGAGCTACACTGCCCCCTCACAATATGCTGTGGTACTGCTCCATATTGTCTGTTCTGTCCATATCCACAAGGCCAAATTAGCTTTGAGGTTACATTTAAAATTGACCCAGGTTTGCAATTAAGTTTCTGATGTGTCGAGCACTCATTGCCCATCCACTTAAGTTTGGTTCCCAGAGTTGAGATGACCCACATGTCCCCCTTTTGAAAAGTTCTGCTGTCAGCCTTTATGAAAAGCAGACTCTTCTTCATAAGCTCACTATCCACCTCTCCTCTCTCTCATTAGCAGTTCTCCCTGGTGCCTGAAGAAGCTGCTGTTGGGAGCTCAGACTATTGATTATGGAATTGGTTCAACAGCACATTTCCAGCGCAGGTCCAACAGCCCACATGCCTCGGCCGTTCTCTGCAGCTCGCAGGCAGACAGTATTTGTCGGTCTACATTTAATGTACATTCTCTTCTTTTCCTCATTAGTGCGGTTTACAGGTAGTTAATAAACCATCAGCAGCAACAGAATTTCATTTCAAAAACTTAATGCAAGTTTTAGCTTGTCATTTAGCTAAAGAAGTGTAGGGAGAGAACTCTGATTTAGATCTTGATGAAAATTTTGCAGATGTTTTGAGTAAAAATAGTACAGCGCCTTCAAATATAGTCAGTAACTGATTATACCCACAATTTACTAGCAAGTTATCTAAGAGGAAAACTTCCAAGTGCTTTTTTTTCCTTCAGATGTGAGGTTTACACTAAGATATCTGACCTGCAAAGATTTGGGATCTTTTTAAATAAATTGTACTGTGTCGCTCTTGTGTTGCTTGTATCTGAAGTTGCAGTAATGGCAATATCACCAGGCGTGAGGCTGGTTCTTTTTTACTGTTCATAAAGTGAAATAGAAAACTGTCAGATTATGGTTTCATATCTTTTGACAATGGAGCTACAATGTCGTTTACATATTTGACAGATTTAAGTTATTTTTCCGATTATGAAAACCCCCACACATCACGAATTGCCTGTCAAACATTTTCCACCACATTTGAAAAAAAATCATAGAATCTGAGACTGTAGATATATTTCCTTCTGGAAAACAATGCAAAACAAAAGTAAAAAAAACAAATGCTTCGTTCATGCAACCATTGCTCGTTATCTACAATAATAAAACAATGTATATTTGATTGTGTAAGTCTCCAATGCTGTTAATGTTAACCTGCTAATGTGATGTTGGAAATTTTAGCAAGCAAGATATATCAGAACCTACATGGTACAAGTTTATGTTTATTTACCAATGAGGGGAGTTATCTAATACAAATTATATATGTAAGAACATGCTAATTACGTGGAAACAAACAAGGATTCCTTTTACAGTTTCACTTTACTTACTGAGAAAATGATCATGTATTGTATAGTAATACATCTGAACCTACATGTTTGTAAAAGTTTGTGCTTATTCAATGGCAAAGGTATCTACATTTTCATTTACCGTACATTTAAGAGGGAAATGCTAACCTGCTTATTACCAGTGGTCATTTTCCAATGCAGCACTGTATGAGTCACTTTTATTTTATTTTTATTTTTATTGTCTGTATTGCTCTTAATCTGTGCAGCACTTTGGTCAACTCCGTATTTCCACTGTAGATTCACTGTATTTACCCACTTATCACCAGTAGTTAGTACCAATAAAGCTTTAAAATTTACTGGGTAATTACCCAGTATTTTGGCCATTGTTCTTACATTCTTATTACAAGTTAATACCTGGTAACACATTTTTGTTACCATGTTTTTACTGGGTAAATGGCTAGTAAGACTGACGTTACCTGCTTATTACCAGCTTATAACCCAATAATACACTAAAATTTACCATATAGTTACCAGGTAATACCCAGCATTTTAGCCATAGTTTCATTGTACTTACCTTGTTATTATCAGCAGTATATACACACTAACACACAACAATTTACTATATAGTTAGTATTTTGGCCGTAGTTACGTTGTATTTACTTTCCTTTTACCATTGGAAATAACCTAGTAACACTTTTGTGTTACCATGAATTTACCAGGTAAATACCTCTTAAAACTTTATAAATATGGCAGGATGAATTAATTAATGATGAAACATGTCCTTGTAATGAATGGCAATACCTACATAATAAAGTACATAAAAACAGTTTTATTCCTGGTTAAATAAGAAAGAAAGATGATTCAACTAGAAATCATGAACTAAACAAGTGAGTGGGTGCTCTGGCCCCACAGAATGAAAAAAAGATAAGCATTTTTATTTTTCAATAAAGCATTAAAGCTGCTTTGATTTATGAATTATGAATGTGAACGCTGTTTCAAACATTTTCTTCAGGTTTGTACTAAACCTTGATTTCCAGTTTTTAAAGTTGCATGTGTTTATGAAGTGCATTGAGTTCAGCTGTCAGTTGCCAAGTTTTCACTTTGCTCGCTCTCTCATTCTGCGCTAACAGTGTGTGTGTGTGTGTGTGTGTGTGTGTGTGTGTGTGTGTGTGTGTGTGTGTGTGTGTGTGTGTGTGTGTGTGTGTGTGTGCTCCAGCTGCTGTCGCCACACATGACAAATGTGCAGCACAGGATCCCATTAAACAGCTTATTTTTCCCATTTAATATTTAATGCTCTCATGTGGGAGCAGAAATGTTCCATTATTAATCGGGAGGCCAAACACAAAGGCAGAAAGTCCAGTGTGGTGTCCATAATGCATGATGATGATCACTTTGTTCTGCCATTTTTATTTATTTATTTATTAATTTTTAATCTCCATCATTTTGAAATCACAGCAGAAACTGAATATGATGATGTGCTTGTGTTTAAAATAATAATAAAAAAGCAGATTGTGGTTTAATCATTTGTTCGTTTTACTGAGTCGTGTGTTTTAAAGGAGCATCTGTTATGAGTTTACTCCCCTGAAAAATTCACTTGACAGGAAATGTGTGGTAATTTGTTTGAATAAAGGGGAAAACATTACTTTTAATCAGCCATCACAAGTTCCCGTGTGTCTAATTTGTGTTTCTAAACTTAGACAACAACAACCTTCATCCTCAACCTCATGCTTTCAGTATAAATTAACATGTTTTCTTACTTTATTGTTGAGTCTGTGATTAAGTTGCTGAGTATAGGGTTGAGTTTTACAGAAATCACAGTGACACGGACAGAAACTTTGTTGAAAGTTTCTCTTTAGGCCTCAGTGTTGTTACATCACAAGAGGATCAAACAATCAGAAGGTTATATGTAGTGGCCAGCCCATGGCCAAGAAAAAAGGAATTTGGCTTAAAACTGGAAGGTTGCAGGTTCAATCCAGGGACAGGCCAAGGGCTGGGGTGCCCCCTGAAGGCACCCAAACCCAGAATGTTTTTTTTTTCCCAATTAGTCAAAATAGAAAATGCACCTGCAAAACAAAGCTATAGTGACTCAACTCTCTGACATTTCAATGAACGAAAACTGCTGCTAAAAAAACAACAATATTGGATTTCCGGAATGCAGTGAGCGGAGTAGACGTGTGAGCGGCTCGCTCCCACAACTAATATTTTCATTTACCTGTTATGCTAGCTTTTGTCAGTATATTCTTATACAAGTGTGTTATTTTTATTTTTTTTAATTATTATTATTATTTTATGGTGAAGTTCATTAGGAGGAAAGTACCACATGCTAATAGGGATGTTTTAGAGCACCCGGGTTTCACAGGTAACAACCTGTCTTCAGCGAACACCCCCCTTGTTTTCCACTATTTTGGTTTAGTCCAGCCCAGTGGGTTGTTGTCGCTCCGTGGCTCATGAGAGACAGACAGATTAGCGTTGCCATTAATTTGACGTGGATTTTAAACTTTTCATTTGAGGCTACAGTCAGTCCTCCCGTCACATCCATGTCAAAGACATCAGCAGTGTGGCAGCATTTTTCAAAAGTAGATGACGGTAAAAAAAAGTGGAACGCAAACTTTACAAGCAACAGTTTGCTTTTCACAGCTCTACTACAAACATCGCATATCATTTAAAAACAGTAAGCTAAGGTTGCTCCGTCCATTTTGAGTATGAACATATCAGAATTATTAGCATATTTCAATGTTTTGGTTTAATAATCGTTGATTGGTTTTATAATTGCAGACGCACCTGCCCGCAACAGTGGCAGCGTCCAGTGGTCTATTTGTGTCTCAGCCGTGAAGCTGCAGCAGTGGTTGCAGGTCTTTTCAAATTAAAATAGCCGCAATCGCAAAGCAACCACCACCCCCGCCCCGATGAGTCGATCTTTAGTCGAAATTTCAGGGCTTTAATCGACCAAGAGTTTCTTTGGTTGATTATAGCCCTACCATTTTCAGTATTATACTACAGTGTACCATACAGGTAGGGCTAAGGGCAAAGTTGATGAAAGCCATTCTGCGATGTCATCTGCTAACACTGAGATTGCGGAGATTACCGTTCTACTGGAAGAACACAGGCGTGCGCTTGCTGCTGACTTCAAGTCATCGTCTGATTCGTTGAGCTCTACATTGGACACCCTGCTCACAAAGGTCACTGATCATGGGCAACGCATTTCCTCGTTGGAGAACAATGCCACCGAAACTGACCACCGCATCCAACAACTGGAGACTTCATGCTCTGCCATGCTGCGTGACAACGAGTCTCTTAGGGCCAAGGTCGCTGAGCTAGAGGGTCACAGCAGACGACAGAATATAAGGATTATCGGCCTATACCTGAGAACATAATGACACACAATGAACACAATGTCTGATGGGATATGAGAGCATGACTTCGGTTGGTAATGTTGGAAATGTAAGGACGGATTAAGTTGTGTATGTAAATGATGAACTGTGACGTGAAACGGTACTGCTCAAAAAGATGAGCGGTAAAAAAAGATGTCTGGAAATGCAAGAACATCTATGTGCGGTCTAATAATCATCTCCCGATTACTATTTAATTCTCTGCGCAGTAATGCTGCACCTTCATCCACGGGATCATTCTCAAAAGGACATGTCATGGTAGTGAAATAGTCGCCACCTAATATACAGCAGAACTATACTACACCAAAACTCACCTGCTGGCTGAATGAATGAGGAAATAAAATACTGTGTGTCTGAAAGAGGGTGGAGACAGAGAGAAACTCAAGGTTTCATGAGAAAAACCTGGTCCCGACCAGGTGAGGTTCATAGAGTATGTTACCATGGTAACTGACCGAGAGCTTAAGTTACCTCTCTCTGTAAAACAGGCTACAGTTACTCCTCTTTCTCTGGTTTGACTTGCCTCCCTTTGTGAAAGGGAAAACTCAGAGTTTCCCTCATTTCAGGGTTAACAGACAGAGAGTTTTCACTAAACCTGCTTTGTGAAACGGAGCCCTGGTATACATTCATGTAACATGACCACATAATGACTACCCGAGCACAATATGCTCAACCACACACACAAAATTACATACACAAAACATCAATAATTTGGAACATCTCCTGCTTGCATAAAAAAAAATCAAGACAAAGCTTTAGAATCTTAGATCAACTAAATCTTATGACGCCACAGTCACATACTTAAATACCCATCAATCACCAGTTACTTTTAATGAGGATGCACACATTTATAGTGAGAATGAGCTCAAATATATTGTACAAGTGGAACGGAGCTAAAATACATGTATATGTAAAAAGTATGGTAGAGTAAGGTATTTAGTTGTATTACAAGGTGATGATCTTTCTTCTGTAATCACAAGGCCAAATGGCCAACATGTAAAAATAAAAACTCTATATATAATTTTATATAACACTTTTATTTGTTTAATTAGCAGTGGAAGTTAAATTCAATTCATATTTTAAAAAAAATAAAAAAATCCACCCTAAACATCAATGTAAGAGAAATAACATTTAACAGCTAAGAGGAAATTTACACCACAATCAGCACATGCGTAGCCCGAGGAGGTGGACAAAGACCCATCATTTTTTTATGCTGCTAAAAATAAATTCATTAATTAATTAGACACATACAGTAAATAAATAAAACAACAAGAAATAAAAAAAAAAGATCATAATTGCTATACAGAATTTAGATATTAAAGTACTTTTGAGTTGTATTTGTATGAAAACTATCAAATTGTTCTGGGCATGTAGTTTATGTCTACATTTGTTTTTATTTTGTTTACTTGGACTATTTCATAACACAGCAGTGACACAAACCAGGAATTGCTTTGCCAAAAGATCTTAGTTTCCTTGTTCCCTGAACTCTGCATGCAGCATGCAGTGTTTTCGATTGTGTGGTTCTGGGATCCCTGTGTGTTGCTGACCCATGGCTTGGTGGTCTGAGAAATAATTAGCAATAGAATATATAATAGCGTCAGGGTCCTGTAGTATCTGACTTCACCTTTGGGTGGCACTACAAGTCTGGACGCAGGGCATAGGATGCATTCCTACCAAAGAAGAAGATGCTCCAGCTCCCTCAGATACGTTTTTTTTGGAGCGGCTCATCAGCTGAAAGGTCCAGGGTTAGGGTTAGGATTAGGGTTAGTTGTGGTGCCAACAGGTCGAGGATGACTACCCTTGCAGAGTACTTCTTTTCTGCTCGGATAGTTGGGCTTAATACTCCACCTACAGGTGGGTCGGAAATTCATTTTGCACATGCGCTGTCCACACACAGCCAACACGCTCTTTGCAAGTAGTTCCAAGATCTGACCTGCGCATTGATGGGTAAAATCACGCCATACGCACGATGCATGTTGGGTATACCAGGGCCTTCAGGGCTCTATCTTTAAAGGTAAGCCCACACCGCCTCCCCATTCATGGCCAATCTGCTTCCCACTCCACATTAAACAAACAGAGCACTGAAACAAAGACACTAAAGATATTTTATGATAGTTTCTCAGCAGTTATGATCAAGCTCAAGAACACCCCGCTGGTAGTAAAAACAGATGTGAACTGAATTTCATGGGTGCATGTGACTTCTCGGGTGAGCCTGCAGGGTTCTTTGAAAGAACAACTCTAGGTCCATATTCCAACTGTTCACTACTATCTTGCTTGACTAGGGTAGTTTGTGTTCTTCCATCCCATCTCCGTCAGTCATGACATAAAAATCAATACACTGTGTGCTGCACGTAGCATTTCATCCAGCATGTTGCAGGATGAAATGAAAACATGTCATTTATGTTTAAAAGTAATGCTGTTTACATGTTTAAACACGTATTCACACATTATCTAGTGCAGTGTCAAACTCAAGGCCCGGGGGCCAGATGTGGCCCGCCATGTCATTTTATGTGGCCCGTGAGTGATTAATTGGTCTTAAAAATCTGCGTTAAAATAGGTCGTTGCTGCTTTAAGGCGTGAGTTGACCATAATCTACATTTCCCGCCACTACATCGCAGTGTATCATTGAATACGCATCATGCGACGAGTGAAATTGAGATCGAGACTGTGATCGCAGCAGAATGTGTTCACAAAAGCCACAACCAAAAACAATGAGGCAGTGAAAGCTCGCTTTATTGTGGCTGAAGAAATCACCCGTGCTTTTTCTGAGGGTGTGTTTTTGAAGCAGTGCATGCTGAAGGTGCGTGAGCAGGTTCTGCCCCGACCAAATACAGACTTGTAAAACTGTAAGTTTGTCAGGAAACACCATCGCGGACCAGGTTACATCTATAATGCATCGTATTTGTAACTTGAATAAGTAATAAATACAGAAAGTTATATGCTGATGTGGCCCTCAGTGAAAATGAGTTTGACACACCTGACCTAGCGCAAATAGCAGTGAGCATAAGTGAAAATCACTGTCAGGATCATCAAACGACAATATTTTCCAATTTAAGACTTAAAGACTGAGAACCATCATCCACCCACTCCAGACACAGACTCTACATACTAACAACACAACAGAACTGTGGGTCATAACAACAAACATTCAAAGATGACTTCAGGGTCTATTTTTTTTTTTTTCACAGGGGAACAGATATTATCAGCTGAACCTTTGCCAAATTGCAGAGCATATGTTGTCATATACCTCAGGGAGGACAATAACAGAATGGGGGCAGTGACATTGCAGTTTGGAACAAAGGGTGCCTCACGACTGGAAGCGCCCTTACTCATTAAAGTTTGTTAATTCATGTTTTTGCTGTTGCGGTCATTAAAACCCAAGCCCAAAGGGAAATGGTTTCCAGAGCATTAATGCAGATGCTTAGCGAAAGAAACTATTTATGAACAAAAAAAACAGGAAGGTCAAAGAACTGGAAAATAAAAGAACAGAAAAAAATGATGCCTCAAAAATAGCATGTGACTTGTCGCAGTTGTAATTACATTAGCGATATAAATTAAATCACTTTGTATTTATCAAATAAAATCAGTCGCACGACGGTGATGAACAGCATCAGATAATACTAATACCCTCACGCACACAAGAAAGCTCTTATTGTGAGCACCCGTTTTGATTGTTCCCTTTTTAAAAACTGTCGAGTCATATTTTCTTTTTCTTTGTACTTAACATATCCTGTTCTATGGAGAAATACTTTCTCTCACTGCATATTCATTCACTTTCTTCTCTTGCTCCAATCCTGCCCCCAGTGGTTGATGGACACACCCAAACTACCTTCACGCCAATTATATAAACCCAGTTCAGTTTCCACTCCCTGTCAGATCATATTTCCAGACTAATGCAACAGTTCCAACAATGTCGCGGTGTTCGTTCTCACGTTTTATCATTTTGACTGACTGCCTGTACTGAACCCAGTTTCTGTCAAGTGTAAACTCAGATATTTCCCCTGAACCGTGTTGTATTGTGTCCTGCATTGATCTCTGTCCGTAACCCTGAAACACACCTTTGGCTGGTAGGCAAGTGAAAAACCAAAAACATGTACAACTCTTAGCGGTGGACCTGCACACAGTCATTACAGGAATATTATACTCCCAATGCTCCAGGCACAAAATAAGGGTTTACCCTGGAGAGAAGAGGAGTGGAGGTTACTAGGAGCAAGAGAGAATACCTGTGTGTGTGAATGACGGATTGTACGACGGTGATGCAACGAGTAGTGGATGAGTTTAAATACCTGGGGGTTAACGAGCCAAAGCAATGGACAGTGCACAAGAGAGGTGAAGAAGAGAGTGCAGGCAGAGTGGAGTGGGTGGAGATGAATGTCAGTGAACGTGAAGGTCTACTAGACACTGGAGAGACCTGCTATGATGTAAGACTTGGCACGGATGGTGAGATTTTCGCTGGGAGTGACCAGGATGTACAGGGCGAGAAATCAGCATATTCAAGGGACAACTCAGGTTGAACAGTGTGCAGATGTGATTATAGTGGAAAAAAAGGATTTTCAAGATGGAGCTGCTGGGCAGGAGGGAAAAGGAAGACGGATGGATGTTGTAAAGGAGGACATGAGGACAGTCAGTGTAACAGAAGATACAAGATGGAGGCAGATGATCTTCTGTGGCGACCCCTAAAGGGAAAAGCCAAAACAAGAAGTTGCAACTGCCTGTGTACTGAACCCAGTTTTTGGGTGAATTCCAATTCCTTGCAATCTTAACCCTCAATCTCAAACTAGCTCCCTCTAGTGCTGTCCCGATTCTCAGAAAAATTAAGTTGAGGGCCAAGTTTAAGGGCTGTATCGCCCTCAATATTGAGATTTTCCGAGACCACCCTTGGGAGCAAGGGCTACCCAGAATGCTTTGCGTGTTTTCACATAACAAAGATGGCGCCAAAGGCAGCGATACCAGTACGCTACAAATTAAGTATTTTCTTTGTTAATAGAGATATAAAAATGATGAAAACCATTGTTTTATCTTAGTTTAGGCCCATATTATGGATTACTGACGTCATTGTTGCGTAACATTTATTTTTATTTTACGATCTTTTGTCAATAGCCGGCCGGTGCGGACAAGAGATCGTTTGCTATGGTTTACTTTTCAATAAGCCGTGGTGTGTGGTAACTGTCAGCTGAATATGTCTGTGGTTGTGGTATTTGTATGAGTATCATCTTATAACTAACTGACAACCTCATAACTTGACTGACAAACGGATCGTAATAAATAATCGTGACGTAAATGTGTTCTTCTTCTTTTTTCCGAGTTGACAGACTGGACGCAGCTTTCGTGTTATTATTGTTTATATTATTCTGAAGACATATCTGTATTTAAGGGGTGTCCCATTTCTAAGTGACAAAATAACCCTCACTTGGTTATGAGGGCCAGTTAAGATTAAGGGTTGAGATGAGGGTTAAGATTAATGGTTAAGATAGGAATTGGAATTGGCCCTTTGTCTTGTAAACTCAATTTTTTGCCTGAACCTTCCTGTGTTTTGTCCTGCATTTGAGTCCACCTGCACATACTGGTTACAGGAATATTATACTCTTGATGCTCCAGGCACCAAATGAAGCTCTCTTCAGGTCATTGGTCTGATTACTCACAGCAGTAGAGCAAAACCTGATCTCAAGAGAGACAATGTACAGGCACTCTTTAATGTTGCTTTGAGACAAGGTATTATTTTACAGCTCACTGGCCTTAGTGTTATTTATACACCCAACTGCAAAGGTCCTGTTGGTGTATTCAGCGCCTAAGTATGTGTTTCACACAACAGCGTCACATGTGCCCACATACTGTCAAATGACGTCCACAGATTGAATCCTGAACATCCACAGCTTCCCCCTGATTGAGTTACATTGTTTTATTGCCTCTTATGAGGTTTTTTTTTCCTGTGAACTCCACAGACTGTGTCGACATCCAGCAAAATAACACCCTAGGAGTTTTGTGTTGTGGTGATAATAGCAATCTTTGTCTGTAGATCCAACACATTCTTAATTTCTTATCATCTGATGCTTTGACAAACCTCATTGGTCTAAGATTCCCTTTGGTGTCTTCAAAGGATTTTTCAACCCCCACATTTCTTTCCGCCTCTGAACAGCACAGTTTACATGTAGACATTTAAAATGCTAACTAATATTAGCTTCATCATTATTAACATAATTGTCCGATAGTCGTTACAAACAAATCTTCCAATGACATTTAATTTCTTCCTAAAAAGCTGAACAGAACTAGAAGAAAAAAACAGACGAATCTTACCTAAACAGACTGTAGTTCACACAGATGTTTTTAATTTAATTTTTTTTCCCTTTAATTATTATACAGCAAAACCAGTCCATCAGTGGGGTTTTGTGAACGTTCAGTGTTCCCAGGACATTACCCTGTGAGCTGAAAGCGAACACAGAGTACAGTGATTGACTGTGGTTGTGCCACAGCAGCAGGACTGTGTTAAACCACACGGCACTGAGGCGTCTGACCAGACGTTCGTCACCGCGCGTTCGCCTCATCATTGTGGCGTGAAGCTCAGTGTGACACATCTCACACGTCGTTACCTCATCAGTCTGCCTGCAGTTAAACAGGTTGGTGTGCACATTATGCTTTAACACCACACTGTTGCAGAGGTCTACAGAGAACACGTGCCCACAAAAACGATGACCATGTCTGCAGATTTGTGCTCTCTTTCGCCATCTCTTTGTCTTCTTTACAATGATACTGTGTGTCTTTAAAAAAAAAAAAAAAAAAATCTCACAGACGTTCTCCACATGAGGAGCTGAATTAATTAGCAATAAACACACTCATGTTCAATTCATATGCTCAGGGTTTGGTTTTTTTGCTGTTACAGCCCTCTAGTGTGACTACTTAGCTTATGCTAAACTTAATTGCCATCTAACTGACTTGCAGAAACACTTCACTGCCTATGATTAATGTCTACATGCACATGAGGAGAATTTACTGAAACACAATGAAGCTCTTTGCATTTATCTTTGCTTCACTGACATGTAATGATGTTTGAGCCAACCGCAGTCATGGGTTTGCTTCAAATACACAAGTTTTAAAGGTACAATATGTAGTATTTATGGGTTTTTATAACCCAAAATCCACTTTTTTATACATATTATGTGCTCCTGCATTGTCTAGTCGCTGCATAATAGTTTTTGTTTCATTTTCGTAGTGTTTCAAAAAGTCATGTAAAATAACATGACCGCGGTTGCATAGCCACCGTTAGCAGCGAGACGCCATTTTTCTACCGGAGCCTGTAAGGACAAACGCGAGAGAACAAAACAAGCGTCTCTTTACTTGTAGCAGAAGTCCCGCCTCCTCTCTCTCCGCTTCGTCTGCTACGGCCGCGGTAGCTCGCCCTCTCCCTCGCCTCACAAACCTCATCTGCTGACACGGAGAAAGACGACGAGGACGACATTTGACCGGCTGCGGATACCGTAGCGCTCAGGGAAGGGAGGGGTGAGCAGAGCAGCAGGTCTTTGTTGTAAATTTCAGCCTCTCCTCTAGATGGCACTATAAACTACTTATTTCCCCTTTAATATCACTTAACCCTAGAACACTATCGCTCAAATTCAAAACACCATCACTAACGCCAGGTGATTTTTACCCCGAGATAATACACCCAATAAAAAGAAGTTGTCATTATATCAAAACATGACAATACCTGACAAATTTGAGTAGTGTTCTTTGATTTTAAACTGTGTCATGTCTAACAAAATGAAAGAAAGGCGGGGTCATGAGGGGAACATATAAAAATACTCAATTACTGGAAAATTAGGAATTTGGGAAAAAAAAATTCTAAAAAAAAAAAGAGAAAAATATGGAAACTGTTTTTTGGTCCACCCATTCCTGGGATATTTCATCCATCCATCCATCCATTTTCCACCACTTATCCGGGGCCGGGTCGCGGGGGCAGCAGTCTGAGAAGGGACGCCCAGACCTCCCTCTCGCAGGACACTTCCTCCAGCTCTTCCGGGGGGACCCCAAGGCGTTCCCAGGCCAGCCGGGTGACGTAGTCACTCCAGCGTGTCCTGGGTCTTCCTCTGGGTCTCCTCCCGGTGGGACATGCCCGGAACACCTCCCGAGGGAGGCGTCCAGGGGGCATCCGATTCAGATGCCCCAGCCACCTCAGCTGGCTCCTCTCGATGTGGAGGAGCAGCGGCTCTACTCCGAGCTCCTCCCGGGTGACAGAGCTCCTCACCCTATCTCTAAGGGAGCGCTCCGCCACCCTGCGGAGAAAACTCATTTCAGCCGCTTGTATCCAGGATCTTGTTCTTTCGGTCATAACCCAAAGCTCATGACCATAGGTGAGGGTAGGAACGTAGATTGACCGGTAAATCGAGAGCTTTGCCTTTCGGCTCAGCTCCTTCTTCACCACAACGGACCGATACAACGACCGCATTACTGCGGCCGCTGCACCGATCCGCCTGTCAATCTCGCGCTCCATCCTTCCCTCACTCGTGAACAAGACCCCAAGATACTTAAACTCCTCTACCTGAGGCAGGATCTCTCCACTGACCCGGAGGGAGCAAGCCACCTTTTTCCGGTCGAGAACCATAGGATATTTCAGACAGAAAAAAAAATGTAGTTAGCTAAGCTAACAATTGCTAAGATAAATCAACTGGGATGCCAGAGACACCACCTCTGCGGCAGGAGAAAAGCTGAAGTTGAAGTAGGCAAAGTTAATGTGTCAGTCCCGAATCCAGACTTAAACCAAATGCCTGTCCGACAATTCTCCCACATAAGGAGCCTAAACGCCCGCGTGAAGCGAGTGAAATTCGCGTTAAAAAGCGCCAGAGACAAGAGACGCTGGATGCTCTCCTGAGCAGACAACCCGCGTCTGCAGTCGCTGCTTCACTGTATATCCTAATTATCTATAAAGCACACGACAGCTCTGGATGCTAATAATTTCCAAAATTATTGATATTGGAATAAGTTTGATCACACAATAGCTTACCGTGAACATCTGCTGACAAAAATTTTGAGCTCTTGACATCAAACACTCTCCCTCTCGGTTACCATGGAGACGCAGTTGCCGCACATACACCACCGGTTTTGTCCCACTCTCGCCTCATCCCGTCTTTCTTGCTCTTCATTTTGATGCTCGTTTTGTGAAACATTGTCAGTGCTGTCCTTCTCCTGTATGTTTCACTCGGGTTCAAATTGAAAAGGCTGAACAGATGACATGTTTATGCTGAACAGTCACAACAGGGTCCCGAAGCCCCCAGTACAACCTTTTGACATCACTACCCAGAGTGCATTGCGACGTTAACAACAATGGCGACCTATGATTTAAACTATTTTTACAATTTTTATAAAAACGAAGACATCAAGAAGGTTTTTTATATCAATGTATTATAACTGATACTAACATTTATCTTTTAAGAACTACAAGTCTTATAGCCGGGGTTCCTTTTAACAGTAAGAAATCTCCGACAGAACCAGACTAAAAGACCGGTTGGGGTAGTCTGGCAAATTCAGGAGCTTTCTGAGCCAACAGCGGTGAACGGCTTTGCTCGCACAAACCCAAGGCATACACCAATGACGGAGAAAAAAGAGTCAATGAGAGGGTCACCATAGTTCCATGATTTTACGAATCAACGTTCCATCTTTATGGCATTGCATTTCACCCTTAACATTGGTAAAGGGAGTGTTGAGCAGATTGTGGCAGAGTTGATTGCACTGTGCAGTTTCACCATTAGATGTCACTGTTTATTATTTAAAGGTGCATTATGTAATAAATCTAAAGCAACTGGCCATAAAATCCTCCTAATATGTCACAGAGACTCAGAAATAATGTTCATATAACAAACTGAACTCACCAATCATGTTCATGTTTGGAAATCATGTTTTGGCATGTGGCGGCACCTACCGCCGTCTACCAATCATTGCATTCAGTAGAGTCTCAGCTGCTCAGCAACCACGGGTTGCCAGTTACGTCAGAAAACTAGACCTAAAAGACCTTGGTATTTTGAATTTGAATGTATTACCCGTTGTTGGCCACATTCTTACATATGGCACCTTTAAGTGTCACAAAAATCAGAATTTTTACTTAAGATGCGATGTATAACAGAGCACTAGCATGTCAGAGCAAAATAAACAAAATCACACGCGACTCAACCAAAAAAAAAAACTGTAACTAATAATCAATATCAGCACAATCATCTCCACAGTAGAAATGATCACAAATTTCTCAGCTGCAAACAGACTCACAGACACCAGTCTTGTATAATCCCCACAGCCTGATTGTAGGAGTAGAGGCACCTGTCCCCCCCCCCCCCCCCCCCCCCCCCACACACACACACACACACACACACACACACACACACACACCATCCTGACGTAACAGTGTGCATCAACCTACAAGTCAAGGAGGAGAAGGGCTCGTTGGGAGCATTGCCTTCAGCTAGATTCTTTGAACGCCTCATTATTCATGGAGTCTGTTGCCGTGTTCATTTGAATTAGAATCAAAATTAGCCATTTTTTGCACACACACCAATTAGCGATAGTGAATTTGACCTCTGTGTTTAACCTTTCGTATTACACACCAGTAGTAAATACTCACAAGTCAGGGCGCAATGGGGACGGTGGTTAACATTCAAGCTAATGAAGTCACATAGAGGACATCCTTGACTACGAGCTTTCAGAATGTAACCCAATCAAGAATGTGACAGCAGAAAAATGCATTTATTGGTCAGGTGGAATGCAGCATATTTACTGATTTGTATTTTTTCCTGACATCTTATAAAGCTAAATTGTGTTTGCAGTGTAGTGACAATAGACACTGAAACCAAATATTCCTTATTTTTTAATTATTTTCTTAATAGGGACAGTGCAGTTTAACATAGTTCCAAGACATAGCATGAAGCTGATGAGCTGCAGTTTCTAGATATTGCTAATTTACAACTTCAGTTGGGTCTTTTCCATGTAAAATGCAAGCGCACACACACACACACACACAATACAACAATTATAACAAATAAGTTTAGCTAAAATTAGTTCAGCACTGATTTCAACTGAGCGCCTTTTATAGAAAAATTGTCCAAATGTAGAGTGACAATACGTTACTTTACAGTTGCTGACATTATGTGGCGAGATTATCAAACAAATTGAAACACCAATTTAAGAAAACAGAATTGTGTCCTAGTATCCAAAATAAGCAAATTGTATATTTCTAATATGTGAAAAACCATTACTTTTAATGCCTAATTTTGCTATAACGGGCTTGAACTTGCAGCTGACTTTATCTGACAGACATAAGAAAGATGTGGGGTTTCAGTGCTGCAGCCAATTAACAGATGTTGACAGATTAAATAAGGTGTGCAGTTTACATAGGAGTGGGTGACAAACTAATAGAAAACATATCCCACAAAAGAGGAAGGGAAATGCAAGAGAACACAAATATATTTCTAACACTACACGACTCTCAGAGAAAGAGAGTTTAAATTGTCAATGAAGCAGAGCTTAAAATAATTCAATAAGGCCAGAAAATGTAGGTTCAAGTTCCAGAGGAGCTGGTTCTGACCCATTTAAGTAAAGACAGCTGTTAGTTTGTCCTCTGCAACATTTATCTCTGACCTCTTTTTCCTAAACTATTCCTCACTTAGCGCAGCTCAAGTGGGCTTTTAGTGTGACACGCAAGTCCCAGAGAGGATGTTCAGGTTAAATGAACAGATTAGATAATGAGGCCAACATTGGAAGTTTGTAATCAGTCAACATACAATAACATGTACTGAGTGAATTTGTAAATTGGGAACCGGTGAACACAAGCTGCCTTTTTTTTTCCAGGACAAAGAAGGTTTGACTTCCAAAAATGTCTGTCCCAGTTCCTGCCTGTGACTGGGGAGCTGTTTTTGTGGACAGTTAAACATAATAGGGAGTCATCTATAAATCCATGTGTGATATATGCTTCATCTGTTTTTCATTCTCAAAAATGCCATAATAATTACTATTATATTAGAGGTGCCATATGCAAGAATGTGGCCAAAAACGGTTACTACATTAACATTCAAAATACCGAGGTCTTTTGGTTTAGTTTTCTGACGTAACTGGCAACCCGTGGTTGCTCGGCAGATGAGACTCTACTCACTGCAATGATTGGTAGACGGCGGTAGGTGGCGCCACATGCCAAAACATGATTTCAAAACATAAACATGATTTGCAGTCTGCAAAATATTTCTTTTTAATGCAAATATTTTGTCTGTACTGTTGTTGTTGGTGAGTTCAGTTTGTTATATGAACATTATTCCTGAGTCTCTGTGACATATTAGGAGGATTTTACAGCCAGTTGCTTTAGATTACATAATGCACCTTTAAAATTCCAATAAATATTATACTTTGCATTTGTTCTAAACTGCCAAAGCTTATTTCGTAGACAGACGCATGTACAATAGGGAAATTCTGTAATTGTATGTCTGTTGGTTTGTTATTTTCTCTCTTGTGCACTGTGCATTTAGAAATCGAAATCAAGTCCAAAGCGTTTCAGATCCTCCAGTGACTACACATCGGCAGTTAATTGTGTGTAGGAAGGATTGGGGTTTACTTGTCCAGCTTATAACTTGCTTAATTGGAACAAAAATGTCATTGTTAGTGAGAAATTAGAGCCAAAAGTACTGTAGCTCTTTTATACCTGTGTGTATGTGTGTGTATTTGCAGGTTTCTTTAAACCCAGATAAGCTGCTACTTTTCCTGCTCCTGAGTTCTTTCACACAACTAAACAGCCAACATGTCAGAAAACAGCATAGCAGCAGGCAGGACATCGAATTGTAAAAATATTTAAGTGGGAACCAGTGAAACAAGGCCAAAACAGGAATGATATGATCGTATCTGCTGGTTCTGGTTTGTTCTCCGACAGCATTCTGAATGACTAGTGTCAAAGTCAAGGCCAGCAGGTCACATCCGGGCCACCATACATTAACCCATAAATAATGAGTGTATTATTAAAAAGCCAATAAAACAATAGCTTCGCCTATTTCTGGCACTTTGCGACACTTTGTTAGCCTAGAAATCTAGACGCCCCTAGCGGCAGCAAATGTAATTCGGCTGGCGGGGCAGTCTAGCTACACTCCATTGAGCTTAGGAGCTGAGAAATCGACAAAACGGACGGCCCAATCACATCGCGGTAGACGGGCTTAACGTTATGACGACCATAACAGCTTAGGTTAGAGCGTATGAAAACAGGGGTAGTACAAGTAAACCATGTTATCAAATGATGTTGCTGCCGGCAAAACTAGTTGGAAACATGCCTGTAATGAAAACCAGGCTATTGTACACTGTCACATGATATTACAATATATGTAACAATACAGTTCACGGTCTCTTTTATCTGCATGACCATCTGCTGCGGAGGCTTCCACGTCCTTTTCGTCCTCCACCCATTTCCAGTACACCGGCAAGTCACGCTCTAGTCTCGACAAAACGGTCTGAGACACCGCTGACAAAGTCGTTTCGACTTTGCCGGTGTGTCACCTATCGCCACTCCAACATATTGTAATCTCTCGGCAACAGTTTCTTTTTTCTTCTGTCTTTGAAAGATGTTTGTTGAATGCGCAATGACGCCCGAAATCCTCAAATTCCTTTCACAGAAACGGCAACAGTCGTTGATCTCCATTACAACATTTGATTACGGCATGTCTTCACCAAACTTCACAACAGCACATGAACACAGAGCACTCCCACACCTCATTTTTACGTCGCTCTGACTTCGTCACCTCCTTCGTTGCTCTGATTGGTTGTAGCGCTATCCTATTGCGTGGAGAGGGAATTTGAAGGACAAGCGTTTATCCCACCCCTCCGATTGAGCCCTGCCTATGGAGAGTTCCCAGACCCTACATCATGATGTGGGTCTGGCTCGTCAGGCTAACACTTTGTGATAGTTTGCATCCCTTTTTGGCAAATACTAGTACAGCTGTAATTGTAGGCAGCCTATGTATGTACCAGAATATTTTGCACTATGAGCCAACTGTAGCAGTTGTACCTGATTGTTACTGTTACTTTATTTCTGCAAAAATAGCCTTTTGTGGCCATTGCACCTTAATGTTGTTTATATTGTTACCTCTAATTTTGTAAGAGCCAATGGTGACCGTTATACCCAAATGTTGGTGGTACTGTAACTGTAACATTTTTGCACTATACGCAAATTCTATTGTGCCTGAATGTTGGTGGTTTTGTTCCTTACCTTTTTAGCACAAAACTAGCAGCTATTTCAATAAATAAGTGCTAAATAATTTATAAAATTTTGTATCTATTTGTATCCGTGTATATGCAACACAAAATAGTAGTACAGGGGTTGACCGGCCCACTGGCTGGACAGCCTTCCGAAAAGCTGGCCCTCCGGAAATTTTAGTTGAATTGCTTTGCTGAATCGTTTAATTTTAACCTCGTCTAACCCTCGACGTGGACACAGATTTTGATGTTGGCCCCTGATTTAGAGGCTATTCAGTTGGTTCATGGTCAGACCAGCAAAAGGTGTATTACAATAATAAATTCTAGTGGATATGAATGCATGAATCAGTCGTTTATTTCTTGTATTCCTTTTCTTTGTCTTGGTTGTTATAGAAGTTTTGTTATTAGGGCATTGCTCTTCTCTGGAGTGATACACTTTGTTTTGAGTTTGAGTCTTTGGAGAGTGAAGAGTGGGAAGATGCACCCCGTTTTCCTCTAGGCCAGGGATATATCATGCAAGCAATATTGCCGAGTACAGCGTTGACAGTCCATAACTGAGCAATCAACAAGCTTGTGAGTTATGTAGAGTTGTCAAGAGATGATTGTTTTAACTTCAACAGGATCACAAATGAAATTCACTGCTAACCTCTCTCTAAGAGGAGACCAGCAGCAGCTTGTGCACCCTCAGAAATGATCCTTTGAAAGAGCAAAGCATGGTTTGCCTTAAATAATGTAATATATATTTCCATACAGAGATGATATCTGGAAGTGCATCAATGCATTCATGTTTCACAGGGTACAAAACATTTTTGGAAAAGAGGAACCAAGCAATCGAGCAAGCATAAAAAGTTCATTATAAAGTATCTTCACAAAAGTAAACAGCCTAAATCATCTCAATAGCAAGAAGCAAGCTTCATGAGTCTGGATTTGATGCATGATGAATCTTAGGCCACGCAAACAAAATGAAAGAAAAACAACTATTAAACATGTCATACACAAGAAAAAGGTTTTTTAAAGATGCATTTGTTCACATTAAACTTGCAGTAGTGAGCTTGGCTAATGCCAGACTGCATCTCAATCTCATTTGAGATTAAGTACGAGTCTGGAAAGGGTCTTGTTGTAGTTTTCTAGCAGCAATAGCTATTGAGTAATGCCGACTTCCGCCTAGGAGAGCTCCGTGGAGCAAGTCACTTAAAATCGACGCAACAGCTGCTCTTTGGTGGCCGCTTCTCTGTCGTTATCATGTTAAACCAGCCTGTTCACTATCACTGTCCCTCAGCAACGCACAAGGTATCCTACCTCGTACCACACTTAAAGGGAACCTAGACCGGAAGTTCCAATTAATGCCGTTTTGTTAGTGTGTATCTGCATCATTACCTTGTTTATGAAGCCCTGAGAACGCTGTGTTTTATTGTAATCTCGGGCTCAGCGAGATCTCTGAAAAAACCCGGTCCGGTTAGGTAAACACCGGTTCTCTTCAACAGCAGATCGTCCTGCTACGGGCACTAGTCTGGGCACATATCCGGTTGCGTACATTGAACCGCAGAAGAAGAATAACGTCCGTTGTGGAGGTGTTTCACGAGCGACAGTGTCTTCTGACTCTGGGTCAAAGTCATAAAAGGGACTGTGGCGGGGAGTCGTGACGAAGCTATTTTTAAACATTGTTAAAACAATGTTTTGAAAATGAGTAGCAGTGCATCGACCGTTCCAGACGGGGGAGCTGTGCTTCTGAAAACGGGTGTGCTGAATATGTCACTTCCGGGTACTGGCCAATCACAAGACAGTTGGGAAGCCGGGGTGAGAGTTGAGTCTGAAATCTCGCGGCTGGGGAACAGCGTCAGAAAAGAGGATTTCTATCGGCTCGTTTACAGCAACTAGGAGGTTTTTGACCATAAAAAACAAGTTAATGTATGTAAGTAGACCTCCATAACTAACATATATGTGCAACAGGACCACTCTATGTGAGCTTTAAGACGCTTAGATCAGAGTATGAGCCAACAGTGGAATTACTAACCTTAACCTAGGTCATGTTCCTGTCTTTAAACTGAGGACGCTTTCAGACCTATAGCTCGATTGCTTTGGTCTGCACCAGTCAGAATGTAGTTAGAATGTAGCGAACAGACGTGGGTATAGTTTGCTTTCACATATGCATAGTTCTAAGCAAACCAAAATAGACCGCAAAGACCATCGGCACCGGAACCAGAATAACCCCTGATTTCCACCGGGCGTGCCGCGGCACATCTCAGCAGCGTCCCAGCAGCCGCTCTCCTTGGCACATCAATATCAATCCGTAGCAGTTCTATTTTTGGGTTCACATTGGAATTAATTGAAAGCCCAACATATCTCTTTGACGCTTTGACAAAGCGTGGCTGTATACGACGCTCTCGGAAGAGAATGTGTCAGTTAAGCCCACCTCTAGCATGTCTAAAGGGGAAAAAAACCTGTTTAATATTTGTTCCTTCTTTTGGAAAATCTGAAGATGGACATAATGCATCCTTTGCGAGACGTGTCTGCAGAGCAAAATCAAATCTCTGGCACACCGCTGGGTTCACCCAGGCTATGCAGTAGCTGCTGTTTTGTGTTGTAATTCACACCCCAATCTAAAAGCAATGCATCAGGAACTCTTTTGTGTTGAAATGTGAACGCGTGATGATCGAAGGCAGCCTTCTTTCAAAATTATAGGGTTAGCAGCAGCCAATTAAACGAAACGGGTGAATAAAGAAACACTGGGAAGAAGAGGGAATTAAATCTATTTGACGTTACTGTATAATATGCTGGAAGAGGTGAGGAAAAGCCATGTATCAGAACAGCTATTATATTGTTCTTAGAGGCACTTTCATGTAATAGCAGGTTTAATGCAGGTGGAAATTATGGCGATTATCTCCCTCTGTAGGAATGGAAGACACTGTGACTTTCACGTCAAAACCATTGTGTGCAGAGGCCGGTGGGAGTCACCTTGTCAATAACACAAGGTTTTGGTGAAGGATATCATTCTCTGCCAGCCCCCGTCTGAAATCGCAACCCTGCCAGCCCTCCTATCATCCCATCACAGCACACTCCTCTTCCTTTTCTCTCTCCGTCTCCATCTCCTCACTTTTCCTCCCATCATATTCACTGTGTCTGCCTGCTCACTCCACTTCCCTCCTGTGGATGTCCAGTCACTGAACGTAAAAGCCAGTGCATCTGACTGACATTTAGAGGAAGATGCAGTACAACAGCTGCATTCCATACTGAGAATAGTAGTGCAGGTGCACTGACAGAAGTTAGTCTATACATTTGGTATGGAAAACAGAGGGTGAATGTGTTGTATTTGTGAATAAAGCAGGGGAGCTCACTCACAGCCTTTCCACTGAGGCATTTTCAGATCTAGTTATATTGGTTCTTCAGTCAGATCTGCCAAATAAATGGCTCCAGGCCAGAAAAAAAAGACTTTCCATCTGGTCTAGAAGTAACAAAGCTTATGTTAGGAGCTGGGAGGGGAGTTATCATGGCAACCAAGACCAGTAAAACAATAAAGAGGGACTTCACCGTGTGGAAAAGATATTCCCAAACGGTCAAGCAGTTACAGCCCTAAAAGGTCTGGTGTGTAAGAATTAGTAACATCTAATGATGACTGGATTGCAGACTGGAACAAAGGAAACTCAACTGTGTCTTGGAGTGATGGCCTTTAGCTTCAGTTAAAACTTTGGCAAAGTTAACAAATTAAGCGTTTTCACTGACATCCCACACTGGTATGTGCTTCAGGGTTACATCTTGTTCCAGTGATATAATATAGGAGAACTAGGTGATATTCTGTTGCCGACCTGCTGGAGCCCAAACTTTGGGCTTTTACCAACCAAAGTGTCACAGATCCATTTTACCAATCCACAAATTCAACACCTACTGGCGATCAATATTATAGCCTTTAATCTCAACACTGAATTTGTCAAAGACATCATTTGCATATATTATAAGTGCTTTGCAGGTCTCAAGCTTTTTCATACTTTTACTGTTGAAGAGTTTCATGCTCCAGTATGGGATGAAGCTATATTTATAACTCAAAAATAGATGGTAACAAAACCAAAGTTTCTATAAGGTAATATTTCATACTAGAAGTGTAGCTGAACATGTCATTGTGTTCTTAAAATAAAAGAGATGTGCTATATTGCAAGAAAATACATATAGACTATTTTGCAGCTTGTAGGTTACATAGGTTACAAAGTAGGTTACAGAGTAAAAAGGAAGATGTTTATCTGAATCTGTCAGAGCCCAGGCCATGACCTTTGACGCTTTCTGGTATTAGGCACGACAGAGCAGTTTGTCATCACTGAGACTGCTGAGGATTTTGTTTTGGAGCTCAGGAGGACTAAGACATCTCATGGCTGTCCGAGGAGACAGGGCGGCCTTAGTCTGCTTCAGCCACTGCACCAAGGAACTGAGGTTACAGTCACACCGCCATGGGTTGTCATGGATATGCAGCTTCTTCAGGTCTGAGAGAAGCAAGAGAAGAAAAAGGATTACTCAAATTATGTATCAGGGAATGAGTCACGACATTCACTCCTTTTCGCCTGTGAAAATGGGACAGTGAAAAGGCCACCTGCTGGCATTAGTCTTACTAGGCATATGGATGAACATGTTTCCATTCACAGTCTTCAGGCGGTTTCCACTGAGAGCCAGCTGAGAAAGCTTGGGCATGTTGCTGAACACATCAGGGAGCAGCTGCTCCAGATTGTTCTTCCTCAGGTAAAGTTCCTGGTTAAATATTCAGCACATTCATTCATCTTTTTAGAGGACAACACAGTATGTACACAGAAAAGGTTTTGTGCACACTCAGACACTGCTCAATCCTGGTATCAATATCCATCCTGAGTGAAGTGATCAGATTGTGTTAGATTTGTGTCAAGGAGGGGACTGAACAACCTCTCGAATTAGATCACAAAAACTTAATTCAGAGGTGGATTGACAACACGTGATCAAATTCCTGAGCTGCAAGAACACAATCTGTCCTCACAGTCCTCAGTTGAAGTCATTCATGCAGATTAGGGTTGGGCGATATGGCCTTAAATCAATATCACGATATATTGAGCAGCTCACCTCGATAACGATAAATGAACGATAAGTTTGAAGTTTCTAAATGACGCCATTGCCTAATTTGCATAATTGACCATTTGCCTGATATAAGTGTCTGAGTGTCTTTAAGGGACATGAACATACAGGTAAGCCTGCCTACCTACACACAGCCAAAAACAACTTCTTTTTTTTTTTTTTTTTAATTAGCGAATGTATCGATAGCGGCAAAATGTCGTAAATTTCGATAACGATAAATTATGTGCGATGGGATCAATAAAAACGGATGATAATACCAGGTCTGAACAGGGCCACAGTGAGAGCTTGGCAGAATATGAAGGTAGCCAAATTCTTATTCTTATCTTATATAACATATTGTGATACCTGCAAGTTATCCAGACCATCCAAAGCTGACTGTTTCAGTGAGGACAGAAGGTTGTTATCTAGAACCAGCATCTCTAGAGATCGCAGTGGCTTAAAAGCTCCAGCAGGAATGGTCTTCAGACTGGATTTGAGAGACGTCAAATCAAATGAAAAAAAATATAAGACATTACTGAAACACATCCACATTAATTAGGGCACAGGTTATATAACCTGTTATTGTCCAGGTTGAGAAACATGAGCTGTTGGAGGCCAGTGAAGGCCTTCGGGGACATTCTTTGAATGACATTCAAAGAAAGGTCCAGAACTTTGAGGGCAGTGAGATACTTGAATGCATTAGGTGGGAGCGAGGTCAATGAATTGAGAGGAAGGTCAAGATCGGACAGGTTCTTCATGCCAGCAAACATGTCCGCTTTGAGGAGGCCAATCTGGTTTTGTCCGAGCATGAGGAAGCGAAGGTTCAGGAGATCCTAACAAACAAAAGGTTGTTGCAGTGTTATTGCAGTGTCGTTGTACGAGGTATGATGTGATTTTGCAAATCATTTACCTTGAATCCTCTTGGTGGAAGTTTGGTGATGTGGTTCCTCTCAAGATTGAGAAGCCTAAGGTGCTTTGCACCAGAGAAGGCCTGGGGGTGGATTGTTTTGATGGCGTTGTGTTCCAGGAGGATACTCTCGACGTTTGGAACCAAGTTCAGAGCATCAGCCTGCAGGTCTGTTATGTCATTCTCACCTGTTCATACAAGTGTGAACATTTCTTATGGCTTCCCACTTGTATGTCATAAATTGTCATCGAGGAAAATCACAACAATTAAAAGAGGAGTAAATAATCACAAAAGCACACCCACCAAGTTTGAGAATCCAAGCATCTGGAGGCAGATTGGAGGGGAAACTGTCGAGACCCTTCTTTTGACAGCTCACCGCTGACTTTTCTGAATCAAATGTCCTGGAGCATATACAAATGTCAGGGCAGCTCTCCACAGTCTGTGACACCCACAGGATCACCACCATTAACCACCTTGAGTGCTGCATCTCCACTGCAGGAACAGGAGTGAGGAGAAAAGAGACATTAGCGAGCTTTGGGTTTGCCTTGACCCTGAGAAAGCAGTTCTCTTTACTGTGGTTGGTTGATCTTTTTTTTTTAAAAAGGTGATTCATGATCCTGATATTTCACCAGCATGTCCCCTAAAATTTATCCTCCTTTACTTTTAGCATAAATGTGCTTGTGTCCCAAAGACACACATGTAGTAAAATAAATCAATTACTTTTTTTCCATTTTTACTCTATCAATACCACCAACACCTCTTCTACAGCTCTGTCCTTCAGTTACTTTCACTCCTAAACTAGCTAAATTGTTTATGCCACAACACAATAACAGCACTTTACCACAGCTCGGCTCGACTATGCTTTATACTTTTTTTTGCTTCTCCGTTAAGGATAGTACCTGGTACTTTTTTTGGTACCTGCTCTGATGAGGTTCCAAGCGAGCTGAGACCATATTAACATGCAATGTTAACAGACTCATTTAGTATTTCAGTTCAATGACTGTGTCAGAGTCTGTGCCCCGGATTCAGTAAGCAAGTGCAACAGTTAATTATGATTCAGGTTTTTTTTTTTATTTGCTGCGGTGCA
This sequence comes from Microchirus variegatus, assembly GCF_963457635.1. Classification (NCBI taxonomy): domain Eukaryota; kingdom Metazoa; phylum Chordata; class Actinopteri; order Pleuronectiformes; family Soleidae; genus Microchirus; species Microchirus variegatus. The sequence goes on along the minus strand of NC_139813.1, from coordinate 6,094,888 downwards.
TGAATGACTCAGCCAAAGCTGTAGTTAATGAGTGGACATTCCAACAGATGTAATTTCGGTGGTCGTGAGAGTATGGGAAACCAAAACTGCCATAATTAAAAAAATAATAATAATAATTGAAACACATTTATGAATAAATTATGCAAGTTAATTTAGGAATAAATAAATATATATATATATATATATATATATATAATATTATTATAAAAATTATGAAAAAGTGTTTTTGATTGATGGCCTTTATCACAAACGGAGTTCTACTTGTTGTTGAACTCAGTTTTGTGGTTACATAACCAAGAAGCTGCTTATATCACTTGAGTTTTCAAATCCAGATATGTGTGAGGGCCAGATGTGGTCATTAGAAGCCAATAACATACATCATTAGATCAGGGACAGAGAATTTAATAAGTGATGAGATGAAACTGTGATGACCCTGGGGAAATTAGTAACGTCCAGGAGTCATCAGCCAAGTGAAATACGCAGCTCACTGTACAAG